>NC_135237.1:244122006-244756649 GCF_051348905.1 Ranitomeya variabilis | reverse complement strand
GGAACCACCGGTACCTCATATCTCCGCAACAACGACCGATGGAATACGTTATGGATAGCGAAAGATGCTGGGAGGTCCAAACGAAAGGACACAGGGTTAAGTATCTCCAAAATCCTATAAGGACCGATAAACCGAGGCTTAAATTTAGGAGAAGAAACCCTCATAGGGACAAAACGGGAAGACAACCACACCAAGTCCCCAACACGAAGGTGAGGACCAACACGACGACGGCGGTTAGCAAACTGCTGAGTCCTCTCCTGGGACAGTTCCAAATTATCCACCACTTGTCCCCAAATCCGATGCAACCGATCCACCACCGCATCCACTCCAGGACAATCCGAAGATTCAACCTGACCAGATGAAAAACGCGGATGAAACCCTGAATTGCAAAAGAAAGGAGAAACCAAAGTGGCAGAACTAGCCCGATTATTAAGAGCAAACTCTGCCAACGGCAGAAAGGCAACCCAATCATCCTGATCCGCAGACACAAAACACCTCAAATAAGTCTCCAAAGTTTGATTAGCTCGCTCCGTCTGGCCATTGGTCTGAGGATGGAATGCAGACGAAAAAGACAAATCAATGCCCAACCTGGCACAGACTGCCCGCCAAAATCTAGACACGAACTGGGTACCCCTGTCAGAAACGATGTTTTCCGGAATACCATGCAAGCGAACCACATTTTGAAAAAACAGAGGGACCAACTCAGATGAGGAAGGCAACTTAGGCAATGGCACCAAATGAACCATTTTAGAAAAACGGTCACACACCACCCAGATGACAGACATCTTCTGAGAAACAGGGAGATCCGAGATAAAGTCCATAGAGATGTGCGTCCAAGGCCTCTTCGGAATAGGCAAGGGCAACAACAACCCACTAGCCCTAGAACAACAAGGCTTGGCCCGAGCACACACATCGCAAGACTGCACAAAAACACGCACATCTCGAGACAGGGAAGGCCACCAGAAGGATCTAGCCACCAAATCTCTGGTGCCAAAAATTCCCGGATGACCTGCCAGAGTAGAAGAATGAACTTCCGAGATGACTCTACTGGTCCAATCGTCAGGAACAAACAGTCTACCAGACGGACAACGATCAGGTCTATCCGCCTGAAATTCTTGCAAAGCACGTCGCAGATCTGGGGAGACAGCAGACAAAACTACCCCATCCTTAAGGACACCAGCAGGTTCAGAATTCCCAGGAGAGTCAGGCTCAAAACTCCTAGAAAGAGCATCTGCCTTCACATTCCTAGAACCCGGTAAGTACGAGACCACAAAATTAAACCGAGAAAAGAACAACGACCAACATGCCTGTCTAGGATTCAGGCGCCTGGCAGACTCTAAATAAATCAGATTCTTGTGATCAGTCAAAACTACCACCTGATGTCTGGAACCCTCAAGCCAATGACGCCACTCCTCAAATGCCCACTTCATGGCCAAAAGCTCCCGATTACCAACATCATAGTTTCGCTCGGCGGCCGAAAAGTTTCGAGAAAAGAACGCGCAAGGTCTCATCACCGAGCAGTCGGAACTTTTCTGTGACAAGACCGCCCCCGCTCCGATCTCGGAAGCATCGACCTCAACCTGAAAGGGAAGAGAAACATCAGGCTGGCGCAACACAGGGGCAGACAAAAAGTGGCGCTTAAGCTCCCGAAAGGCCTCCACAGCAGCAGGGGACCAATTGGCAACATCAGCACCCTTCTTAGTCAAATCCGTCAGAGGTTTAGCAACGCCAGAAAAACCAGCTATAAATCGACGATAAAAATTAGCAAAGCCCAAGAATTTCTGAAGACTCTTCAGAGAAGTAGGCTGCGTCCAGTCATAAATAGCCCGAACCTTGACAGGGTCCATCTCAATAGAAGAAGGGGAAAAAATGTACCCCAAAAAGGAAATTTTTTGAACCCCAAAAACACACTTTGAACCCTTTACACACAAAGAATTCTCCCGCAAAACCTGAAAAACCCTCCTGACCTGCTGAACATGAGACTCCCAGTCATCAGAAAAAATCAAAATATCATCCAAATACACAATCATAAATTTATCCAAATATTCACGGAAAATATCATGCATTAAGGACTGAAAGACCGAAGGTGCATTAGAAAGGCCGAAAGGCATTACTAAATACTCAAAATGGCCCTCAGGCGTATTAAATGCAGTTTTCCACTCATCCCCCTGCTTAATTCGCACCAAATTATACGCCCCACGAAGATCAATCTTAGAGAACCACTTAGCCCCCCTTATGCGAGCAAACAAATCAGTCAGCAAAGGCAACGGATACTGATATTTGACTGTAATTTTATTCAGGAGTCGATAATCAATACAAGGCCTCAGAGAGCCATCCTTTTTAGAGACAAAGAAAAAACCGGCTCCTAAAGGTGATGAAGAAGGACGAATATGTCCCTTTTCCAGGGACTCCTTAATATACTCGCGCATAGCAGCATGTTCAGGTACAGATAGGTTAAACAAACGACCCTTTGGAAATTTACTGCCAGGAATCAGATCTATGGCGCAATCACAATCCCTGTGGGGAGGGAGTGAACCAATTTTAGACTCTTCAAAAATATCACGATAATCAGACAAAAATGCCGGAATCTCAGAGGGAGTAGATGACGAAATGGACACCAAAGGTATGTCCCCATGAACCCCCCGACATCCCCAGCTTAACACAGACATAGCTTTCCAGTCAAGGACTGGGTTATGAGATTGTAACCATGGTAATCCAAGCACCAAAACATCATGTAAATTGTACAACACAAGGAAGCGAATCACCTCCTGATGGTCTGGAGTCATACGCATAGTCACTTGCGTCTAGAACTGTGGTTTATTACAAGCCAAAGGTGTAGAATCAATACCCTTCAGAGGTATAGGGACTTCCATAGGCTCTAAATCAAACCCACAGCGCCTGGCAAAGGACCAGTCCATAAGACTCAGAGCGGCGCCAGAGTCCACATATGCATCCACGGTAATAACTGATAATGAACAAATCAAGGTTACAGACAAAATAAATTTGGACTGCAAAGTGCCAATTGAAATAGACTTGTCAACCTTCCTAGTACGCTTAGAGCATGCTGATATAACATGAGCAGAATCACCACAATAGAAGCATAACCCATTTTTACGCCTATAATTCTGCCGCTCGCTTCTGGACATAATTCTGTCACATTGCATTTTCTCTGGCGTCTCATCAGAAGATACCGCCAAATGGTGCACGGGTTTGCGCTCCCGCAAACGCCGATCAATCTGAATAGCCATTGTCATGGACTCATTCAGACCTGTAGGCGCAGGGAACCCGACCATAACATCTTTAACGGCATCAGAAAGGCCCTCTCTGAAATTTGCCGCTAGGGCGCACTCATTCCACTGAGTAAGCACAGACCATTTACGAAATTTTTGGCAGTATATCTCAGCTTCATCTTGCCCTTGAGATAGGGCTATCAAAGCTTTTTCAGCTTGAATCTCCAAATTAGGTTCCTCATAAAGCAACCCTAAAGCCAGGAAAAACGCATCCACATTGAGCAACGCAGGATCCCCTGGTGCCAATGAAAATGCCCAATTTTGAGGGTCACCTCGCAGCAAAGAGATTACAATCTTAACCTGCTGGACAGGATCTCCTGAGGAGTGAGGTCTGAGAGAAAGGAATAATTTACAATTATATTTGAAATTCAGAAACCGAGATCTATCACCGGAAAACACCTCTGGTGTAGGGATTTTAGGTTCAGAAATAGGAGCATGTATAACAAAATCTTGTAAATTTTGAACCTTCGTAGCAAGATTATTTAAACCTGCAGCCAAACTCTGAGGATCCATCTTTAAACAGGTGAGCTCAGAGCCATTCAAGGATTATAAGGAGAGAAAGGCAAAGGCTGTAATTAGAGCTGAAATACAACTGATCCAACTATGGAGCAAGCATAGGGGAAAAAAAAAAAAAAATCTACAGACTTCTTTTTTCTCTCCTTTCTTCTGCCAATAACTTTAACATTGGCCGGTCATACTGTCATGATTCCCAATGGCAAGGAAACATCAGAACACAAAAAAAACGGACGAGCTCTGGGTGATGGAATCTCGAGCTGACTGTGAGCTAAATCTACCACACAACTAATAGTAGCCAGGGAGCATACCTACGACTTCCTAGATGCCACGTGCCAGCCGGAGGACTAACTACGCCTGGTAGAGGAAGGAACAGACCTGGCTTACCTCTAGGGAAATACCCCAAAAGATGATAGCAGCCCCCCACATGTAATAACGGTGAGTTAAGAGGAAAAGACATACACAGTATGAAAGTAGATTTAGCAAAGAGAGGTCCACTTACTAGATAGCAGAAGGATACAAAAGAGGACTTCACGGTCAACTGAAAACCCTTTCAAAAAACCATCCTGAAATTACTTTAAGACTCCTGTGTCAACTCATGACACAGGAGTGGCAATTTCAGCCTGCAAGAGCTTCCAGCTACAGAGAATAACAAAAACTGCAAACTGGACAAAAGATACAAAACAAAAGGACAAAGTCCACTTAGCTGATCAGCAGACTAGTAGCAGGAACATGCAACCGAAGGCTCTGGTTACAATGATGACCGGCAAGGAAATGACTGGAGAGCAAGGCTAAATAGGAAACTCCCAAACACTGATGGGAGCAGGTGAACTGAGACAGCAAAGCACACACAAGTCACCAGTACCACCAGCAACCACCAGGGGAGCCCAAAAAGCGGATTCACAACACTCCCCCTTTTCTGAAATTCCTGAGTTTTTGTCAGATTTCCAGGATGTATTCGATGAGCCCAAATCCAGTTCCCTTCCACCGCATAGGGACTGTGATTGTGCTATTGACTTGATTCCAGGCTGTAAGTTCCCTAAGGGCCGACTTTTCAACCTGTCTGTGCCAGAACATGCCGCCATGCGGAGTTATGTTAAGGAGTCTTTGGAGAAGGGGCATATTCGGCCATCTTCTTCACCATTGGGAGCAGGGGTTTCTTTTGTTGCCAAGAAGGATGGCTCCTTGATACCCTGTATTGATTATCACCTCTTGAATAAGATCACGGTCAAATTCCAATACCCTTTGCCTTTGCTTTCTGATTTGTTTGCTTGGATTAAGGGGGCTAGTTGGTTTACTAAGATTGACCTTCGTGGGGCATATAATCTTGTTCGTATTAAGCAGGGTGACGAATGGAAAACTGTGTTTAATACGCCCGAAGGCCATTTTGAATACCTTGTGATGCCATTCGGACTCTCTAATGCTCCATCTGTGTTTCAGTCCTTCATGCATGATATATTTCGGAACTATCTTGATAAATTCATGATTGTATATTTGGATGATATTTTGATTTTTTCAGATGATTGGGAGTCTCATGTGAAACAAGTCAGGATGGTATTTCAGATCCTTCGTGGTAATGCCTTGTTTGTGAAGGGGTCCAAGTGCCTCTTTGGAGTACAGAAGGTTTCTTTTTTGGGCTTCATTTTTTCTCCCTCATCTATAGAAATGGATCCGGTTAAGGCTCAGGCCATTCATGATTGGATCCAGCCCACATCTGTGAAGAGCCTTCAGAAATTTTTGGGCTTTGCTAATTTTTATCGCCGTTTCATTGCCAACTTCTCCAGTTTGGTTAAACCCCTGACCGATTTGACGAAGAAAGGCGCTGATGTGACAAATTGGTCCTCTGCGGCTGTTTCTGCCTTTCAGGAGCTTAAACGCCGATTTACTTCTGCCCCTGTGTTGCGTCAGCCGGATGTTTCTCTTCCTTTTCAGGTGGAGGTTGACGCTTCTGAGATTGGGGCAGGGACCATTTTGTCACCATATTGTGGTCTTGACCGATCATAAGAATCTGATTTACCTCGAGTCTGCCAAATGGCTGAATCCTAGACAGGCCCGATGGTCCCTGTTTTTCTCCCGTTTTGATTTTGTGGTCTCGTATCTTCCGGGTTCTAAGAATGTTAAGGCTGATGCACTCTCTAGGAACTTTTTGCCTGATTCCCCTGGGGTCCTTGAGCCGGTCGGCATTCTGAAGGAAGGGGTGATTCTTTCTGCCATCTCCCCTGATTTAAGACGGGTTCTTCAGGAATTTCAGGCTGATAAACCTGACCGCTGTCCAGTGGGGAAACTGTTTGTTCCTGACAGATGGACTAGTAAAGTGATTTCTGAGGTTCATTGTTCTGTGTTGGCTGGCCATCCTGGGATATTTGGTACCAGAGATTTGGTTGGTAGGTCCTTTTGGTGGCCTTCCTTGTCACGGGATGTGCGTTCTTTTGTGCAGTCCTGTGGGACTTGTGCGCGGGCCAAGCCTTGCTGTTCCCGCGCTAGTGGGTTGTTTTTGCCTTTGCCGGTCCCTGAGAGGCCTTGGACGCATATTTCTATGGATTTTATTTCAGATCTTCCGGTTTCCCAGAGGATGTCGGTTATCTGGGTGGTTTGTGACCGGTTTTCTAAGATGGTTCATTTGGTACCTTTGCCTAAATTGCTTTCCTCTTCTGATTTGGTTCCGTTGTTTTTCCAGCATGTGGTTCGTTTGCATGGCATTCCGGAGAATATTGTGTCCGATAGAGGTTCCCAGTTTGTTTCTAGGTTTTGGCGGGCCTTTTGTGCTAGGCTGGGCATTGATGTCTTTTTCTTCCGAACTAACCAGACTTTGGAAACTTATTTGAGATGCTTTGTGTCTGCTGATCAGGGTGATTGGGTGGCTTTCTTGCCATTGGCCGAGTTTGCCCTTAATAATCGGGCTAGTTCTGCTACCTTGGTTTCACCCTTCTTTTGTAATTCTGGTTTTAATCCTCGTTTTTCTTCAGGGCAGGTTGAGCCTTCTGATTGTCCTGGGGTGGACTCTGTGGTTGACAGGTTGCAGCAAATTTGGGCTCATGTTGTGGACAATTTGGTGTTGTCTCAGGAGGAGGCTCAGCGTTTTGCTAACCGTCGTCGGTGTGTTGGTTGTCATGGTTCCCAATGGCAAGGGAAAGTCAGAGAACATAAATAACAGAACAGCTCTTGGGTGATGGAATCTCGAGCTGACCATGAGCTAAACCTATCACACAACTAACAGTGGCCGGGTGACGTACCTACGTTTATCCCTAGACGCCCAGCGCCAGCCGGAGGACTAACTAACCCTAATAGAGGAAAAGACAGACCTGGCTTACCTCTAGGGAAATTCCCCCAAAAAGGAGACAGAAGCCCCCCACATATATTGACGGTGAGTTCAGAGGAAAAGACATACGTAGTATGAAGGTAGGTTCAGCAAAGCGAGGTCCGCTTACTAGATAGCAAGAAGATACAATAGGGAACTTCACGGTCAGCTGAAAACCCTATTAAAATACCATCCCGAAATTACTTTAAGACTCATGTGTCAACTCATGACACCGGAGTGGCAATTTCGGCCCACAAGAGCTTCCAGCTACAGAAAAATAACATAACTGTGAACTGGAACAAAAATGCGAAACAAACTTAGGACTAAGAGTCCAACTTAGCTGATAGTAGTCTAGAAGCAGGAACATGCAACAGAAAGGCTCTGGTTACATTGATGGCCGGCACCAGAATAACTGAGCAGCAAGGCTAAATAGGATACTCCCAAATCCTGATGAAAACAGGTGAACAGAGAAAGTGAAGCACACAAGTCCAGTACCACCAGTGACCACCGGGGGAGCCCAAAAACCAAATTCACAACAGTACCCCCCCCTCAAGGAGGGGGCACCGAACCCTCACAAGAACCACTAGGGCGATCAGGATGAGCCCTATGAAAGGCACGGACCAAATCAGAGGCATGAACATCAGAGGCTGTCACCCAAGAATTATCCTCCTGACCGTAGCCCTTCCACTTGACCAGATACTGAAGTTTCCATCTGGAAACCCGGGAGTCCAAGATCTTCTCCACAACGTACTCCAATTCACCCTCAACCAACACCGGAGCGGGAGGCTCAACGGAAGGCACAACCGGTACCTCATACCTGCGCAATAATGACCGATGGAAGACATTATGGATAGAAAAAGATGCCGGGAGGACCAATCGAAAGGACACGGGGTTAAGAATCTCCAAAATCCTATACGGGCCGATGAACCGAGGCTTAAACTTAGGAGAAGAAACCCTCATAGGGACAAAACGAGAAGACAACCACACCAAGTCCCCAACATGAAGACGAGGACCAACACGACGACGGCGGTTAGCAAAATGCCGAGTCTTTTCCTGGGACAACTCCAAATTGTCCACCACCTGTCCCCAAATCCGATACAACCTATCCACCACAGTATCCACTCCAGGACAATCCGAAGACTCCACCTGACCGGAAGAAAAACGAGGATGAAACCCCGAATTGCAAAAAAAAGGAGAAACCAAAGTGGCAGAACTAGCCCGATTATTGAGGGCAAACTCCGCCAACGGCAAAAAGGCAACCCAGTCATCCTGATCTGCAGACACAAAACACCTCAAATAAGTCTCCAAGGTCTGATTAGTTCGCTCAGTCTGGCCATTAGTCTGAGGATGGAACGCAGACGAAAAAGACAAATCAATGCCCATCCTAGCACAGAACGCCCGCCAAAATCTAGACACGAACTGGGTCCCCCTGTCAGAAACGATATTCTCCGGAATACCATGCAAGCGAACCACATTTTGAAAAAACAGAGGAACCAACTCGGATGAGGAAGGCAACTTAGGCAAGGGCACCAAATGAACCATCTTTGAAAAACGGTCACACACCACCCAGATGACAGACATTTTCTGAGAAACAGGGAGATCAGAAATAAAATCCATAGAGATGTGAGTCCAAGGCCTCTTCGGAATAGGCAAAGATAACAACAATCCGCTAGCCCGAGAACAACAAGGCTTGGCCCGAGCACAAACATCACAAGACTGCACAAAAACTCGTACATCTCGAGACAGGGAAGGCCACCAGAAGGACCTAGCCACCAAATCCCTGGTACCAAAGATCCCGGGATGACCTGCCAACACAGAAGAATGAACCTCCGAGATGACTCTACTGGTCCAATCATCAGGAACAAACAGTCTACCAGGCGGGCAACGATCAGGTCTATCCGCCTGAAACTCCTGCAAAGCCAGTCGCAGGTCTGGGGAAACAGCAGATAATATCACCCCATCCTTAAGGATACCTGTAGGTTCAGAATCACCAGGGGAATCAGGCTCAAAACTCCTAGAAAGGGCATCCGCTTTCACATTTTTAGAACCCGGTAAGTATGAGACCACAAAATTAAACCGAGAGAAAAACAATGACCAGCGCGCCTGTCTAGGATTCAAGCGCCTGGCAGACTCAAGATAAATCAAATTCTTGTGATCGGTCAATACCACCACCTGATGTCTGGCCCCCTCAAGCCAATGACGCCACTCCTCAAATGCCCACTTCATGGCCAAAAGCTCCCGATTACCAACATCATAGTTTCGCTCGGCGGCCGAAAATTTTCGAGAAAAGAACGCACAAGGTCTCATCACGGAGCAGTCGGAACTTTTCTGCGACAAGACCGCCCCAGCTCCGATCTCGGAAGCATCGACCTCAACCTGAAAAGGAAGAGTAACATCAGGCTGACGCAACACAGGGGCGGAAGAAAAGCGGCGCTTAAGCTCCCGAAAGGCCTCCACAGCAGCAGGGGACCAATCAGCAACATCAGCACCCTTTTTGGTCAAATCAGTCAAAGGTTTAGCAACATCAGAAAAACCAATTATAAATCGATGATAAAAATTAGCAAAGCCCAAAAATTTCTGAAGGCTCTTAAGAGAAGAAGGTTGCGTCCAATCACAAATAGCCCGAACCTTGACAGGATCCATCTCAATGGAAGAGGGGGAAAAAATGTACCCCAAAAAAGAAATCTTTTGAACCCCAAAAATACACTTAGAACCCTTCACACACAAGGAATTAGCCCGCAAAACCTGAAAAACCCTCCTGACCTGTTGGACATGAGAATCCCAGTCATCCGAAAAAATCAAAATATCATCCAGATACACGATCATAAATTTATCCAAATATTCACGGAAAATGTCATGCATAAAGGACTGAAAGACTGAAGGGGCATTTGAAAGACCAAAAGGCATTACTAAATACTCAAAATGGCCCTCGGGCGTATTAAATGCGGTTTTCCACTCATCCCCCTGCTTAATTCGCACCAAATTATACGCCCCACGGAGATCAATCTTAGAGAACCACTTAGCCCCTTTTATTCGAGCAAACAAATCAGTAAGCAGTGGCAGAGGATACTGATATTTGACTGTAATTTTATTCAAGAGTCGATAATCAATACACGGCCTCAAAGAGCCATCTTTTTTAGATACAAAGAAAAAACCGGCTCCTAAGGGAGATGAAGAAGGACGAATATGTCCCTTTTCCAGGGACTCCTTAATATATTCTCGCATAGCAGCATGTTCAGGTACAGATAGATTAAATAAACGACCCTTTGGAAATTTACTGCCCGGAATCAGATCTATGGCACAATCACAATCTCTGTGAGGAGGTAGTGAACCAAGCTTAGGCTCCTCAAAAACATCACGATAATCAGATAAAAATTCTGGAATCTCAGAGGGAATAGATGACGAAATGGAAAACAAAGGTACGTCCCCATGAGCCCCCTGACATCCCCAGCTTAACACAGCCATTGTTTTCCAGTCAAGGACTGGGTTATGAGATTGTAACCATGGTAATCCGAGCACCAAAACGTCATGTAGATTGTACAACACAAGGAAGCGAATCATCTCCTGATGGTCTGGATTCATACGCATAGTCACTTGTGTCCAGTATTGTGGTTTATTACTAGCCAATGGTGTAGAGTCAATACCCTTCAGAGGTATAGGAACTTCCAGAGGCTCTAGATCAAACCCACAGCGCCTGGCAAAGGACCAATCCATTAGACTCAAAGCGGCGCCAGAGTCGACATAGGCATCCGCGGTAATTGACGATAATGAACAAATCAAGGTCACAGACAGAATAAACTTAGACTGTAAAGTGCCAATTGAAATAGACTTATCAACCTTTTTTGTACGTTTAGAGCATGCTGATATAACATGAGTTGAATCACCACAATAGAAGCACAACCCATTTTTTCGCCTAAAATTCTGCCGTTCGCTTCTGGACAGAATTCTATCACATTGCATATTTTCTGGAGCCTTCTCAGAAGACACCGCCAAATGGTGCACAGGTTTGCGCTCCCGCAAACGCCGATCAATCTGAATAGCCATTGTCATGGACTCATTCAGACCTGTAGGTGCAGGGAACCCCACCATAACATCTTTAATGGCATCAGAGAGACCCTCTCTGAAATTCGCCGCCAGGGCGCACTCATTCCACTGAGTAAGCACAGACCATTTACGAAATTTTTGGCAGTATATTTCAGCTTCATCTTGCCCTTGAGATAGGGCCATCAAGGCTTTTTCAGCCTGAATCTCTAAGTTAGGTTCCTCATAAAGCAACCCCAAAGCCAGAAAAAACGCATCCACATTGAGCAACGCAGGATCCCCGGGTGCCAATGCAAATGCCCAGTTTTGAGGGTCACCCCGCAGCAAGGAAATTACTATCTTAACCTGCTGTGCGGGATCTCCAGCGGAGCGAGATCTCAGGGAAAGAAATAATTTACAATTATTTTTGAAATTCAGGAAACGAGATCTATCCCCGGAGAAAAATTCTGGTATAGGAATTCTAGGTTCAGATATAGGAGCATGAATAACAAAATCCTGTAAATTTTGAACCTTCATAGCAAGATTATTCAAACCTGTAGCCACACTCTGAGAATCCATTTTAATCAGGTGAGATCAGAGCCATTCAAGGATTAGAAGGAGAGAGAGAGACAAAGGCTGCAATTAGAGCAGAAATGCAACTGAGTCAACTAAAAAGCAAGCTCAGAGGAAAAAAAAAAAAAATCTGCAGACTTCTTTTTCTCTCCTTTCTTCTGCCAACGGTTTTAACCCTTGGCCGGCCATACTGTCATGGTTCCCAATGGCAAGGGAAAGTCAGAGAACATAAATAACAGAACAGCTCTTGGGTGATGGAATCTCGAGCTGACCATGAGCTAAACCTATCACACAACTAACAGTGGCCGGGTGACGTACCTACGTTTATCCCTAGACGCCCAGCGCCAGCCGGAGGACTAACTAACCCTAATAGAGGAAAAGACAGACCTGGCTTACCTCTAGGGAAATTCCCCCAAAAAGGAGACAGAAGCCCCCCACATATATTGATGGTGAGTTCAGAGGAAAAGACATACGTAGTATGAAGGTAGGTTCAGCAAAGCGAGGTCCGCTTACTAGATAGCAAGAAGATACAATAGGGAACTTCACGGTCAGCTGAAAACCCTATTAAAATACCATCCCGAAATTACTTTAAGACTCATGTGTCAACTCATGACACCGGAGTGGCAATTTCGGCCCACAAGAGCTTCCAGCTACAGAAAAATAACATAACTGTGAACTGGAACAAAAATGCGAAACAAACTTAGGACTAAGAGTCCAACTTAGCTGATAGTAGTCTAGAAGCAGGAACATGCAACAGAAAGGCTCTGGTTACATTGATGGCCGGCACCAGAATAACTGAGCAGCAAGGCTTAATAGGATACTCCCAAATCCTGATGAAAACAGGTGAACAGAGAAAGTGAAGCACACAAGTCCAGTACCACCAGTGACCACCGGGGGAGCCCAAAAACCAAATTCAAAACAGTTGGTTCCCGGCTTCGGGTTGGGGATTTGGTCTGGTTGTCTTCCCGTCATGTTCCTATGAAGGTTTCTTCCCCTAAGTTCAAGCCTCGGTTTATTGGTCTTTATAGGATTTCTGAGATTATCAATCCTGTGTCTTTTCGTTTGGCCCTTCCAGCATCTTTTTCCATCCATAATGTTTTTCATAGATCTTTGTTGCGGAAATATGTGGTGCCCGTTGTTCCCTCTGTTGATCCTCCTGCCCCGGTGTTGATTGATGTGGAGATGGAGTATGTGGTTGAGAAGATTTTGGATTCTCGTATTTCGAGGCGGAAGCTTCAGTATCTTGTCAAATGGAAGGGTTATGGCCAGGAGGATAATTCTTGGGTTGTTGCCTCCGATGTTCATGCTGACGATTTGGTTCGTGCCTTTCATTTGGCTCGTCCTGATCAGCCTGGGGGCTCTGGTGAGGGTTCGGTGACCCCTCCTCAAGGGGGGGGTACTGTTGTGAATTCTGCTCTTGGGCTCCCTCCGGTGGTTATAAGTGGTAGCGCTGCTGTCTTTGGATCGCTGCATTCATCAGGTGTGTCCACTTATTGCAATTTTGACTGGGCTATTTAGTCTTGCTTGACCCTTTAGTCAGTGCCAGTTGTCCATTGTTCCTGGAGGATTCACATCCCTGCCTTGTCTCTCCTGCTTTGCTGTTCATTTCAACAAAGATAAGTTCTGGCTTTGATTTTTGCAGTCCACATGCTGTGGGCCTTATTGTTCAGTTCTTTTCCATGTTTTGTCTTGTCCAGCTTGGTCTGTATAAGGATTTGCTTAGCCAAGCTGGTATCTCTGGAGATGCAGATATACCCTCTATATCTTTAGTTAGATGTGGAGATTTTGTATTTTCTGTGGTGGATATTTTCTAGTGTTTTAATACTGACCGCATAGTACTCTGTCCTATCCTTTCTATTTAGCTAGAGTGGCCTCCTTTGCTAAATCCTGATTTCAGTCTGCGTATGTTATTTCCCTCTCCTCTCACAGTCAATATTTGTGGGGGGCTGTCTATCCTTTGGGAATTTTCTCTGAGGCAAGATAGTTTTCCCTTTTCTATCTCTAGGGGTATTTAGTCCTCCGGCTGTGTCGAGATGTCTAGGGAGTGTTACGTACATTCCACGGCTACTTCTAGTTGCAGTGTTAAGTTCAGGGTCTGCGGTCAGTACAGGTACCACCTTCTCCACAGTACGTCTCATGCTGCTCCTAGGCCACCAGATCATAACAGGTTCCCCTGTTTAGCTTGATTGTTGGGCGTACATAATGACTATGGCACAACAAATCTTTCAAATTTTTTGGGTGTAGCAGAAATATGAGGTGCCAATTTGGGTTCGCTCAGTAAAATTCCCCAACTCCGATTCCCCAACTGGTTATTAAAAGTAGTGACAATGCCAAAAGGTCTAGATAACTCACGTGTCTGTCTTGAAGTAATTCCGAGCGTGCACTGGTCTTGGCCCTCTGGTAGATGGAGGAAATAATTCCCTTTGGATATCCACGATATCTGAAGCAGTCCGTCAACTTTTTTGCTTCAGATTGGAAGTCTGAGGTCAGACTGAAATTCCGTTTAAGCCGCAAAAATTGGCCTGTTGGAATACCATTTTTCAAATGCCTAGGGTGGAAGCTCGAATAATGTAATAGGCTATTTGTGGCTGTCTGTTTCCGATAAAGGGTGGTGACAATATACGCACCTTCCAGGCTTAGCTTGAGATCCAAGAATTCCACAGAAGTTTATGACATATTTGAAGTGAGTCTGATGTTGAAAGGATTGGTGTTCAGATCCACAATAAATTGATTTCAATCCTCCTCAGTGCCTGTCCAAAACATCACAATGTCATCAATGTAGCGAAGCCATTTCTGGCACCGCTCCCCAAAAGCCTTGTGCTTATAGACCATCAACTCCTCCCACTACCCTAAAAACAAATCTGCGTAGGAGGGTGCGCACCGTGTCCCCATGGCAGTACCCTTCGTCTGTCTGTAATAATTTCTATCAAAAACAAAATAGTTTCTATCAAGAACAAAAAACAGAAGGTCCAGAAGGAATTGATCATGCTCTCTATCCCCCATGGTGTTAAGTTCTAAGAAAAAAGAGACTGCTTCCAAACCAATGTCATGGTTAATACTTGTACAGAGGGACTTGACATCTAATGTAATCAAAATTGTACCTGATGGTAGGTAGAGATCACTGAGAAGTTGGATCAGGTGTGTCGAGTCCCTTATATATGACTTAAGTGCCATGGCCATTGGCTGTAGGAAAAAGTCAAGGTAGGTACAAGGTTTTTCAAAGAGACCACTCATGCCAGAAACTATTGGCCTACCTGGGGGGTCCACCAGGGACTTATGGACCTTTGGGAGAAGGTAGAATGTTGGTAAAACAGGATGGTCTGTAGTCAGAAAATCCACCTCCTTTTTGCTGAGAATGCCATGTCACAAAGCCCGTCCATAAAGCTGGTCTAACTTCCCCTTAAAGATATCTGTGAGATCAGCTGGGAGACGTATATAGCAGGAAGAGTCCTCTAGTTGGCGTCCGACTTCCTGTAAATAAACGGAATTAGGCCATAAAACAATATTGCCTCCCTTATCAGCTTTGTGGATCAGAAAATCTTTATTATTCTGAAGACCCAAAAGTGCCCTTAGGTTCAGTGGGGCTCAATTTCTTGTTTCTATTACCATCAAGGTGAAGGGCCTGAATATCCCGGCATGTATGATTGAAATAAATCTGGACCGCCGGGTATAGAGAAAAAGAAGGGGTAGCTTGCGAAGGTAGTCGTCTAGAGAATCTTCTTCTGGTAGATGCTGTTTCATTCTCATGGAGTAGATCCATAAGATCTCTAAGGACTTGCCTCTCATTGTTAGGGAGTTGGTCAACTGAGGAGGGATGATGGTATAAAAGTTTAAACGTTAACTGACAACAAAATAAGTAAACAATAAACATCCTTCACAAGGGTAAATTTGTCAAGATTACTCATGGGACAAAAGTAAGCCCTTTCTCTAAAACCATTCTTTCAGCTGGTGTCAGTTCATACGTTGTCAAGTTGATAATTTGTAAATTACCTGAACCCTGAGGAATCTGGTACCCTGAGGAAGATCGAGGAGTCAATACTGATGTTTTCTGTGATTGCATCTCGTCTCCCGTTTCTTTATTTCTTCATTATTTTCTATCATAAGTCTGTTATTTTTTTATGTGTCTATGCAATATATACATATTTTTCTACTCTTTTGCTGTGCATCCATTTTCATATAAATCCCTCTTTTCTAAATATGCCAAGTTTGTAGCATTGGGTTTTTCCTATTGTCTCTTTAAATATCTAGAGACCCCTTTCCCTCCTTAAACATTCCCCTTTTCTTGCGCCCATCACGTATGTGCTGCATTAATATTCTTGCGATTAGATGGTTGGAGCTCCCTCATCTAATTTCTGCAAGGCAGTTGCATCTTGATTGGCACTGCGCATGCGCCTGATGGCGCTAATACAGTACATCTTGCTTATTCTCAGTTGGAGTAAGCTTTCTAGCCTTGCAATCTCCTTCTCTTTGGGTACTGCGCACGCACCGATTGGTGCATGCGCATAGTATCTCTTTTCAGACATCTTTAAACAGGAGCTTCGGCTTCTCTTATAGCTCTGTGCAACCGCCGGCATCCTGACCATTTCCGGTTTCCGGCCAACGACGGCGCTGTGTGAATCTTCTTCATGCACTCCTGGACTACAGCTGTTTCCCGATCGGTGCTAATTATTAAGGTATTTAAGACCGATATACGTACACTGCAACTACCGCCCCTGTAGAAGCCAGGGTTCCTGGCGACACGCGTTGGGAATTCAGTGCCCTTGCCTCCCCCATTTCTTCTACCTCTTATTGCATCGATGCTCCACACAGAGATCCGATTCAGGAAGCCCTATTTACAGGCTCAGGTTGTATAGGTTTTCTTTTGTCTCCTCATTTGAGGGAATTGGTCTACTATTGTGGCTAAGTGATTAATATCACCCCTTAAAGGACAATCAGTTCTTCCTATATGCCCCTTGAGCAGGACTATGTCTCTATCTGTCTATCCCTTTTTGGATAAGCACCAAATATGGACTTTATGAACATTTGTCTCAGCCTATTCTTTGGAGCATTTTTCTATGCATTTTTTCAGCCTACAAGTTAGGGCTTCCTCTGTTGTTTTCAATTTTAAATGTGTTTAAAAATCTTTCTGCAGTGTTTGTATTATGACCAAATAAAATTTACTACTTTTTCTGATACTTTTGTGTGATGATCCCTGTTAAATGCATGCTATCTTTTCTCAGTTTGTTGTACTTACAGAATTTTATCCAATGAGTGGCCGCTTATTGGCTTCATCTCATCAGTTTTCCATAAGGGTAGGCAGCGTGTTGTGAATTCTGCTCTTGGGCCCCCTCCGGTGGTTGTTGGTGGTAGTGCAGTTGTCTTGGGGTTGTAATCCGGGCAGGTGTTTCTGCTGATTGCAGCTCTATTAGGTATTTAGGTGTGCAGGATCCATGAGTCCATGACAGTTGTCCATTGTACTTGGAGGGATTGCATCTCTCTCTGGCTCCTCATGCCCTGCTGCCAATTCAGCTAAGATAAGTGTCTGTTTTTTTGTCTCTGTGCACACATGCAGTGTGCTTTGCAATTCAGTGCAATTCATTGTGTTTTTGTCCAGCTTAGACTTTGTTTGGATTTTTCAGTCATGCTGGATTCTCAGGAGATGCAGATATACTTTCTATGTCTTTAGTTAGATGTAGAATATTTGTATTATCTGCTGTGGATATTTTTAGGATTTTAATACTGACCACTTAGAATTCTGTCCTGTCCTTTTCTATTTAGCTAGAAGTGCCTCTTTTGCTAAATCCTGTTTTTCTGCCTGCGTGTGTTTAGTCATTAGAGTAGGTGGTTGGTGGATATATCTACTGTATGTCTGTTGCTTGGTTTTGTGTGTTATAATTCCCATTTTTCTTCTACTTTGGTTTTATTCCATCCTCCACTCCCCAATGCATCCCTCTGTTATTTGTGTGTATATTTATATGTTTGGTTTTATTTTTTACCCCTGTTCATATTACCTTGTTAGTCTGGTTGGTGTATTACAATACACTACTACTCCCCTATTCCCTGTATGGGGGAATGGTGCAGACTGAGGGTGAATTCATGAGCTAAGGCAAGGTACGTGGCCTAGGCATCTTCACCATCAAAAGTAACTAGGGGAACATGGCAAACTAGTCCCCAGGCACCCGACTATAGAGTCGTGACAGGTATACAGTGATTTTGGTGCCAAAGATGTTTGACAGGTTTTATATTAACTTTAGGATGCCAATTAAGAATATGACTTCAGTTTTGCCAGATTGGCCCAAGTAGGAAAAAAAACATATTTATATACAGTATATAGGATATTTCGTTACCCAATACACTGTTGAAGAGTCAAAAGACAGACCAAAAAGCTACTTCTCTTGTTATTACACACAAGTTGCATTGTGGGAATGTATTATTTTCATGGAAGAATTATCTCAAAAAGTAGAACCAGTTCAGCAAAAGTAATGGGATTTTTTAATTCAGTACTAGGGATGAGCGAATATTTGAATGCTTGGTTCGGATTAGCCGAATTTGCAATATTCGCCTATTTATTAGTCGAACTTTCACCAAACATAGCCGAACGCCATTGAAGTCAATGTGAGGCAAAAACAAATGCATACACAACACCTTAAAACAGGCCCAAAAGCTGCCAAAACACATCAAATTAGGGGCAGACCCCAGAAAAGTGGCCTCAATTCACCCACAGTACAAATTTTAGAATGGCATGGCAGCAATCAGCCATACAAGAGAAATCAGGGTCTGGGCCAGCATTTACTGATTTGAATTGAACTTCAAATTAAGACGAGGTGGGTGAGGGATCGGTGTAGTCCTGCAGTGCTGCGATCCCTGATACCACATGCAACAGCTCAACCTGCTTTCATGCTTAGCCACACTCAGGTGGCACAAATATCAGTTTTGCCGACTACTATTGTCAGAAAAATCTAAGGATAGTAACACGGGTAGTTGACTCAAAGGATATGGAGGTCTGCCGCTCTCGGAGACCTACTTGCTACAGGCAATACACATGAAGGAGACCCAACCAGGAATCTACACATTTACAAAAATTTGTGGCAGACACCACCAAAGTGGCATCAATTGCAATAAAGTAAAACTAGTATAATGGGGACCAACACCTCTTCCACTACAGCCAACCCAGAATATGTAGACCCGCTCACATTTCAAACAATTAGTGGCAGACACCACCAAAGTGACATCAATTTCACCAGGGTAAAAATAGTATAATGGAGATCGACACCTCTTCCACTACAGCCAACCCAGCAGATGGAGACTGTAATGGGAAAGGTTGTGGAACCACTGTACCATAGCTGTCAGAAAGTCTGAAAGGGAAAAACTAAGTGGCCTAGCTAATCTGACCTCAGATAAGCAGAAGCCAGCAAAATCTGAAATCCAAGGAGAGACAAGGAGGTAGAACTAGGTGCTACTCAAGGGCTGACCAACAAAGGGTGGCAGCTGACCCCCTAGAGCACGTAGGCTGGTATGGCCTGAAGGAGGGTTGAAGAATGCAGTCAAGCACTGTAGGGACACTGGAGCCACAGGTGCAGATGGGACTGGTTGAGGAACAAAAATTCACTGGCAGGGTGTTAGGCAGATGGGCTCTGGCAGGTGTGATCTGGACCGGCTGATGGACAGAAGAGCACAGACAGGTACAAGCAGAGTACAGGTTAGACAAGCAAACGTGTGAAGCTGGGGAACCTGACAACTATCAAACATTGCTCAGGTACCTCCATATTGGAGGAGGAGCCTTAAATAGAAGGTGTCCCAGCGATATTAACAGGGAACACCATAGGGCGACATGCGTAGTTCCTTTAAGAGGGAGGGAGTGCACGCAAATTAAACATAGTGCCTGGGCCTACAACTGAACCTTGGTGTGTGAGTGTGAGAATGTAATTTCTGTTAGGTATGAGGCGATGCAACAAAGGGCCAAGTCTGTAATGGCAAGTGATAAGAAAGTCTGTAGTAAGAGGGAACGGTATACTGTGTCAAAGGCAAGAAGACAGATCTTCTGATGGGCATGAAACACATTCTGGTAATTGGTGGAGGATAAACAAATAATCATTGTAGGCTGTATCCTGGAACTCATACCTGCCATAGCCACCGCTGTTATTAATCATGTACGTTCCCATTCCTGTCATCACCATGCCCTTTTCCTGATCACTTCATCCAACGATTCGTCTGCCATTTTTTTAAACAAAAAAAATGCGCCTTCCCAGCAAGAACTGTATAGGACGCCACTTTACAGTTTTGCAAGGTGTTTATGATGCCCGTAAACAATTTCTGTTAAAAAAATAACCCCCCCCCCGGGAAAAGTTTGACAGCCCATGCACTTAGTGTATGGGCATTACAAGTCAAGGAGACCCGCTCATTGACATTGGGCCTAATTTTTAATGAGGCCTTCCTCCACCTCTCATATTTTTCCACCACTAGATCACCAGGGTTCATGTGTTCCGTGCTGCTACAGACAGTCAATTTTTGAGCAAGGGCGTCTAGGATGGTCATACTATGCTTTTAATAAATGTATCCCCCTTGGGGAAATGTTTGTCAACCTATACACTTACTGTATGGTCATTACAAGTGTAGGAGACACAATCCTTTACATTGGGCCTAGGTTTTAATGAGGCCTTCATCAATTTCTCCTCATTCTCCACCACTAGATCACCAGGGTTCAGGTGTTCTGTGCTGATACAGACAGTCAATTTTTTTGGAAAGGGTGTCTATGATCCGCATGAAATATTTTAAAAAAATGTACCCCCCTTGAGCAAATGCCCTACTTCTTAACTCTGCATCCTGCAATGTGTCCTTTAACTGCCACTGGCACACCAGGGTGAACGTGCTCTGTACGGTGCATTTTGGGCAAGGAGGCTATGATGGCACTATTTTATTTAGTAAAAAAAAGGACCCCACATTGGGGAATTGGGCATTACATTACATTGGGCCTACTTCTTAACTCTGTCTCCTGCAATGTGTCCTTTAACTGCCACTAGATCACCAGGGTGAACGTGCTCTGTATGGTGCATTTTGGGCAAGGGGGCTGTGATGGCACTATTTTATTTAGTAAAGAAAGGACCCTACATTGGGGAATTGGGCATTACATTACATTGGGACTACTTCTTAACTATCTCCAGCAATGTGTCCTTTAACTGCCACTAGATCACCTGGATGAACGTGCTCTGAACTGTGCATTTTGGGCAAGGGGGCTGTGATGGCACTATTTTATTTAGTAAAGAAAGGACCCCACATTGGGGAATTGGGCATGACATTACACTGGGCCTACTTCTTAACTCTGTCTCCTGTAATGTGTCCTTTAACTTTCACTAGATCACCTGGGTGTACGTGCTCTGTATGGTGCATTTTGGGCAAGGGGGCTGTGATGACACTACTCTATTTAGTAAAACAAGGACCCCACATTGGGGAATTGTTTGTCAGCTCTTGCCCTCCATTACAAGTCTCAGAGACCCACACCCCTACATTGGGCCTACTCCTTAACTCTGTTTCCTGCAATGTCTCTTCCTTATTTCCGACGACATGACCTGAGTGAATGTGTTCTGTACTTTTACAGGCCCCAGGATTTTGAGCAAGGGGTGCTGTGATGGCAATAGTATATTTTTAAAAAAGTTACCCCCGTTGGTGAAACCACATCCTTGTTGGCAAAGACTTCATAACATTTGTGTACCCTAAAGAGCTCACTTGAAAAGCTCCTTTTTGTGCTGCCTGGTTGCTCACATTGGACACAATACACTTCATATAAATTTCATAAAGCAATGCTGTTAGTTTGGCTTAGTAGTTCATTACAAATATTTCTTTGTTGGCTATATTAGTTTCTCTCCTTGAGAGCCATAACTTTGGCTGCCTCAAATGTACAAATGGCGAATATACAACAGGCGATTTGGAATCCAGATTAAAATACTGTATCCCAAATGCATTCAGACAATCACATAGCTGCATTTCTTGTAAAACATTTACAGATGTGACAGACAATGCTCATAGTGACACAATCTTGAGAAATGTTTGTTTATTCACTTCACAAACAGTTCTAAGCCTCTATATGTTTGCTGTTTGTCATTGTAAAACACTAAAGGTACCTTCACACGAAACGACATTATAACGATATCGCTAGCAATCCGTGACGTTGCAGCGTCCTCGCTAGCGATATCGTTTCGTTTGACACGCAGCAGCGATCAGGATCCTGCTGTGATGTCGCTGGTCGCTGAATAAAGTCCAGAACTTTATTTGGTCGTCCGATCGCTGTGTATCGTTGTGTTTGAAAGCAAAAGCAACGATACCAGCGATATTTTACACTGGTAACCAGGGTAAACATCGGGTTACTAAGCGCAGGGCCGCGCTTAGTTACCCGATGTTTACCCTGGTTACTAGCGTAAAATGTAAAAAAAACAAACAGCACATACTCACATTGCGTCCCCTGCAGTCTGCTTCCTCCTCTGACTCAGCGCCGCAAAGTGAAAGTGAAAGCAGCACAGCGGTGACGTCACCGCTCTGCTCTCACTGTACGGCGCTCAGTCAGTCAGGAAGTGGACGCAGGGGGACGTGAATGTAAGTATGTGCTGTTTGTTTTTTTTAGATTTTACGCTGGTAACCAGGGTAAACATCGGGTTACTAAGCGCGGCCCTGCGCTTAGTTACCCGATGTTTACCCTGGTTACCAGGGGACCTCGGCATAGTTGATCGCTGGAGAGCGGTCTGTGTGACAGCTCTCCAGCGACCAAACAGCGACGCTGCAGCGATCGACATCGTTGTCGCTATCGCTGCAGCGTCGCTTCGTGTGAAGGTACCTTAAGGTTTACTGAAACTCTGCCTGTGGTGGTTTGATCTAAATCCTTGTGGCTTTTATATTCTAGGGGTTTATGGCCCCTCGTCTGATGACTCCATGATATCTCAGTTTCATACAGCCTTGAAAGCTGGCCACTTGAAGGTCTGGGTGAAACTAGAGTTACTACATAGTGTTTTTCACTATATAAGACCAGAGAAACATGACTAAGACAGATGCCAAAACTGGGGTATCTGTACATGTACAGTGCTCATACCAGCATAATTGGGGATGCCCATGCATGGTAGGTAATCTCCCAGGGGTTCTCTGTCTTGGTGTTGCTTCTCTGATATTCCAGACGGATGATGTTTAAAAGCCTCTTGTGGATGATGTAAGTATACTGTATGTAGTTAATCTTCATATATACGTAATCATTATATGTATTTAATCCCTATGTGTACTTATTAACCTTTGTATGTTAACATATACAAAAGTGTAAGCACTCACACTATTCAATCATACTATTCCTTGAATTTTGTAGTTTGCAATAAAATTGTGTTGTATTGCAAGTATTAGCCTGATTGAAAGTCGTATCTGAACCTTAGTGTTAAAAACATGGCAAATAAAATTGCCAAATTCTCCTGTAAATAATTTGGCAAAGAGGGAACCATCATACCATTAAAAAATACGAGTGGATTTTCATAGGCCCATCCAGTATGTGGGTTCCAAGGCATAATGGGGTGCATATGACTATGCAGCAGGGCTGGCTTTGCTGCCAATGTGTAAAACAAAGGAGTACGGAGTACAAAATGCATAATGTGGCATGGATTTTCATGGGCCCATCCAGTATGTGGGTTCCAAGGAGTAATGGGGTGAATATATCTGACTATGCAGCAGGGCTGGCCTTGCTTCCAATGTGTAAAACAAAGGAGTATGGAGTACAAAATGCATAATGTGGCATGGATTTTCATGGGCCCATCCAGTATGTGGGTTCCAAGGAGTAATGGGGTGCATATGACTGACTATGCAGCAGGGCTGGCCTTGCTGCTAATGTGTAAAACAAAGGAGTATGGAGTACAAAATGCATAATGTGGCATGGATTTTCA
Organism: Ranitomeya variabilis; assembly: GCF_051348905.1. Lineage (NCBI taxonomy): Eukaryota > Metazoa > Chordata > Amphibia > Anura > Dendrobatidae > Ranitomeya > Ranitomeya variabilis. The sequence continues at coordinate 244,733,070 of NC_135237.1, read as the reverse complement.
TGGGCCCATCCAGTATGTGGGTTCCAAGGAGTAATGGGGTGCATATGACTGACTATGCAGCAGGGCTGGCCTTGCTTCCAATGTGTAAAACAAAGGAGTATGGAGTACAAAATGCATAATGTGGCATGGATTTTCATGGGCCCATCCAGTATGTGGGTTCCAAGGAGTAATGGGGTGCATATGACTGACTATGCAGCAGGGCTGGCCTTGCTTCCAATGTGTAAAACAAAGGAGTATGGAGTACAAAATGCATAATGTGGCATGGATTTTCATGGGCCCATCCAGTATGTGGGTTCCAAGGCCTAATTGGGTGCATATGACTATTCAGCAGGGCTGGCCTTGCCGCCAATGTGTAAATCCAAGGAGTACGGGAGTACAAAATGCATATTATGAAGTGGATTTGTTAGGTGTCGAGCTCCCGCCTCTGCACAGGGGGAATCTCAAACCATCTACGCTGCGGTCTCCCATTCCTCTCCAGCTGCAGTGGAGCCTGCTCAGCAGAGACGTCGGTCCCAGCGTCTGACTCAGGCTGATACTGGGCAGCTGGTTACTACTGTTCTTCCAGGCTCTGCCTTTGTAGCCAGCGCTGATCAGCAGTGAGCAGATCTTTCTGGGACTAAGTCCTGCTCTTTGCATACTGGGCATGCCCACGGGACGACCTCCCATTGGAGGTCAGGGGTCACATTCTCAGGTCCTGAAGCGGTTACTGTTGGACCATTAGGAAGGTCCTTGAGTGCTAAAACTATAAAAGGTTTGCATGGCCGCACGGTCATGCGCTAGTATCAAACCTATGTTAAGGGCCCAGCACCAGTGTGGTCATGGTTGTATGTGGTCAGGGTTTGGCTGAAATAAGCCCCTAGAATACCTGCACCTCTGATGAGGAGTTTTGTGTATGTGGATTAAGGGCTGCCATATAGCCAATAGAATTCCGGCTCCACCGTAGAGGAGTTGCTTGTGTGCTATTCTGACTGCATGACCACTGTTGGCTCTATTAGGTAGCTGTGATCTCCAGTGAGGTTAACAGGGCACGGCGCTCTCTTTTTGTAGTCAATCTGTGAAGTAACAGAGATCGCTTATACCGCCATATAGTACCGCCTGTTACTAGCAGCAGGTTTCTCTCCTGCACGGTGGACCCCGGGTTGTGAACGCACCTACTGTCTCATATATATATATTTTTGTTTTTTTCTGCCAACCCTAACAGAATACTAGCACCAGGGTCTGGCTAGTAAATGGCGGACAAAAAGCAATCTTTGCAGTGCATCCAGCAGCTGGAGGGTAGGTTGGCAGCTCTTGAGTGCACAACCTCAGCTGTGGATGTTACCACAGTTGCTGTTCAGGCTGCTAGCATGGCTGCAGCAACCTTGTCCGCTGCCACCCCTGTTCCGACCCTATCTCACCTCCCGCTGCCAGAAAATTTTTCTGGTGATAGTAAATCTTGTAGGGGTTTCGTGAGCCAGTGCTCTATACACCTCGAGCTCCTGGCCGCACGTTTCCCCACAGAGCGAGCAAAGGTGGACAGGGCTTTGGAATGGGCTATGCCACTGTGGGAGCATGGCAATCATGTGGTGCAGAGTGCTCCGCTGTTCCTGAGCACTCTGAAACAGGTCTTTTTAGGACCTTGAGTCACCAATGATACGGCGCTCCAACTGTTGGCATTGACTCATGGCTCGTCCTTGGTCAGCCATTTTGCCATCCACTTCCGCACCCTAGCTTCTGAGCTGGAGTATTTGGATAAAGCCCTTATTCCTATATTTTGGAGGGGGCTGGCTGACCACGTGAAGGACACTCTGGCCTCTAGGGAGATTCCCGCCACACTGGAGGAGTTAATAGCTGTGTCTACTCGTATTGACCTCCATTTTCACGAGCGGAGGGTAGAGCGGGTCCAGTGTGGACAGAGGTTTCGTCTGGCTCCCACCTTCGCCAAACCTTTGGAATCTCCGGTCCTGGTCCCTGAGTCACATGAGGCCATGGAAGTGTCACGAGCGGGATCTAAGTCCCGGACCGCTCGTGCACTCAAGATGTGCCATGTTTGCCAGCAGTCAGGACATCTTGCCACCAGATGTTCCCAGCGGTCGAGGAAACGTCAGCGTCTAGTGGTAGTAGGTGGAGGTACACTAGATACGGTGACGTTTGCCTCCAAATTGTCCTTTAAGGGGACAATTACAATAGGTTCATTCACTTACTCAGTAGAGTTCTGCGTGGATTCTGGGGCGGAGGGCAATTTTATGCCTTCTGCCTTCGCCCAATGTCACTCAATACCCCTGGTAATGCTAGCTCAAACAGTAACCGTACGAGTCGTGAATGGGTCGACACTGCCCTCACAGATAACACACCAGACCATCCCTTTCACTCTGTCCATCTTGCCATTTCATCAGGAGATTATATCTCTGCTCGTCATTCCTGAGGGAATTGATGAGGTCCTGTTAGGGATGCCTTGGCTACAGTACCACTCTCCTCATATCGAGTGGTCCACAGGCAGAATTTTGGGATGGGGTGAATCTTGTGGGGGTAGATGTCAGAGGGAAAGCCTTCAGGTTGCTACTACTGAGGTACCCACAGATCTATCCTCTCTCCCCAAGCAATATTGGCCCTATATGGGCGTGTTCTCCAAAAGGGCTGCGGAGACTCCTCCGAATCACCGCCCCTATGACTGTCCAATTGACCTCTTGCCTGGTGCTGAGCCTCACTGGGGTCGAGTCTATCCGTTATCTCTCCCGGAGACAGAGGCAATGTCACAGTACATCCAGGAAAATCTGGCAAGAGGATTTATTAGAAAGTCAGTGTCACCTGCAGGGGCTGAGCTCTTCTTCGTGCAGAAGAAGAACGGGGAACTATGTCCATGCATAGACTACAGGGGACTTAACGCCATCACAGTTAAGAATAAGTATCCTCTGCCCGTGATATCTAAGCTTTTTGATAGGCTTTGGGGAGCAAGGGTATTTACTAAACTAGATCTGCGGGGTGCTTACAACTTGATTCGCATCCCTGAGAGGGATGAATAGAAGACGGCTTTTAACACCAGGGATGGGCACTATGAATATCTAGTGATGCCCTTTGGGCTCTGTAATGCCCCAGCCATTATCCAAGACTTTGTAAACCATATCTTCCAGGATATGCTCTCCACCTCGGTCATAGTCTATCTGGATTATATTCTCATCTACTCTCCAGATATTGACTCCCACCAGAGAGATGTTTGCAGAGTCTTCGACCTCTTACGAACAGTGTTGAGTAGGGTTGAGCGACTTTCATTTTTTTAAGATCGAGTCGGGTTTTGCGAAACCCGACTTTGTCCAGAGTCGAGTCGAGTGCAGTCGGCCGATTATCGCTAAAAGTCGGGGGTCGACCGAAACACGAAACCCAATGCAAGTCAATGGGGAAGCATAGTCGGCAGTGAGTGGAGGCCAGGAAAACACCTACAGTGCCCATTTTAATGCCAAAAACATCCATTCTTGTTTCTGAAGCTTGTAAATCTTAATTAACTTTATAATAATAGTTGGGCATTGGAAATTGGGGGTCATTTGGCAAAAGTTGTGGGGGGTAGGGCTGGTTCAAGGTTTTAGTGGGCCCAGGAAACGTGGACTACGTCACGGCGGTGGAGCAGTGAGAGGTAAGTATGTCAAGTTTGCAAGTGCTGTGATCCTAAGCAAGCAGGGGGGGCCCACTCGTTGGCATTGGCACTGGCACAGGGCCCCTCAAAGTACAGCGGTGTGTTTGCACGGCGGGGGCGCCTCCCAACGGCAGCGACACTTTTGCGTACTCTGAGGGGCCCTGTGCCAGTGACGTCGCCAACGAGTATGCCCCCCCCACCTGATGAAGGAACCTGCACTTTCATCCTCACCTTCCTCTTTGTCCCTGTGTAAGGTGGTATAACATGCGGGAAGGGGAACCTTACTTTCAGCAGGGTCAGATTCTGGCTGTGTAGAGTGCAAGGGGAATGTAGTGGTCTAGGTCAATGTACCAGCAGACTCATCTAGCAGTGGCTGGGCAATGGGCAGGATGAGGAGGAAACACAGATATAGGGCCAAAGAATAAAGTAGGCTAAATGCAGTTCAAAATTGGTAACAGGACTAAACAGGCGGCATTGCTTTGTTCAGTGGAGTAGCAAGCCCAGGAGCAGCAGACACTGTTTTAAGGGCCCAACCACACTAGTAGGCCAAATGCAGTTTAATATCTGCTACTATAGGCCAAAAGCCTAAAGACTGAAGCTCAGCTTTATACAGTTGAGGAGAACACCAGGGAGCGGCAGACAGATTTATTAGGCCCCAACCACCAATTTTTTTTAAAAAAAGCACTTAAGGAGAGCCAGAAGGTTGAAGCTCAGCTTTATACAGTTGAGGACAAACACCTGGGAGCGGCAAACACCGTTAGAAGGCCCTAACCACCAATTTTTTAAAAAACAACACTTAATGAGAGCCAGAAGGTTGAAGCTCTGCTTTATACAGTTGAGGACAAACACCTGGGAGCAGCAGACACCGTTAGTAGGCTGTAACCAAAGTTGAAGGCCAAATGCAGTTTAATATCTGATACTATAGGCCGAAAGCCAGAAGGTTGAAGCTCAGCTTTATACAGTTGAGGACAAACAGCTGGGAGCGGCAGACACCGTTAGTAGGCCGTAACCAAAGTTGAAGGCCAAATGCAGTTTAATATCTGATACTATAGGCCGAAAGCCAGAAGGTTGAAGCTCAGCTTTATACAGTTGAGGACAAACACCTGGGAGCGGCAGACACTGTTAGTAGGCCGTAACCAAAGTTGAAGGCCAAATGCAGTTTAATATCTGATACTATAGGCCGAAAGCCAGAAGGTTGAAGCTCAGCTTTATACAGTTGAGGACAAACACCTGGGAGCGGCAGACACCGTTAGTAGGCCCTAACCACCAATTTTTTAAAAAACAGCACTTAATGAGAGCCAGAAGGTTGAAGCTCAGCTTTATACAGTTGAGGACAAACACCTGGGAGCGGCAGACACCATTAGTAGGCCCTAACCACCAATTTTTTAAAAAACAGCACTTAATGAGAGCCAGAAGGTTGAAGCTCTGCTTTATACAGTTGAGGACAAACACCTGGGAGCGGCAGACACCGTTAGTAGGCCCTAACCACCAATTTTTTTAAAAACAGCACTTAATGAGAGCCAGAAGGTTGAAGCTCAGCTTTATACAGTTGAGGACAAACAGCTGGGAGCGGCAGACACCGTTAGTAGGCCATAACCAAAGTTGAAGGCCAAATGCAGTTTAATATCTGATACTATAGGCCGAAAGCCAGAAGGTTGAAGCTCAGCTTTATACAGTTGAGGACAAACACCTGGGAGCGGCAGACACCGTTAGGAGGCCGTAACCAAAGTTGAAGGCCAAATGCAGTTTAATATCTGATACTATAGGCCGAAAGCCAGAAGGTTGAAGCTCAGCTTTATACAGTTGAGGACAAACACCTGGGAGCGGCAGACACCGTTAGTAGGCCGTAACCAAAGTTAAAGGCCAAATGCAGTTTAATATCTGATACTATAGGCCGAAAGCCAGAAGGTTGAAGCTCAGCTTTATACAGTTGAGGACAAACACCTGGGAGCGGCAGACACCGTTAGTAGGCCGTAACTATAGTTGAAGGCCAAATGCAGTTTAATATCTGATACTATAGGTCGAAAGCCAGAAGGTTGAAGCTCAGCTTTATACAGTTGAGGACAAACACCAGGGAGGGGCAGACACCGTTAGTAGGCTGTAACCAAAGTTGAAGGCCAAATGCAGTTTAATATCTGATACTATAGGCCGAAAGCCAGAAGGTTGAAGCTCAGCTTTATACAGTTGAGGACAAACAGCTGGGAGCGGCAGACACCGTTAGTAGGCCGTAACCAAAGTTGAAGGCCAAATGCAGTTTAATATCTGATACTATAGGCCGAAAGCCAGAAGGTTGAAGCTCAGCTTTATACAGTTGAGGACAAACACCTGGGAGCGGCAGACACTGTTAGTAGGCCGTAACCAAAGTTGAAGGCCAAATGCAGTTTAATATCTGATACTATAGGCCGAAAGCCAGAAGGTTGAAGCTCAGCTTTATACAGTTGAGGACAAACACCAGGGAGGGGCAGACACCATTAGTAGGCCCTAACCACCAATTTTTAAAAAAACAGCACTTAATGAGAGCCAGAAGGTTGAAGCTCAGATTTATTCAGTTGAGGAGAACACCAGGGAGCGGCAGACAGAGTTATTAGGCCCCAACCACCAATTTTTTAAAAAAAAGCACTTAAGGAGAGCCAGAAGGTTGAAGCTCAGATTTAGACAGTGGAGGACAATTTGAATTAGGGACTGCAGACAGACTTAGTAGGCTGTCCCCTGTGGACCATGCATCCACCACATTAACCCATTGCGCCGTAATGGACACGTAACCTTCCGTAGCCATGCCTACAGGTCCATGCGTCTGTTGTCAGGTGCACCTTTGTACTCACAGATTGCCAGAGTGCATGGACAATGCGGTCTTTTACATGCTGGTGGAGGGTTTGGGATGGCTTTTCTCGCAAAAGAAGTGTCGACTGGTTAGCTTGTAGCGTGGTACAGCGTAGTTCATCATGGCTTTATTAATATTAAATAAATAGGCTCTATGAACTTTTAAATAGGTTCCAGGGGTACACGGGCAGCATTGGTGTGGTCAGCGGAGGACGATTGCAAGGAGGGACCGCAGACAGGCTAATGAAGGCCTAAAATAACAAAAGATAGGCTCATGGCAGTTTTAAATCGGTTACATGGATACACAGGCAGCATTGTGGTCAGTGGAGAAGTATTGCAAGGAGGGACCGCAGACAGGCTAACGAAGGCCTAAAATAACAAAAGATTGGCTCATGGCAGTTTTAAATCGGTTACATGGATACACAGGCAGCATTGTGGTTAGTGGAGGTGTATTGCAAGGAGGGACCGAAGACAGGCTAATGAAGGCCCGCAGACAGGCTAACGAAGGCCTAAAATAACAACAGATTGGCTCATGGCAGTTTTAAATCGGTTACATGGATACACAGGCAGCATTGTGGTCAGTGGAGAAGTATTGCAAGGAGGGACCGCAGACAGGCTAACGAAGACCTAAAATAACAAAAGATTGGCTCATGGCAGTTTTAAATCGGTTACATGGATACACAGGCAGCATTGTGGTCAGTGGAGGAGTATTGCAAGGAGGGACCGCAGACAGGCTAATGAAGGCCCGCAGACAGGCTAACGAAGGCCTAAAATAACAACAGATTGGCTCATGGCAGTTTTAAATCGGTTACATGGATACACAGGCAGCATTGTGGTCAGTGGAGAAGTATTGCAAGGAGGGACCGCAGACAGGCTAACGAAGGCCTAAAATAACAAAAGATTGGCTCATGTCAGTTTTAAATCGGTTACATGGATACTCAGGCAGCATTGTGGTCAGTGGAGGAGTATTGCAAGGAGGGACCGCAGACAGGCTAATGAAGGCCTAAAATAACAAAAGATTGGCTCATGGCAGTTTTAAATCGGTTACATGGATACACAGGCAGCATTGTGGTCAGTGGAGAAGTATTGCAAGGAGGGACCGCAGACAGACTAACAAAGGCCTAAAATAACAAAAGATTGGCTCATGGCAGTTTTAAATCGGTTACATGGATACACAGGCAGCATTGTGGTCAGTGGAGGAGTATTACAAGGAGGGACCGCAGAGAGGCTAATGAAGGCCCGCAGACAGGCTAACGAAGGCCTAAAATAACAACAGATTGGCTCATGGCAGTTTTAAATCGGTTACATGGATACACAGGCAGCATTGTGGTCAGCGGAGGAGGATTGCAAGGAGGGACCGCAGACAGGCTAATGAAGGCCCGCAGACAGGCTAACGAAGGCCTAAAATAACAACAGATTGGCTCATGGCAGTTTTAAATCGGTTACATGGATACACAGGCAGCATTGTGGTCAGTGGAGAAGTATTGCAAGGAGGGACCGCAGACAGGCTAACGAAGGCCTAAAATAACAAAAAATAGGCTCAAGGCAGTTTTAAATCGGTTACATGGATACACAGGCAGCATTGTGGTCAGCGGAGGAGGATTGCAAGGAGGGACCGCAGACAGGCTAATGAAGGCCCGCAGACAGGCTAACGAAGGCCTAAAATAACAACAGATTGGCTCATGGCAGTTTTAAATCGGTTACATGGATACACAGGCAGCATTGTGGTCAGTGGAGGAGTATTGCAAGGAGGGACCGCAGACAGGCTAATGAAGGCCCGCAGACAGGCTAACAAAGGCCTAAAATAACAACAGATTGGCTCATGGCAGTTTTAAATCGGTTACATGGATACACAGGCAGCATTGTGGTCAGTGGAGAAGTATTGCAAGGAGGGACCGCAGACAGGCTAATGAAGGCCTAAAATAACAAAAGATTGGCTCATGGCAGTTTTAAATCGGTTACATGGATACACAGGCAGCATTGTGGTCAGTGGAGGAGTATTGCAAGGAGGGACCGCAGACAGGCTAATGAAGGCCCGCAGACAGGCTAACGAAGGCCTAAAATAACAACAGATTGGCTCATGGCAGTTTTAAATCGGTTACATGGATACACAGGCAGCATTGTGGTCAGTGGAGAAGTATTGCAAGGAGGGACCGCAGAAAGCCTAACGAAGGCCTAAAATAACAAAAAATAGGCTCAAGACAGTTTTAAATCGGTTACATGGATACACAGGCAGCATTGTGGTCAGCGGAGGAGGATTGCAAGGAGTGTCTGACACAGTTAGTACTCACAAAAAATAAATAGATGTTAATGTCTCGCAAAACAACAAAAAAAAAAGTATGGCATACTTAGGTACAGGGGTGGGCTCATCTGCTGAGTTTCTGACAAAGTAATTTGGCAGTAAGTATTTACTGGTGTCAATATAGGACACTGACCCAGACTACTTTAACTAGCATCATAGATGTCAACAAATTGGTATTGTCAGTGCCAGGCATTGAATGATGTCAGTGCATAGACTAAACATTGGTGGAGCTGTGCGAGATAATTTTGCAGGTGGTAGAGCACAGTTTGAGCTGGGGGGGGGGAACTCTCTTGTGGCCGGCGGTACCATCCCAGGGCCCCTCATGTTACAACGGTGTGTCTGACGTTGGGTGCGCACCACCACCGCCAGAGACACTTCATTGTACTATGAGGGACCCAGGGGCAGTGCCGTCAACCAAAAGCGGGCACACCCACCTCTTCAGACAAACGGCACTCTAACGGGTGCTTGCGCCAAGTGGCGAGACCACGGCCCCGTGGGGGGAGTTTTCCCATTGAGGGAGGTGTAAACATGTCGTATGCTGGACAAACAGCTGCTGCAAATTAAGAGATTGGAAGACTCAGTAAGACCAGTCCACAAGCAAGACCTTTTTATAGGAAAGCTAGGTGTCAGCCGGGAAAGGTGGAGCAAAATAATTTGAAATCCAGGAGTGGTTCATTTTAATGAAGGTGAGATCATCCACATTTTGGGTAGCCAGACGAGTCCTTTTTTCGGTTAATATTGAACCAGCAGCACTGAATACTCTTTCTGATAGCACACTAGCTGCTGGGCAAGCAAGCTCCTGCAATACATTTTCTGCCAATTCAGGCCAGGTGTCTAATTTGGATGCCCAGTAATCAAATGGGAATGACGGTTGAGGGAGAACATCGATAAGGGATGAAAAATAGTTAGTCACCATACTGGACAAATGTTGTCTCCTGTCACTTTGAATAGATGCTGCAGTACCTGTCCTGTCTGCGGTCATTGCGAAATCACTCCACAACCTGGTCAGAAAACCACTCTGTCCAACGCCACTTCTGATTTGTGCACCTCTAACACCTCTGCCCTGTAGCCCCCTGCAGCTCGTGTGAGAACCATCACCGGCGCTGTGTGCTGGGAATGCCTGAATCAAACGGTCTACAAGAGTGGCTTGTTTTGTTGCTAATATTTGTTCTAGGTTCTCATGTGGCATTATATTTTGCAATTTGCCTTTATAGCGAGGGTCAAGGATGCAGGCCAACCAGTAATCGTCATCGCTCATCATTTTAATAATGCGTGGGTCCCTTTTGAGGATACGTAAGGCATAATCCGCCATGTGGGCCAAAGTTCCAGTTGTCAAATCTGCGGTTGTGCTGGTTTGAGGGGCAGTTACAGGCAAATCTACGTCACTTGTCTCCCTTAAAAAAACAGAACCCGGCCTTGCAACTCCACTAATTTCTGTTGGCCCAGGAGAAGCTTCCTCATTAAAAAAGTACTCATCCCCATCATCCTCCTCGTCCTCCTCCTCCTCTTCGCCCGCTACCGCATCCTCTACACGGCCCTGACCAGACAATGGCTGACTGTCATCAAGGCTTTCCTCTTCCTCGGCTGCAGACGCCTGCTCCTTTATGTGCGTCAAACTTTGCATCAGCAGACGCATTAGGGGGATGCTCATGCTTATTATGGCGTTGTCTGCACTAACCAGCCGTGTGCATTCCTCAAAACACTGAAGGACTTGACACAGGTCTTGTAGCTTCGACCACTGCACACCTGACAACTCCATGTCTGCCATCCAACTGCCTGCCCGTGTATCCTCCCACAAATACATAACAGCACGCCTCTGTTCGCACAGTCTCTGAAGCATGTGCAGTGTGGAGTTCCACCTTGTTGCAACGTCGATGATTAGGCGATGCTGGGGAAGTTTCAAAGACCGCTGATAGTTCTGCATACGGCTGGAGTGTACGGGCGAACGGCGGATATGCGAGCAAAGTCTGCGCACTTTGAGGAGCAGGTCGGGTAACCCCGGATAACTTTTCAGGAAGCACTGCACCACCAGGTTTAAGGTGTGAGCCAGGCAAGGAATGTGTTTCAGTTGGGAAAGGGCTATGGCAGCCATGAAATTCCTTCCGTTATCACTCACTACCTTGCCTGCCTTAAGATGTACAGTGCCCAGCCATGACTGAGTTTCTTTCTGCAAGAACTTGGACAGAACTTCCGCGGTGTGTCTGTTGTCGCCCAAACACTTCATTGCCAATACAGCCTGCTGACGCTTGCCACTAGCTGTCCCATAATGGCACACCTGGTGTGCAACAGTGGCAGCTGCAGATGGAGTGGATGTGCGACTGCGGTCTGTGGACGAGCTCTCGCTTCTGCAGGAGGAGGAGGAAGAGGAGGAGGGGGGGCGAACGCCTACAGCCAACTCTTTCCTTGACCGTGGGCTAGGCAGAACTGTCCCAATATTGCTGTCCCCTGTGGACCCTGCATCCACCACATTCACCCAGTGTGCCGTGATGGACACGTAACGTCCCTGGCCATGCCTACTGGTCCATGCATCTGTTGTCAGGTGCACCTTTGTTGTCACAGACTGCCTGAGTGCATGGATGATGCGGTCTTTAACATGCTGTTGGAGGGCTGGGATGGCTTTTCTAGAAAAGAAGTGTCGACTGGGTAGCTCGTAGCGTGGTACAGCGTAGTCCATCAGCGCTTTAAAAGCTTCGCTTTCAACTAACCGGTAGGGCATCATCTCTAATGAGATTAGTCTAGCAATGTGGGCATTCAAACCCTGTGTACGCGGATGCGAGGATGAGTACTTCCTTTTCCTAACAAGAGTCTCATGTAGGGTGAGCTGGACTGGAGAGCTGGAGATCGTGGAACTAGCGGTGGTGCCGGTGGACATGGGTGACTGAGAGAGGGTTGGAGATGGTATTCTTGCTGGTGCCCTACATGCAGTGTTTCCTACTGCAAACCTGGTGATTCCCTGACTGCTTTGGCCTGGCGACGAAAGCTGCACAGATACTGCAGGTGGTGCGGGAAATGGTGGGTTTACAGTGAGGGAAGGGATGTAGCGTTGCTGACTAGCTTCATTGGCCGAGGGTGCTGCAACCTTTAGGGATGTTTGGTAGTTAGTCCAGGCTTGCAAATGCATGGTGGATAAGTGTCTATGCATGCATCTTGTATTTAGACTTTTAAGATTCTGACCTCTGCTTAAGGTAGTTGAACATTTTTGACAGATGACTTTGCGCTGATCATTTGGATGTTGTTTAAAAAAATGCCAGACTGCACTCTTTCTACTATCGGATACCTTTTCAGGCATTGCAGACTGAGCTTCTTTAACCGGATGGCCACGCTGTCCTCCAACTGGTTTTGGTTTTGCCACGCGTTTTTGGCCAGATACGGGCCCGGCCGATGGAACCTGTTGTGATGTTGATGCCTGCTGCGGCTCCTCCTCCTCCGCTTCAGAACTACTGCCGCCTGCACCCTGTTCCCCCAATGGCTGCCAATCGGGGTCAATGACTGGGTCATCTATGACCTCCTCTTCTATGTCGTGTGCAACTTCGTCTGTGTCACCATGTAAGCCGGTGGTATTGCGTTCGTGACGGGGCACCATAGTCTCCGCTGGGTTTGATTCTGCCTCAGTACACTGCGAGGGCAATGTTCTGGTCTGAGTCAAAGGAACAGCATAGTAATCTGGCTGTGGCTGTGCATCTGTGCACTCCATGTCCGATTCAACTTCGAATGGGCATGGCCTGTTAACTGTTTCACTGTCTAACCCAGGAACGGTATGTGTAAAGAGCTCCATGGAGTAACCTGTTCTGTCGACTGACGCATCCTTCACTGTTGTTCTGGGTGAAGGACACAAGGAAGCGACTTGTTCCTGTCCGGGAGCATCCACTGACGATGCACTGCTCTGACATTTGGCACTTTCCGAGGAGGAGGCGAAAGAGCTAGAGGCAGAGTCAGCAATGAAAGCCAATACTTGTTCCTCCTGCTCCGGCTTCAAAAGTGGTTTTCCTACTCCCAGAAAAGAGAGCGTTCGAGGCCTTGTGTAGCCAGACAACGAACCTGGCTCAACAACTCGAGACTTAGGTGCTGTACTGCTTTTACCACGACCACCTGATGCTCCACCACCACTACCATCATTACCAGCTGACAATGACCGCCCAAGGCCACGACCTCTTCCACTAGGCTTCCTCATTGTTTGCAAAACGTAACCAAAGTAACGGTATTTGTTACTGTAAAACAACTTATAAGGTGAACTCAAACTTCTGTTGGATTTATATATACCTTTATTGGTGCCTGACACTGAAAGGAAAATCAGGCCCAATGTTACACACTAGGTTTTCTGTGCCCCAATAATTTGAGACAGATGGCACACACAGGACCAGCACTCAAGCAGAAATGCCAATCTTAATCTCCCACTATTTTTTTTTTTATGGGAGAATTTTAAAAAAAAATAAAAAAAATAAAAAAACAACAACAATATTACACACTAGGTTTCCGGTGGCACACAATGAGAGACAGATGCCACACACAGGACTGGCACAGAGGCAGACTTGCCAATCTTTATCTCCCACTAATAATTTTTTTTTTTACAGGGAGAATTTACCCCCCCCCAAAAAAATGGCCCAGTATTACACAGTGGTTTTCGGTGGCACACAATGAGAGACAGATGCCACACACAGGACTGGCACAGAGGCAGATTTGCCAATCTTTATCTCACACTAATTTTTTTTTTTTTAAACGGAGAATTTAGAAAAAAAAAAAAAAAAAAGGCCCAGTATTACACAGTGGTTTTCGGTGGCACACAATGAGAGATGCCACACACAGGACTGGCACAGAGGCAGACTTGCCAATCTTTATCTCCCACTAATTATTTCTTTTTTTACAGGGAGAATTTACCCAAAAAAATAAATGGCCAAGTATTACACAGTGGTTTTCGGTGGCACACAATGAGAGACAGATGCCACACACAGGACTGGCACAGAGGCAGATTTGCCAATCTTTATCTCACACTAATTTTTTTTTTTTTTAAACGGAGAATTTAGAAAAAAAAAAAAAAGGCCCAGTATTACACAGTGGTTTTCGGTGGCACACAATGAGAGATGCCACACACAGGACTGGCACAGAGGCAGACTTGCCAATCTTTATCTCCCACTAATAATTTTTTTTTTTACAGTGAGAATTTACCCAAAAAAATAAATGGCCAAGTATTACACAGTGGTTTTCGGTGGCACACAATGAGAGACAGATGCCACACAAAGGACTGGCACAGAGGCAGACTTGCCAATCTTTATCTCCCACTAATAATTTTTTTTTTACAGGGAGAATTTACCCCCCCCAAAAAATGGCCCAGTATTACACAGTGGTTTTCGGTGGCACACAATGAGAGACAGATGCCACACACAGCAATGGCACAGAGGCAGACTTGCCAATCTTTATCTCCCACTAATATTTATTTTTTACAGGGAGAATTTACCCCAAAAAAATAAATGGCCAAGTATTACACAGTGGTTTTTGGTGGCACACAATGAGAGACAGATGCCACACACAGGACTGGCACAGAGGCAGACTTGCCAATCTTTATCTCCCACTAATATTTTTTTTTTTACAGGGAGAATTTACACCCAAAAAATAAATGGCCAAGTATTACACAGTGGTTTTCGGTGGCACACAATGAGAGACAGATGCCACACACAGGACTGGCACAGAGGCAGACTTGCCAATCTTTATCTCCCACTAATTATTTTTTTTTTTACAGGGAGAATTTACCCCAAAAAATAAATGGCCAAGTATTACACAGTGGTTTTCAGTGGCACACAATGAGAGACAGATGCCACACACAGGACTGGCACAGAGGCAGACTTGCCAATCTTTATCTCCCACTAATTTTTTTTTTTTTACAGGGAGAATTTACCCAAAAAAATAAATGGCCAAGTATTACACAGTGGTTTTCGGTGGCACACAATGAGAGACAGATGCCACACACAGGACTGGCACAGAGGCAGACTTGCCAATCTTTATCTCCCACTAATTTTTTTTTTTTTTACAGGGAGAATTTACCCCCCCCCAAAAAAAATGGCCAAGTATTACACAGTGGTTTTCGGTGGCACACAATGAGAGACAGATGCCACACACAGCAATGGCACAGAGGCAGACTTGCCAATCTTTATCTCCCACTAATATTTTTTTTTTTACAGGGAGAATTTACCCCCCCCAAAAAAATGGCCCAGTATTACACAGTGGTTTTCGGTGGCACACAATGAGAGACAGATGCCACACACAGGACTGGCACAGAGGCAGACTTGCCAACCTTTATCTCCCACTAATTTTTTTTTTTTTTACAGGGAGAATTTACCCAAAAAAATAAATGGTCCAGTATTACACAGTGGTTTTCGGTGGCACACAATGAGAGACAGATGCCACACACAGGACTGGCACACAGGCACACTTGCCAATCTTTATCTCCCACTAATTTTTTTTTTTTTACAGGGAGAATTTACCCAAAAAAATAAATGGTCCAGTATTACACAGTGGTTTTCGGTGGCACACAATGAGAGACAGATGCCACACACAGGAGTGGCACAGAGGCAGACTTGCCAATCTTTATCTCCCACTAATAATTTTTTTTTTACAGGGAGAATTTACCCCCCCCCAAAAAAATGGCCCAGTATTACACAGTGGTTTTCGGTGGCACACAATGAGAGACAGATGCCACACACAGGACTGGCACAGAGGCAGATTTGCCAATCTTTATCTCACACTAATTTTTTTTTTTTAAAAGTGAGAATTTACCCCCCAAAAAAAAGGCCCAGTATTACACAGTGGTTTTCGGTGGCACACAATGAGAGACAGATGCCACACACAGGACTGGCACAGAGGCAGACTTGCCAATCTTTATCTCCCTGCAGTAATCTCAGGAAAGTATGGCAGGCAGCTATAAAAAGGACTGCTGCACACAAAAGTGGGGACAAACACACAAGATAGCTGTGCAGAAAGGAAGGAACAACAGGATTTGTGCTTTGAAAAAAGCAGTTGGTTTGCACAGCGGCGTACACACAAAGCAACGCAGCTATCAGGGAGCCTTCTAGGGCAGCCCAATGAGATACAGCGCTGAGGAAAAAAAAAGTAGCTTCCACTGTCCCTGCAAACAAAAGGTGGTGTTGGACAGTGGAAATCGCTACAGCACAAGCAGTTTGTGGCTTTATGTACCTTGCCTATCACTATCCCTGCTTCTGACGAAGCGGCACCTCTCCCTATGCTCAGATCAGCAGCAGTAAGATGGCGGTTGGCGGGAACGCCCCTTTATAGCCCCTGTGACGCAGCAGAAAGCAAGCCAATCACTGCAATGCCCTTCTCTAAGATGGTGGGGACTGAGATCTATGTCATCACGCTGCCCACACTCTGCGTCCACCTTCATTGGCTGAGAAATGGCGCTTTTAGCATCATTGAAACGCGACTTTGGCGCGAAAGTCGCGTACCGCATGGCAGACCCCACACAGGGATCGGGTCGGTTTCATGAGACGCCGACTTTGCCAAAAGTCGTCGACTTATGAAAATGAACGATCCGTTTCGCTCAACCCTAGTGTTGAGCATTCCGATACCGCAAGTATCAGGTATCGGCCGATATTTGCTGTACCGGAATTCAGATACCGAGTTCCGATATTTTTCTGATATCGGAAATCGGAATCGGAAGTTCCCAGTGTATAGTTCCCAGGGTCTGGAGGAGAGGAGACTCTCCTTCAGGCCCTGGGATCCATATTCATGTAAAAAATAAAGAATTAAAATAAAAAATATGGATATACTCACCCCTCCGGCGGCCCCTGGACCTTACTGATGTAACCGGCAGCCTCCGTTCCTAAGAATGAGGAGTTTAGGACCTGCAATGACGTCGCGGCTTGTGATTGGTCGCGTGAGCGGTCACATGAGCGGTCACGCGGCCAATCAGAAGCCGCGACGTCATCGAAGGTCCTAAACTCCTCATTCTTAGGAACGGAGGCTGCCGGTTACATCGGTAAGGTCCAGGGGCCGCCGGAGGGGTGAGTATATCCATATTTTTTATTTTAATTCTTTATTTTTTACATGAATATGGATCCCAGGGCCTGAAGGAGAGTTTCCTCTCCTTCAGACCCTGGGAACCATCCAGGATAGCTTCCGATACTTGTGTCCCATTGACTTGCATTGGTATCGGGTATCGGTATCGGCGATATCCGATATTTTTTGAATATCGGCCGATCCCATCCGATACCAATACCTTTGAGTATCGGAAGGTATCGCTCAACACTACTTACGAACAAATTCCCTCTACGCCAAGTTGGAGAAATGTGTGTTTGAACAGGAGTCCTTACCTTTCCTGGGCTATATCATCTCCGCGCAGGGTTTGGCTATGGATCCTGCCAAACTACAGGCTGTGATGGACTGGCAAGAATCCCATTATCTTAAAGCTGTGCAGCGCTTTATGGGGTTCATTAACTATTATCGCCAGTTCATCCCTCATTTCTCAACTTTGGTAGCTCCCTTGGTAGCCCTCACCAAGAAGGGAGCAAATCCCAAATTGTGGTCTGAGGAGGTCTCCAAGGCCTTCACTTCTATTAAATCTCATTTTGCTAGAGCTCCCATCCTACATTGCCCCTATGTAGATAAGCCATTTATAATGTAGGTGGATGCCTCATCTGTTGATGCTGGAGCAGTACTCTTCCAAAAGGATGCTCAAGGTTTGAAAGCATCCTTGCTTCTTATTTTCCAAGACCTTCACACCAGAGGAGAGGTATTATTCCATTGGGGACAGGGAGTTGCTAGCAATGAAGTTGGCCTTCTCATAGTGGAGACATCTTTAGGAGGGGGCTCGCTTTCTCTTCCAAGTATTCACAGACCACAAGAATTTGGTCTATTTACAGAGAGCCCAGCGGTTAAATTCTGGCCAGGCCAGATGGTCCTTTTTCTTCTCTGGGTTCCATTTCATCCTCCATTTTCTTTCCGGGGAGAAGAACATTCATACCGACCCTCTCTCTCGCTCCGTTGTATCATCTGAGGAGGAGGAAAAGGAACCTCGGCTTATTGTCCCTTCCAAGAGCCTGAGAACTGTGGCCCCGGTTTCGCTAGAGTCTGTGCCTCCGGGCAAGACTTTTGTACCATCAAGTTTGTGTCCAGAGGTTCTTTCTTGGGCTCACTCGTGCAGGGTGGGTGGACATTTTGGGACCAAAAGGACATCTGGGCAACTGGAGAGGACATACTAGCGGCCGCATAGAGCCTGTGATGTCGCAGACTATGTTCGGGCGTGTGTCTCCTGCGCCAAGAACAAGTCTCCCCCTCAACGCCAGCTGAGTTGCTTCACCCCCTGCCGGTGGCAGACAGGCCTTGGGAGATGGTCGGGGTGGATTTTGTGGTGGGATTACCCAAGTCTCGTAGTTGCACCATTATTTGGGGGATCACTGAACATTTTTCCAAAATGGTGCACTTGGTGCCTCTTCCACGGCTACCTTCTGCACGGGCTCTGGCGGCGTTGTTTATGAAACATATATTTCGCCTACATGGTATGCCGGACAAAATTGTCAGTGACCGGGGTCCCCAGTTTGTGTCTCGATTCTGGAGAGAGCTTTGTTGTCTACTCAGCATTGAGTTGAATTTCTCCTCAGCATATCATCCCGAGACGAATGGGTTGGTAGAGAGGGCCAACCAGACCCTGGTCACATATATACGACATTTTGTTCCTGCCAGGCAGGATGACTGGGAATCCTTGCTACCGTGGGTGGAGTTTGCGCTTAACAATGCTGTAGCCGACTCCACTGGTCAGACTCCTTTCCTCCTTAATTACAGCCAGCATCCGCGGGTTCCGGTGCCTATGCCCATGTCTTCTGCTGACTCCAGGGTGGCAGGCTGGGCTGTGGAGGCACAGGGCATTTGGGAACACACTCAGGATGCCATCCAGGCCTCCAAGGAGAAAATGATGTCCTCTGTCGATGCACATTGGCGCCCTGCTCCGACCTTTGCTCCTGGCGACTTAGAGTGGCTCTCCACCTGTAATATCAGGCTGCGAGTTGAGTCCACTAAGTTTGCACCTTGCTACTTGGGTCCCTTCAAGGTCCTGGAACAGATTAACCCTGTGGTCTACCGTCTAGCCCTTCCTCCACGCCTAGGTATCACCGACACCTTTCATGTGTCCCCCTTAAAGCCCGTATACATGTCCCAGTTTTCCGAGTCATCTGCAGGGATATCGGGTTCGTCTATGGACAATTACGAGGTGAATGCTATTTTGGGGTGCAAGGTGGTACATGGCAAAAAAAATTATTTGGTGGACTGGAAGGGTTATGGCCCAGAGTACAGGTCCTGGGAGCCTGTTGAGCTCCGCAGCTCATTGCTGCCTTTGAGCGTAGCGAGGTCCAGGGAGGGGGGTAATGTTAGGTGTTGAGTTCCCGCCTCTGCACAGGGGGAATCTCGAACTATCTCCGCTGCGGTCTCCCATTCTTCTCCAGCCGCAGTGGAGCCTGCTCAGCAGAGATGTCGGTCCCAGCGTCTGACTCAGGCTGATACTGGGCGACTGGTTACTACTGTTCTTCCAGGCTCTGCCTTTGTAGCCAGCGCTGATCAGCAGCGAGCAGATCTTTCTGGGACTAAGTCCTGCTTTTCGCATACTGGGCATGCCCACGGGACAACCTCCCATTGGAGGTCGGGGGTCACATGCGCAGGTCCTGAAACGGTTCCTGTTGGACCACTAGGTCCTTGAGGGCTAAAACTATAAAAGGTTTGCATGGCCGCACGGCCATGCGCTAGTATCAAACCTATGTTAAGAGCTCAGCGCCAGTGTGGTCATGGTTGTATGTGGTCAGGGTTTGGCTGAAATAAGCCCCTAGAATACCGGCACCTCCGGTGAGGAGTCTTGTGTATTTGGATTCAGGGCTGGAGTATAGCCATTAGAATTCCGGCTCCACCAGAGAGGAGTTGCTTGTGTGCTATTCTGACTGCATGACCACTGTTGGCTCTATTAGGCAGCTGTGATCTCCTGTGAGATTAACAGGACATGGCATTCTCTTTTCGTAGTGAAGTAACAGAGTTCGCTTATACTGCCATATAGTACTGCCATATAGTACCGCCTGTTACTAACAGCAGACTTTTCTCCTGCACGGTGGACCCCGGGTTGCGAATGCACCTACGGTCTCATATATATATACTAGATGGCAGCCCGATTCTAAAGAATCGGGAGTCTAGAATCCATATATACTTTATTTATTCAAATGTAAGAATAATACAATTAATAAATAATAGTAAGAAAGAACAAAAAATGGCTGCACTCACCAGCTCTTGACAATTCTTGACAGTACGGCACATTTCTGATTGGTCGCTCGCAGCAGGCGGCAACCAATCAGAAAAGTGCCGCGCACCACGAAGGCATATATCTTTGTCCACCCTGAGCGGGTGTAGGACGCTGGTGACGTCACTTATCTCCGGACATTATCTCCGGACAAAGCCACGGAAGTTGGCACAAATTGCCGGAAGTAGTATTCTAGGCAATTATATATTAGATTTTAATGTTATCAGTGTTTACCTTTGAACGTTTATATTGTATTGTCCTGTCACCAGCCATGTGTACGATTATCGGCCGAAAGCCTCTCTGGAACCAATAATCACCCCATGTAAAGGTATCTTTATAAGTTAAAGATTCAGAATACTATGACTTTTATCATATCCTGAACAGTCAAGTTTTTTATGAACCGTTAAGGTTTTCTGGTTGAAGTAAAAAAAACTCTGAGTGTTTACAGTTTGAAACCATAAAATGTTGAAAAATTATGTCATTCTTGAGTATATCACTCAATGGTGCTCATAAACGTGTCAAATTTGATCTATAATATACTTTAATATACGTTACTTTAATCTTTAATATACTTAAGAACAGGGCCCCAGACATCACACAGGGGGTCTGAAACACCGCACAGTGGTCCAAAATATCGCTGTGCTCTGCCTGGGGCCCCATATGCTGCCTGGGGCCCCTGTGCTCTGCCTGGGGCCCCTGTGCTCTGCCTGGGGCCACTGTGCTCTGCCTGGGGCCCCATATGCTGCCTGGGGCCCCATATGCTGCCTGGGGCCCCTGTGCTCTGCCTGGGGCCCCATAGGCTGCCTGGGGCCCCTGTGCTCTACCTGGGATCACTGTGCTCTGCCTGGGGCCCCATACGCTGCCTGGGGCCCCTGTGCTCTGCCTGGGGCCCCATGTTCTGCCTGGGGCCCCATGTTCTGCCTGGGGCCCCTGAGCTCTGCCTGGGGCCACTGTGCTCTGCCTGGGGCCCCATGTTCTGCCTAGGGCCACTGTGCTCTGCCTGGGGCCCCATAAGCTGCCTGGGGCCCCTGTGCTCTGCCTGGGACCACTGTGCTCTGCCTGGGGCCCCATATGCTGCCTGGGGCCCCTGTGCTCTGCCTGGGGCCACTGTGCTCTGCCTGGGGCCCCATATGCTGCCTGGGGCCCCTGTGCTCTGCCTGGGGCCCCTGTGCTCTGCCTGGGGCCCCATGTTCTGCCTGGGGCCCCTGTGCTCTGCCTGGGGCCACTGTGCTCTGCCTGGGGCCCCATATGCTGCCTAGGGCCCCTGTGCTTTGCCTGGGGCCCCTGTGCTCTGCCTGGGGCCCCATATGCTGCCTGGGGCCCCTGTGCTCTGCCTGGGGCCCCATGTTCTGCCTGGGGCCCCTGTGTTCTGCCTGGGGCCACTGTGCTCTGCCTGGGGCCCCATATGCTGCCTTGGGCCCCTGTGCTCTGCCTGGGGCCACTGTGCTCTGCCTGGTGCCCCATAGGCTGCCTGGGGCCCCTGTGCTCTGCCTGGGATCACTATGCTCTGCCTGGGGCCCCATATGCTGCCTGGGGCCCCTGTGCTCTGCCTGGGGCCCCATATGCTGCCTGGGGCCCCTGTGCTCTGCCTGGGTGTAGGACACTGGTGACGTCACTTATCTCCGGACATTAGCTCCGGACATTAGCTCCGGACATTAGCTCCGGACATTATCTCCGAAAATTAGCTCCGGACAAAGCCACGGAAGTTGGCACAAATTGCAGGAAGTAGTATTTTAGGCAATTATATATTAGATGGGCATTTCCTGAAGGAAATACATGGTGCTTGAACAGCGCTACCAGCTTTACAGCAGCACTTTTCACACACGGGACTGGGGGGCGCGCTTACTTTTGCACCCGGGGCCGGGGGCGCGCTTACTTTTGCACCCGGGGGCGCACTTACTTTTGCACCCGGGGGCGCACTTACTTTTGCACCCGGGGGCGCACTTACTTTTGCACCCGGGGGCGCACTTACTTTTGCACCCGGGGGCGCACTTACTTTTGCACCCGGGGGCGCACTTACTTTTGCACCCGGGGGCGCACTTACTTTTGCACCCGGGGGCGCACTTATTTTTGCACCCGGGGGCGCATTTACTTTTGGGGCCGCACTTACTTTTGGTGGGCGGGGCTCCTCGGCCTCCGATTTGGTTGGTGGGGCCCCTCATCCTCCGATTTGGTGGGTGGGGACCCTGGGCCTCTGATTTGGTGGGCGGGGACCGGCCTCCGATTTGGTGGGTGGGGACCCTCGGCCTCCGATTTGGTTGGCGGGGCCCCTCGGCCTCCGATTTGGTGGGCGGGGACTCTCGGCCTCCGATTTGGTGGGCGGGGACCCTCGGCCTCCGATTTGGTGGGCGGGGACCCTCGGCCTCCGATTTGGTGGGCAGGGACCCTCGGCCTCCGATTTGGTGGTCGGGGACCCTCGGCCTCTGCTTTGGTGGGCGGGGACCCTCGGCCTCCGATTTGGTGGGCGGGGTCCCTCTGCCTCCGATTTGGTGGGCGGGGTCCCTCTGCCTCCGATTTGGTGTGCGGGGACCCTCGGCCTCCTCTTTGGTGGGTGGGGCCCCTCAGCCTTCGATTTGGTGGGCGGGGCCCCTCGGCCTCCGATTTGGTTGGTGTGGACCCTCGGCCTCCGATTTGGTGAGCAGGGACCCTCGGCCTCCGATTTGGTGGGCGGGGACCCTCGGCCTCCGATTTGGTGGGCGGGGACCCTCGGCTCCGATTTGGTGGGCGGGGCCCATCGGCTTTCCGATGTGGTGGGCGGGGCCCCTCAGCCTCCGATTTGGTGGGCGGGGACCCCCGGCCTCCGATTTGGTGGGCGGGGCCCCTCGGCCTCCGATTTGGTGGGCGGGGACCCTCGGCCTCCGATTTGGTGGGCGGGGACCCTCGGCCTCCGATTTGGTAGGCGGGGCCCCTCGGCCTTCGATTTGGTGGGCGGGGACCCTTGGCCTCCGCTTTGGTGGGCGGGGCCGGGCCCCTCGGCCTCCGCTTTGGTTGGCGGGGCCGCTCGGCTTTCGATTTGTTGGGCAGGGCTCCTCGGCCTTCGATTTGGTTGGCGGGGCCCCTCGGCCTCCGATTTGGTTGGCGGGGCCCCTTATCCTCCGATTTGGTGGGCGGGGACTCTCGGCCTCCGATTTGGTGGGCGGGGACCCTCGGCCTCCGATTTGGTGGGTGGGGCCCCTCGGCCTCTGATTTGGTTGGCGGGGCCCCTCAGCCTCCGATTTGGTGGGCGGGGACCCTCGGCCTCCGATTTGGTGGGCGGGGCCCCTCGGCCTCCGATTTGGTGGGCGGGGCCCCTCGGCCTCCGATTTGGTTGGCGGGGCCCCTCGGCCTCCGATTTGGTGGGCAGGGACACTCGGCCTCCGATTTGGTGGGTGGGGCCCCTCGTTCTCCGATTTGGTTGGTGGGGCCCCTCGGCCTCTGATTTGGTGGGCGGGGACCCTCGGCCTCTGATTTGGTGGGCGGGGAACCTCGGCCTCCAATTTGGTGGGCGGGGACCCTTGGCCTCCGATTTGGTGGACGGGGACCCTCGGCCTCCGATTTGGTGGGTGGGGACCCTCAGCCTCCGATTTGGTGGGCGGGGCCCCTCGGCCTTCGATTTGGTGGGTGGGGCCCCTCGGCCTCCGATTTGGTTGGTGTGGACCCTCGGCCTCCGATTTGGTGGGTGGGGACCCTCGGCCTCCGATTTGGTGGGCGGGGACCCTCGGCCTCCGATTTGGTGGGCGGGGACCCTTGGCCTCCGATGTGGTGGGCGGGGCCCATCGGGCCTCCGATGTGGTGGGCGGGGCCCCTCGGCCTCCGATTTGGTAGGCGGGGACCCCCGGCCTCTGATTTGGTGGGCGGGGCCCCTCGGCCTCCGATTTGGTGGGCGGGGACCCTCGGCCTCCGATTTGGTGGGCGGGGACCCTCGGCCTCCAATTTGGTGGGCGGGGACCCTCGGCCTCCAATTTGGTGGGCGGGGACCCTCGGCCTCCGATTTGGTGGGCGGGGCCCCTCGGCCTCCAATTTGGTGGGCGGGGCCCCTCGGCCTCCGATGTGGTGGGCGGGGCCAGGCCCCTCGGCCTCCGCTTTGGTGGGCGGGGCCGCTCGGCCTTCGATTTGTTGGGCGGGGCTCCTCGGCCTCCGATTTGGTTGGCGGGGCCCCTCGGCCTCCGATTTGGTTGGCGGGGCCCCTCATCCTCCGATTTGGTGGGCGGGGACTCTCGGCCTCCGATTTGGTGGGCGGGGACCCTCGGCCTCCGATTTGGTGGGCGGGGCCCCTCGGCCTCCGATTTGGTGGGCGGGGACCCTCGGCCTCCGATTTGGTGGGCGGGGACCCTCGGCCTCCGATTTGGTGGGCGGGGACCCTCGGCCTCCGATTTGGTTGGCGGGGCCCCTCGGCCTCCAATTTGTTGGGCGGGGACCCTCGGCCTCCGATTTGGCGGTCGGGGACCCTCGGCCTCCAATTTGGTGGGAGGGGACCCTCGGCCTCCGATTTGGTGGGCGGGGACCCTCGGCCTCCGATTTGGTGGGCGGGGACCCTCGGCCTCCGATTTGGTGGGCGGGGACCCTCGGCCTCCGATGTGGTGGGCGGGGCCCCTCGGCCTTCGCTTTGGTGGGCGGGGCCAGGCCCCTCGGCCACCGCTCTGGTGGGCGGGGCCGCTCGGCCTTCGATTTGGTGGGCGGGGCTCTTCGGCCTCCGATTTGGTTGGCGAAGCCCCTCGGCCTCCGATTTGGTGGGCGGGGACTCTCGGCCTCCGATTTGGTGGGCGGGGACCCTGGGCCTCCGATTTGGTGGGCGGGGACCCTCGGCCTCCGATTTGGTGGGCGGGGACCCTCGGCCTCCGATTTGGTGGTCGGGGACCCTCGGCCTCCGCTTTGGTGGGAGGGGCCCCTCGGCCTCCGATTTGGTGGGCGGGGTCCCTCTGCCTCCGATTTGGTGTGCGGGGACCCTCGGCCTCCGCTTTCGTGGGCGGGGCTCCTCGGCCTCCGATTTGGTTGGTGGGGCCCCTCGGCCTCCAATTTGGTGGGCGGGGACCCTCGGCCTCCGATTTGGTGGGCGGGGACCCTCGGCCTCCGATTTGGTGGGCGGGGACCCTCGGCCTCCGCTTTGGTGGGTGGGGCCTGTCGGCCTCCGATTTGGTGGGCGGGGACCCTCGGCCTCCTATTTGGATGGTGTGGACCCTCGGCCTCCGATTTGGTGGACGGGGACCCTCGGTCTCCGATTTGTTGGGCGGGGACCCTCGGGCTCCGATTTGGTGGGCGGGGCCCCTCAGGCTCCGATTTGGAGGGCGGGGACCCCTGGCCTCCGATTTGGTGGGCGGGGCCCCTCGGCCTCCAATTTGGTGGGCGGGGCCCCTCGGCCTCCATTTTGGTGGGCGGGGACCCTCGGCCTCCGATTTGGTGAGCGGGGACCCTCGGCCTCCGATTTGGTGGGCGGGGACCCTCAGCCTCCAATTTGGTGGGCGGGGACCCTCGGCCTCCGATTTGGTGGGCGGGGACCCTCGGCCTCCGATTTGGTTGGCGGGGCCCCTCGGCCTCCGATTTGGTTGGCGGGGCCCCTCGGCCTCCGATTTGGTGTGTGCTCTGCCTGGGGCCACTGTGCTCTGCCTGGGGCCCCATATGCTGCCTGGGGCCCCTGTGCTCTGCCTGGGGCCCCATATGCTGCCTGGGGCCCCTGTGCTCTGCCTGGGGCCCCTGTGCTCTGCCTGGGGCCCCATGTTCTGCCTGGGGCCCCTGTGCTCTGTTTGGGGCCACTGTGCTCTGCCTGGGTGTAGGACACTGGTGACGTCACTTATCTCCGGACATTAGCTCCGGACATTAGCTCCGGACATTAGCTCCGGACATTATCTCCGGACATTAGCTCCGGACAAGGCCACGGAAGTTGGCACAAATTGCAGGAAGTAGTATTCTAGGCAATTATATATAATATATATATATATATATATATATATATATATATATATATATATATATATATATATATATATATATATATTCGGTGCGCTCCACCAACCCTAACGGGATTTTCATGGGCACATCCACTATGTGGGTTCCAAGGCCTAATGGAGTGCATATGACTATGCAGCAGGGCTGGCCTTGCCACCAATGCGTAAAACCAAGGAGTACGGAAGTACAAAATGCACATTGTGAAGTGGATTTTCATGGGTCCATCCACTATTTGGGTTCAAAGGCTTATTGGGGTACATATGAATTGGTAGCAGGGCAGACCTTGAATTCAATGGAACACTTTTTCAGGAGTCCCCCCTGGACATCTTATGACAGGGGTATTGTGGTGCATTGGAATTCTTGGCAGCCCATCCACTCACAGCATAGGCTACAACAGCTAGGAGACCCACTGATTCATAATGGCTCTTTAAGGAGATTAATGCCGCCTGATGCACCAGTAAAAATAGGCTCTGTGACTTTGAGTCCCTCCTTCATAAATGAAACAAGATGGGTCTGCTTATGTGTCACACACCACATGGCCAGCTAAGGGTGTAAAATGTTACAATGACTTTTCTCATTTGTAGTGGTTGAAAGCAATGTTAACCCCTTTACCCCCAAGGGTGGTTTGCACGTTATGGACCGGGCCAATTTTTACAATTCTGACCACTGTCCCTTTATGAGGTTATAACTCTGGAACGCTTCAACGGCTCCCAGTGATTCTGACACTGTTTTCTCGAGACATATTGTACTTCATGACAGTGGTAAAATTTATTTGATATTACCTGCATTTATTTGTGAAAAAAATGGAAATTTGGCGAAAATTTTGAAAATTTTGCAATTTTCCAACTTTGAATTTTTATGCAATTAAATCAAAGAGATATGTCACACAAAATACTTAATAAGTAACATTTCCCACATGTCTACTTTACATCAGCCCAATTTTGGAAACACATTTTTTTTTGTTAGGGAGTTATAAGGGTTAAAAGTTGACCAGCAATTTCTCATTTTTACAACACCGTTTTTTTTTAGGGACCACATCTCATTTGAAGTCATTTTGAGGGGTCTATATGATAGAAAATACCCAAGTATGACACCATTCTAAAAATGGCACCCCTCAAGGTGCTCAAAACCACATTCAAGAAGTTTATTAACCCTTCAGGTGTTTCACAGGAATTTTTGGAATGTTTAAATAAAAATGAACATTTAACTTTTTTTCACAAAAAATTTATTCAGCTCCAATTTGTTTTATTTTACCAAGGGTAACAGGAGAAAATGGACCCCAAACGTTGTACAATTTGTCCTGAGTACGCCGATACCCCATATGTGGGGGTAAACCACTGTTTGGGCGCATGGCAGAGCTCGGAAGGGAAGGAGCGCCGTTTGACTTTTCAATGCAAAATTGACAGGAATTGAGATGGGACGCCATGTTGCGTTTGGAGAGCTACTGATGTGCCTAAACATTGAAACCCCCCACAAGTGACACCATTTTGGAAAGTAGACCCCCTAAGAAACTTATCTAGAGGTGTGGTGAGCACTTTGACCCACCAAGTGCTTCACAGAAGTTTATAATGCAGAACCGTAATAATAAAAAATCATTTTTTTTCACAAAAATTATCTTTTCGCCCCCAATTTTTTATTTTCCCAAGGGTAAGAGAAGAAATTGGACACCAAAAGTTGTTGTGCAATTTGTCCTGAGTACGCTAATACCCCAAATGTGGGGGTAAACCACTGCTTGGGCGCATGGGAGAGCTCGGAAGGGAAGGAGCGCCGTTTGACTTTTCAAAGCAAAATTGACAGGAATTGAGATGGGACGCCATGTTGCGTTTGGAGAGCCACTGATGTGCCTAAACATTGAAACCCCCCACAAGTGACACCATTTTGGAAAGTAGACCCCCTAAGGAACTTATCTAGATGTGTGGTGAGCACTTTTACCCACCAAGGGCTTCACAGAAGTTTATAATGCAGAGCCGTAAAAATAAAACAAAATTTTTTTCCCACAAAAATTATTATTTAGCCCACAGTTTTGTATTTTTCCGAGGGTAACAGGATAAATTGGACCCCCAAAGTTGTTGTCCAATTTGTCCTGAGTGCGCTGATACCCCATATGTGGGGGGGAACTACCGTTTGGGTGCATGGGAGAGCTCGGAAGGGAAGGAGCGCCATTTGGAATGCAGACTTAGATAGTATGGTCTGCAGGCGTCACATTGCGTTTGCAGAGCCCCTAATGTACCTAAACAGTAGAAACCCCCCACAAGTGACACCATTTTGGAAAGTAGACACCCTAAGGAACTCATCTACATGTGTTGTGACAGCTTTGAACCCCCAAGTGCTTCACTACAGTTTATAACGCAGAGCCGTGCAAATAATAAAAAAAAAATTTCCACAAAAATTTTTTTTTAGACCCCAGTTTTGTATTTTTCCAAGGGTAACTGGAGAAATTGGACCCTAAATATTGTTGTCCAATTTGTCCTGAGTACGCTGATACCTGATATGTGGGGGGGAACCACCGTTTGAGCGCATGGCAGAGCTTGGATGGAGGGAGAATCATTTGGAATGCAGACTTAGATGGATTGGTCTGCAGGCATCACATTGCGTTTGCAGAGCCCCTAATGTACCTAAACAGTAGAAACCCCCCCACATGTGACCCCATATTGGAAACTAGACCCCCCAAGGAACTTATCTAGATGTGTTGTGAGAACTTTGAGCCCCCAAGTGTTTCACTACAGTTTATAATGCAGAGCCGTGAAAATAACAAATCTTTTTTTTCCCACAAAAGTTATTTTTTAGCCCCCTGTTTTGTATTTTCCCAAGGGTAACAGGAGAACTTGGACCCCAAAAGTTGTTGTCCAATTTGTCCTGAGTACGCTGATACCCCATATGTTGGGGTAAACCCCTGTGTGGGCACACGGGAGAGCTCGGAAGGGAAGGAGCACTGTTTTACTTTTTCAACACAGAATTGGCTGGAATTGAGATCGGACGCCATGTCGCATTTGGAGAGCCCCTGATGTGCCTAAACAGTGGAAACCCCCCAATTATAACTGAAACCCTAATGCAAACACACCCCTAACCCTAATCCCAATGGTAACCCTAACCACACCTCTAACCCAGACACACCCCTAAACCTAATCCCAACCCTTTTCCCAACCGTAAATGTAATCCAAACCCTAACCCTAACTTTAGCCCCAACCCT
Organism: Ranitomeya variabilis; assembly: GCF_051348905.1. Lineage (NCBI taxonomy): Eukaryota > Metazoa > Chordata > Amphibia > Anura > Dendrobatidae > Ranitomeya > Ranitomeya variabilis. The sequence continues at coordinate 244,703,948 of NC_135237.1, read as the reverse complement.
AACTTTAGCCCCAACCCTAACTGTAGCCTTAACCCTAGCCCCAACCCTAACCCTAGCCCTAACCCTATCCCTAACCTAAGCCCTAACCCTAGCCCTAACCCTAGCCCTATCCCTAACCCTAGCCCTAACCCTAGCCCTAACCCTAATTCTAACCCTAGCCCCAACCCTAGCCCTAACCCTAGCCCTAACTCTAGCCCTAACCCTAGCCCTAACCCTAATCCTAACCCTAACCCTAGCCCTTATGGGAAAATGGAAATAAATACTTTTTTTTATTTTTTAATTTTTCCTTAACTAAGGGGGTGATGAAGGGGGGTTTGATTTACTTTTATAGCGGGTTTTTTAGCGGATTTTTATGATTGGCAGCCGTCACACACTGAAAGACGCTTTTTATTTCAAAAAATATTTTTTGCGTTACCACATTTTGAGAGCTATAATTTTTCCATATTTGAGACCACAGAGTTATGTGAGGTCTTGTTTTTTGCGGGACGAGTTGACGTTTTTATTGGTAACATTTTCGGGCACGTGACATTTTTTGATCGCTTTTTATTCCGATTTTTGTGAGGCAGAATGACCAAAAACCAGCTATTCATGAATTTCTTTTGGGGGAGGCGTTTATACCTTTCCGCGTTTGGTAAAATTGATAAAGCCGTTTTATTCTTCGCGTCAGTACGATTACAGCGATACCTCATTTATATCATTTTTTTATGTTTTGGCGCTTTTATACGATAAAAACTATTTTATAGAAAAAATAATTATTTTGGCATCACTTTATTCTGAGGACTATAACTTTTTTATTTTTTTGCTGATGATGCTGTATGGCAGCTCTTTTTTTGCAGGACAAAATGACGCTTTCAGTGGTACCATGGTTATTTATATCTGTCTTTTTGATCGCGTTTTATTCCACTTTTAATTCGGCGGTATGATAATAAAGTGTTGTTTTTTGCCTCTTTTTTTTTTTTTCTTACTGTGTTTACTGAAGGGTTAACTTGTGGGACAGTGTTATAGGTTGGGTCCTTACGGACGCGGCGATACTAAATATGTGTACTTTTATTGTTTGTTCTTTTTTATTTAGATAAAGAAATGTATTTATGGGAATAATATTTTTTTTTTCTTTATTTAGGATTTTTTTTTTTTTTTTTTTTTTACACGTGGAAATTTTTTTAAAAAACTTTTTTACTTTGTCCCAGGGGGGGACATCACAGATCGGTGATCTGACAGTTTGCACAGCACTCTGTCAGATCACCGATCTGACTTAGAGCACTGCAGGCTTACCAAGCGCCTGCTCTGAGCAGGCACTCGGTAAGCCACCTCCCTCCCTGCAGGACCCGGATGCCATGGCCATCTTGGATCCGGGACCTGCAGCGAGGAAGGAGGTAGGAGACCCTCAGAGCAACGCGATCACATCGCGTTGCTGCGAGGGTCTCAGGGAAGCCCGCAGGGAGCCCCCTCCCTGCGCGATGCTTCCCTATACCGCCTATACTCCCCCCGTGAGCGCGGCCGATCGCGCTGGACGTACTATTCCGTCCTTGGGAAGTAGGGCCCACCCCACATGGACGGAATAGTACGTCCAATGACAGAAAGGGGTTAAAGTCGAAAAACGCTTCAAAAACGCTGCGTCTGAACTAAGCCTAAGCGGGGGAGGAAATTTTCAGTCTGGGGTTAAATATTTGGCCTTACAGGCAAGTCATTAACCTGCAAAGGATGTACCTTGACATATTTCCAAGCAAAACCTGTTTTGGTTTCGTTTTAATGTGTTTTTTGTGGCACCGGGAAAAATGGCATGAATCTCGGAAAAAAAATTATTAAAACTGTGAACTAGGAGTCAGGAATGCTTCCAGGGGCGATCCCCATGAGGTTCCAGTGTCATTTGAGCAGTGTTTTCATCATTTTCAGATGTTTTTAGACCTTAAAAGGACCCCCGGGGGGGATCGCGATAAAAATACTCGGGTCTCCCATAGACTTACATTGGGCTCGTTGTTCTGGCCGAGTACCCGAGTATTCCAATCTGCTCGACCCGAGCAACAAGCACCCAAGCATTTTAGTGCTCGCCCATCACTAGTGGGCGAGCACTAAACAACATTTCTGTTGTTCTTGGGATAATCAAATGAGATGTCATCAGGAGGCAGAGACTACAGTCATTGCCACAGCCTCTGTTTCTCTCCCTGCAAAGAAGCATCATCTGTGACATTCGTTTTAGGATATGGGCTAGACCCTGCTCTACTGGGCATGTGTCATTTGTCAATTCCAGTGTATACTCAGTATGAGCTCCTTTGCAACAGTGTGATATTACTTTCAATGCACAGTGACAGTGCGCTTGTCGGTTCTAACGAAGAAGTGATCAGTCAGTAAGAGAGTGCACTGTCAGTGAGCATGATAAGGAAAGGAATTGGCAAGCAGAAAGTAGACCCACCCCCGAAGCAGACAAAAAAACACAATGAGAGAGGGAACTAAATATCCTGTTAAAGGGTCCCCTAGGATTTTAGGTAATTATTGTTTAATTTTATTAATTGAAAATTCAATATGCCCATTAGTACACAGAAGAATCCATAATAATGAACCTCCCCATTAAGAGAGTAGGTAAAAATCTGTGAACATTGAAAGCATTGCCTACAACAACCTTTCAAATCTCAGTGCAAACTACCGTATATGGGTTTATTGCTCCATTTGTGCCATACATAGGATGTATAGATCCATCTCTTGAACAAATCCTTAGTAAAAATTTTAAAAAATATATAGAACAATAAACACATTTTTTGCAATGTTCCTGTGTGTAGGAAGGTGAAGCTAATGCACTTTTCCTATATGCTGAATAATACATACTGCCCAGGTGGATGTCAAAGGCACAGTCTTTTGGCCTCTGGGGAATGAGGGCACACACATTCAGATAAGTGTAAAGATGGAGTGCAAACACTGTTTAAATGACATCAGGTGCTTTACTAAAAATGAATTTATTCTTAATCTCTAGACATCACATAATATGCATGTGAACATGGCACGATTAATAACAAGCCAGCTCATTAGTTACATTGGTGTACTAGAAATGCTTACATTAAAAGCTTATGATGAGCCATATTTTTCAGATTAGCAAAGAAAAGAAATATACTTCATGGAGAGGTAGAAATAAGGGTAAACAGCAGGGCACTCATATAAACACTCTGCTGTTGACTTTTCGTTCTTTGAAATCAAAATCAGCTATGAAAGCAAAACACAATTGTTGCAGACAGCTAGATTTACCCTATTCTTTATATAACACTTTCTCTTTTTGCCTGGTATATTTTATAATAGTTTTACAATATAGCATTTTAAACTGTAAATTTTTGCATAGCATGTCTAAGCAAGATAAATACTACCCTTCATGTGTTTTTTCCTCTCATAGTATAGACCATGCTGTTCCAAGGTAAAAGGTAATTATTCCCATCTCCAAGATCATATCTCAATATGTAGTAAGCAAAATAATAATAATATTAGCAAACACTCTCAATTAGAAATGTAGCATATCTCTTCTGATTTTGTATGTCGCTTACCCAATGTGCAGATAGTGCAGTAGCTTAAGTAGCAATGTACATGAACAGTGGGGAGGGCACCATCATAAAATAGGAGGGATCAACCGGAAGCATGTCTAGAAAGCTATCAATTTGTGAACAGAGGAAAGCAGACATGCATGGAAACAGGGACCACCATAAAAACTTCCAATATTTGAGTTAATGTATACAAATGACAAAATTAAAAAACATATTAAAATGAGCACTCAAATATGTGATTCACATTAATCTAAGGGCAATGACCCAACCAGACCGACTGACACCTGTAAGTGTGAGGCTATAGATACAAGCTTTCACAATAATAGTAGAATCACTAGTTCAAATTTTTGAAAAATCAATAATTGGCGCCCAATTTAGAGCTCTTCTGGTATGTAAACAAATAAATGAATGTGGTAATCTTACCCTGCACTCCTAAAGGTACCGTCACACTAAACGATATCGCTAGCGATCCGTGACGTTGCAGCGTCCTCGCTAGCGATATCGTTTAGTTTGACACGCAGCAGCGATCAGGATCCTGCTGTGATGTCGCTGGTCGCTGAATAAAGTCCAGAACTTTATTTGGTCGTCCGATCGCCGTGTATCGTTGTGTTTGACACCAAAAGCAACGATACCAGCGATGTTTTACACTGGTAACCAGGGTAAACATCGGGTTACCAAGCGCAGGGCCGTGCTTAGTAACCCGATGTTTACCCTGGTTACCAGCGTAAAAGTAAAAAAAACAAACAGTACATACTCACCCAGCGTCATACCTCCCCCAGCGTCTGCTTCCTGACACTGACTGAGCGCCGGCCCTAAAGTGAAAGTGAAAGCCGCTGTGCTGTTAGGGCCGGAGCTCAGTCAGTGTCAGGAAGCAGAAGCTGGGGGACGCTGGGTGAGTATGTACTGTTTGTTTTTTTTACTTTTACGCTGGTAACCAGGGTAAACATCGGGTTACTAAGCGCGGCCCTGCGCTTAGCAACCCGATGTTTACCCTGGTTACCCGGGGACCTCGGCATCGTTGGTCGCTGGAGAGCGGTCTGTATGACAGCTCTCCAGCGATCAAACAGCGACGCTGCAGCGATCGGCATCGTTGTCGCTATCGCTGCAGCGTCGCTTAATGTGACGGTACCTTAAGGCCGAACAAGTGAAGTTGAATACCATGCAATAGAATTTGGCTAAACACACGTTGAACAACAATAGCAGTTGAATGTACAATTATAGAAAGGCAGACTTGGCAAAGATAGAGTTAAAATGAGGGCCACAACAAACCAGAGATGGAAATGTAACCACAAAAAATGAACTTAGGGTTCTGTGATACCCGCTGCACTGAGGTTGCAGTGCCGCAAGTGAGGGTCTAAAGTGGATGCTCATAGAACAGGACTCAGGCAATGAAGGTGCAGCTGTATGGTCGGAAGCGAGTCAGCCCAACGTGTGTTGCCTCTCAGGTGGCTTCTTCAGGGTCAGATAGAATGGCTGTCTTATACAAGTGCACATACAAGTGCTACTCACAATATTGGAATAACATCAAAAAGTTAATTTATTTCAGTTCTTCAATACAAAAAAATGAAACTCCTTATATAGAGTCATTTCAAACTGAGTGATCCATTTTAAGCGTTTATTTCTGTTAATGTTGATGATTATAGCTTACAACCCATGAAAACCCCAAAGTCATTATCTCAGTAATTTAGAATAATTAACAAAAAACACCTGCAAAGGCTTCCTAGGCATTTAAAAAGGTCGCTTAGTCTGTTTTAGTAGGCTCTACAATCATGGGGAAGACTGCTGACTTGACAGATGCCCAGAAGGCAGTCATTGACACACTCCACAAGGAGGATAAGCCACAAAAGTTCATTGCTAAAGAAACTGGCTGTTCACAGAGTGCTGTATCCAAGCATATTAATGGAAAGTTGAGTGGAAGGAAAAAGTGTGGTGTAACAATTGTAGTGGAACACTCAGGAATCTCTTGGCTTGAGACAAATAAGCAGCAGAACCAAATATAGTGATAAGTCTGTATTTTTTCAAACAAACACTGGTGCAAAGCGTGAACAAGTTCAAACACAGCAAATAAGGTGAAATCAGGATAAGTTCCTTGCAGCTCGGCTGCAGGCACAGTCAATATTCAAACGCACAAACGTGGGTGCAGCATGTGCACAACAGTTCAAAAGGACGGCTGTTGTGGATTCTGTTTGTGGGCTCCCTCTGGTGGTTACTGCTGGTACTGGGTGACTTTGGTGGGTTGCGGCCTCTGGTTTCCACCTGTCCATCAGAGGCTGGGTGTTTCCTATTTTACCTGGCCTTTCTGTCATTCCCTTGCCGGCTATCAATGTATTCAGATGTGCTCTGTTTGGTTCCTGCCTACCTGCTCCCAGATCTTTCAGGATAAGCTAAGTGCTGATTTTCAGTTGTTTGGTTTTTTGTCCAGCTTGCTTATGATGTCTCCATGCTAGCTGGTAGCTCTAGTGGACTGAGGTTCTCCCCATGTGCCATGAGTTGGCACATGGGTTCTTGTAATCTCAGGATGGTTTTTTGATTAGGGTTTTTTGCTGACCGCTCAGACCCCTTTTGTATCGTTCTGCTTTCTAGTTTACAGCGGGCCTCAATTTGCTAAACCTATATATATCATCTCTATGTGTGTGCCTTCCTCTCATTTCACCGTCAATACATGTGGGGGGCAACTATACCTTTTGGGGTTCATTCCTCTGGAGGCAAGTGAGGTCTTTATTTTCTCTGCAGTGCTAGTTAGCTCTTAGGCTGGTGCGTGGCGTCTAGAACCAACGTAGGCACGCTCCCTGGCTATCTCTAGTTGCGTTTGTCAGGCGTAGGGCAGCGGTCAGCCCAGGTTCCATCACCCTAGAGCTCGTCCGTTATATATTTGTACTTTGCTTGTCCTGTGCTATCCCTAGCCATTGGGATTCATGACAGTATAGCCGGCCCACAAAGTGTTAATTGTTTGGGCTGAAGCAGGAGAAAAAGAAGTGTTTAAGGGAATTTTTTTTTTTTTTTCCCTTCAGAGTTTTGCTGCCTAGCCCTTAATTGCTGTCTAGCTGCTTCTTACCTCCTCTTAACCCTTGAATGGCTCTGATCTTAGCTGTTTAACATGGATGTCCAGAGTTTGGCTTCCAGCCTGAGTAATCTTGCAGCAAAAGTTCAAAACATACAGGATTTTGTTGTTCACACTCCCATGTCTGAACCTAGAATTCCTATTCCAGAGTTCTTTTCTGGAGATAGATCTACCTTCCTGAATTTCAGGAACAATTGTAAATTGTTTCTTTCTTTAAAATCTCGCTCCTCTGGAGACCCTGCTCAACAGGTCAAGATTGTAATATCTTTCCTGCGGGGCGACCCTCAGAATTGGACATTTGCATTGGCACCAGGGGATCCTGCATTGCTCAGTGTGGATGCGTTTTTTCTGGCATTGGGATTGCTCTATGAGGAACCTAACCTGGAGATTCAGGCTGAAAAGGCTTTATTAGCCCTCTCTCAGGGGCATGATGAAGCGGAAATATATTGTCAAAAATTTCGGAAATGGTCGGTGCTTACTCAGTGGAATGAGTGCGCCCTGGCTGCAAACTTCAGAAATGGTCTTTCTGAGGCCATTAAGGATATTATGGTGGGGTTCCCTACGCCTACAGGTCTGAATGAGTCTATGGCTATGGCCATTCAGATTGATCGGCGTTTACGGGAGCGCAAACCCGTGCACCAGTTGGCGGTGTCTTCTGAACAGGCACCTGAGACTATGCAATGTGATAGAATTCAGTCCAGAAGTGAACGGCAAAATTATAGGCGGAAAAATGGATTGTGTTTTTATTGTGGTGATTCAGCTCATGTTATATCAGCATGCTCTAAACGCACAAAAAGGGTTGATAAATCTTTTGCCATGGGTACTCTGCAGCCTAAGTTCATTTTGTCTGTGACTCTGATTTTTTCACTGTCTTCCATTTCCGTCGATGCCTATGTGGATTCGGGCGCTGCCCTGAGTCTTATGGATTGGTCATTTGCTAAACGCTGCGGTTTTAGTCTGGAGCCTCTGGAAGTTCCTATTCCTCTGAAGGGAATTGATTCTACACCATTGGCTATGAATAAACCGCAGTATTGGACACAAGTGACCATGCGCATGACTCCCGTTCATCAGGAGGTGATTCGCTTCCTTGTACTGTATAATTTACATGATGTACTAGTGCTTGGTCTGCCATGGTTACAGACTCATAATCCTGTCCTGGACTGGAAAACAATGTCTGTGTTAAGCTGGGGATGTCAGGGGGTTCATGATGATACACCTCCGATTTCAATCGCTTCATCTACTCCTTCTGAGATCCCTGCGTTTTTGTCTGACTATAGGGATGTTTTTGAGGAGCCTAAGCTCAATTCGCTCCCTCCTCATAGAGATTGTGACTGTGCTATAGAATTGATTCCTGGCAGTAAGTTCCCTAAGGGTCGTTTATTTAATCTGTCACTGCCAGAGCATACTGCTATGCGGAATTATATTAAGGAGTCCTTGGAAAAGGGACATATTCGTCCATCTTCGTCCCCTCTGGGAGCAGGTTTTTTTTTCGTGGCAAAGAAAGATGGTTCCCTGAGGCCTTGTATAGATTATCGCCTTCTGAATAAGATTACAGTCAAATATCAGTATCCATTGCCATTATTGACTGATTTGTTTGCTCGCATTAGGGGGGCTAGGTGGTTCACTAAGATAGATCTTCGCGGTGCGTATAATCTGGTGCGGATAAAACAGGGTGATGAGTGGAAAACCGCATTTAATACGCCTGAGGGCCATTTTGAGTATTTGGTAATGCCTTTTGGACTCTCCAATGCTCCGTCAGTCTTTCAGTCCTTTATGCACAATATTTTCCGTGAATATCTGGATAAGTTTATGATTGTGTATTTGGATGATATTTTGGTGTTTTCTGATGACTGGGAGTCTCATGTTCTACAGGTCAGGAAGGTGTTTCAGGTTCTGCGGGCCAATTCTCTGTTTGTGAAGGGCTCAAAGTGTCTCTTCGGAGTCCAGAAGATTTCTTTTTTGGGGTACATTTTTTCTCCTTCTACTATTGAGATGGATCCCGTCAAGGTTCAGGCGATTTGTGACTGGACACAACCTACATCTGTTAAGAGCCTTCAGAAGTTCTTGGGGTTTGCTAATTTTTATCGTCGGTTCATTGCTAATTTTTCCAGTATTGTTAAACCTTTGACTGATTTGACTAAAAAGGGTGCTGATGTTGCTGATTGGTCTCCTGCGGCCGTGGAGGCCTTTCAGGAACTTAAGCGCCGGTTTTCTTCTGCTCCTGTGTTGTGTCAACCAGATGTTTCACTTCCTTTTCAGGTTGAGGTTGATGCTTCCGAGATTGGAGCGGGGGCGGTTTTGTCACAGAGAAGTTCTGATGGCTCGGTGATGAAGCCATGTGCATTCTTCTCTAGAAAATTCTCGCCCGCCGAGCGCAATTATGATGTGGGTAATCGGGAGCTTTTGGCCATGAAGTGGGCATTTGAGGAGTGGCGTCATTGGCTTGAGGGTGCTAAACATCGTGTGGTGGTCTTGACTGATCACAAGAATCTCATTTACCTTGAGTCTGCCAGGCGTTTGAATCCTAGACAGGCTCGTTGGTCGTTGTTTTTTTCTCGTTTCAATTTCGTGGTTTCATACCTGCCAGGTTCAAAGAATGTGAAGGCAGATGCTCTTTCCAGGAGTTTTGTGCCTGACTCTCCTGGAGACTCTGGGCCTACTGGTATCCTTAGGGATGGGGTAATATTGTCCGCCGTATCCCCAGACTTGCGACGTGCATTGCAGGAGTTTCAGGTGGATAAACCTGATCGTTGTCCACCAGAAAGACTGTTTGTTCCGGATGATTGGACCAGTAGAGTCATCTCCGAGGTCCATTCTTCTGTGTTGGCTGGTCATCTTGGAATATTTGGTACTAGAGACTTGGTGGCCAGGTCTTTTTGGTGGCCTTCCTTGTCTAGGGATGTGTGCACCTTTGTGCAGTCTTGTGAAGTGTGTGCTCGAGCTAAGCCTTGCTGTTCTCGGGCCAGTGGGTTGTTGTTATCCTTGCCCATCCCGAAGAGGCCTTGGATGCACATTTCCATGGATTTTATTTCTGATCTCCCGGTTTCACAGAAAATGTCCGTTATCTGGGTTGTGTGTGACCGATTTTCTAAGATGGTTCATTTGGTGCCCTTGCCTAAGTTGCCTTCCTCCTCTGAGTTGGTCCCTTTATTTTTTCAGAACGTGGTTCGTTTGCATGGGATTCCGGAGAATATCGTTTCTGACAGGGGATCCCAGTTTGTGTCTAGATTTTGGCGGACATTTTGTGCCAAGATGGGCATTGATTTGTCTTTCTCGTCTGCATTTCATCCTCAGACGAATGGCCAGACGGAGCAAACTAATCAGACCTTGGAAACTTATTTGAGGTGTTTTGTTTCTGCTGATCAAGATGACTGGGTTGCTTTTTTGCCACTGGCCGAATTTGCTCTTAATAATCGGGCTAGTTCTGCCACGTTGGTCTCTCCTTTTTTTTGTAATTCGGGGTTTCATCCTCGTTTTTCCTCTGGTCAGGTGGAGTCTTCGGATTGTCCTGGAGTGGACGTGGTGGTGGACAGGCTACATCAGATTTGGAATCAGGTGGTGGACAATTTGAAGTTATCTCAGGAGAAGACTCAGCAGTTTGCTAATCGCCGTCGCCGCGTGGGTCCCCGACTTCTTGTTGGGGATTTGGTGTGGTTGTCTTCTCGTTTTGTCCCTATGAAGGTCTCTTCTCCGAAGTTCAAGCCTCGGTTCATCGGTCCTTATAGGATCTCGGAGATTCTTAACCCTGTATCTTTTCGTTTGGATCTCCCAGCATCGTTTGCTATTCATAATGTGTTCCATCGGTCGTTGTTGCGGAGGTATGAGGTGCCCGTTGTTCCTTCGGTTGAGCCTCCTGCTCCGGTGCTGGTGGAGGGAGAATTGGAGTATGTTGTTGAGAAGATCTTGGATTCTCGTGTTTCCAGATGCAAACTCCAGTATTTGGTTAAGTGGAAGGGTTATGGTCAGGAGGATAATTCCTGGGTGGTCGCCTCCGATGTTCATGCGACTGATTTGGTCCGCGCCTTCCATAGAGCTCACCGTGATCGCCCTGGGGGTTCTCGTGAGGGTTCGGTGACCCCTCCTCAAGGGGGGGGTACTGTTGTAGATTCTGTTTGTGGGCTCCCTCTGGTGGTTACTGCTGGTACTGGGTGACTTTGGTGGGTTGCGGCCTCTGGTTTCCACCTGTCCATCAGAGGCTGGGTGTTTCCTATTTTACCTGGCCTTTCTGTCATTCCCTTGCCAGCTATCAATGTATTCAGATGTGCTCTGTTTGGTTCCTGCCTACCTGCTCCCAGATCTTTCAGGATAAGCTAAGTGCTGATTTTCAGTTGTTTGGTTTTTTGTCCAGCTTGCTTATGATGTCTCCATGCTAGCTGGTAGCTCTAGTGGACTGAGGTTCTCCCCATGTGCCATGAGTTGGCACATGGGTTCTTGTAATCTCAGGATGGTTTTTTGATTAGGGTTTTTTGCTGACCGCTCAGACCCCTTTTGTATCGTTCTGCTTTCTAGTTTACAGCGGGCCTCAATTTGCTAAACCTATATATATCATCTCTATGTGTGTGCCTTCCTCTCATTTCACCGTCAATACATGTGGGGGGCAACTATACCTTTTGGGGTTCATTCCTCTGGAGGCAAGTGAGGTCTTTATTTTCTCTGCAGTGCTAGTTAGCTCTTAGGCTGGTGCGTGGCGTCTAGAACCAACGTAGGCACGCTCCCTGGCTATCTCTAGTTGCGTTTGTCAGGCGTAGGGCAGCGGTCAGCCCAGGTTCCATCACCCTAGAGCTCATCCGTTATATATTTGTACTTTGCTTGTCCTGTGCTATCCCTAGCCATTGGGATTCATGACAGACGGCAAACTGGGTCCTTCTTAGGAATAGTTTTTGCAGCTTTGCTGCAGGCAAAGTTTTATGGGCGTAGCATCTTCTGGGGAAATGCAGACGATAAGACACAGTTCAAACCAGGGCTGGCAGTTTTAGCAACGAGTCCAGAAGCAGTGCAGAGCTTCAAGTCCAAAACAGTCACATAAACCAGCAGTGAAAATCAAACAAGCTTAGCTGTAGCAGGATGAGCTTACATGTCCAGCAGGTAGGAGAAGAATGCAGAGAAATGCAGGAGAACCTCTGAGAGCTGAGAAGATTTAGCTGAATAGGCGGAGCCGGAGTATCTGGAGGGGGAAAGTCTCTTGCAGCACAAACCAGGGATTCAGGCAGAATACACAAGCAAGGAGACTGAAGCAAGCCAAGCTTATAAAGACAGGGAAGTCAGATCACATGAGCAGATTTGAGGCAGCAGACGCCATCTTGGAAAATGGCAATAAAACACCAAAGATAAACAAGGAATCCAGAGTCCTTACATTACTCCCCCCTTAATAGCGGCCTCAGGACGATCCCGGGCCTGGTTTCTCTGGGTGTCTCTGATGGAACTGAGTAATCTTCTGTGGAGCACAGATGTTAGCAATGGGTTCCCAAGAGTCCTCCTCAGGTGGGTATCCTTGCCATCTTATAAGATACTGAAGACGATTTCTGTGGATCCTTGAATCAATGATTTCCTCTACCAAGAATTGTTCTTGCCCATCAACCAGTACGGGTCGTGGAGGGGGCACAATGCGTCCCTGAAAGCTATTGGGAGAAACAGACTTCAGTAGAGAGACATGAAATACTGGGTGTACTTTCATAGTCTTTGGCAGCTTTAGACGGCAGGCCACAGAACTCACGATATCGTTGATTTTGAAAGGACCAATGAACCTCTGTCCCAGTTTCTGTGAAGGAACGTTCAGTCTTAGATTCTTAGTAGATAACCATACTGAATCTCCTACCTTGAACATGGGCGCTGGCTTTCGAAATCTATCTGCCAACCTCTTGTAACGTTCCTGAGCTGAAGTTAAGGATTCCTTAAGGACTTCTAGATTTTCCCTCAAAGCAGTCAATCTCTCCTCCACTGCCGGAACTGGAACATCCATTGGAGATCTAGGAAAGATGTTTGGGTGATAACCTAGATTAGCGAAAAAAGGCGTAACCATAGTGGAGGCATTCTGAGAATTATTGTAGGAGAATTCCGCTAAAGGAAGCAGTTCCAACCAGTCATCCTGAAGATGGCAGACGTAGTATCGTAGATATTGCTCCAGAGTCTGATTGGTTCGCTCGGTCTGACCATTCGTCTGAGGGTGATATGCGGAAGAAAGACGAACATCAATATTAAGCGCAGAACAAAACCCCTTCCAGAATCTTGACGTGAACTGTACTCCACGATCTGAAATAACTTAATCTGGGACCCCATGCAGCCGAAAAATATTCTGTATTACTAAGTTTACAGTCTCTATAGCTGAGGGGAGGCCGGCACAAGGAACAAAATGAGCAGCCTTAGTCAGACGATCAACTACCACTAGAATAGTGTTCATGCCACCAGAAGTAGGAAGATCCACAATGAAGTCCATAGAGATTGAGCCCCATGGACGAGATGGAATAGGTAGTGGTTGAAGTAGACCAGTAGGAGAAGCACGAGGAGTCTTATAACGAGCACATACCTCACAAGAGAGCACATAGTCCTTAGTATCCTTCAGGCAAGTTGGCCACCAGAAAAATCATCTCAGGAACTCTTGCGTCTTCTGTACCCCCCTATCACCAGCCAACTTGGAGTCATGTACCAACTTGAGGATCTGTAGACGTACGGCCTCAGGAATGTAGATGCGTTGGTCACGGAACCACAAGCCTCCCCTAAGGGCAAGATTGATATCCACAGGTGGGTTAGCAAGAAATACATCACCATCATAGGCCTCCTTGATCCTTGTCCATAGATCTGAATCATGGATTACTCCGATGAAGTTGGCATCTGAAAGAATGGTCTTGAATGGGGCTCCAGGTACGGAATCCGCAGAATGGATTCGGGACAAGGCATCAGCCTTCCCATTACGTGAACCTGGACGGTACGAAATAATAAAGTTAAATTGGTTTAAAAATAAGTTCCACCGAGCCTGACGTGGAGACAGACATTTAGCAGATCTGAGGAACTCCAAATTGCGATGATTGGTGAGCACTACGATCTGTTGTGCGGCCCCTTGCAGATGGTGTCTCCATTCCTTAAAGGCTGCAATAATCGCTAGGAGTTCTTTATCTCCTACGTCGTAGTTCCTTTCTGCAGGGTTAAGTCTACGAGAAAAGAAAGCACAAGGATGTAATAGAGCCTTCTCTCCAGTTCTCTGAGAGAGAATGGCTCCCAGTGTCCAATCAGAAGCGTCCACCTCCACGATGAAAGGAAGTGCTGAGTCTGGATGAATCAAAAGCGGAGCTGAGGTAAAACAAGACTTAAGCTGATCAAAAGCCTCCTGAGCCTGTGAAGACCACTTAAAGGATCTTTCCTTCTTAGTCAGAGAAGTGATGGAATGGACAATCTCTGAAAAATTTCTTATGAAACGTCTATAAAAATTTGCAAAGCCGATAAAGCGTTGAACCTCCTTAATGTTCTTAGGCACCGGCCAATCCAGGATTGCTTGAATCTTACTGGATTCCATGTTTATCCCCTGAGGAGAGATGACATAACCTAAGAACTGAATTTCTGAACGATGAAACTCACATTTCTCCGGCTTGATATAAAGATGGTTCTCTTGCAAACGCTTCAAAACCATCTTGACGTGTTCTTGATGCTCCTGTAGAGAGTCAGAAAAAATTAGAATGTCATCCAGATAGATTACAACAAACTGGTCCAGTAAATCTCTAAAAATATCATTGGCGAGATGTTGAAACGTTGCTGGGGCATTGCACAGCCCAAAAGGCATCACCAAGTACTCAAAATGTCCATACCGACATCTGAATGCCGTCTTCCATTCATCACCTGGTCGGATACGTATCAGATTATACGCCCCGCGAAGATCCAATTTAGAGAATACCTTGGCATGACGGATTCTTTCCAACAGTTCTGGAATCAAAGGCAAGGGATAACGATTCCGGATGGTCACCTTATTGAGTTCCCTATAGTCGATGCAGGGTCTTAGGGTCCCATCCTTCTTCTTTACAAAAAAAATAGGTGCCCCTGCTGGTGAGGAAGAAGGACGTATAAAGCCTTTAGCCAAATTTTCGTCAATATACTCTTTCAAAGCTTGGAGCTCAGGAGCTGCCAAAGGGTAGACGTTACTGAAAGGAATGGCTGCCCCTGGAAGCAGTTCAATGGGACAATCATAATCCCTATGTGGAGGAAGCTGGTCTGCCTTTGTCTTATCACAGATGTCAGAGTATTCCTTATATACAGCAGGTAAAGTAAATACCGGTTCAGAGGGTTCCGAATCAAGAGACTCCGGAACAGTTTCCGTTACGGCTGAATCACTCCTGGTTGGGAATGTAATCTCCTTGGTCTCCCAGTTGATTGTTGGATTCTGTGAGCGCAGCCAAGGAATGCCTAGAATCACAGGAAAATGAGGAGAAGAAATTGCTAAAAATGAAAGTTACTCCTGATGGTCCGGTTCCAACAAAATGGCAAGCGGTACAGTCTCCTGATCAACAGGCCCAGAAACTAAAGGTGAGCCATCTACCGTTTCCATAGCAATTGGAGAAGCTCTATGCTGGATTTCTATGCCGTGTTTCTTGGCAAATGCAATGTCCATAAAATTACCCCCTGCGCCGAAATCTATCATGGCTGCGCTAGAGATCCACTGTCCAGAACATAAGATTTTAATAGGGAGTGAGCAGTGAGAGTCTTTTACCTTCTGCTCCCTGGAAGGAGTAGTCATAGAGAGAGAATGAAAAACAGCATTCAATGGTAGGCTAAATTCAGAGACATCAGATTCATCGTCATCATTATCATATTCCCCTACCGCTGCTAACACCTTGTTAGGTCGCTTGGGACAGTTGATTAAGAAGTGATCAGATTGGCCGCAATAAAAGCAGAGACTCTCCCGGAGGCGGCGCTCCCAACGTTCATTACTCTCACGTCTCTGCACTGAGTCAATTTGCATAGGCACTACCTCTGTCTCCCAAGTGATTTTACCTGCAGGTTCTTTGGGAGAAAGAGAATAATTAGACATACGATTAAATACCGCCAATTTCTCCTGTCTACGCTCAGTAAGGCGAATATCAATGCGTACACAATGTTGAATAAATGTTTCTAGTTCTTGCGGTGACTCAGAGCGGGCTAGTTCATCCTTTATAACTCTAGACAGACCTCTCCTAAAAACAGGCAATTGTGCATAAGAATCCCAGTTAGTATCCACAGCTAACCTTCTAAAATCAGTGGCATATTCAATAACTGAACGTTTACCCTGACGCAAGGATAGTAAGGCGGTCTCAGCAGAGGCGCGGCGGTTAGGGTCATCAAACATTAATGCCATGGCAGCCAAAAAATCATCCAATACATTTAAACGTGGATCACGAGACTCGATCATCGGATTCGCCCAGGCGAGTGCTCATGATGTCAATAGCATAATAATACATAACACTTTAGATCGATCTGTGTGAAAGCGGTCGGCATGCACATCAAAATATAACAAACATTGATTTACAAAACCACGAAATTTATCACGATCACCATTGTATCGGAATGGCGGCAGCTTAGGAGGACTGACTGCCTGCGGCTGTCCCGGGGGTAAGACCACTTGTGTGGCCATCTGAGCACTTAAGTCTTGAAAAGCCTGTCCATACTGGGACTCCATGTTTTTAAATTTATTTTCCTGAGCGTCCATTCGAGTACTCAGATCCTGCAGAGTCTGTCCAAACAACTGCTGATTATGCAGCACGGTGGTGCAGTGGTTAGCACAGCAGCCTTGCAGCGCTGGAGTCCTGGGTTCTAATCCCACCTTGGACAACATCTGCAAAGAGTTTGTATGTTCTCTCCGTGTTTGCGTGGGTTTGCTCCGGGCACTCCGGTTTCCTCCCACATTCCAAAGACATACTGATAGGGAATTTAGATTGTGAGCCCCATCAGGGACAGCGATGATAATGTGTACAAACTGTAAAGCGCTGCGTAATATGTTAACGCTATATAAAAATAAAGATTATTATTATGTTCCAAGCCTCCAAGCCTTACTCTGCAGACTGCCCATCTCTTTTTGCAGAGATCTCATCATAGAAAACAGTTGTTCTATCTTAGGTTCAGTAGCCATTGTCTCAGCAGATTCCTTATTTGGCTTGTGTATCCTGTAACAATTGTAGTGGAACACTCAGGAATCTCTTGGCTTGAGACAAATAAGCAGCAGAACCAAATATAGTGATAAGTCTGTATTTTTTCAAACAAACACTGGTGCAAAGCGTGAACAAGTTCAAACACAGCAAATAAGGTGAAATCAGGATAAGTTCCTTGCAGCTCGGCTGCAGGCACAGTCAATATTCAAACGCACAAACGTGGGTGCAGCATGTGCACAACAGTTCAAATGGACGGCAAACTGGGTCCTTCTTAGGAATAGTTTTTGCAGCTTTGCTGCAGGCAAAGTTTTATGGGCGTAGCATCTTCTGGGGAAATGCAGACGATAAGACACAGTTCAAACCAGGGCTGGCAGTTTTAGCAACGAGTCCAGAAGCAGTGCAGAGCTTCAAGTCCAAAACAGTCACATAAACCAGCAGTGAAAATCAAACAAGCTTAGCTGTAGCAGGATGAGCTTACATGTCCAGCAGGTAGGAGAAGAATGCAGAGAAATGCAGGAGAACCTCTGAGAGCTGAGAAGGTTTAGCTGAATAGGCGGAGCCGGAGTATCTGGAGGGGGAAAGCCTCTTGCAGCACAAACCAGGGATTCAGGCAGAATACACAAGCAAGGAGAATGAAGCAAGCCAAGCTTAAAAAGACAGGGAAGTCAGATCACATGAGCAGATTTGAGGCAGCAGACGCCATCTTGGAAAATGGCAATAAAACACCAAAGATAAACAAGGAATCCAGAGTCCTTACATGTGGTAGAAAAAGGTGCACAAGTAACTGGGATAACCGCAGCCTTGAAAGGATTGTTAAGAAAAGGCCATTCAAAAATTTGGGGGAGATTCACAAGGAGTGGACTGCTGCTGGAGCCACAACACACAGCCGTATCCAGGACATGGGCTACAAGTGTTGCATTCCTTGTGTCAAGCCACTCATGACAAATAGAAAATGCCAGAAGCGTCTTACCTGGGCCAAGGAGAAAAAGAACTGGACTGTTGCTCAGTGGTCCAAGGTGTTGATTTCAGATTAAAGTAAATTTTGCATCTCATTTGGAAATCAAGGTCCCAGAGTCTGGAGGAAGAGTGGAGAGGCACACAATCTAAGCTGCTTGAGGTCTAGTGTGAAGTTTCCACAATCAATCAAGGTTTGGGGAGTCATGTCATCTGCTGGTGTAGGTCCACTGTGTTTTATCGAGACCAAAGTCAGTGCAGCCTACTACCAGGAAATTTTAGAGCACTTCATACTTCGCTCTGCAGACATGCTTTTAGGAGATGGCAATTTCATTCTCCAGCAGGACTTGGCACCTGTTCAAACTGCCAAAAGTACCAATATCTGGTTTAATAAGAACAGTATCACTGTGCTTGATTGGTCCACAAACTCGCCTGACTTTAACCCCATAGAGAATCTATGGGGTATTGTCAAGAGGAAAATGAGAGACACCAGACCCCACAATGCAGGCAAGCTGAAGGCTGCTATCGAAGCAACCTGGGCTTCCATAACACTTTAGTGGTGCTACAGGCTGATCGCCACCATGCCACGCTGCATTGATGTAGCAATTGATGCAATAGGACCCCTGACCAAGTATTGAGTGCATTTAGTTAACATACATTTTAGTAGGCCATTATTTTGGATTTTGCAATCATTTTTCAAGCTGGTATTATAAAGTATTCTGATTTACTGAGATATTGACTTTTGGGTTTTCATTGGCTGTAAGCCATAATCATCAACATTAACAGAAATAAACACTTGAAGTAGATCACTCTGTTTGTAATGAATCTACAGTATATAATATAGGAGTTTCACTTTTTATATTTAAGAACTGAAATAAATTAACTTTTTAATTATATTCTAATTTTGTGAGAAGCACCTGTATATATACAAACAAGGTCAATAAACAATTGATAGCAGCTGTGAGGCTTACCAGCAAGGAGCCATGTGAAACGCCGGTAGCCAAGACAAGTTGACCAGAAATTTGTTGCTCACAGCAGGTGCATACGCCTAAGTATCACCAGTGAGAATGGAAAAGCTGTGATAAACTGCGCGTGGGCCAAATGACAGATCGCTATGCACTAGAACATATGGTAGAATGACAAAAAGATAATGTACATGCAGCGGGGAGGACAGAATCTCTGCACATTAGAGAGTGTATGTGAACGCATGTACCACCAAAGAGGTGCCGTAATCTGCAGCTATGTCTTTGAATTAGGCAAGATGTTAAATGGTGGATTTACAGGGAGAAAGTAAAAGAAAGTTAAGCCACAGCCTTAACCCTGTCTACAGTGTTAATGGACAACTGTCACGCATCAGGGAAACACCATCTAGATCCTCTTTTTAAAAAAGCTTACACAAGCAGTTACTACATGAAAAAGACACTTGACAAGCATGTAATGACTTAAATGGACAGACATCTACTTAGCATGTATACTGTCTCAAATAGATTGTATTCAGGAATATAGCAGCAACAAACAATCAAGGAGTTATGGAACACCAGATATAAAAATGGTGGAATGAAATTATATGTAGACAACTGTACAAAATGAAGAAGAAAAAAGGGATGTAGAGGGCATCTCCATAGGAAGACAATACAAACAACAGTTATCCCAATACAGCTAAAGAAGGAGTGGGACAATCTATATTCACAAGGATATAATAAAGACTATATAAGGTCCTATAGTGGGTGTCATTCCTAGTCTTTACTATGTTGCAATAATACAATAATGTTACCAACAAGGACTATTCAGTCCAATAAGGGGTGGTACATTAATGAGAAATGAGGGCCCTGCTCGCAAGCTTACAATCTATGAGGAAAAGGGGAGACACAAAAGGTGGATGATAACAATTGCTTAGTTGTTCAGGCCAGCCACAGTGTAAGAAGAGGGTGTTCATGTAATGCTGCATGAACCGGTTATCAGCCTAAGTATGTAACAATACAGACACAGAGGGCTATTAAATGCATAAAGCGTATGAGAACATGATGCGAGGAACCTGGTTGTGGTAAAAATTTTGATAGGACAACACAGGCATAGTTAGGTTAAAGCATTGAGATGGTAGGCCAGTCTGAACAAATGCGTTTTTAGGCCATGCGTAAAACTGTGTGGATTGGGGATTAATCGTATAAACCAAGGTAGTGCATTCCAAAGAATTGGCACAGCACAGTAAAAGTTGGTTAGTAATATTTCCTTACCTAATGCTCATATGGATTCCCACTAGACCCATAACCTTAAAGCCCATTTTGCTGCTTCTATGTATATCAAGAAAGTGTGAGGCCACAGATGTACTAGCTTTATTCTTCTCTTGATATTTTTTAGCAGTAGAAATGTTGGACAGGTGCTGTTGAGTCCTTCTCCTCAGTTCCTGAGTAGTCTGTCAAACATATAATTTTGGGCAGTCGTACGTAATAGCATAAACAAGGTTGCGGGATCTGCAATTGAAGAAAGCTTTAGGACGGATCTGGAAAGGCAAAGTAGAGATAGAGAACCCATCTTGTGAGGTCGTAAATTGACAAATATTGCAAATGCCACAGGGGTATGTGCCAAAGGTCCTCATGCCAAAATTGAGTTTGTTTGTAGGGCATCGATAATAGCTATGGCAGAGGTTATCCCGCAGGTTCTTGGCCCATCTAGCAACCATATTGGGATTTTGGGACATATGAGGGATGAGCCTGGATTTGCTTAATAGAATTCCACAATTCTTTGTCAAGATTTCATAAACATCAGTCCATTGGTTATTGAATGTAGTAATGAGAGACAGGTGTCTGGTGGATTCACGTACCTGCTGTAGAGAAGAGAATATGACAATCTGTGTTATTGGCTTGTTGAAATGCCTTAGAGATAACTTTTTGGTGGTATCCACTATTTTTGAAACGGGTAGTCAGATGTTTTGCTTGTGCCTGGAAATCTGTGTTAGAGACTACAGTTTCTCCGGAGCTGGAGAAGCTGGCCCTTAGGTATTCCATTTTTAAGGTGGTGCGGGTGGAAGCTGGTATAGTGCAACAGGCTGTTTGTTGCTGTAGCTTTGCGGTTAATGCTGGAGGCAATCTGTGATCCTGTAACCCCAGTTTGGTATCCATGAAGTCAATACATGTCTTTGAGAGCATTGAGGTGAGTTTAATATTGAATGCGTTTGTCTTGAGATCTTCAATGAACGTCTTGCAGTCTTCCAAGGGGCCTGTCCAAAGATACACAACATCATCAATAAAACGTAACCATGTGAGAACCCTTGTAGGAAAGGCTTCATGTAGATAGGCCACAGTCTTCTCCCATCATCCTAAAAAAAGATTAGCACAAGAGGGTGCACATCACGCCCCCGTAGCTGTACCAGATATTTGTCTGTGAAATTTTCTGCCAAAGATTAAATAGTTTTTATGAAGAATGAAGTGAAGGAGTTTCAAGACAAAAATGTTCTCCATTTCCTGTGGATTGCTTGTCTAAAAAATATGATACAGCCTGGATCCCAAGGTTGTGTGCTATACTGGCATACAGGGACTTTACGACAAGGCTAAATAGGGTGGTATTATCAGGTATAGAGAGTCCCTCTGTTGCATCAAGTGCGCTGAGTCTCTGACAAAGGAGTGTAGAGAGGAGGCCAGAGGTTGAAGAAAGTTGTCTAAGTAGATACATGGGCATTCCATGAGGCCGCCAATACCAGACACTATTGGCTTACCTGGGGGTTCCACCAATGACTTATGCACCTTCAGCAGGATATAAAAAGTCAGTGTCACAGGATGGTGTGTGGTCAAAAAGTCAGCTTCCTTCTTGTGCAGGATGTTATTTCTAAAGGCCCTGTTAAATAGACATTCAATTTTATCTTTGAAAAGAGAGGTGGGGTCTGATGGCAATATATGGTAGCACTTAACATTATTAAGTTGGCTTAATGCTTCTTTTTTGTATAAATCAGTTGTTCTGTTTGTTGGAGTCCAATTTGAGGTTCCCAATGTCTCTGAAGACTTTATCAAAGAAGAACTGAACAGCAGAAAATATTGAAAATGATGGTGTTGCTTGTGAGGGAGATCTTCACGAGAATCTTTTCCTACTATTAGGGGTTTCACTTTCCTGGACAAGTTCTAAGAGGTCACGGAATACCTGTTTTTTATTATCTGGAAAAGAATGTATGAGAGATGGCTGATGGTATAACAATTTAAAGGTAAGTTAATGGCAAAAAAGATAAAGATCTTTAGCAAGGACAAACTTATTCAAGACGTCCATGGGTGAGAAAGAGAGGCCCTGTCTTAGCACCGATTTTTCAAGGTCAGACAGAACGTAAGAGGAAAGGTTCACAATTTGTAGGTTTACCTGTGTCTTTACAGTCATTTGATGGTATAGTTGGGTTCAATATTTCCTGTTGAATATGATTTCCCTTTTGTACATTGGTGATCAATTCCTGTACCCTCTGCCTATCTTTTTGGATGAGTCCTGTTTTCCTTCCACGTTATTTTGACCTGAAGATAAAAAAATCACTTGAGAGTTCGTCTCAAAATTGTCTCATTAGCCTTTTTAGGATCTGACACTACCGGGCGTCTGTTACCACGATGTACCCATTTTTATACTTGACCCTTATTGAAATCCACCTTGTCCCTGTGAAATTTATTTATTTTTCCATTAATTATTTCCCTCTCAAACTGGTCAATGGTAATTTTGAGTTTTTGTTGGAATGGGGTAACAATACTGTCAGTGTCAAAGTTGTTAAGTCTGCTCTCACGGGTTTTTATATCTTCCTTAAATGTAGTCAAGAGAGCCTGAGCGTGTTCAATGAGCATGTCTATTAACCACTTTATGACCAATGACGGACCTATCTGTCATTGGACGCCTCCCCCTGTTTGGTGCGGGATCCAGCAATGAGCCTGCACTTTTTCCAGCACATGACAGCTGGTCTGTTCAGTTAATATGTGCCGCTAACAGCCACAGGAGAAATTGCAATCCTCCCGGGGCTGTTAACCCATAAAATTAAAAGTGAGAATTTGCCAGTCAATGTTAACCCTTATAACTTCCTAATTTAAAAATTATGTTAAAAAAAATGTGCTTCTATAAATTAGACATGTGGGAAATGTTAGTTCTTAATTATTTTGCGTGATATAACACTCTGATTTAAGGGCATAGAAATTAAGTTTGAAAAATTTAAAATGTGTAAAATTTTCACCACATTTCCGATATTTTCATAAATAAGCTCAAGTCATATCGACATTTTCTCAGGATCACTAGGATCCATTGAAGTCATTTTCAAAGTAAATATATTTCTAAATATAGAACATGCTTAATGAAATTTATTCAATACTTCATACAAAAGCCTTTGCTGGTGATAACAGCTTTAATATGCCTCCTGCATGGAGAAAATAATCACATGAATTGATTTTGGCCCATTCCTCCACACAAACACTCTTCAAATCTTGAAGGTTTAATGGGCTCCTTTTATGAATTCTGAGCTTTAGTTCATTCCATAAATTTTCTATTGGATTTAGGTCAGGTGATTGGCTGGGTGATTCCAGCAGCTTTATTTTCTGTCTCTGAAACCAACTGAAAGGTTTCTTTGTGTGTTTTGGATCATTGTCTTGCTGAAATGTCCACCCTCGTTTCATCGTCATCCTAATAGATGGCAGCATCTAATTGCTTGTGCTAAAATCACAGTCTCTTTTCTATGCATTGTCTTGTCACTCCTTCCCACTTGCTCCTTTTCCGCTGTTGTCCGCACTGACACCTGTAGCTTCCTCCAGATACAGAGTCCTGTCATTACAGCATGCGAGCAGCGCCCTCTAGCGGCGCACAACAGCGTCACCCTGCAGCAACAATAGCGGCGGCTGTCCTCGCCTGTGACGACAATGAATGGAAAGTTCCTCTGTAGCCCTGCCCAGCGTGACATCAGTACCCCTCCAGCTGCAGGCTATATAAGAAGTGATGTGAGGTGAGCGCGGCAGAGCAGGACGTGCTGTCTGGAGACATGGAGCAGTAGCGGTCCTTGTATGCATGGCTCCTTGTTCCCATCCCTGTCTGTATGATTCCCCATCCTTGTATGTATTGCCCCCATGAGAAAAGCATAAAAGAAAATCTTACCTTCCCTGCGTGCCCTTGCAGCATCTCGTTCCGGTGCCAACAGCTCCTGCGGCCGAGCGATCACTTGTCCCCACTCATTAAGGTAATGAATATTCACCTCTCTCCATGCCTATGGGAGTGGAGAGAGGTGAATATTCATTACCTTATTGAGTGGGCACCCGGTATAGCCTGACAGCTGCTCTGAAGCCGGAGACAGCTGCTGATACTGTGCGCACGCTATAAGAGAAATGAATGTTCACTGCAAGTGCAGTGAATATTAATTTTTCTTTAGCAGCAGGCAGAGGTGTTAGCCGCAGCCGCCGCCTTCTTCCTCCTGTCACTTACTGACTTGTGTCTTTAGCTGAGGGGGGCATTTTCAGCCCAAAAAATGTGCTGAAAAACTTGGCTTATACACGAGTATGTTCCTCCACTATATATACCTACAGAAAAAGAACCCAGCTGTGGATAATTAAACAAATTTGAAAAAATATCTATTGTTGTGCATTGGCACTGGCACAGGGCCCTCATAGTACGGGGATGTGTTTGACAGCGGGTGGCGCCTCCCACTGCCAGAGATACTTTTGCGTACTATGAGGGGCCCTGTGCCAGTGACGTCGCCAACGAGTATGCCCCCCCACCTGATGAAGGAATCTGCACTTTCATCTGCACCTTCCTCTTTGTCCCCGTGTAAGGTGGTATAGTATGCGGGAAGGGGAACCTGACTTTCAGCAGGGTCAGATTCTGGCTGTGTAGAGTGCAAGGGGAATGTAGGGGTCTGGGTCAATGTACCAGCAGACTCATCTAGCAGTGGCTGGGCAATGGGCAGGATGAGGAGGAAACACAGATATAGGCCCAAATAATAAAATGGGCTAAATGCAGTTCAAAATAAACAGGTGGCATAGCTAGGTACAGGGGTGGGCTCCTCTGCTGAGTAGCAGACAGTGGTAGTAGGCGCAAAGTATTAACTGGTCTAAATGGAGGCCAGGGCCTCTATATATTTTAACTATCATTTATTATTTCAACAAATTTGTATTGGCAGTGCCATTGAAGGATTTAACAGCACAGACTACACAGTGGTGGAGCAGGGAGAGGTAAATATTGCAAGTGGTAGAGCACTGTTCGGGCTGGGGGGGAACACTTCCTTGTGGGAGGCGGTACTGGCACAGGGCCCCTCATATTATGACGGTGTGTCTGACATTGGTTGTGCACCACCACCGTCAGAGACACTTCATTGTACTATGTGGGACCCTGTACCAGTGCCGTCGCACAAGAGTGGACACACCCACCTGTCCAGGCAAACGGCACTCGCACGGGTGCTTGCACCAGGTGGTGACCACGGCCCTGTGGGGGGAGTCAGCCCATTTAGGGAGGTATAAAAATGGCCTATGGTGGACATTCAGCAGCTGCAAATGGAGGAATTGGAGAAGTCAGTAAGAGGAGGCCAAAAGCAAGACATTTTTCAGGCAAGCTATGTGTCAGCAGGGGAAGGTGGGGCAAAATAAATTGAAATCCATGATTGATTCATTTTAATGAAGGTTAGATCATCAACATTTCGGGTAGCCAGACGTGTCCTTTTTTCGGTCAGTATTGAACCAGCAGCACTGAAGACTAGTGTTGAGCATTCCGATACCGCAAGTATCGGGTATCGGCCGATACTTGCGGTATCGGAATTCCGATACCGAGTTGTGATACTTTTGTGATATCGGGAATCGGTATCGGAACCATATTCATGTGTAAAATAAAGAATTAAAATAAAAAATATGGATATACTCACCTCTCCGGCGGCCCCTGGACTTTACCGATGTAACAGGGAGCCTCCGTTCCTAAGAATGAGCGCGTGAAGTGCCTTCGATGACGTTGCAGCTTCTGATTGGTCGCATGAGCGCTCATGTGACCGCTCACGCGACCAATCACAAGCCACGACGTCATCGCAGGTCCTTCACGCGCTCATTCTTAGGAACGGAGGCTCACGGTTACAGCGGTAAGGTCCAGGGGCCGCCGGAGAGGTGAGTATATGGATATATATATATATATATATGGATATACTCACCTCTCCGGCGGCCCCTGGACCTTACCGCCGTAACCGGGAGCCTCCATTCCTAAGAATGAGCGCGTGAAGGACCTGCAATGACGTCGCGGCTTGTGATTGGTCGCGTGAGCGGTCACATGAGCGCTCACGCGACCAATCAGAAGCCGCGACGTCATCGAAGGCCCTTCACGCGCTCATTCTTAGGAACGGAGGCTCCCGGTTACATCGGTAAAGTCCAGGGGCCGCCGGAGAGGTGAGTATATCCATATTTTTTATTTAAATTCTTTATTTTACACATGAATATGGATCCCAGGGCCTGAAGGAGAGTTTCCTCTCCTTCAGACCCAGGGAACCATTCCGATACTTTGCGTCCCATTGAAATGCATTGGTATCGGGTATCGGTATCGGCGAGATCCGATATTTTGCCGGTATCGGCCGATACTATCCGATACCGATACCAATGCATATCGGAAGGTATCGCTCAACACTACTGAAGACTCTTTCTGATAGCACACTAGCAGCAGGGCATACGAGCTCCTGTAATGCATATTCTGCCAATTCAGGCCAGGTGTCTATTTTAGATGCCCAGTAATCAAAGGGGAATGACCTGTTAGGGAGAACATCGATAAGGGCGGAAAAGTAGTTCGTAACCATACTGGAAAAATGCTGTCTCCTGTCACTTTGAATCGATGCAGCAGTACCTGTCGTGTCAGCGGTCGTTGCGAAATCACTCCACAACCTGGTCATAAAACCCCTCTGTCCAACGCCACTTTGGATTTGTGCACCTCTAACACCACTGCCATGTTGCCCACTATGGCTCGTGTGAGAACCATCACCGCCGCTGTGTGCTGGGAATGCATGAATCAAACGGCCTACAAGAGTTAGTGTTTGGTAGCCAATATTTGCTCAAGGTTCTCATGTGGCATGATATTTTGCAATTTTCCTTTATATCATGGATCCAGGAAGCAGGCCAACCAGTAATCGTCATCGGTCATCATTTTGATAATGCGTCCCTTTTTAGGATACGCAAGGCATACTCAGCCATGTGGGCCAATGTTTCAGGTGTCAATTCACTGCTTGTGCTGGGTTGAGGAGCACTTTCTTGCAAATCAACATCACTTGTGTCCCGCAAAAACCCTGTACATGACCTTGCAACGCCACCAGTTTCTATTGCCCCCTGAGAAGCATCCTCCTCCCATAAATATTCATCCCCATCATCCTCCTCCTCCTCCTTTTCGTCCGCCACCTCGTCCAGGAGAGTTCCCTGAGTTGACAATGGCTGACTGTCATCAAGGCTTCCCTCCTCTTCGGCTGCAGATGCCTGCTCCTTAATGTGCGTCAAACTTTGCATCAGCAGACGCATTAGTGGGATGCTCATGCTTATGATGGCGTTATCTGCACTTACCAGCCGTGTGCAGTCCTCAAAACACTGAAGGACTTGACAGAGGTCTTGTAGCTTCGACCACTGCACACCAGTCAACTCCATGTCTGCCTTCCAAGTGCCTGCCCGTGTATGTGTATCCTCCCACAAATAAATTACAGCACGCCTCTGTTCGCACAGCCTCTGAAGCATGTGCAGTGTGGAGTTCCACCTTGTTGCAACGTCGATTATTAGGCGGTGCTGGGGAAGATTCAGCTATCGCTGATGGTTCAGCATACGGCTGGAGTGTACGGGCGACCGGCGGATGTGCGAGCAAAGTCTTCGCACCTTCAGGAGCAGGGCTGGTAACACCGGATAATTTTTCAGGAAGCACTGCTGTTGTGAATTCCGTTCTCAGGCTCCCTCCTGTGGTCATGAGTGGTACTGTCTGAGTTCTGTTCTTGGGCTCCCTCTTGTGGCCTTTAGCGTTACGGCTGGTCTGTAGGTGGCTCAGCTGTCTCGTTTCCTGCTATTCTGGTTCCTATTTAATTCACCTGGACCTTTACTGGTTGCCTGCTGTTGTTGTATTCAGTACTGGTTCTGATCTCTCCTGGACTTCACTTGTGACCTGTCTTCCCCTTGAGAAGCTAAGTCTTGCTAGTTCATTTGCTCATTGTTTCATTGAAAATGTTTCTCACTATCTGATGAGTTCAGTCCAGCTTGCTTATATGTGATTTTCTCGCTTGCTGGTAGCTCTGGGGTGCGGAGTGCGCCCCTCACATCGTGAGTCGGTGTGGGGGTTCTTGTATTCTCTGCATGGATAGTTTTTGATAGTGTTTTTTACTGACCGCACAGATCCCTTGCTATCTTCTGACTATTTAGTGTTAGCGGGCCACATTTTGCTAAAACCTGTTTTCATTTCTATGTTTGTGCTTTCCCCTTAACTCACCGTTATTATTTGTGGGGCTGTCTAAACTTTGGGGATATTTCTCTGAGGCAAGTGAGGCTTGCTTTCTCTCTAGGGGTAGCTAGTTTCTCAGGCTGTGAAGAGGCGTCTAGGATTTTAGGTAATGCTCCACGGCTGCCTTTAGTGTGTTTGGATAGAATCAGTGTTGCGGTCAGTATAGTTCCCAAATCCCCAGAGCTTGTCTTATATTCCATTTACCTATCAGGTCAGTTTTGTGATCCTTGCCACCAGGATCCATAACAGTACAGCAGGCCTTAAAATGTTAATGCATCGCAGAAGAGGGATAAGAGAAATCCTGAGTTCATTTTTTTTATCTGCAGTGTGTTTTGCTTCTCTCCTCCCCTTAATCTCTGGGTGGTTCAGAATTCAGCTGCAGATATGGACATTCAGAGTCTGTCCTCTAGTGTGGATCATCTCTCTGCAAGGGTACAAAGCATTCAGGACTATGTAGTTCACAGTCCTATGTCCGAGCCTAAAATACCAATTCCTGAGTTATTCTCTGGAGATCGATCTAGGTTTTTGAACTTTAAGAATAATTGTAAGTTATTTCTTTCTCTGAGACCTCGTTCCTCTGGTGACCCTGTTCAGCAAGTTAAAATTATTATTTCTTTGTTACGTGGTGACCCTCAAGATTGGGCATTCTCTCTGGCGCCAGGAGATCC
Source organism: Ranitomeya variabilis (assembly GCF_051348905.1). Classification (NCBI taxonomy): domain Eukaryota; kingdom Metazoa; phylum Chordata; class Amphibia; order Anura; family Dendrobatidae; genus Ranitomeya; species Ranitomeya variabilis. The sequence continues at coordinate 244,675,216 of NC_135237.1, read as the reverse complement.
TGCATTGCTAAATGTGGATGCGTTTTTTCTGGCGCTCGGATTGCTCTATGAGGAACCAAATCTGGTAGACCAAGCAGAAAAGGTTTTGCTGACTCTTTCTCAGGGTCAGGATGAAGCAGAGGTTTATTGTCAGAAGTTTAGAAAGTGGTCTGTGCTCACTCAGTGGAATGAGTGTGCCCTGGCAGCGATTTTCAGAAAGGGTCTTTCTGAAGCTCTTAAGGATGTTATGGTGGGGTTCCCCACGCCTGCGGGTCTGAATGAGTCAATGTCTTTGGCCATTCAGGTTGATCGGCGTTTACGGGAGCGCAAACCTGTGCACCATCTGGCGGTATTTTCTGAACAGAAGCCTCAGTCTATGCAATGTGACAGGATTCTGACCAGAATTGAACGGCAAAATCACAGACGTCAGAATGGGTTGTGCTTTTACTGTGGTGATTCTGCTCATGTTATCTCAGCATGCTCTAAGCGCACAAAAAACTTTGCTAAGTCTGTCACCATTGGTACTGTACAGCCTAAATTCATTTTGTCTGTTACTATGATTTGCTCTCTGTCATCCTACTCAGTTATGGCTTTTGCGGATTCAGGTGCCGCCCTGAATTTGATGGATTTGTCATTTGCCAGGCGCTGTGGTTTTATCTTGGAGCCTTTACAATTCCCTATCCCACTAAAGGGAATTGATGCTACTCCATTGGCCAAGAATAAACCTCAGTACTGGACTCAAGTGACCATGTGCATGACTCCTGCACATCAGGAGGTGATTCGCTTTCTTGTGTTACATAATTTGCATGATGTTGTCGTGCTAGGTCTGCCATGGCAGCAGGCTCATAATCCAGTCCTGGATTGGAAAGCAATGTCTGTGTCAAGTTGGGGTTGCCAGCGGATTCATGGCGATGCTCCTTTGGTGTCAATTGCTTCTTCTACTCCTTCTGAAGTCCCTGAATTTTTGTTGGACTACCAGGATGTATTTGATGAGCCCAAATCCAGTGCCCTACCTCCTCATAGGGATTGTGATTGCGCTATAAATTTTATTCCTGGTAGTAATTTCCCTAAGGGACGACTTTTTAATTTATCTGTACCAGAACATACCGCTATGCGGAGTTATATAAAGGAGTCTTTGGAGAAGGGGCATATTCGCCCGTCCTCGTCCCCTTTGGGTGCGGGGTTCTTTTTTGTGGCCAAGAAGGATGGTTCTCTGAGACCCTGTATAGATTATCGCCTTCTAAATAACATCACGGTCAAATTTCAGTACCCTTTGCCTCTATTGTCTGATCTGTTTGCTCGGATTAAGGGGTCCAGTTGGTTCACCAAGATAGATCTTCGTGGAGCATATAATCTTGTGCGTATTAAGCAGGGCGATGAATGGAAAACAGCATTTAATACGCCCGAAGACCATTTTGAGTACTTGGTGATGCATTTTGGGCTTTCTAATGCCCCTTCTGTGTTCCAGTCCTTCATGCACGACATCTTCCGAGAGTATCTGGATAGATTTATGATTGTGTACCTGGATGATATTTTGGTCTTTTCTGATGACTGGGAATCTCATGTTAAGCAGGTCAGGATGGTATTTCAGGTCCTGCGAGCCAATGCCTTGTTTGTGAAGGGCTCTAAATGTCTCTTTGGAGTCCAGAAGGTTTCCTTTTTGGGCTTTATTTTTTCTCCTTCTACTATTGAGATGGATCCAGTCAAGGTCCAGGCTATTCATGACTGGACTCAATCTATATCGGTGAAGAGTCTTCAGAAGTTCTTGGGTTTTGCTAATTTTTACCGTCGCTTCATCACTAATTTTTCTAGTGTTGTTAAGCCTTTGACGGATTTGACCAAGAAGGGTTCTGATGTGACGAATTGGTCTCCTGCGGCCGTGGAGGCCTTTCAGGAGCTGAAACGTCGGTTTTCTTCGGCTCCTGTTTTGCATCAGCCGGATGTCTCTCTTCCCTTCCAGGTCGAGGTTGATGCTTCTGAGATTGGAGCAGGGGCTGTCTTGTCGCAGAGAAGCTCTGATTAGTGTTGAGCGATACCGTCCGATACTTGAAAGTATCGGTATCGGAAGTATCGGCCGATACCGGCAAAGTATCGGATCCAATCCGATACCGATACCCGATACCAATACAAGTCAATGGGACTCAAGTATCGGACGGTATCCCTGATGGTTCCCAGGGTCTGAAGGAGAGGAAACTCTCCTTCAGGCCCTGGGATCCATATTAATGTGTAAAAGAAAGAATTAAAATAAAAAATATTGCTATACTCACCTCTCCGACGCAGCCTGGACCTCACCGAGGGAACCGGCAGCGTTGTTTGCTTAAAATTCGCGCGTTTACTTCCTTACGTGAAGTCCCGGCTTGTGATTGGTCGCGTGCCGCCCATGTGGCCGCGACGCGACCAATCACAGCAAGCCGTGACGTAATTTTAGGTCCTTCAGGATTTTAAAATTACGTTCCGGCTTTGTGATTGATCGCGTCGCGGTCACATGGGCGACGCGACCAATCACAAGCCGTGACGTCACGGGAGGCTGGACACGCGCGCATTTTAAAATGCGCGCTTGTCCTGCCTCCCGTGACGTCACGGCTTGTGATTGGTCGCGTCGCCCATGTGACCGCGACGCGATCAATCACAAAGCCGGAACGTAATTTTAAAATACTGAATGCCTAGAAGGACCTGAAAATTACGTCACGGCTTGCTGTGATTGGTCGCGTCGCGGCCACATGGGCGGCACGCGACCAATCAGAAGCCGTGACGTCACGGAAGGAAGGAAAAGTGCGCATTTTAAGCAAAGAACGCTGCCGGTTCCCTCGGTGAGGTCCAGGCTGCGTCGGAGAGGTGAGTATAGCAATATTTTTTATTTTAATTCTTTATTTTACACATTAATGTTGTTTCGATACCGATACCCGATACCCAAAAAATATCGGATCTCGGTATCAGAATTCCGATACAGCAAATATCGGCCGATACCCGATACTTGCGGTATCGGAATGCTCAACACTAGCTCTGATGGCTCTGTGATGAGACCATGTGCTTTCTTTTCAAGAAAGTTTTCGCCTGCTGAGCGGAATTATGATGTTGGTAATTGGGAGTTGTTGGCAATGAAGTGGGCATTTGAGGAGTGGCGACATTGGGTTGAGGGAGCCAAACATCGTGTGGTGGTCTTGACGGATCACAAGAATTTGACTTATCTCGAGTCTGCCAAGCGGCTAAATCCTAGACAGGCTCGTTGGTCGCTGTTTTTCTCCCGTTTCGATTTCGTGGTTTCGTACCTTCCGGGTTCGAAGAACGTGAAGGCTGATGCCCTTTCTAGGAGTTTTGTGCCTGACTCTCCGGGAGTTTCGGAACCGGCTGGTATCCTCAGAGAGGGGGTGATTTTGTCTGCCATCTCCCCTGATTTGCGACGGGTGCTGCAGGAATTTCAGGCCAATAGACCTGACCGTTGTCCTCCGGAGAGACTGTTTGTCCCGGATAGATGGACCAGTAGAGTCATTTCCGGGGTTCATTCTTCAGTGTTGGCGGGTCATCCTGGGATTTTTGGCACCAGGGATTTGGTGGCTAGGTCCTTTTGGTGGCCTTCTTTGTCGCAGGATGTGCGTTCCTTTGTGCAGTCCTGTGGGATTTGTGCTCGGGCCAAGCCTTGCTGTTCTCGTGCCAGTGGATTGCTCTTGCCCTTGCCTGTCCCGAAGAGGCCCTGGACTCATATTTCCATGGATTTTATTTCGGATCTTCCAGTCTCTCAGAGAATGTCTGTCATCTGGGTAGTTTGTGATCGTTTTTCTAAAATGGTCCATTTGGTGCCCTTGCCTAAGCTGCCTTCCTCCTCCGATTTGGTTCCACTGTTTTTTCAGAATGTGGTTCGTTTGCATGGTATTCCGGAGAACATTGTGTCTGACAGAGGATCCCAGTTTGTGTCCAGATTTTGGCGGTCCTTTTGTGCTAAGATGGGCATTGAATTATCTTTTTCGTCAGCCTTCCATCCTCAGACGAATGGCCAAACTGAACGAACTAATCAGACCTTGGAAACTTATCTGAGATGTTTTGTTTCTGCTGATCAGGATGATTGGGTGACTTTTTTGCCTTTGGCTGAGTTCGCCCTCAATAATCGGGCTAGTTCTGCTACTTTGGTTTTCGCCTTTTTTTTGCAATTCTGGTTTTCATCCTCGTTTTTCCTCAGGTCAGGTTGAGCCTTCTGACTGTCCTGGGGTGGATTCTGTGGTGGATAGGTTGCAGCGGATTTGGGACCACGTGGTGGACAATTTGACGCTGTCACAGGAGAAGGCTCAGCGCTTTGCCAACCGCCATCGCTGTGTGGGTCCCCGACTTCGTGTGGGGGATTTGGTATGGTTGTCTTCTCTTTATGTTCCTATGAAGGTTTCCTCTCCTAAGTTCAAGCCTCGGTTCATCGGCCCTTATAAGATTCTCGAAAACCTCAACCCTGTGTCATTTCGTTTGGACCTCCCAGCATCGTTTGCCATTCATAATGTGTTCCATAGGTCTTTGTTGCGGAGGTATGTGGTGCCAGTGGTTCCTTCTGTTGATCCTCCTGCTCCGGTCTTGGTCGAGGGAGAATTGGAGTATGTGGTGGAGAAGATCTTGGATTCTCGTGTTTCAAGACGGAAGCTTCAGTACTTAGTCAAATGGAAGGGCTATGGTCAGGAGGATAATTCCTGGGTTGTCGCCTCTGATGTCCATGCGGCCGATTTGGTTCGTGCCTTTCATTTGGCTCGTCCTGATCGGCCTGGGGGCTCTGGTGAGGGTTTGGTGACCCCTCCTTAAGGGGGGGTACTGTTGTGAATTCCGTTCTCAGGCTCCCTCCTGTGGTCATGAGTGGTACTGTGTGAGTTCTGTTCTTGGGCTCCCTCTTGTGGCCTTTAGCGTTACGGCTGGTCTGTAGGTGGCTCAGCTGTCTCGTTTCCTGCTATTCTGGTTCCTATTTAATTCACCTGGACCTTTACTGGTTGCCTGCTGTCGTTGTATTCAGTACTGGTTCTGATCTCTCCTGGACTTCACTTGTGACCTGTCTTCCCCTTGAGAAGCTAAGTCTTGCTAGTTCATTTGCTCATTGTTTCATTGAAAATGTTTCTCACTATCTGATGAGTTCAGTCCAGCTTGCTTATATGTGATTTTCTTGCTTGCTGGTAGCTCTGGGGTGCGGAGTGCGCCCCTCACATCGTGAGTCGCTGTGGGGGTTCTTGTATTCTCTGCGTGGATAGTTTTTGATAGTGTTTTTTACTGACCGCATAGATCCCTTGCTATCTTCTGACTATTTAGTGTTAGCGGGCCTCATTTTGCTAAAACCTGTTTTCATTTCTATGTTTGTGCTTTCCCCTTAACTCACCGTTATTATTTGTGGAGCTGTCTAAACTTTGGGGATATTTCTCTGAGGCAAGTGAGGCTTGCTTTCTCTCTAGGGGTAGCTAGTTTCTCAGGCTGTGAAGAGGCGTCTAGGATTTTAGGTAATGCTCCACGGCTGCCTTTAGTGTGTTTGGATAGGATCAGTGTTGCGGTCAGTATAGTTCCCACATCCCCAGAGCTTGTCTTATATTCCGTTTACCTATCAGGTCAGTTTTGTGATCCTTGCCACCAGGATCCATAACACACTGCACCACCAGGTTCAAGGTGTGACCCAGGCAAGGTATGTGTTTCAGTTCTGAAAGGGCTATGGCAGCCATAAAATTCCTTCCGTTATCACTGACTACCTTGCCTGCCTCAAGATGTACGCTGCCCAGCCATGACTGAGTTTCTTGCTGCAAGTACTTGGCCAGTACTTCCACGATGTGTCTGTTGTCGCCCAAACACTTTATTTGTAACACAGCCTGCTGACGCTTACCACTAGCTGTTCGATAATGGGACACCTCGTGTGCAACACTGGCAGCTGCGGAAGGAGTGGTTGTGCGACTGCGCTCTGTGGACGAGCTTTTGCTTATGGAGGAAAAGGAGGAGGGGTGGCGAACGACCGGAAGCCAATTGTTTCCTAGACCGTGGGCTAGGCAGAACTGTCCCACTATGGCTGTCCCCAGTGGACTCTGCATCCACCACATTAACCCAGTACGCCGTGATGGACACGTAATGTCCCTGGCCATGCCTACTGGTCCATGCATCTGTGAGGTGCACCTTTCCACTGACTGATTGCCTCAGTGCATGGACAATGCGGTCTTTGACATGCTGGTGGAGGGTTGGGATGGCTTTTCTCGCAAAGAATTGCCGATTGGGTAGGTCATAGCGTGGTACTGCGTAGGCCATCAGGTCTTTGAAAGCTTTGCTTTCAACCAACCGGTAGGGCATCATCTCTAACGAGATTAGTCTAGCAATGTGGGCGTTCAAACTCTGTGTACGCGGATGAGAGGATGAGTACTTTCTTTTCCTAACGAGAGTCTCTTGTAGGGTGAGCTGGACTGGAGAGCTGCATATGGTGTAACTAGTGGTGTTGCTGGTGGTGGACATGGTGGATTGAGAGAGGGTTGGTGATGGCATTCTTGATGTTGGCCTACATACAGTGTTTCCTACCAATAACCTTGTGATTCCCTGACTGCTTTGGCCTTGCGACGATACCTCCACATTTGCTGCTGGTGGTGTCCTAACCAGTGGGCTTACAGTGAGGGAAGCAATGTAGCATTGCTGACTACCTTCATTCTGAGCAGGTGCACCAACAGTACATGACGTTTGGTAGTTAGTCCAGGCTTGCAAGTGCATGCTTGTTAAATGTCTACGCATGCACGTTGTATTTAAATTTTGAAGATTCTTCCCTCTGCTAAAGGTCTTTGAGCATTTCTTACAGATAACTTTGCACTGATCATTCGGATCTTGGTTAAAAAATTGCTACACGGCCCTCTTCCTACTATCGAATACCTTTTCAGGCATTGCACTCTGTGCTACTTTCACCGGATGGCCACGCTGTCCTAAAACTGTTTTTGTTTTTGACACACGTTTTTGGCCTGATATGGGCCTGCCAGATGACAGCTGTTGCGATGTAGATGGCTGCTGCGGATCATCCTCCTCCGCTTCTGAGCTACTGGCAGCGGCACCTACTTCCCACAATGGCTGCCAATCTGGGTCAACAACTGGGTCATCTATCACCTCCTCTTCAATGTCATGTGCACCTTCCTCTGTGTCACCGTGTAAGGTGCTATAGCGTTCAGGGCTGGGCACCATAGTCTTATCAGGGTCAGATTCTGGCTCAGTACACTGTGAGGGCAATGTAGTGATCTGAGTCAATGGAACAGCATAATAATCTAGCTGTGTCTGTGCATCAGTGCACTCCATGTCCGATTCATCTTGTAATGGGCAGTTAACAATTTCCCTTTCTAACCCAGGCACGGTATGTGTAAAAAGCTCCATGGAGTAACCTGTAGTGTCGCCTGACGCATCCTTCACTTTTGGTTTGGGTGAAGTACACAAAGAAATTACTTGTTCCTGACCGGGAGCATCCACTGACGACTTGCTGCTTTTATATTTGGAACTTTCTGAAGAGGAGGCGAAACAGCTAGAGGCTGAGTCAGGAAGGAAAGACAAAACTTTTTCCTGCTGCTCCAGCTTTAAAACATGTTTTCCTACTCCCAGATAAGGGAGCCTTCGAGGCCTTGTGTAGCCAGACGATGATGCTGGCTCAACATCTCCAGCCTTAGGTGCTATTGTGCTTTTCCCTCTACCACCAGATGCTCCACCACCACCACCATCAGTACCAGCTGGCAACGACCGCCCACGGCCTCTTCCACCAGACTTACTCATTTTTGGGAAAATGTAACCAAAATAACAACCGTTATATGGTACTGTAAAACAAGATAGAAGGTGTATATAAACTTGTTGAGAATTTAAATCTCCCTTTTTATTTTGGGGAGACTGAACCCAAACTCAGGCCCAGTGTATAAAACAACGCAAAACACAATGTGAGTGGCAGCAAGTGGCTGGCTGATATACGACAAACTAAGAGGACTGAGGTATATCCACTTTGTGAGAATTTGAATCTCACTTTTTTGGGGGGGAGACTGAACCCAAACTCTGGCCCAGTGTATAAAACAACACAATGTGAGTGGCAGCAAGTGGCTGGCTGATATACCACAAACTAAGAGGACTGAGGTATATCCACTTTGTGAGAATTTAAATCTCCCTTTTTATTTTGGGGAGACTGAACCCAAACTCAGGCCCAGTGTATAAAACAACGCAATGTGAGTGGCAGAAAGTGGCTGGCTGATGTACGACAATCTAAGAGGACTGAGGTATATCCACTTTGTGAGAATTTGAACCTCACTTTTTTGGGGGGGAGACTGAACCCAAACTCAGGCCCAGTGTATAAAACAATGCAATTTAAGTGGCAGCAAGTGGCTGGAAGATATATGAAAAAATACAAGGACTGTAGTACAATTTCAATCTCCCTGCAATGATCTCAGGGCAAGTATGGCAGCAATAAAAAGGACTGCTGCACACAAAAGTGTGGACAAATAAACAAGATAACTGTGCAGAAAGGAGCAACAGGAGTTTTGCTTTTAAAAAAGCAGTTGGTTTGCACAGCAGCGTGCAAACAGCACTGCAGCTATCAGGGAGCCTTAGGGTATGTGTCCATGTTCAGGATTGCCTCAGGATTTGGTCAGGGTTTTAAGCAGGTAAAATCCTAACCAAATCTGCACCTGAGGTCACGGGCAGGTCACATGCGTTGTCCTTGCGTTGTTTCTGCAATGTAAGGACGTGCTGCGTTCTTAAAAGACGTGCCGCACGTGCGTTTTTGCGGGTATGCTGCATGCGTCTTTTACTGCATAGTGGAGATGGGATTTCATGAAATCCCCTCCACTATGCTGTAACATCTGGACGATGCGTTTTTTACGCTGCGGCTCAATGCAGCGTAAAAAACGCAGCGTTTCCTGAACGTGGACACATACCCTCAGGGTACGTGTCCACCTTCAGGATGGCCGTCGGTTTGGATGGAGCGGCAAACCCGCTCCGCCCTAAGCTCCGCCCCCTTCTGTGACGCGATGATGCCGGATGTGTTCATTGCACACATCCGGCATCATCGCACCCCACATATAGGGCCCTGTGTTTTATCTTGCGGCGGCACAGCGCCACCGCAAGGTAAACGGACATGCTCCGATCTTAAAAGACGCACAGCATGTCCGGAATCGCAGGGCCGCCGGGTGCGTGTTACCACGCATAGTGGAGACGGGATTTCATAAAATCCCCTCCACTATGCTGTAACATCTGGACGCTTTGTGTTTGACTCAGCAGCTCTGCGCAGTGTCAAACACGCAGCATTTCTTGAACGTGGAAACATACCCTTATAAGGCAGCCTAATAAGCTACAGAGCTGATGCACAAAAATCTAGCCTCCACTGTCCCTGCAAAACAAAGGTGGTGTTGGACAGTGGAAATCGCTACAGCACAAGCAGATTGGGGGTTAATCTTCCCTCCCTAACTATATCCCTTCTTCTGACGAAGCTGCAGCAACCTCCCTATGCTAAGATCGGCAGAAGTAAGATGTCGGTCAGCGTGCACGCCCCTTTATAGCCCCTGTGACGCCGCAGAAAGCAAGCCAATCACTGTCACACTCTTCTCTAAGATGGTGGGGACCGAGACCTATGTCATCACGCTGCCCACACTCTGCGTCCTCCTTCATTGGCTGAAAAATGGCCCTGAACGTGTCATACAAAACGCGACTTTGGCGCGCTGATCGCCGACCGCATGGCTGATCCAACACTAGGATCGGGTCGGGTTTCATGAAACCCGACTTTGCCGAAAGTTGGCGATTTTTGAATTTGTCTGATCCGTTTCGCTCAACCCTACCAAAGATACAAATCATAACGGGATAAATAAATAAATAAGGTGCCAAATACAAGTATCAGCTCACCCTGTATCGATTTACAACCAGAAGAGCAAGCAAAGTACAAACACTATAAACGCATATATACAACCAAACCACATGTATGTAAAGGCATCTCTTATTGCCGCACAGGAATAAAAATAACGTACAACATAATTATTTATGATAAAAAGTTGCAACAGTATAACATTTCTTGTAGCGAAATACAGCAGGCCTCATATCTCATGGTCTCCTCCAACACAGGACGGACTCCATGGATTTCCTCCAGGTAGATGAAGATGTAATACGAATATAGAGCAGCATCTAAATCACAAATATATTAATTAACACATAGAGAAAACAATAACATAAACATGGAACAATGATAAGGGTTAAAAATATCCGGCCCACTCGATATTAAAATTGAAACGGATCATAGAAAAGACTTGAAACTGTCCAGTCAATTAACTCCCTATCCTCTTATTACCTGGCGTAAATCTCGTACATTGGGTGACATTCTCTGCAATAGTCATTATGTCCTCTCACAAGTAATCCTTTCGGTGTTTGCAAAAAAGGCCCCCCTTGGGGCTGTTTCCCTTGTAGAAATTGTTCAGCCTGTAAGTATATTGCAAGGACTAAAGAGTTTGTGAATTCGATGGGCGACAAAACATATAAAATCATGCACCATATTACATGTAATACGGAAGCAGTTGTCTACTACGCCCGCTGTCCTTGCAATCGCATCTATGTTGGTATGACAACAAGATCTCTAAAAATTCGTGTTCAGGAACACACAAGGGATATAAAAAATTAAGCTAACTGCCTAGAACCAGACCTCCTCAAATCTATCCCTAAACATTTTTTTGAGGTCCATCATAGCAACCCTAAGGGCTTTAGTTTGTGGGATAGATCACGTATATATGGGGATTCGAGGTGGCAATATTAAACAAAAATTACTCCAAAAAGAGACACGATGGATGGTCACCTTAGATACAATCTCACCAAAAGGTCTCAATGAAGCTATCAGTTTCAAGTCTTTTCTATGATCCATTTCAATTTTAATATCGAGTGGGACGGATATTTTTAACCCTTATCATTGCTCCCATGTTTATGTTATTGTTTTCTCTATGTGTAAGTTAATATATTTGTGTTTAGATGCTGCTCTATATTCGTATTCCATCTTCATCTACCTGGAGGAAATCCATGGAGTCCATCCTGTGTTGGAGGAGACCATGAGATATGAGGCCTGCTGTATTTCGCCACAAGAAATGTTATACTGTTGCAACTTTTTATCTAATATATAATTGCCTAGAATACTACTTCCTGCAATTTGTGCCAACTTCCGTGGCTTTGTCCGAAGCTATTGTCCGGAGCTATTGTCCGGAGCTAATGTCCGGAGCTAATGTCCGGAGATAAGTGACGTCACCAGTGTCCTACACCCAGGCAGAGCACAGTGGCCCCAGGCAGAGCACAGGGGCTCCAGGCAGAACATGGGGCCCCAGGCAGAGCACAGGGGCCCCAGGCAGAGCACAGGGGCCCCAGGCAGCATATGGGGCCCCAGGCAGAGCACAGGGGCCCCAGGCAGCATATGGGGCCCCAGGCAGAGCACAGTGGCCCCAGGCAGAGTAAAACACCAAATCGGAGGCTGAGGGGCCCCGCCAACCAAATCGGAGGCCGAGGAGCCCCGCCCACCAAATCGAAGGCCGAGCGGCCCCGCCCACCAAAGCGGAGGCCGAGGGGCCCGGCCCCGCTCACCAAAGCGGAGGCCGAGGGGCCCCGACCACCACATCGGAGGCCGAGGGGCCCCGCCCACCAAATCGGAGGCCGAGGGTCCCCGCCCACCAAATCGGAGCCCGAGGGTCCCCGCCCACCAAATCGGAGGCCGAGGGTCCCCGCCCACCAAATCGGAGGCTGGGGGTCCCCGCCCACCAAATCGGAGGCCGATGGGCCCCGCCCACCAAATCGGAGGCCGAGAATCCCCGCCCACCAAATTGGAGGCCGAGGGGCCCCGCCCACCAAATCGGAGGCCGAGGGGCCCCGCCCACCAAATCGGAGGCCGAGGGTCCCCGCCCACCAAATCGGAGGCCGAGGGTCCCCGCCCACCAGATCGGAGGCCGAGGGTCCCCGCCCACCAAATCGGAGGCTGGGGTCCCCGCCCACCAAATCGGATGCCGATGGGCCTCGCCCACCAAATCGGAGGCCGATGGGCCCCGCGCATCAAATCGGAGGCCGTGGGTCCCCGCCCACCAAATCGGAGGCCGAGGGTCCCCGCCCACAAAATCGGAGGCCGAGGGTCCCAGCCCACCACATCGGAGGCCGAGGGGCCCCGCCCACCAAATCGGAGGCCGAGGGTCCCCGCCCACCAAATCGGAGGCCGAGGGTCCCCGCCCACCAAATCGGAGGCCGAGGGTCCCCGCCCACCAAATTAGAGGCCGAGGGTCCCCGCCCACCAAATCGGAGGCCGAGGGTCCCCGCCCACCAAATCGGAGGCCGAGGGTCCCCGCCCACCAAATCGGAGGCCGAGGGTCCCCGCCCACCAAATCGGAGGCTGGGGGTCCCCGCCCACCAAATCGGAGGCCGATGGGCCCCGCCCACCAAATCGGAGGCCGAGAATCCCCGCCCACCAAATCGGAGGCCGAGGGTCCCCGCCCACCAAATCAGAGGCCGAGGGTCCCCGCCCACGAAATCGGAGGCCGAGGGGCCCCGCCCACCAAAATGGAGGCCGAGGGGCCCCGCCCACCAAAATGGAGGCCGAGGGTCCCCGACCACCAAATCGGAGGCCGAGGGTCCCTGCCCACCAAATCGGAGGCCGAGGGTCCCCGCCCACCAAATCGGAGGCCGAGAGTCCCCGCCCACCAAATTGGAGGCCGAGGGGCCCCGCCAACAAAATCGGAGGACGAGGGGCCCCGCCAACCAAATCGGAGGCCGAGCGGCCCCGCCCACCAAAGCGGAGGCCGAGGGGCCCGGCCCCGCCAACCACATCGGAGGCCGAGGGGCCCCGCCCACCAAATCGGAGGCTGGGGGTCCCCGCCCACCAAATCGGAGGCCGATGGGCCCCGCCCACCAAATCGGAGGCCGAGCATCCCCGCCCACCAAATTGGAGGCCGAGGGGCCCCGCCCACCATATCGGAGGCCGAGGGGCCCCGCCCACCAAATCGGAGGCCGAGGGTCCCCGCCCACCAAATCGGAGGCCGAGGGTCCCCGCCCACCAAATCGGAGGCCGAGGGTCCCCGCCCACCAAATCGGAGGCTGGGGTCCCCGCCCACCAAATCGGATGCCGATGGGCCTCGCCCACCAAATCGGAGGCCGATGGGCCCCGCCCATCAAATCGGAGGCCGAGGGTCCCCGCCCACCAAATCGGAGGCCGAGGGTCCCCGCCCACGAAATCGGAGGCCGAGGGTCCACACCAACCAAATCGGAGGCCGAGGGGCCCCGCCCACCAAATCGAAGGCCGAGAGGCCCCGCCCACCAAAGCAGAGGCCGAGGGTCCCCGCACACCAAATCGGAGGCAGAGGGACCCCGCCCACCAAATTGGAGGCCGAGGGGCCCCGCCCACCAAAATGGAGGCCGAGGGTCCCCGACCACCAAATCGGAGGCCGAGGGTCCCTGCCCACCAAATCGGAGGCTGAGGGTCCCCGCCCACCAAATCGGAGGCCGAGAGTCCCCGCCCACCAAATTGGAGGCCGAGGGGCCCCGCCAACAAAATCGGAGGCCGAGGGGCCCCGCCAACCAAATCGGAGGCCGAGCGGCCCCGCCCACCAAAGCGGAGGCCGAGGGGCCCGGCCCCGCCCACCACATCGGAGGCCGAGGGGCCCCGCCCACCAAATCGGAGGCTGGGGGTCCCCGCCCACCAAATCGGAGGCCGATGGGCCCCGCCCACCAAATCGGAGGCCGAGAATCCCCGCCCACCAAATTGGAGGCCGAGGGGCCCCGCCCACCAAATCGGAGGCCGAGGGGCCCCGCCCACCAAATCGGAGGCCGAGGGTCCCCGCCCACCAAATCGGAGGCCGAGGGTCCCCGCCCACCAAATCGGAGGCCGAGGGTCCCCGCCCACCAAATCGGAGGCTGGGGTCCCCGCCCACCAAATCGGATGCCGATGGGCCTCTCCCACCAAATCGGAGGCCGATGGGCCCCGCCCATCAAATCGGAGGCCGAGGGTCCCCGCCCACCAAATCGGAGGCCGAGGGTCCCCGCCCACAAAATCGGAGGCCGAGGGTCCCCGCCCACCACATCGGAGGCCGAGGGGCCCCGCCCACCAAATCGGAGGCCGAGGGTCCCCGCCCACCAAATCGGAGGCCGAGGGTCCCCGCCCACCAAATTGGAGGCCGAGGGTCCCCGCCCACCAAATCGGAGGCTGGGGGTCCCCGCCCACCAAATCGGAGGCCGATGGGCCCCGCCCACCAAATCGGAGGCCGAGAATCCCCGCCCACCAAATCGGAGGCCGAGGGTCCCCGCCCACCAAATCGGAGGCCGAGGGTCCCCGCCCACGAAATCGGAGGCCGAGGGTCCACACCAACCAAATCGGAGGCCGAGGGGCCCCGCCCACCAAATCGAAGGCCGAGGGGCCCCGCCCACCAAAGCAGAGGCCGAGGGTCCCCACACACCAAATCGGAGGCAGAGGGACCCCGCCCACCAAATCGGAGGCCGAGGGGCCCCGCCCACCAAAATGGAGGCCGAGGGTCCCCGACCACCAAATCGGAGGCCGAGGGTCCCTGCCCACCAAATCGGAGGCCGAGGGTCCCCGCCCACCAAATCGGAGGCCGAGAGTCCCCGCCCACCAAATTGGAGGCCGAGGGGCCCCGCCAACAAAATCGGAGGCCAAGGGGCCCCGCCAACCAAATCGGAGGCCGAGCGGCCCCGCCCACCAAAGCGGAGGCCGAGGGGCCCGGCCCCACCCACCACATCGGAGGCCGAGGGGCCCCGCCCACCACATCGGAAGCCGAGGGTCCCCACCCACCAAATCGGAGGCCGAGGGGACCCACCAACCAAATTGGAGGCCGAGGGGCCCCGCCCACCAAATCGAAGGCCGAGGGGCCCCTGCCCACCAAAGCGGAGGTCGAGGGTCCCCGCACACCAAATCGGAGGCAGAGAAACCCCGCCCACCAAATCGGAGGCTGAGGGGCCTCGCCCACCAAAGCGGAGGCCGAGGGTCCCCGACCACCAAATCGGAGGCCGAGGGGCCCTACCAACCAAATTGGAGGCCGAGGGTCCCCGCCCACCAAATCGGAGGCCGAGGGGCCACACCAACCAAATTGGAGGCCGAGGGGCCCCGCCCACCAAATCGGAGGCCGAGGGGCCCCGCCCACCAAATCGGAGGCCGAGGGTCCCCGCCCACCAAATCAGGGGCCGAGGGTCCCCGCCCACCAAATCGGAGGCCGAGGGTCCCCGCCCACCAAATCGGAGGCCGAGGGGCCCCGCCAACCAAATCGGAGGCCGATGGGCCCCGCCCACCAAATCGGAGGCCGAGGGTCCCCGCCCACCAAATCGGAGGCCGAGGGTCCCCGCCCACGAAATCGGAGGCCGAGGGTCCACACCAACCAAATCGGAGGCCGAGGGGCCCCGCCCACCAAATCGAAGGCCGAGGGGCCCCGCCCACCAAAGGAGAGGCCGAGGGTCCCCGCACACCAAATCAAAGGCAGAGGGACCCCGCCCACCAAATCGGAGGCCGAGGGGCCCCGCCCACCAAAGTGGAGGCCGAGGGTCCCCGACCACCAAATCGGAGGCCGAGGGTCCCTGCCCACCAAATCGGAGGCCGAGGGTCCCCGCCCACCAAATCGGAGGCCGAGGGTCCCCGCCCACCAAATCGGAGGCCGAGAGTCCCCGCCCACTAAATCGGAGGCCGAGGGGCCCCGCCAACCAAATCGGAGGCCGAGGGGCCCCGCCAACCAAATCGGAGGCCGAGGAGCCCCGCCCACCAAATCGAAGGCCGAGCGGCCCCGCCCACCAAAGCGGAGGCCGAGAGGCCCGGCCCCGCCCACCACATCGGAGGCCGAGTGGCCCCGCCCACCACATCGGAGGCCGAGGGGCCCCGCCCACCACATCGGAGGCCGAGGGGCCCCGCCCACCACTTCGGAGGCCGAGGGTCCCCACCCACCAAATCGGAGGCCGAGGGTCCCCGCCCACCAAATTGGAGGCCGAGGGTCCCCGCCCACCAAATTGGAGGCCGAGGGTCCCCGCCCACCAAATTGGAGGCCGATGGTCCCCGCCCACCAAATCGGAGGCCGAGGGTCCCCGCCCACCAAATCGGAGGCCGAGGGGCCCCGCCCACCAAATCGAAGGCCGAGCGGCCCCGCCCACCAAAGCGGAGGCCGAGGGGCCCCGCCAACCAAATCGGAGGCCGAGGAGCCCCGCCCACCAAATCGAAGGCCGAGCGGCCCCGCCCACCAAAGAGGAGGCCGAGGGGCCCGGCCCCGCCCACCACATCGGAGGCCGAGGGGCCCCGCCCACCACATCGGAGGCCGAGGGTCCCCGCCCACCAAATCGGAGGCCGAGTGTCCCCGCCCACCAAATTGGAGGCCGAGGGTCCCCGCCCACCAAATTGGAGGCCGAGGGTCCCCGCCCACCAAATTGGAGGCCAAGGGTCCCCGCCCACCAAATCGGAGGCCGAGGGTCCCCGCCCACCAAATTGGAGGCTGAGAGTCCCCACCCACCAAATTGGAGGCCGAGGGTCCCCGCCCACCAAATTGGAGGCCGAGGGGCCCCGCCAACCAAATCGGAGGCCGAGGGGCCCCGCCAACCAAATCGGAGGCCGAGGGGCCCGGCCCCGCCCACCACATCGGAGGCCGAGGGGCCCCGCCCACCACATCGGAGGCCGAGGGGCCCCACCCACCACATCGGAGGCCGAGGGGCCCCGCCCACCACATCAGAAGCCAAGGGTCCCCACCCACCACATCGGAGGCCGAGGGTCCCCGCCCACCAAATCGGAGGCCGAGGGTCCCCGCCCACCAAATCGGAGGCCGAGGGGCCCCACCAACCAATTTGGAGGCCGAGGGGCCCCGCCCACCAAATCGAAGGCCGAAGGGCCCCTGCCCACCAAAGCGGAGGCCGAGGGTCCCCGCACACCAAATCGGAGGCAGAGGGACCCCGCCCACCAAATCGGAGGCTGAGGGGCCTCGCCCACCAAAGCGGAGGCCGAGGGTCCCCGACCACCAAATCGGAGGCCGAGGGGCCCCACCAACCAAATTGGAGGCCGACGGTCCCCGCCCACCAAATCGGAGGCCGAGGGTCCCCGCCCACCAAATCGGAGGCCGAGGGGCCCCACCAACCAATTTGGAGGCCGAGGGGCCCCGCCCACCAAATCGAAGGCCGAAGGGCCCCTGCCCACCAAAGCGGAGGCCGAGGGTCCCCGCACACCAAATCGGAGGCAGAGGGACCCCGCCCACCAAATCGGAGGCTGAGGGGCCTCGCCCACCAAAGCGGAGGCCGAGGGTCCCCGACCACCAAATCGGAGGCCGAGGGGCCCCACCAACCAAATTGGAGGCCGACGGTCCCCGCCCACCAAATCGGAGGCCGAGGGGCCCCACCAACCAATTTGGAGGCCGAGGTCCCCCACCCACCAAATCGGAGGCCGAGGGGCTCCGCCCACCAAATCGGAGGCCGAGGGACCCCGCCCACCAAATCGGAGGCCGAGAGTCCCCACCCACCAAATCGGAGGCCGAGGGGCCCCGCCAACCAAATCAGAGGCCGAGGGGCCCCGCCAACCAAATCGGAGGCCGAGGAGCCCCGCCCACCAAATCGAAGGCCGAGCGGCCCCGCCCACCAAAGAGGAGGCCGAGGGGCCCGGCCCCGCCCACCACATCGGAGGCCGAGGGGCCCCGCCCACCACATCGGAGGCCGAGGGGCCCCGCCCACCACATCGGAGGCCGAGGGTCCCCACCCACCAAAGTGGAGGCCGAGGGTCCCCGACCACCAAATCGGAGGCCGTGGGGCCCCGCCCACCAAAGTGAAGGCCGAGGGTCCCCGACCACCAAATCGGAGGCCGAGGGTCCCTGCCCACCAAATCGGAGGCCGAGGGTCCCCGCACACCAAATCGGAGGCAGAGGGACCCCGCCCACCAAATCGGAGGCCGAGGGGCCTCGCCCACCAAAGCGGAGGCCGAGGGTCCCCGACCACCAAATGGGAGGCCGAGGGGCCCCACCAACCAAATTGGAGGCCGAGGGTCCCTGCCCACCAAATCGGATGCCGAGGGGCCCCACCAACCAAATTGGAGGCCGAGGGGCCCGCCCACCAAATCGGAGGCCGAGGGGCCCCGCCCACCAAATCGGAGGCCGAGGGGCCCCGCCCACCAAATCGGAGGCCGAGGGTCCACGCCCACCAAATCGGAGGCCGAGGGTCCCCGCCCACCAAATCGGAGGCCGAGGGTCCCCGCCCACCAAATCGGAGGCCGAGGGTCCCCGCCAACCAAATCGGAGGCCGAGGGGCCCCGCCCACCAAATCGGAGGCCGAGGGTCCCCGCCCACCAAATCGGAGGCCGAGGGTCCCCGCCCACCAAATCGGAGGCCGAGAGTCCCCGCCCACCAAATTGGAGGCCGAGGGGCCCCGCCAACCAAATCGGAGGCCGAGGGGCCCCGCCAACCAAATCTGAGGCCGAGCGGCCCCGCCCACCAAAGCGGAGGCCGAGGGGCCCGGCCCCGCCCACCACATCGGAGGCCGAGGGGCCCCGCCCACCACATCGGAAGCCGAGGGTCCCCACCCACCAAATCGGAGGCCGAGGGTCCCCGCCCACCAAATCGGAGGCCGAGGGTCCCCGCCCACCAAATCGGAGGCCGAGGGGCCCCACCAACCAAATTGGAGGCCGAGGGGCCCCGCCCACCAAATCGAAGGCCGAGGGGCCCCTGCCCACCAAAGCGGAGGTCGAGGGTCCCCGCACACCAAATCGGAGGCAGAGAAACCCCGCCCACCAAATCGGAGGCTGAGGGGCCTCGCCCACCAAAGCGGAGGCCGAGGGTCCCCGACCACCAAATCGGAGGCCGAGGGGCCCCACCAACCAAATTGGAGGCCGAGGGTCCCCGCCCACCAAATCGGAGGCCGAGGGGCCCCACCAACCAAATTAGAGGCCGAGGGGCCCCGCCCACCAAATCGGAGGCCGAGGGTCCCCGCCCACCAAATCGGAGGCCGAGGGTCCCCGCCCACCAAATCAGGGGCCGAGGGTCCCCGCCCACCAAATCGGAGGCCGAGGGTCCCCGCCCACCAAATCGGAGGCCGAGGGGCCCCGCCAACCAAATCGGAGGCCGATGGGCCCCGCCCACCAAATCGGAGGCCGAGGGTCCCCGCCCACCAAATCGGAGGCCGAGGGTCCCCGCCCACGAAATCGGAGGCCGAGGGTCCACACCAACCAAATCGGAGGCCGAGGGGCCCCGCCCACCAAATCGAAGGCCGAGGGCCCCGCCCACCAAAGGAGAGGCCGAGGGTCCCTGCACACAAAATCGGAGGCAGAGGGTCCCCGCCCACCAAATCAGAGGCCGAGGGGCCCCGCCCACCAAAATGGAGGCCGAGGGTCCCCGACCACCAAATCGGAGGCCGAGGGTCCCTGCCCACCAAATCGGAGGCCGAGGGTCCCCGCCCACCAAATCGGAGGCCGAGAGTCCCCGCCCACCAAATCGGAGGCCGAGGGGCCCCGCCAACCAAATCGGAGGCCGAGGGGCCCCGCCAACCAAATCGGAGGCCGAGGAGCCCCGCCCACCAAATCGAAGGCCGAGCGGCCCCGCCCACCAAAGCGGAGGCCGAGGGGCCCGGCCCTGCCCACCACATCGGAGGCCGAGTGGCCCCGCCCACCACATCAGAGGCCGAGGGGCCCCGCCCACCACTTCGGAGGCCGAGGGTCCCCGCCCACCAAATTGGAGGCCGAGGGTCCCCGCCCATCAAATTGGAGGCCGAGGGTCCCCGCCCACCAAATTGGAGGCCGAGGGTCCCCGCCCACCAAATTGGAGGCCGAGGGTCCCCGCCCACCAAATCGGAGGCCGAGGGTCCCCGCCCACCAAATCGGAGGCCGAGGGGCTCCGCCAACCAAATCGGAGGCTGAGGGGCCCCGCCCACCAAAGCGGAGGCCAAGGGGCCCGGCCCCGCCCACCACATCGGAGGCCGAGGGGCCCCGCCCACCACATCGGAGGCCGAGGGGCCCCGCCCACCACATCGGAGGCCGAGGGTCCCCACCCACCAAATCGGAGGCCGAGGGTCCCCGCCCACCAAATCGGAGGCCGAGGGTCCCCGCCCACCAAATTGGAGGCCGAGGGTCCCCGCCCACCAAATTGGAGGCCGAGGGTCCCCGCCCACCAAATTGGAGGCCAAGGGTCCCCGCCCACCAAATCGGAGGCCGAGGGGCCCCACCAACCAATTTGGAGGCCGAGGGTCCCCACTCACGAAATTGGAGGCCGAGGGTCCACACCAACCAAATCGGAGGCCGAGGGCCCCCGCCCACCAAATCGGAGGCCGAGGGTCCCCACTCACGAAATTGGAGGCCGAGGGTCCACACCAACCAAATCGGAGGCCGAGGGCCCCCGCCCACCAAATCGAAGGCCGAGGGGCCCTGCCCACCAAAGTGGAGGCCGAGGGTCCCCGACCACCAAATCGGAGGCCGAGGGGCCCCGCCCACCAAAGTGGAGGCCGAGGGTCCCCGACCACCAAATCGGAGGCCGAGGGTCCCTGCCCACCAAATCGGAGGCCGAGGGACCCCGCCCACCAAATCGGAGGCCGAGAGTCCCCACTCACCAAATCGGAGGCCGAGGGGCCCCGCCAACCAAATCGGAGGCCGAGGGGCCCCGCCAACCAAATCGGAGGCCGAGGAGCCCCGCCCACCAAATCGAAGGCCGAGCGGCCCCGCCCACCAAAGAGGAGGCCGAGGGGCCCGGCCCCGCCCACCACATCGGAGGCCGAGGGGCCCCGCCCACCACATCGGAGGCCGAGGGGCCCCGCCCACCACATCGGAGGCCGAGGGTCCCCGCCCAACAAAGTGGAGGCCGAGGGTCCCCGACCACCAAATCGGAGGCCGAGGGTCCCTGCCCACCAAATCGGAGGCCGAGGGTCCCCGCACACCAAATCGGAGGCAGAGGGACC
The DNA here is from genome assembly GCF_051348905.1 of Ranitomeya variabilis. Taxonomy (NCBI): domain Eukaryota; kingdom Metazoa; phylum Chordata; class Amphibia; order Anura; family Dendrobatidae; genus Ranitomeya; species Ranitomeya variabilis. The sequence continues at coordinate 244,654,399 of NC_135237.1, read as the reverse complement.
CCGCCCACCAAAGCGGAGGCCGAGAGGCCCGGCCCCGCCCACCACATCGGAGGCCGAGTGGCCCCGCCCACCACATCGGAGGCCGAGGGGCCCCGCCCACCACTTCGGAGGCCGAGGGTCCCCACCCACCAAATCGGAGGCCGAGGGTCCCCGCCCACCAAATTGGAGGCCGAGGGTCCCCGCCCACCAAATTGGAGGCCGAGGGTCCCCGCCCACCAAATTGGAGGCCGATGGTCCCCGCCCACCAAATCGGAGGCCGAGGGTCCCCGCCCACCAAATCGGAGGCCGAGGGGCCCCGCCCACCAAATCGAAGGCCGAGCGGCCCCGCCCACCAAAGCGGAGGCCGAGGGGCCCCGCCAACCAAATCGGAGGCCGAGGAGCCCCGCCCACCAAATCGAAGGCCGAGCGGCCCCGCCCACCAAAGAGGAGGCCGAGGGGCCCGGCCCCGCCCACCACATCGGAGGCCGAGGGGCCCCGCCCACCACATCGGAGGCCGAGGGTCCCCGCCCACCAAATCGGAGGCCGAGGGTCCCCGCCCACCAAATTGGAGGCCGAGGGTCCCCGCCCACCAAATTGGAGGCCGAGGGTCCCCGCCCACCAAATTGGAGGCCAAGGGTCCCCGCCCACCAAATCGGAGGCCGAGGGTCCCCGCCCACCAAATTGGAGGCTGAGAGTCCCTGCCCACCAAATTGGAGGCCGAGGGTCCCCGCCCACCAAATTGGAGGCCGAGGGGCCCCGCCAACCAAATCGGAGGCCGAGGGGCCCCGCCAACCAAATCGGAGGCCGAGGGGCCCGGCCCCGCCCACCACATCGGAGGCCGAGGGGCCCCGCCCACCACATCGGAGGCCGAGGGGCCCCACCCACCACATCGGAGGCCGAGGGGCCCCGCCCACCACATCAGAAGCCAAGGGTCCCCACCCACCACATCGGAGGCCGAGGGTCCCCGCCCACCAAATCGGAGGCCGAGGGTCCCCGCCCACCAAATCGGAGGCCGAGGGGCCCCACCAACCAATTTGGAGGCCGAGGGGCCCCGCCCACCAAATCGAAGGCCGAAGGGCCCCTGCCCACCAAAGCGGAGGCCGAGGGTCCCCGCACACCAAATCGGAGGCAGAGGGACCCCGCCCACCAAATCGGAGGCTGAGGGGCCTCGCCCACCAAAGCGGAGGCCGAGGGTCCCCGACCACCAAATCGGAGGCCGAGGGGCCCCACCAACCAAATTGGAGGCCGACGGTCCCCGCCCACCAAATCGGAGGCCGAGGGTCCCCGCCCACCAAATCGGAGGCCGAGGGGCCCCACCAACCAATTTGGAGGCCGAGGGGCCCCGCCCACCAAATCGAAGGCCGAAGGGCCCCTGCCCACCAAAGCGGAGGCCGAGGGTCCCCGCACACCAAATCGGAGGCAGAGGGACCCCGCCCACCAAATCGGAGGCTGAGGGGCCTCGCCCACCAAAGCGGAGGCCGAGGGTCCCCGACCACCAAATCGGAGGCCGAGGGGCCCCACCAACCAAATTGGAGGCCGACGGTCCCCGCCCACCAAATCGGAGGCCGAGGGGCCCCACCAACCAATTTGGAGGCCGAGGTCCCCCGCCCACCAAATCGGAGGCCGAGGGGCTCCGCCCACCAAATCGGAGGCCGAGGGACCCCGCCCACCAAATCGGAGGCCGAGAGTCCCCACCCACCAAATCGGAGGCCGAGGGGCCCCGCCAACCAAATCAGAGGCCGAGGGGCCCCGCCAACCAAATCGGAGGCCGAGGAGCCCCGCCCACCAAATCGAAGGCCGAGCGGCCCCGCCCACCAAAGAGGAGGCCGAGGGGCCCGGCCCCGCCCACCACATCGGAGGCCGAGGGGCCCCGCCCACCACATCGGAGGCCGAGGGGCCCCGCCCACCACATCGGAGGCCGAGGGTCCCCACCCACCAAAGTGGAGGCCGAGGGTCCCCGACCACCAAATCGGAGGCCGTGGGGCCCCGCCCACCAAAGTGAAGGCCGAGGGTCCCCGACCACCAAATCGGAGGCCGAGGGTCCCTGCCCACCAAATCGGAGGCCGAGGGTCCCCGCACACCAAATCGGAGGCAGAGGGACCCCGCCCACCAAATCGGAGGCCGAGGGGCCTCGCCCACCAAAGCGGAGGCCGAGGGTCCCCGACCACCAAATGGGAGGCCGAGGGGCCCCACCAACCAAATTGGAGGCCGAGGGTCCCTGCCCACCAAATCGGATGCCGAGGGGCCCCACCAACCAAATTGGAGGCCGAGGGGCCCGCCCACCAAATCGGAGGCCGAGGGGCCCCGCCCACCAAATCGGAGGCCGAGGGGCCCCGCCCACCAAATCGGAGGCCGAGGGTCCACGCCCACCAAATCGGAGGCCGAGGGTCCCCGCCCACCAAATCGGAGGCCGAGGGTCCCCGCCCACCAAATCGGAGGCCGAGGGTCCCCGCCAACCAAATCGGAGGCCGAGGGGCCCCGCCCACCAAATCGGAGGCCGAGGGTCCCCGCCCACCAAATCGGAGGCCGAGGGTCCCCGCCCACCAAATCGGAGGCCGAGAGTCCCCGCCCACCAAATTGGAGGCCGAGGGGCCCCGCCAACCAAATCGGAGGCCGAGGGGCCCCGCCAACCAAATCGGAGGCCGAGCGGCCCCGCCCACCAAAGCGAAGGCCGAGGGGCCCGGCCCCGCCCACCACATCGGAGGCCGAGGGGCCCCGCCCACCACATCGGAAGCCGAGGGTCCCCACCCACCAAATCGGAGGCCGAGGGTCCCCGCCCACCAAATCGGAGGCCGAGGGTCCCCGCCCACCAAATCGGAGGCCGAGGGGCCCCACCAACCAAATTGGAGGCCGAGGGGCCCCGCCCACCAAATCGAAGGCCGAGGGGCCCCTGCCCACCAAAGCGGAGGTCGAGGGTCCCCGCACACCAAATCGGAGGCAGAGAAACCCCGCCCACCAAATCGGAGGCTGAGGGGCCTCGCCCACCAAAGCGGAGGCCGAGGGTCCCCGACCACCAAATCGGAGGCCGAGGGGCCCCACCAACCAAATTGGAGGCCGAGGGTCCCCGCCCACCAAATCGGAGGCCGAGGGGCCCCACCAAACAAATTAGAGGCCGAGGGGCCCCGCCCACCAAATCGGAGGCCGAGGGTCCCCGCCCACCAAATCGGAGGCCGAGGGTCCCCGCCCACCAAATCAGGGGCCGAGGGTCCCCGCCCACCAAATCGGAGGCCGAGGGTCCCCGCCCACCAAATCGGAGGCCGAGGGGCCCCGCCAACCAAATCGGAGGCCGATGGGCCCCGCCCACCAAATCGGAGGCCGAGGGTCCCCGCCCACCAAATCGGAGGCCGAGGGTCCCCGCCCACGAAATCGGAGGCCGAGGGTCCACACCAACCAAATCGGAGGCCGAGGGGCCCCGCCCACCAAATCGAAGGCCGAGGGCCCCGCCCACCAAAGGAGAGGCCGAGGGTCCCTGCACACCAAATCGGAGGCAGAGGGTCCCCGCCCACCAAATCAGAGGCCGAGGGGCCCCGCCCACCAAAATGGAGGCCGAGGGTCCCCGACCACCAAATCGGAGGCCGAGGGTCCCTGCCCACCAAATCGGAGGCCGAGGGTCCCCGCCCACCAAATCGGAGGCCGAGAGTCCCCGCCCACCAAATCGGAGGCCGAGGGGCCCCGCCAACCAAATCGGAGGCCGAGGGGCCCCGCCAACCAAATCGGAGGCCGAGGAGCCCCGCCCACCAAATCGAAGGCCGAGCGGCCCCGCCCACCAAAGCGGAGGCCGAGGGGCCCGGCCCTGCCCACCACATCGGAGGCCGAGTGGCCCCGCCCACCACATCAGAGGCCGAGGGGCCCCGCCCACCACTTCGGAGGCCGAGGGTCCCCGCCCACCAAATTGGAGGCCGAGGGTCCCCGCCCATCAAATTGGAGGCCGAGGGTCCCCGCCCACCAAATTGGAGGCCGAGGGTCCCTGCCCACCAAATTGGAGGCCGAGGGTCCCCGCCCACCAAATCGGAGGCCGAGGGTCCCCGCCCACCAAATCGGAGGCCGAGGGGCTCCGCCAACCAAATCGGAGGCTGAGGGGCCCCGCCCACCAAAGCGGAGGCCAAGGGGCCCGGCCCCGCCCACCACATCGGAGGCCGAGGGGCCCCGCCCACCACATCGGAGGCCGAGGGGCCCCGCCCACCACATCAGAGGCCGAGGGTCCCCACCCACCAAATCGGAGGCCGAGGGTCCCCGCCCACCAAATCGGAGGCCGAGGGTCCCCGCCCACCAAATTGGAGGCCGAGGGTCCCCGCCCACCAAATTGGAGGCCGAGGGTCCCCGCCCACCAAATTGGAGGCCAAGGGTCCCCGCCCACCAAATCGGAGGCCGAGGGGCCCCACCAACCAATTTGGAGGCCGAGGGTCCCCGCCCACCAAATCGGAGGCCGAGGGGCCCCGCCCACCAAATCGGAGGCCGAGGGGCCCCGCCCACCAAATCGGAGGCCGAGGGGCCCCGCCCACCAAATCGGAGGCCGAGGGTCCCCGCCCACCAAATCGGAGGCCGAAGGTCCCCGCCCACCAAATCGGAGGCCGAGGGGCCCCGCCAACCAAATCGGAGGCCGAAGGGCCCCGCCCACCAAATCGGAGGCCGAGGGTCCCCGCCCACCAAATCGGAGGCCGAGGGTCCCCACTCACGAAATTGGAGGCCGAGGGTCCACACCAACCAAATCGGAGGCCGAGGGCCCCCGCCCACCAAATCGAAGGCCGAGGGGCCCTGCCCACCAAAGTGGAGGCCGAGGGTCCCCGACCACCAAATCGGAGGCCGAGGGGCCCCGCCCACCAAAGTGGAGGCCGAGGGTCCCCGACCACCAAATCGGAGGCCGAGGGTCCCTGCCCACCAAATCGGAGGCCGAGGGACCCCGCCCACCAAATCGGAGGCCGAGAGTCCCCACTCACCAAATCGGAGGCCGAGGGGCCCCGCCAACCAAATCGGAGGCCGAGGGGCCCCGCCAACCAAATCGGAGGCCGAGGAGCCCCGCCCACCAAATCGAAGGCCGAGCGGCCCCGCCCACCAAAGAGGAGGCCGAGGGGCCCGGCCCCGCCCACCACATCGGAGGCCGAGGGGCCCCGCCCACCACATTGGAGGCCGAGGGGCCCCGCCCACCACATCGGAGGCCGAGGGTCCCCGCCCACCAAAGTGGAGGCCGAGGGTCCCCGACCACCAAATCGGAGGCCGAGGGTCCCTGCCCACCAAATCGGAGGCCGAGGGTCCCCGCACACCAAATCGGAGGCAGAGGGACCCCGCCCACCAAATCGGAGGCCGAGGGGCCTCGCCCACCAAAGCGGAGGCCGAGGGTCCCCGACCACCAAATGGGAGGCCGAGGGGCCCCACCAACCAAATTGGAGGCCGAGGGTCCCTGCCCACCAAATCGGAGGCCGAGGGGCCCCACCAACCAAATTGGAGGCCGAGGGGCCCCGCCCACCAAATCGGAGGCCGAGGGGCCCCGCCCACCAAATCGGAGGCCGAGGGTCCCCGCCCACCAAATCGGAGGCCGAGGGTCCCCGCCCACCAAATCGGAGGCCGAGGGGCCCCGCCAACCAAATCGGAGGCCGAGGGGCCCCGCCCACCAAATCGGAGGCCGAGGGTCCCCGCCCACCAAATCGGAGGCCGAGGGTCCCCGCCCACCAAATCGGAGGCCGAGAGTCCCCGCCCACCAAATCGGAGGATAAGGGGCCCCGCCAACCAAATCGGAGGCCGAGGGGCCCCGCCAACCAAATCGAAGGCCGAGCGGCCCCGCCCACCAAAGCGGAGGCCGAGGGGCCCCGACCACCACATCGGAAGCCGAGGGGCCCCGCCCACCAAATCGGAGGCCGAGGGGCCCCACCCACCAAATCGGAGGCCGAGGGTCCCCGCCCACCAAATAGGAGGCCGAGGGTCCCCGCCCACCAAATCGGAGGCCGAGGGTCCCCGCCCACCAAATCGGAGGCAGAGGGTCCCCGCCCACCAAATCGGAGGCCGAGGGTCCCCGCCCACCAAATCGGAGGCTGAGGGGCCCCGCCCACCAAATTTGAGGCCGAGGGGCCCCGCCCACCAAATTTGAGGCCAAGGGGCCTCGCCCACCAAATTTGAGGCCGAGGGGCCCTGCCCACCAAATTTGAGGCCGATGGGCCCCGCCCACCAACTCGGAGGCCGAGGAGCCCCGCCCACCAAATAGAAAGCCGAGGGGCCCCACCCACGAAATCGAAGGCCGAGCGGCCCCGCCCACCAAATCGAAGGCCGAGCAGCCCTGCCCACCAAAGCGGAGGCCTAGGGGCCCGGCCCCGCCCACCAAATCGAAGGCCGAGCAGCCCTGCCCACCAAAGCGGAGGCCTAGGGGCCCGGCCCCGCCCACCAAAGCGGAGGCCGAGGGGCCCCGCCCACCACATCGGAGGCCGAGGGGCCCCGCCAACCAAATCGGAGGCCGAGGGGCCCCGCCCACCAAATCGGAGGCCGAGGGTCCCCGCCCACCAAATCAGAGGCCGAGAGTCCCCGCCCACCAAATCGGAGGATAAGGGGCGCCGCCAACCAAATCGGAGGCCGAGGGGCCCCGCCAACCAAATCGAAGGCCGAGCGGCCCCGCCCACCAAAGCAGAGGCCGAGGGGCCCAGCCCCGCCCACCAAATCGGAGGCCGAGGGGCCCCACCCACCAAATCGAAGGCCAAGCGGCCCCGCCCACCAAATCGAAGGCCGAGCGGCCCCGCCCACCAAATCGAAGGCCGAGCGGCCCCGCCCCGCCCACCAAAGCGGAGGCCGAGGGGCCCCGCCCACCAAATCGGAGGCCGAGGGTCCCCGCCCACCAAATCGGAGGCCGAGAGTCCTCGCCCACCAAATCGGAGGATAAGGGGCGCCGCCAACCAAATCGGAGGCCGAGGGGCCCCGCCAACCAAATCGAAGGCCGAGCGGCCCCGCTCACCAAAGCGGAGGCCGAGGGGCCCGGCCCACCAAATCGGAGGTCGAGGGGCCCCGCCCACCAAATCGGAGGCCGAGGGGCCCCGCCCACCAAATCGGAGGCCGAGGGGCCCCGCCCACCAAATCGGAGGCCGAGGGTCCCCGCCCACCAAATTGGAGGCCGAGGGTCCCGCCCACCAAATCGGAGGCCGAGGGTCCCCGCCCACCAAATCGGAGGACGAGGGGCCTCGCCCACCAAATCGGAGGCCGAGGGGCCCCGCCCACCAAATCGGAGGCCGAGGGGCCCCGCCCACCAAATCAGAGGCCGAGGGGCCCCGCCCACCAAATCGGAGGCCGAGGGGCCCCGCCCACCAAATCGGAGGCCGAGGGGCCCCGCCCACCAAATCGGAGGCCGAGGGTCCCCGCCCACCAAATCGGAAGATAAGGGGCCCCGCCAACCAAATCGGAGGCCGAGGGGCCCCGCCCACCAAATCGGAGGCCGAGCGGCCCCGCCCACCAAAGCAGAGGCCGAGGGGCCCGGCCCCGCCCGGCAAAGCGGAGGCCGAGGAGCCCCGACCACCACATCGGAAGCCGAGGTGCCCCGCCCACCAAATCGGAGGCCGAGGGGCCCCGCCCACCAAATCGGAGGCCGAGGGTCCCCGCCCACCAAATCGGAGGCCGAGGGTCCCCGCCCACCAAATCGGAGGCCGAGGGTCCCCGCCCACCAAATCGGAGGCCGAGGATCCCCGCCCACCAAATCGGAGGCCGAGGGTCCCCGCCCACCAAATCGGAGGCCGAGGGTCCCCGCCCACCAAATCGAAGGTCGAGGGTCCCCGCCCACCAAATCAGAGGCCGAGGGTCCCCGCCCACCAAATCGGAGGCCGAGGATCCCCGCCCACCAAATCGGAGGCCGAGGGTCCCCGCCCACCAAATCGGAGGCCGAGGGGCCCCGCCCACCAAATCGGAGGCCGAGGGGCCCCGCCAACCAAATCGGAGGCCGAGGGGCCCCGCCCACCAAATCGGAGGCCGAGGGGCCCCGCCCACCAAATCGGAGGCCGAGAGTCCCCGCCCACCAAATCGGAGGATAAGGGGCCCCGCCAACCAAATCGGAGGCCGAGGGGCCCCGCCAACCAAATCGAAGGCCGAGCGGCCCCGCCCACCAAAGTGGAGGCCGAGGGGCCTGGCCCCGCCCACCAAAGCGGAGGCCGAGGAGCCCCGACCACCACATCGGAAGCCGAGGGGCCCCGCCCACCAAATCGGAGGCCGAGGGGCCCCGCCCACTAAATCGGAGGCCGAGGGGCCCCGCCCACCAAATCGGAGGCCGAGGGTCCCCGCCCACCAAATCGGAGGCCGAGGGTCCCCGCCCACCAAATCGGAGGCCGAGCGGCCCCGCCCACCAAAGCGGAGGCTGAGGGGCCCGGCCCCGCCCACTAAAGCGGAGGCCGAGGGGCCCCGCCCACCACATCGGAGGCCGAGGGGCCCCTCCAACCAAATCGGAGGCCGAGGGGCCCCGCCCACCAAATCGGAGGCCGAGGGTCCCCGCCCACCAAATCGGAGGCCGAGAGTCCCCGCCCACCAAATCGGAGGATAAGGGGCCCCGCCAACCAAATCGGAGGCCGAGGGGCCCCGCCAACCAAATCGAAGGCCGAGCGGCCCTGCCCACCAAAGCGGAGGCTGAGGGGCCCGGCCCCGCCCACCAAAGCGGAGGCCGAGGGGCCCCGACCACCACATCGGAAGCCGAGGGGCCCTGCCCACCAAATCGGAAGCCGAGGGGCCCCGCCCACCAAATCGGAGGCCGAGTGGCCCCGCCCACCAAATCGGAGGCCGAGGGTCCCCGCCCACCAAATCGGAGGCCGAGGGGCCCCGCCCACCAAATCGGAGGCCAGGGGTCCCCGCCCACCAAATCGGAGGCCGAGGGGCCCGCCCACCAAATTGAAGGCCGAGCGGCCCCGCCCACCAAATCGAAGGCCGAGCATCCCCGCCCACCAAAGCGGAGGCCGAGGGGCTCAGCCCCGCCCACCAAAGCGGAGGCCGAGGGGCCCCGCCCACCACATCGGAGGCCGAGGGGCCACGCCCACCAAATCAGAGGCCGAGGGTCCCCGCCCACCAAATCGGAGGCCGAGGGTCCCCGCCCACCAAATCGGAGGCCGAGGGTCCCCGCCCACCAAATCGGAGGCCGAGGGTCCCCGCCCACCAAATCGGAGGTCGAGGGTCCCCGCCCACCAAATCGGAGGCCGATGGTCCCCGCCCACCAAATCGGAGGCCGAGGGTCCCCACCCACCAAATCGGAGGACGAGGGGCCCCACCAACCAAATCGGAGGCCGAGGAGCCCCGCCCACCAAAAGTGCGGCCCCAAAAGTAAGTGCGCCCCCGGGTGCAAAAGTAAGTGCGCCCCCGGGTGCAAAAGTAAGTGCGCCCCCGGGTGCAAAAGTAAGTGCGCCCCCGGGTGCAAAAGTAAGCGCGCCCCCGGGTGCAAAAGTAAGCGCGCCCCCGGCCCCGGGTGCAAAAGTAAGCGCGCCCCCCAGTCCCGTGTGTGAAAAATGCTGCTGTAAAGCTGGTAGCGCTGTTCAAGCACCATGTATTTCCATCAGGAAATGCCCATCTAATATATAATTGCCTAGAATACTACTTCCTGCAACTTGTGCCAACTTCCGTGGCTTTGTCCGGAGCTAATGTCCGGAGATAATGTCCGGAGCTAATGTCCGGAGATAATGTCCGGAGCTAATGTCCGGAGCTAATGTCCGGAGATAAGTGACGTCACCAGTGTCCTACACCCAGGCAGAGCACAGGGGCCCCAGGCAGCATATGGGGCCCCAGGCAGAGCACAGTGGCCCCAGGCAGAGCTTGGGGCCCCTGGCAGCATATGGGGCCCCAGGCAGAGCACAGTGGTCCCAGGCAGAGCACAGGGGCCCCAGGCAGCCTATGGGGCCCCAGGCAGAGCACAGTGGCCCCAGGCAGAGCACAGGGGCCCCAGGCAGCATATGGGGCCCCAGGCAGAGCACAGGGGCGTCAGGCAGAGCATATGGGGCCCCAGGCAGCATATGGGGCCCCAGGCAGAGCACAGGGGCCCCAGGCAGCATATGGGGCCCCAGGCAGAGCACATGGGCCCCAGGCAGAACATGGGGCCCCAGGCAGAGCACAGGGGCCCCAGGCAGAGCACAGGGGCCCCAGGCAGCATATGGGGCGCCAGGCAGAGCACAGGGGCCCCAGGCAGCATATAGGGCCCCAGGCAGAGCACAGTGGCCCCAGGCAGCATATGGGGCCCCAGGCAGAGCACAGTGGCCCCAGGCAGAGCACAGTGGCCCCAGGCAGCATATGGGGCCCCAGGCAGAGCACAGTGGTCCCAGGCAGAGCCCAGGGGCCCCAGGCAGCTTATGGGGCCCCAGGCAGAGCAAAGTGGCCCCAGGCAGAACATGGGGCCCCAGGCAGAGCACAGTGGCCCCAGGCAGAGCACAGGGGCCCCAGGCAGAACATGGGGCCCCAGGCAGAGCACAGGGGCCCCAGGCAGCATATGGGGTCCCAGGCAGAGCACAGGGGCCCCAGGCAGCATATGGGGCCCCAGGCAGAGCACAGTGGCCCCAGGCAGAGCACAGGGGCCCCAGGCAGCCTATGGGGCCCCAGGCAGAGCACAGTAGCCCCAGGCAGAACATGGGGCCCCAGGCAGAGCACAGGGGCCCCAGGCAGAGCACAGGGGCCCCAGGCAGCATATGGGGCCCCAGGCAGAGCACAGTGGTCCCAGGTAGAGCACAGGGGCCCCAGGCAGCCTATGGGGCCCCAGGCAGAGCACAGGGGCCCCAGGCAGCATATGGGGCCCCAGGCAGCATATGGGGCCCCAGGCAGAGCACAGTGGCCCCAGGCAGAGCACAGGGGCCCCAGGCAGAGCACAGGGGCCCCAGGCAGCATATGGGGCCCCAGGCAGAGCACAGGGGCCCCAGGCAGCATATGGGGCCCCAGGCAGAGCACAGCAATATTTTGGACCACTGTGCTGTGTTTCAGACCCCCTGTGTGATGTCTGGGGCCCTGTTCTTAAGTATATTAAAGATTAAAGTAACGTATATTAAAGTATATTATAGATCAAATTTGACACGTTTATGAGCACCATTGAGTGATATACTCAAGAATGACATAATTTTTCAACATTTTATGGTTTCAAACTGTAAACACTCAGAGTTTTTTTTACTTCAACCAGAAAACCTTAACGGTTCATAAAAAACTTGACTGTTCAGGATATGATAAAAGTCATAGTATTCTGAATCTTTAACTTATAAAGATACCTTTACATGGGGTGATTATTGGTTCCAGAGAGGCTTTCGGCCGATAATCGTACACATGGCTGGTGACAGGACAATACAATATAAACGTTCAAAGGTAAACACTGATAACATTAAAATCTAATATATAATTGCCTAGAATACTACTTCCGGCAATTTGTGCCAACTTCCGTGGCTTTGTCCGGAGATAATGTCCGGAGATAAGTGACGTCACCAGCGTCCTACACCCGCTCAGGGTGGACAAAGATATATGCCTTCGTGGTGCGCGGCACTTTTCTGATTGGTTGCCGCCTGCCGCGAGCGACCAATCAGAAATGTGCCGTACTGTCAAGAATTGTCAAGAGCTGGTGAGTGCAGCCATTTTTTGTTCTTTCTTACTATTATTTATTAATTGTATTATTCTTACATTTGAATAAATAAAGTATATATGGATTCTAGACTCCCGATTCTTTAGAATCGGGCTGCCATCTAGTCATAAATAATTATGTTGTACGTTATTTTTATTCCTGTGCGGAGGTGAGCTGATACTTGTATTTGGCACCTTATTTATTTATTTATTTATCCCCTGCTATGATGTGTATCTTTGGTCCTCCCCAATATGTTTGGGCCTTTATAACAGATTATACTCCGCAGACATTTCCCCTGTTATATGTCTTTGGTATGATTATGTTCTCTATAGCTACAAGACAAACCTATATTAAGGTGTAACATCTTCCATTACATTTATCAGCACTATGCCATTTATGTTATATAGAAACCTGCTTTATTCATATACAGGTGTTGTCTTGTGCGGCTAATTTAACATGCAAGTACTTCGAGAGACCCATAATCACTTATACACATATTCACACTATATCTGTGTGAGCGGGCCAGTCCTCTTTAGCGCGCTTTGATCTCAACGCGGCTATGCCTTGCACATTGTGGATACTTACGTATATGGAGCTCCCTCGGCACAAACGCACCCCCACGCATGCGCTGTGCTTCTCTGGCAGCGTCATGGACAGGCCGCGTTGCCGTGGGGATGGGCGGAGATGACCTTTGTCCTCCCGCCCATGTTCCGTGGCGCACGCCAACCCGCCCACCGCTGGTAGTTTGCACATCATGATGGGCATGTGAGCTGATTCGCCGGGGGTTCCACTGGTTGCCCTACAAATACCCCAGCCCTTTCTTTTTACTTACCACGCCTCCTGATGAAGCCACGGTGGTGAAACACACGTCGAGGCCCTTCTGTTCTGACAGCACGCCTGCACTTCCCTGCAAAATGTCCCAAGGTAACAGCATATTAACCATTACTGATGGGGATCGCTATTTAACTGCCTAGGGATTGTGCAATATGCCCCTTACCTAACGTTTGGCAGGTATTAAGGCCATCTAGTCTAGTCACTTTGTTTCTGTGTATTATGACTCATGCACAAAATTGATTACTTGTTGTGACTTTTTGGCAGTGCGGTGCTGCAGTAGGATTCTTTGTGTTGCTTACTAGTGCAACTGTTACCATCTCTTAACATCTTTGCACATTAGTCACTTTTAGCTGCTGTCTCCTATTCATTGATTGTTTGTCCATTTATGTATTTATGCTTGAATAAAAATTTTGTACTGATTATCTACCTCTATCTCTGGCATGGTTCTTGTGCACAATTACTTTGCGCACAACAATAGATATTTTTTCAAATTAGTTTAATTATCCATAGCTGGGTTCTTTTTCTGTAGGTATATATGTTGTGGCAGAGAGGTATGTTCTCTGTTGGCCAAGAGGACGCTTGTGTATAGGTTTACTAATGTTCCTCCACTAGTCTGGGGCCGGTCCCCACTGTGACCTGGTCCTTCTTCTCGACTACAGTCGGCATGAATTTGGGTGCCACGGGTGGATTCCTCACTTCCGAGGCCCCTAGGATCTCTTTTCACTGGAGCTCCTCTCAGACTCCTCTGTCCTCCTCTCACTCCTCTCGCTGATTAACTAACTCCCTCCTGTCTCCATGACAACTCCTCACTACCAACTGTTACTCTCTCCACCCACACCCTCAACCTAGTTCACCCTCCAGCCTGAGATGTGGCCCTCCCTCAATAGTGTCCACCCAGATCCCCTGGCCTGGAGTAGTGTGGTGTTGGATGCTAGTGTGTGGGTCCCGGGTAGTGCCCCCTCCTTACCTGAGAGCAGACTACCGCACCTTTGGCAACTGTGGCAACTGGACCCTCAGGGGTGCCACAATAGCATTATCAATCTTACCAGTATTAAATTGGATATGTTCAGTCGGCCTTATGATATGAAGGAATACATTATGTTTGTCCCTTCGCTACAATGACCAAAATACACTCACCGGCCACTTTATTAGGTACACCATGCTAGTAATGGGTTGGACCCCCTTTTGCCTTCAGAACTGCCTCAATTCTTCGTGGCATAGATTCAACAAGGTGCTGGAAGCATTCCTCAGAGATTTTGGTCCATATTGACATGATGGCATCACACAGTTGCCGCAGATTTGTCGGCTGCACATCCCAAAGATGCTCCATACAAGGCAGGATGGATCCATGCTTTCATGTTGTTTACGCCAAATTCTGACCCTACCATCCAAATGTCGCAGCAGAAATCGAGACTCATCAGACCAAGCAACGTTTTTCCAATCTTCTACTGTCCAATTTCGATGAGCTTGTACAAATTGTAGCCTCAGTTTCCTGTTCTTAGCTGAAAGGAGTGGTACCCGGTGTGGTCTTCTGCTGCTGTAGCCCATCTGCCTCAAAGTTCAACGCACTGTGCGTTCAGAGATGCTCTTAGGCCTACCTTGGTTGTAACGGGTGGCGATTTGAGTCACTGTTGCCTTTCTATCAGCTCGAACCAGTCTGCCCATTCTCCTCTGACCTCTGGCATCAACAAGGCATTTCCGCCCACAAAACTGCCGCTCACTGGATTTTTTTTCTTTTTCAGACCATTCTCTGTAAACCCTAGAGATGGTTGTGCGTGAAAATCCCAGTAGATCAGCAGTTTCTGAAATACTCAGACCAGCCCTTCTGGCACCAACAACCATGCCATGTTCAAAGGCACTCAAATCACCTTTCTTCCCCATACTGATGCTCGGTTTGAACTGCAGGAGATTGTCTTGACCATGTCTACATGCCTAAATGCACTGAGTTGCCGCCATGTGATTGGCTGATTAGAAATTAAGTGTTAACAAGAAGTTGGACAGGTGTACCTAATAAAGTGGCCGGTGAGTGTATATCTCTCATAAATATTGCATTGACGCAAACCCCAATATTCATCACTGACCACTGGCTCCAGAGACTGAGATAATTCCTTTGAACAGAGGAAGAGCCTGTACTTCTTCACCTCTGAGTATTTGAATCTTAGGCTTGTTGACTGGTGCTCATCAGATCCTCTGTGTTTAGTGTTGAGCGATACCGTCCGATACTTGAAAGTATCGGTATCGGATAGTATCGGCCGATACCCGAAAAGTATCGGATATCGCCGATACCGATACCCGATACCAATACAAGTCAATGGGACACCAAGTATCGGAAGGTATCCTGATGGTTCCCAGGGTTTGAAGGAGAGGAAACTCCCCTTCAGGCCCTGGGATCCATATTAATGTGTAAAATAAAGAATTAAAAAAAAATATATTGATATACTCACCCTCTGACGCGCCCTGGTTGTAACCGCCAGCCTCCGTTCATAAGAATGAGCGCTTGAAAGTCCTTAGATGACGTCGCGGCCTGTGATTGGTCGCGGAGTGGTCACGTGACCGCAACGCGACCAATCACAAGCCGTGACATCATCTAAGGTCTTTCAAGCGCTTGAAAGACCTTAGATGACGTCACGGCTTGTGATTGGTCGCGTTGCGGTCACGTGACCGCTCCGCGACCAATCACAGGCCGCGACGTCATCTAAGGACTTTCAAGCGCTCATTCTTATGAACGGAGGCTGGCGGTTACAACCAGGGCGCGTCAGAGGGTGAGTATATCAGTATTTTTTTTATTTTTATTCTTTATTTTACACATTAATATCGATCCCAATACCGATTCCCGATACTACAAAAGTATCGGATCTCGGTATCGGAATTCCGATACAGCAAATATCGGCCGATACCCGATACTTGCGGTATCGGAATGCTCAACACTATCTGTGTTAATTAACTGTCAATGGAGGTCGAAGTGAAAGCTCTTTCTCACTTTCACAGTTATAATGAATCCTATATGTTCAATATGAGGGTGGTATGTCCCCTCTCTGGAGATGTCTTTATGGGTTTTACCCATACCTCCCAACTTTTGAAGAACTTTGCGTGCCATGGCAGTTTGGGCCACACCCCTGGCCAAATACTAATCCATGCCCATTTATCATTTCAAATGTCAGAGCGACGGTGCAGTGAAAGAAATTTAGATGCCTGAGACAGCAGGGTGTAGACCCAAATCCAGGACTGTCCTCTGTATCTGGGACAGCTGGGACTAGAGATGATCGGATCAATTCATGGGTCTCTGGTCCATCATGTAAGTCAGTGTTACCTGATGACTGGACTGAAGGCCCGCAAGTCTCTTACCATCCCCAGAGTGGCTTTTGATTAGCCAGGGCTGGTGTAACATTATCTTTGCATTCTGCTCATCTCTAGTTGGAACCTATGGATTTATTTTTTGAAAATTCATTCACAGTGGTAGCAACCAGAACTTTCTCATCGCTTTGTAGCTTCACTATATGACATCTGGCTTTTTGGACTCTGTAAGGCCATGTTCACACATAGTATAAATATGGTGCTTTCTTTCTGAAAGTATCCGCCCCAAACTCTGCAATAATAATATTCTCCAATTATTGCATTTCTACTGCATTTTTAGACCTTTTCCCCCTTATTTGATGGGTTTTTAGTGCAGATGTAAAGTGCAAAAATCTATTATTCTCCTTCTAGAATACAGAGACATAAGAATACATACAGTATGTATGTATCTCTATGTAATTTGCCTGTGGAGTCAGTGCCTGCAATATATATCAAGTATACAAACTGTCACCAATGATGTCACCAGTGTCTGTGGCTCAGCAGCTTAACTACTTCACCACCTTGAGTTTTTCCATTTTTGAGTTTCCGTTTTCTGCTTCCCTTCTTTCCAGAGCCATAACTTTTTTTACTTTATTGTCAATGTGGCCATGTGAGTGATTGTTTTTTGCAGGATGAGTTGTACTTTTGAACAACACCATTGTTTTTACCATATAGTGTACTGGAAAATGGGAAAAAAAATCAAAGTGCAGTGAAATTGCAAAAAAGTGCAATTGTTTTGGGGTTTTTGTTTTCCATGTTCGCTAAATACTAAAACTGACCAGCCATTGTGATTCAAATTTGTAGATATAAAACATGTATAGGAGTAAAAAAGCCAGTTTGCTATAAAAAAGTCACCATTTTCTGAGACCCGTAGCATCTCAATTTTTCATGACCTGGGCTGGGTTAGCGCTTATTTTTTGCATGCCAAGCTGATGTTTTTATTGATACCACTTTGGTGTTGATACAATCTTTTGCTCGCCTGTTATTGCATTTTAATGCAATATTGCAGTGACCAAAAATCGTAATTATGGTGTTTTAATTTTTTTTCTTGCTATGTCGCTTACCAATTGGATTAATTTTGCTTATATATTGACAGGTCGGGTGAGTCTGAATGCTGCAATACCAATTATGTGTATTTTTTTTACTGTTTTATTTTGAATGGGGGGAAAGGGGGGTAATATAAACATTATATTTTTTAACTTTTTATATTTTTAAAAAACATTTTTCTTTACTTTTTACTGGCTTCAACAGTCTCAATGGGATACTGGAAGCTGCAATCTTCTGATCGCTATACATAGCAGGGTTTCAGCCCTGCTATCTGTAGCTAAAATGCTCATCTGCTATAAGGCCAGTCTCACACGTCCAGATAATTCCGGTACCGGAAAAATCGCTACCGGAGTTATCCGTGTCCGTGTGTGCTCACGTGGCACATCAGTGTGGCACACGTGCAGCAGCCGTGTGCCGCCCGTGTGCCGACTGGGTACCACACGGACCGTGCAGGAGATAGCGCTAGAGATAAGCTCTGTCCCCTGCATCTGGTGCTGAAGCCGGAAATTCATTCCTTCTCTCCAGCAGCGTTAGCTGGAGAGAAGGAATGAAAAATCATTGTTTTTTTGTGTGTGTGTTTAAAATAAAGATCCTTGTCACCACCCCCTGTGTGCCCGCCCGCTGGAAATAAAATACTCACCCAGCTCCCTCGATGCTTCCTCTCAGCGTCGCAGCTTGTCCTGTATGAGCAGTCACGTGGTACTGCTCATTACAGTGATGAATATGCGGCTCCACCTCCCATAGGGGTGGAGCCGCATATTCATCACTGTAATGAGCGGTACCACGTGACCGCTCATACAGGAAGAAGCTGCGGCGCTGAGAGGAAGCATCGAGGGAGCTGGGTGAGTATTTTATTTCCAGCGGGCGGGTGCACAGGGGGTGGGAGGTGGGTGGTGACAAGGATCTTTATTTTAAACACAAAAAAAATAAAAAAACAATGATTTTTCATTCCTTCTCTCCAGCGAACGCTGCTGGAGAGAAGAAATGAATGGCGGCTTCAGCACCACAAGCTGGGGGACAGCGCTTACTGTAGCGCTGTCTCCTGCATGGAACATGAACAGCATCCGTGTGCGGTACGTGTTTTACATGAACCCATTGACTTTAATGGGTCCGTGTGATACGTGCGCTCCCACGAACACTGACATGTCTCCGTGTTTTTCAAACGGACACACGGTCCATGAAAACACGCTGACATGTGCAGAGACACATTGATTTTAATGTGTCTATGTGAGTCAGTGTCTCCGGTACGTGAGAAAACTGTCACCATACGTACCGGAGCCACTGACATGTGAAAGCAGCCTAAGAGACAGCCACTGGGTGGTGCTCATAGCAGTTTGGCGATGACAACCACTGAGGCTTCATACAGATCCCAGGTTGTCATGCCAATCCATCGGTGACCCGCGGTCATGTAACACGGGCGCCAATGGGCGGGGTTTGTGATGTGCTTCTTGCGCATTCATGTTAAATGCAGCTGTCAGAGATTGACAGCAGCATTCAACATGTTAACAGCAGCAAGTAGATCGTGATTAGAGGTACATGTCTGAGCCCGCATCAAACACGGGGAGGTGACCTTTGATGTACCTGTACATCCAAGGTCATGAAGGGGTTAAGGTCCTGCCTGTAGTGTTGAAGGCTGTGGTTGTTATTATTTTTAGTAGCTTTATAGGAACAAAAAAATCTGACTTTTTCCTCACCTCAGTATGCAAGTACATAGAAATAGACTGCTGTAAAGAATGTACAGGTATAATCTGCTTCTGGGTCCACTTCCTGCAATACATCTCAAGATTACAAAATTATCCTTTGTTTATCATTAATGGCTGTGGTTCCCAGCTAGAGCTGCTGCTTGAGAACATGGAGATGTAAGTTTTAAGTCCTGTGCGAGACCCAAACACATTAGAAGCAGTGTGAATATTATAATTTAATTTCTGTCTGTGAAAAAAGATGCCTCCCCGAGAAGGTGGAGCTATGGAGCAATGAAGACGTCGGAAAGAGGTGAGTGAGGCTATGTGCATACCTTGCTGATTTAGATGCGGATCCGCAGTGTTTTTGGACATGCGGAATTGCATCAAATCCGCAGTGAAGTGCACAATCAATGTTAGTCAATGGGAAATTGAGAACTTTTGTGCACATGCTGCAGAAAAAAGCGCAGATTTGCAGTGTTTTATTTTCCGCAACATGTCAATTCTTTTTGCGGATCTGCAGCGTTTCTGCACCTATTGACTTCCATTGTGTCAGGCCAATCTGCAGCTTTAAAAAAGATATGAGGCTTTGCTGCTGTGCCGGTGAGAAACAATGCAGATCAGGAGGGGGAAGAGTGTGTGGGCGGAGACTATGTGTACATGCGGAGACTGTGTGTGTGGGTGGAGACTGTGAGTGTGCGGAGAAGATGTGCATGTCTGTGTGCGGGTGTTTGTGTTTGTTGGTGTTTGTGTGTGGGTGTGCGGGGCTGTGTGTGTGGGGCTGTGTGTGTCTGTGTGTGTGTCTGTGTGTAGGCAGGCATCGTCTGATGGGACTACTAGTCCCATCCGGTTATGCCTGCTACAGTGACAGCTAGCTGGATGATGGGACAGTAGTAGTCCCATCATCCTGCTACTGTGTTCAAGTGTAAAAAAAAGAAAAAAAACACATGCACACATTTACAGTACATACATATAGACATACCGTATATGCAGTACATACTCACCATACAGCTAATCCCTGAAGCCCTCGATCACCTGTAAAATAATTAAAAATAATAAACCAACAGTATACTCCCTGATCCGATGTATCCATTTAATAACGAGTGTCCCACGACGATCTCCCGTGGAGAGCTGTCACATCGGCAGATGCGACCACTCTCCAGGGGCTCCAAGGATACATAACGGAAGGTATCCTTCACCACTGTATCCCTCCGTCACTGTGAGTGCACAGTTCATACTGTCACTTGCGGCACTGCTGTGTGGGAAAATTCTCACACAGCAGTGCTGTAAAGTGAGAGGCCATTGAACCCTCAGTGATAACACTGCAGGAGCCATTGTCTCCTGTTAGTGCATCGTGGGAGTCCTATAGAGCTGTCATATCTCCTGATGTGACAGCTCTATAGAGGAGATCGTTGTGGGACACTCGATAGTAAATGGACTGCATCGAACCAGAGAGTATCTGTGTTGGTTTATTATTTTTTTTATTTTTTTTCCAGGAGATCGAGGGCATCGCATGGATTACCAGTATAATAAAGATGGCAAAACTGTGTGGTGTTTTATTTCATTAAAGTACTTTATTCTGGCTGTGTGTTTATTTAACCCACTAACAACTATAGGATTAGTAATGGATAGGTATCGTTCTAAGCCGGCTTGATGTCACCTTTCAATTCAAAGGTGACATTAACCTCCTATTAACCCATATGCCACCACCACAGGGCAGTGGGAAGAGAGAGGCTAAGTGCCGAAATAGGCGCATCTTACAGATGCGCCTTTTCTCGGGCAGTTGTGAGCTGGTGTTTGCAGCCGAAGGGCCGAATATCCATGGTCCCTTCCTAGGCTATGAATATCAGCCTGCAGCTGTCTGCATAGCCTTTCCTGGCTATTAATTATAGGGGGACCCACGTCGTTTTTTTGGGGGGGTCCCCCTATTTTATTAGCCAGTAAAGGCTAAATATACAGCTGCAGGCTGATATTCATAGCCTGAGAAGATCCATAAGAATTAAACCCTTCCCAAGCTATAAATATCAGCCCCTAGTTGCTGGATTTTCCTCTGATGAAGCCATACGGGTTATGGTGATACGCGTGGGGTCATTCTGGGGTCCCCCACTCTGGGGTCCCCTTGCTGTTTGGACTTTCCTTCCGGGCTCATCTTTTCCAGGCTTTCCTGTTGTGTCTTTTCTGGCACATTTGGCCATTTTTGGCCATTACTCCTCCAGTAGTTTATCAGTCATTGGTTACTATTATCAATCCTATTTGACTGATCTGCTACTCACAGCGCTCATATTATAAACCCAGGTTTTTGGGTGGTTTCTTACCTTTACCCTAATTGTAGGGATGCTCTGTGCTGGTTCTCCAGCACTGAGTTTTTTCCTCCTGATTTGGTCCCTTTTAGGGCATACTAGGAATCATCTCTTATAAACATTATTTCCCCTTTAATCATCATTTTTCATTGGACACCCATGGCTACGGCCCGGGTCACTGCTGCAGTGACACATCCCTTTAAGAACAGGCCTTGTACCGAGTATCCCCATGGCCCTGGCGGGCGCTCTATTATTCTTCAATAGAGTATGTAAATGAAGAGGTTGGACAAGAAATTACATCACAATTCTTTTTTTTTTTCAATAATAAATCTTTATTTAGCTTTCAAAAAAATACATATAAATCCACATGAAAAAAACGCATGATAATCCGCATCAAAAACACTCAGATTTTTACCTGCGTTTTTTGCCAAGGGATGCAGAGTCTGCACAGAAAATTCCACAGGTAAATCTGCAACATGTGCACATACCCTAATAGAAGCTGGGACAGTGCCACTGCAGTTGGGAACTGGAATTTTACAATTTTTTTCTACAACACACATCTGAGTTATATACTTGGTTGCATGAGGGCTGTATTCACAGTAGTTGTATGTAAATCAATGGTTTTGGTTCTGCCATCATTTCCATTATGAACCTCAGTCAATTAAAGCAGCTAGTGCTTAACTTGTGTTACTGTCAGTAATCAGTAAACCATCTTTGAGTGTATTATTTTCAGTGCTATGTAACTGCGGTTTTCCTGCATCTAGATGTAAACAAGAATGCATTCAGTTTCAATGCTTTTAAATAATGAAAAAGTGAGGCAGTTATTAGCATAAAAATTACATAACTTTTACAAAACTTTATTCATATCCTGCAGTCTAACAGTCTATTAGATTAAAGACTTTTATTTGAAAGCTTAATTCTACCAGCAAAGCGACTGTTCTTATAAAAATGCAATACCTTGCAACCTAGTGTCGTGTAATTACCCCCTAGATCCAGGTTCTGATGTTTATCATCCTCAGTTGTTCCTTACTTAAGGCCCTCAAACACATTAGCGTAACGTCAGCCCCACCTGCCGATTTACTAGTCTATATCTTAGGTATTGGGGGCTCCAATTCTGCCCCAATGGATAATTTCAGGGAGAGAAGGATCCAGTATGTCCGATTTCAGACTGTCAATTCTTTTGTTCTTGGTAAGATAAGCCACTGCCAGAGAAGTGTGGCTTGGTTTTCTCACAGAGGATACAGGAACGCTCAGCTGAACGAGCACTTCTGTGCATAGGGGAATCAGGAGAGATAGCTGTCGGCCACACCATTGCTCAAACCATCTGTTGAACAGCAGATAATTATTGTGTATGGAGGACTTTACACGGTATTTACTTTTCATATTTGTAGTGAATTAGGTCAACAGAGCATTAATGCAGTACAGAGCACAAAGTGATGTGGAGACAAGCTTATAGTTTATAACGTTCCAGTTTGCTATTATACTGTAGCTAGCTAACAGTTATCCCCGATTAGTTTTTCTTTGAGGCACTTATTGCTAGGTGAATTTGTAACTTGTTACTCTTCACAGATCCTTCATCATCAATGGTAGCAGATCCTTTTACACATCCAGCCGAAATTCTATACAGTATATATGTATTAATTTTTCTTACCCTTGACAAGGGGTGATACATATCTATGATGGAAGAGTTTTTTGTTTCCTAAACTGCAACATAAAAAAATCCACCTTTTTCATAGTTTTCCCCTTCTCCAAGACAAGAAGCACCCTATTCATCCAGTATTTTCTGAATAGCGATTCCCTCACCATAGTGTTGAGTCAGACTAGACATGTTGTCTTTGTCTCTATTATTAAATTTCAAAGCAAGCATCTGCTCCAAAATGATACATGTGAGATGACATCTGTGGTGGTGTCTAGAGATCAGAGAACCTTTCCAGGTTAAGAAAAAGCCAAGAAGCCAGCGCTGCCTATGGTCAGCGTGCAATACATAAGGTGCATGTGCACACATTAATTTCTAACTGTATTTTAAACTGAGACTTTAAGCAAACAATTGATCAATTCTTTGAGCTACCCCGCCAGGTCACAGCATTCTCTACATTTTTTATATATGCTGTGCCATTTTGGCGTTCTAAATGTATTAAAAGCAAGACTATATTAAATGCAAACGTACCTTTCCAGGTTAGTTTCAATTCGGCAAACGTCCCGATGTTAACCAAAACCAAACGCATAGACAACACCTTAAGGGGAGCCAAAAAGCTTCCCAAACAGCTCAAATTAGGGGTAAAAACCAGGGAAACTGGAATCAATTGACCCCAAGTACAAATAGTATAATTGCACAGCATGGATGCATGGTACAGGGATAGGACCAACATTTGTAGCTGAAACATTGATCAGTAACAGGTGGATGAGTGTCTGATGTAGGCCTGGTGCTCTGACAGGTCTGCCAAATTCAGGCAACACACATAAAAGAGACACAACTTGGAGTCCAAAAATTTCCAAACATTATGGGTGGATAATAGGGATAGCAAGAAAAGTGGCATCAATTTGCTTACAGTAGAAATTTGACAATGACACACTAGCAGTCAGCCATGTACTATGCATGAGGTATCAGGGTCTGGGACAGCATTTAGAGCTTTGGATTGAAATTTCAATTAAGACGAGGTGGGTGAGAGACTGGTGTAAGCCTTCTTTGCTGTAAGCCCTCACACACCACTAAGGCTAAGTTCACATTTGCGTAGATGTGTTCAGCGTATCATCCGCATGTGCAAACGCATGTAAAAACGCATGCAAATGCATGCTGAAACAGCGTTTTTTATCTGCATCATCTTACTCATGACGCAAAAAAACGCAGCTTTTGCATGCGTTTTTACATGCGGTTGTGTTATTTATGCGCATGCGTTCAACAGGACAATGCTTTTCCAGGAGAATTTCCTTGACGCAAGCCACGTCCAATGGGCATGTCTCATGGAAATTCTCTATATAGACTCTTGTACAGATGAAATCCTCATCTTTTGCTGATGTATCCTGCTGCAAGATGGATCTTCGCATAGAGCGCTTATATCGTAATCTGGATTTGGATTTGAACTTGGCTTTTGCATTTGCTGTTGCATGCTATGAAGAAAGAAAAAGAGAAAGACGGAGAAGACGTCGTCGTCGCTACTGGCAACACCCCACCGTTAAAGTCTGAGAGAGCCATGTAGCCTAACGCTCCTTGTACACCGAACTGCATGCAAACCCTCAGAAGTTTATCGACTACATCGGAATGTCACAACAGAGCTTCGATGACTTGCTACAGCATGTGCGAGGATCTACCACCAGGCACGACACACAGCTAAGGCGAGCAATTCCTGCTGAGGAACGTCTGTTGGTGACCCTAAGGTAATGTAATTTTGAAAAAGAAACACCTGTCATTAATATGATCTAATATGTTCTAAAAGCCATGCACTGACTTTTTTTTCATTTTTTGTAATAAAAGCCATGTAATTACTTTTTTCCATTTTTTTCTAAAAGCTATGTACTGTTTTTTTCCTTTTTTCTAAAAGTCATGTACTGATTTTTTTCCCATTTTCTGTTCCGCAGATTCCTGGCTACTGGAGAGACATTATCATCTCTCCATTTCCAATTCCGTATTGGAGTGTCCACCCTTTCTGGGATTGTTGGGATTGTTGCAGACACCTGCTGTGCTTTATGTGATGTTCTGCATACAGAATACCTCACCCAACCCTCAATGGAACTGTGGCTGGAAAATGCATGAAAATTTATGGACATTTGTAATTTTCCTGTTTGGGGGCTGTGGACGGGAAACACATTCGCAATAGGAAACCAGTTGGAAGTGGATCCCAGGTTTTCAATTATAAAAAATACTTTTCTATTGTTCTAATGGCGATTGCAGATGCTGACTGTAGATTTGTCGCCTTGGATGTTGGCTCATTTGGACAAGGATATGACTCACAGACTTTTAAAAACTCTGACATGGGCCAACGTTTGTATGGTAATGATTTTAATATTCCACCCCCACAGCCTCTTCCCAACACAGAAGGACCACCAATGCCATTTGTTGTGGTTGGGGATGAAGCGTTCCAAATGCGTGCCTACCTCCTAAAACCGTACTCAAGTCAGGACATAAAACACACAAAAAAGATTTTCAACTATCGACTGACAAAGGCACAAAGAACTGTGGAATGTGCCTTTGGATTGCTGGTCTCTAAATGGCGCATTTTGGGAACAGACATTAATCTAAAAATGTATACTATTGATGAGGTTGTGAAAGTGTGTGTTGTGCTGCACAACTACATCCTGGCTAAAGAGGAACCTGTTAATACCACATTGCGTGATTACCAAGATCACCCTCTGAGGACTTCAGTGGAAGTTGCCCAAATGAGGGATACATTTGCTGCCTATTTTGTTTTTGATAATGGACGTCTGGCATGGCAAGACTAAAGTAGTTGAAGCCAAAATGTACCTGTAATGTTAAAATGTACCTGCAATGTGATGTTTAAATTTACCTGTAATGTTAAAATGTGCATGTAATGTTTGCTGACTGAAATAATAAAAAACCTCTAGTTAAACACCTGTTGCAATTTCCCTCAACAATACAATACACATAAGTGTGTGTTTGCGATGACGGTGCATAAGTGTGGCGATGGCACATGCAGAGATAAAGAACACACAGTGATTGTGCAAACAAAAGCAACATTTTATTTAACAAAATGTTATTTAACAAAAACAAGTTAGCTTTGAGGAATGTCAGAGGGTGAAATAATATGGACATGGGGGTGTGGAGCTGGGATGATTGGCTAGCATGTGATGATGATGAAGGGGTTCCAAGGGAAGGGCCTAAAAAATGCGTGGGGTCAGGGAGGTCAGGGAGGTCAGGGATGGGAGTAGACACATTAGGAGTGGAAGCGTGGGAAGGGAGAGACACATTGGAAGGGAGGGACAAATTAGAAAACATAGACAAATTGGGAGATGGGGGTGGAGGGGGTAGGAGAGTTTTGGGGGTACGTTGGCTGCTCCTAGTCTTCTTGGTTTGCTGCGATGAAGTGGTACTGACCTGTTTGCTTCTTTTTTTCTTTGGGCAGGTGGGAGTGGTGGCTTGAGGCAGGACTCGGCATAGTGATGGAGGTAGACTGGAGTGGAGCAAGACTCGGCATGGTGGTGGAGGTAGACAGGCATGCATTGTGGTGGCTTGAGGCAGGTGTGCAGCAGGACTTGCCATGGTGGTGACTTGAGGCAGGTGTGCAGCAGGATTCGGCATGGTGGTGGTTTCAGGCACGTGTGCAGCAGGACTCGGCATGGTGGTGAACCTGGTTAGTGGTGGAACAGCTGGAAATGCCATCTGTGGATACTAGAAGTAGTGAGTCTGCTGCATATCCTGGCTGTAAGTAGCATTGCAGGCCTGCATCACATTCAGCTGGAGATCAGGCGTAAGATTTTCCTACATGCCCCTCTCTATAGCATTAAAAAAAATGTTGTGCCAGTCTCTGAAGGTCAGCTTCCAGGCGATCAAGTCGTCGGCTGACTTCCTGGAAAAGTGAGTTTACATGCGCGAACCCACTTTCCATTCTGTCTCCAACGGCCTTTAGGTCATTCTGGAAGACCAAGCCTATGTGAACAAACTCGGGCATGAGTGGCCTGTTCCAGGCCTTCTGCCGCTGGCGAGAAGAGCAAAAAAAACAGTGCCTGTTCTCCTGTGAAGCCTGCCCACTTGCTGCATTGCTGATAGATGACTGGGACTGTTCAGTGGACGATCAAGGTTCAGCGGTGCTGCTTCAGGTTCTGTTTGAAAAATAAATGAAAAACATTACTACCAAAAAATAAAAATTTTTAAAGCGCCAACATATCCTGTTGAAAAGAAAAAATCAGAAGTTATAGCATGTAATGCAACACAAAAATACTTACGTTCTATGACCAACCACAGGCCTCAGGAAGGAGAGACTACGATGGTACTTGTATTTTCCTAATTTTCAAGCAGCATCACTTCGAACTTGGTTCTCCTCTCTCATGTCCTTATTGAAGCGATCCTTCATCAAACGTAACCGGACTTTGACTCTCTTCACTGTGAAGGGGAAAAAAAAGAAATTGTAAAACCATGCACCACAGGTTCACTGACGCATTAGGCCACATTGCAATACTTACGAAAATCCTTTCTGACTTGTGATGTGGCATGGTCCCAGTCATCCAACAGCAATTTGGCCACTTCATCCCATAACCACTGAGTGCCGCTGATCCTGGGTGTCCCGCAATGGAACTCTCTCCTGTACCAATTAGGATGTCGCTGTCAATGGTGGCTTCACGATGTTGAACCTAAAAATCAAAGAAACACATTAATATAGTTGTAAAGATAAAACAAAACAGTCAATAATACTTACCCACCGTCTTTCCACCGGAACTCGTGCCTGAGTCTGCTCCAGCTCTGCCGCACTAGAACTGTTCTGTAAAGAAAATACATGATTTTACCACATGTGTCATATTGACAGTCAATACTTACCAATCAGCAGCAATTTGACTCACTCATCAGTCTCCTGTCCACTCTGGGAGGTATGTTCTTCACTGCAGGACATCTTTGATGTGGAATGCTGCAAGAGAGACTGAAGTGAGTACACAAGAGAGACAGAAAAGAGTACACAAGAGAGACAGAAGTGAGTATGCAAGAGAGACAGAAAAGAGTATGCAAGAGAGACAGAAGTGAGTATGCAAGACAGGCAGAAGTGAGTATGCAAGAGAGACAGAAGTGAGTACGCAAAACAGACGGAAGTGAGTACAGACTGCAGTGAGAGAAACAGACATTTTCATAGCTTCTATACTCACATCCTGAAATCCAGTCTTCAGATCAGCAACAGTTGTTAGAGCAGAAAAGCAGTCTTCAGATCAGCAAAAGTCTTAGAGCAGCAAAGCAGTGTTCAGAGCAGCAAAAGTCTTCAGATCAGCAAAACTCTTCAGAGCAGCAGTATCAATCACTTCCAGAGTCTTGAGAGTAATGGACTACCTGTCTCCAGACCCCCTTTTATACATCAGTGATTTTTCAGGTGGTAACATATTTTCCTGGACATGATTAGTGTGAAGTACACATGTGTATCGAACGCATGCGTACGCATATCCTTGCATTCCAGTGCATTCCCATAGATGGTAATGCATTTTTTTAAGCAATCATCTGCATGCTGATGATTGTGCAATATTTTGACGCCTCAAAAAGTGCAACATGTTGCGTTCACCGGACCCCACCGCAGACCGCGAAACAAAGCATGCATATGCATCTGCAAGCGAACTAATGTAAACACATGTTCATGTGTACACCATGTTAAATATATATGCATGGGGATCTATGCGGATCAAATGCTGCGCGGACAGATGCAAATGTGAAACCATCCTAGAGTGGCATCAATTTCCCAAGAGTAGAAATGGTATAATGAGCCTCTGACATACCTTCCACTACAAGGAACTCACCAGATGGAGACCCAACTTTGAGTGTCCACATTTCAAAAAATAGTTTGAGATGTGAGCAGCAGTAGTCACAGCAGGCACAGAAGCCACGACAAAGGTGTCACAGACTGCAATAATGCAAGATCAATGGAGCATAATAAAAACAACACCATTGCCTAGTCTGCCCAGTTTGCGACTGGGGTGTAAAAGTCATTGGCGATCCATGACTTGTTCATTTTGATGAAAATTAGGTGGTCTACATTTTCAGGGACAGCCGGATGCGCTTATCTGTCAGGACACCATCAGCAGCGTTTGCTGCTTGACATGACAAAACCTCCAAGGCGTAACAGGTGAGTTTCTGCCACTTACACTGCTGTTGCTAGTGATTTTGCATTGATGATTCACCATTTCCGGGGTTGGAAGTCTATAACTGCAATGCACACTGAGTGCCTCACTGCGGTGCTGGGGAAAGCCACTCTTATGATTGTCTACAAACATTTTTCGATACTCCAGCATGCGCGCATTCCTTTCCAGGGGGGAAAGCATCTGGCATATTTTACTCTTGCACCATGGATCTAACAGAGTGACAAACCGATAGTCAGCACTATTTCTAATCCTAGCAATACTGACATCATGTTGAAGATACTGCTGCAAGAATGCTCTCATGTGTCTGGTGCTTCTATGAGGTCCAAGTCCATGGTGTGGTTGTGGCAGGGTAACACTATAGCTTGCTTCCTTTATCTCATCCAGTCAATCATGGACAACAGAGAGGGGATCAATATTCTTTTCATCTCCTGACTCTTGTGCGCCCATCACCACTTCCTCCTTGTTCTCCTCCATTTGTTCCTCACCTCCTGCACCTTCACTAACAGTTTGCCTGGTAAAATGAACCCCCCTCGATCGCTGTAATCCACCCTCCCATAGCACCCACCTGTGTGACAATTGTCCGGAACTTAGAGATATTGTTACCTCTTCTGCATCCTCCTCTGCTTCCACCTCTTCCTCTGAGACCAGCACCTCCTCACGCACACTCCTCACCAGCATATAGTTGACCTGGATAGTGATGCTGATGACGGCATCGTCAACGCTAACCATCTTAGTAGACTTTTCAAAACTGTGCAGAAGGGTGCAGAAGACTTTCATCTGTTCCCACTCCACAAGCGTGACTTGCACAACGTCCATACTGCGTTGGCTCAGGCTATTCAAAAGGAATAATGCACCAGGGCTTGTAGCTGCTGCTACTGACGCTACAACATGTGCTGCGTGGAATTTCACCATGTCAGCACATCGCATATCAACTGGTTAAGCGGGACGAGCGCATGCTGGCGTATAGAAACATCGAAACATGCTTGTAGACAATCTTAAAAGTGGTTTTCCCCAAGAGAACAGTGAGGCACACAGTGTGCAAGGCAGTTTTACACTTCAAACCCCAGGAATTTCAAGGTGTAACCACAAAAACATTAGCAGCAGCATGGTAAGTGGCATAAGGAATTTGTGTGAGTCATTTCACAATTTTTTTAGACCAGCCCTTGCACCAGCAGAATAGAGTAAAAGTCTGAAATGTTGTGAACGACTGAAGAGGATGGTGAAGGACTATCTTGAGCTCACCATCAATGCCATCAGAAGGAGTGTGGTCCCTTTTACATTTTGTTCTTCAAAAATGGATGAGTTGCCTGAGCTTGCCTCTCATGCCTTGGAGGTTTTATCATGCTCACAGCCAGCGTTCTGTCAGAACGTGTCTTCTGTTCTGCTGGTGGTGTCCTGATGGATGGCTTTTGCACCCCAGTCGTTTTTATTTTCATGCATTGATCTCATGTTATTGCAGTCTGTGACACCTTTGTTGTGGCTTCTGTGCCTACTGTTGCTACTGTTGTTGATGTTCCAAACATTTTCTTTGAAGTGTGGAGACTCGAAGTTGGGTCTCCATTGGTGGATTGCCTAAAGTGGATGTTGTATCAGAGGCCTATTATACTGTTTCTGCTATGTGGAAATTTATGCCACTTTACTGGTGTTTGACAATAATTTTTTGAAATGTGGAGACCCCAAGTTAGTTCTCCATCTGGTGGTTTGCCTGTAGTGGAAGGTGTGTCAGAGGCCCATTATAATATTTCTACTCCATGGAAATTGATGCCACTTTACTGGTTTTCTGGTTTTTGACAATACTTTTTTGAAATGTGGAGAATCCAAGTTGGGTTTCCTTCATGTGTGTTGCTTGAGTATGGCTGAGGGAAAAAAAAATCAGCTGTTGCATGAGGTATCAGGGTTCCAAGCAAAGAAGTATTATACCACTCCTTTAATCACCAGGTCTTTATTGAAACTTCAATTGAAAGCTGTAAAAGCTGGCCTAGACCTTGATACCTCATACATGGCCCATGGCTGACTGCTGCTGTGCCATTAGCAAATTTCTACTCTGGGTCAATTGATGATACTTTTCATGATGTCTACTTCTAAATTGAATTGTTTGTGAAGCTTTTTTCGTCCCTTAAGGTGTGTAAAAGTTTGGTTTTGCCTCTCATTGAATTTTATGGTGTTTGGGTAATTTTGTCGAACTGTTCGGCGAACATGTTCGGTGAACATCACGACGTTCGGCGAACCAAACCAAACCTTGAAAGGCTCACTCATCTTTAATTATCATTCCTTCTGCATCTTTCTCTGCTTCCACCTCTTCCTATAGGCCCACCACTTCCTCCTTGTCACGGTCAGCTGCAGGCGCCGATGCGGCCCAGACCATAGATGCCCCCAAGCCGATCAACCTCAGAAGGCGTTGGGAGCGTGTCCCCGGGGATGAAATACGGACCCTTTAAAACACAGAGTGGGGCCTACCCGAACTAGGGGAGTGCAGAGACTGGGGTTCTGTGGCAGCTGAGCATGTGGACAAGGAAAGTGACACGTAGGACTTGATTACACTGCACAACTTCAGGTATAGAGAAAGTAAAGTTTACTAAAGTAAAGTCACACAGTACATAAACAAAACATGAAGATGTCAGGCTCCCGATTCCACACCTCCAGAAGGGTACCACCCAGTGGACCCCAAGGCACCAACGGATCACTGAGGCACACATAGGCGGGACATCAGGACCCAGGCAGGACATCAGGGTACACAAGAACATCAGGGCACAGGCAAGACATCAGGATACAGACAGGACATCAGGACATCTGGACTCAGGAAAGACTTCAGGTCATCAGGACACAGGCAGGGCATCAGGACACAGGAATACTGGATAGACAATTGGGACACTGGTGTGGCAGCCCAGGTCATCAGCTGGGACACTGGCGTGGCAGCCCAGGTCATCAGTTACTTCAGGACATCGGACACAGGAAGGACATCAGGGAACACGAGGTCATCAGGACGCAGGAAAGACATCGGGACACACGAGAACGTCAGGACATCAGGGTCCATGAGGTCACCAGGACACAGGCATCAGGGTACAGAGAGGACATCAGGACATCAGGACCGGTTGGGAGGTTGGAAATTTGTGACGTGGGGAGAAACAAGGGTAATTGGGGTGCCATCTCTGTGGATTGTAGTGTGTGTGTGATGTTAATGTGGAAGAAGAGGAGAGTCCATTTGATGCAGCTCTTACCATCCACTGGAGCACATGCTCTTTCTTGCCTTCATTTAATTATAAGGCATACCGTTGTTGGCATGTCAGTGCCCAATATATGGGGAAAACCACTGCAAGGCAGGGTTCAGAAAAGAAGGAGAACCATTTGACTTTTTTAATTCAAAATTTGATGTAAAATAATGAGTGGATGCCATGTTGTACCTGGAGAGACCCTGATGTGCCTAAGCAGTTGAAATCCCCATAAGTGACTTCATTTTGGAAACTGGACCCCTCAAAGAACTTATCTAGATGTGTGCTGAGCACCTTGAACCCCCAGGTGCTTCTTAGATATTTGTAATATTGAGCCACGGAAATTTAAGAAATCCCATTTTTCCCACAAAAATTTTGCATTTTCATAAGGTAAAAACGAAAATTGCACCAAACAATTTGTTGTGCATTTTTTCCTGAGTATGCCAAAACCCAATATGTGGAGAAAAACTACTGTTTTGGAGCACAGCAAGACTAGGAAGAGAATGAGCACCATTTGACTTTTTGAATTCAAAATTTGCTGTAATAATTAGCAGAAGCCATGTCGTGATTGGAGTGACCGTGATGTGCCTAAACAGAAGAAGCACATCACAAGTGACACCATTTTGGAAATTAGATCTCTCAGGGAACTTATCTAGATGTGTATTGAGCACATTGAGCCCTAAGCTGCTTCACAGAAGATTAGAATGCAGAGTCGTGAAAATAAAAAAATCACTTTTTTCCACAAACATTTTCTTTCAGTCAGATTTTTTTTATTTTCACAAGGTAACAGGTGAAAACTGCCTCCAAAATGTGTTCTCCAATTTCTCCTGAGTACACCAATACCCCATATGTGGGGGGAAAACTACTGTTTGGGTAGACGACAGGGCTCAGAAAAGAAGTGACGTTTTTAGAGCACAAACTTTGATGGAATGGTCTATTTGTGTCATGTCGAGTTTGGAGAGCCTCTCATGTGCATATACAGGGGAAAACCCCACAAATAACCCAGTTTTGATAACTATACCCTTCAAAGAATTTATCTAGATGTGTGGTGAGCACCTTGAACACACAAGTGCTTCAAACAATTTTACAACGTTGATGCGCAGAAATAAATAAAAAGTATATTTTCATCTAAAAATGTTGTTTTAGCCCCAAATGTTTTGATTTTCACAAGGATAGTAGAAGAAAATGGACCTTAAAATATATTTTGCAATTTTTCTTGAGTGCGCCGATACCCCATATGTGGTCACAAACTACTTTTGAGGCACAGTGCAAAGCTCATAAAAGAAAAAGTGCCATATTGGAGTTCAGATTTTGCTTGACTGGTTTGAGGGTGGCATGTCACATTGGAAGAATGCATAAAGTGCCAGAACTGCAGAAATCCCCATAGGAGACCCCATTTTGCAAACTACACCTCTCAATGAATTAATCTATGAGTGCAGTGATCGTATTGCTGCCACAGGTGGGTCACAGAATTTTATGCCACCAAAATTTAGTTTTAGCCCCAGATTTAACATTTTCACACTGGAAAAAGAGTAAAAATGGCACCAAAATTTGTCCCACAATTTCTACAGACTGTAGAAATACCCAATATGTGGCTGTACAGTACTGCTTAGCCATACGGCGAAATCCAGGAGGGATGTAGCGCTATTTGTCTTCTGCAGCGCAGGTTTTCCTTAAATAGTTTGCAGACTTCATATACAGAGTCCCTACATGCCAGAAGAGAAGAATTCCTCCTTCATGTCACCACATTTTGGATATTATACCCCTTTGGGGATTTATCTACAGGTGTACCAACAATTTTCACTCCATGGTTGTTTTCCCACAAACAAACAGCAGTGGATGTTGCTGAGCAAAAATTGCAAACTGCTTTTATTGCAACCAGTACATGGTACTGACCAGTACATTGTGCGCAGCTCATGGTACTGGAGACATGCACCCATAACATAGGCGGGCTCTCATCTGGGGGTTCTGTCTGAATAACGTATTTCAATGATTTAATGGAAACCCCAATGTAAGCACTCAGTAGAGCACAGGATAAAAGTAAGTGGAGCCTCAATGCAATCTTTGGGAGGCAGAATGAACAAATCAAAAGTAAGTGAATAATTGTTTTTATTTTTTATGCCGTTCTTCGTGCGGTATAAGTGATAACACTACTTTATTCTTCAGGTTGGTGCCATTCTAGCGATGTCAGATTTATAGTGATTTTTTATGTTTGACAGCTGTCACACACTAAAAGACGATTTTTCAGCTGACAGTCATGTGACAGCTTGTTTTTGGTGAGACGAGTTGACGTTTTTATTTGTACTATTTTCGGGGACATAACTTTTTTTGATCACTTTCTAATCCAATTTTTGGGAGACAAAATGAACAAACACCAGCAATTCAGGAATTGTTTTTTGTTTTTTATGCTGTTCTGTGTGTGGTAAAATTGATAAGGCAGCTTTATTCTTCGGGTCAGTAAAATAACAGCAATACTACATTTATATAGTTTTTTTGTGTTTTGGGGTTTTTATGCAATAAAAACTATTTTATAGAAAAAATAATTATTTTTGTATTGCTGTATTCTGAGAGCTATAACTTTTATTTTTCTGTTGATTGAGCTGTATGGCCCCTTGTTGTTTGCGGGACAAGATGGCGTTTTCAGGTATTATTATTATTATTATTATTTATTTATATAGCACCATTGATTCCACGGTGCTGTATATGAGAAGGGGTTACATACAAATTACAGGTATCACTTACAGTAAGCAAACTAACAATTACAAACTTATACAGAGGGGTGAGGACCCTGCCCTTGCGGGCTTCCATTCTACAGAATGGTGGGGAAGGAGATAGTAGGTCGAGGGTTGCAGGAGCTAAGGTGTTGGTGAGACAGTAGCTTCGGTAGTGGTGAGGAGGCAGCGGGGTCAGTGCAGGCTGTAAGCTTTCCTGAAGAGGTAGGTTTTTAGGTTCCATCTGAAGGATCCGAATGTGGTTGACAGTCCGACATGTTGGGGCAAAGAATTCCAGAGGATGGGGGATATTCAGGAGAATTCTTGGAGGCGGTTGGGCGAGGAGAGAATAAGTGTGGAGGAGAAAAGGAGGTCTTGGGAGGACCGGAGATTATGTGAGGGAAGATATCGGGAAATTAGTTCAGAGATATATGGAGGAGATAGGTTATGGATGGCTTTGTAAGTTAGTATTAGTAATTTGAACTGGATACACTGAGGGAATGGGAGCCAGTGAAGAGATTTTCAGAGGATTGAAGCAGAGGAGTAGCGAGGAGAGAGATGAATTAGTCGGGCAGCAGAGTTAAGGATGAACTGGAGAGGTGCAAGGGTGTTAGTAGGGAGGCCACAGAAAAGATTGTTGCAGTAGTCGATGCGGGAGATGATGAGGGCATGCACAAGCATTTTAGTAGATTGACGGTTAAGGAAAGGCCGGATTCTGGAGATATTTTTGAGCTGGAGGCGACAAGAGGTAGAAAGAGCTTGGATGTGCGATTTGAAGGACCGAGCAGTGCCAATTGTTACTCCGAGGCACCAGACTTCCGGTACAGGGGAAAGCGTGTCGTAAATTGCAATAGATAGGTCAGGTAAGGAAGACTATGAGATAGAAGAAAGATGATAATAATAATCTTTATTTTTATATAGCGCTAAGATATTCCGCAGCGCTTTACAGTTTGCACACATTTTCATCACTGTCCCCAATGGGGCTCACAATCTAAATTCCCTATCAGTATGTCTTTGGAATGTGGGAGGAAACCGGAGTACCCGGAGGAAACCCAGGCAAACACTACAAACACATACAAACTCTTTGCAGATGTTGTCCTGGGTGGGATTAGAACCCAGGACTCCAGCGCTGCAAGGCTGCTGTGCTAAACACTGTGCCACCGTGCTGCCCAGATGAGTTCAGATTTGTCCACATTGAGTTTGAGGAAGTGAGAGGCGTAGAAGGAGGATATGGCTGATAGACACTCTGGGATTCTGAACAGCAGAGAGGTGACGTTTGGGCCAGAGAAGTAGATCTGAGTGTCATCAGCATAAAGGTAGTACTGGAATCCATGGGACTTTATCAGTTGTCCCAGGCCAAGTGTATAGATTGAGAAGAGTAGGGGTCCTAGAACAGAGCCTTGGGTGACTCCAACAGAGAGAGGGTGGGATGAGGAGGTAGTGTGGGAGTGGGAGATGCTGAATGTGCGGTTGGAAAGGTATGAGGAGATCCAGGATACGGCGAGAACTTTGATGCCAAAGGAGGAGAGGATCTTTAGTAGGAGGCAGTGGTCAACTGTGTCGAAAGCAGAGGACAGGTCTAGAAGGAGGAGTACAGTATATCATTGTTATTTACCTTCATCTTCTTGATCGCGTTTTATTTCACTTTTTATTCTGTGGAATGATGAAAAATCATTATTTTTGCCTCTTTTATTTTTATTTTTTGTACGTTGTTCACTGAAGGGGTTAACTGGTGTTACAGTTTTATAGGTTGGGTTGTTCCAGATGCAGCGGTACCAAATATGTGCACTTTTTTTTCTTCATAAAAATATTTATTTATGGGTACAATACTTTACCCATTGTTTATGGGTACAATATTTTTTTTCTTTTCTTATTATTATTTTGTGATTTTTTTTAAAAATACTTGTACAATTTATTTGTAACTTTTTTAAATATTTTTTACTAAGTCAGCCCTGCAGACACAAGTTAGTTAGATCATGCACTGTGGGGCTAAAGTGCCTGCACTGAGTGCCAAGTGTCAGCTGTCAGGATCAGCTGATACCCGGCGGCGATCTCACGTGCACAAAATTGCCGTGACTAGTGTTGAGCATTCCGATACTGCAAATATCGGGTATCGGCCGATATTCACTGTATCGGAATTCTGATACCGAGTTCCGATATTTTTGCGATATCGGATACCGGAATCGGAAGTTCCCATAGTGCATTAATGCACTATAATTGAGTGTGGGCGGTGCGTGGGCAGAAACTGTGTGTCTCTGTGCGGGCAGGGTCTGTGCGGGACCGTGGGGGTCTCTGTGCGGCCTGCCGAGGGTCTGTGCGGGCTGCCAGGGGCTCTGTGCAGGCTGCCGGGGGTCTTTATGTCTGTGCAGGCATCATCCAATGGGATTACAAGTCCCATCGGACGATGCCTGCTACAATGGCAGTGATTGACACATTAGCCAATGATGGGACAGTCCCATCATCCGGCTAATGCATTGAATGTAAAAAAAAATTACTACATACATGCTACATACATACAACATACATACTACATACATACATATATACAACATACATTCATACATACTACATACATACCACATATATGCTACATACATGCTACATACATGCTACATACATACTACATACATACTAACTACATACATACATGCTACATACATGCTACATACTGCATACATACTACATTCAGGCTACATACATACTACATACATAATTCATACATACTACATGCTACATGCATGCTACATACATGCTACATACATACTACATACATGCTACATACATAATACATACATACATACTACATGCATGCTACATACATACTACATACATACATACACACTACATACATACTACATACATACATACTACATACATTACATACATACTACATACATACTACATACATTACATACACACTACATACATACTACATACAGTACTTACATAGTACATACATTACATACATACTACATACATACTACATACATACATAACATATATACTACATACCACATACATACTAGATACATTACATACATACTACAAACATACATATATACAACATACATACATACATACTACATACATACATGCTACATACATGCTACATACATACTACATACATACTACATACATACATACTACATACATACATACTACATACATTACAAACATACTACATACATACTACATACATTACATACAAACTACATACATACTACATATAGTACATACATAGTACATACATTACATACATACTACATACATACATACTACATACATAACATATATACTACATACCACATACATACTACATACATAATATATACATTACATACATAATACGTACATACATATATACAACATACATACATACTACATACTGTAGCATAGCGCCTACTACGTGTCTTGGGGAACACTCGCTTGGCAGCAGAATCAAAGCACTCGGGCATGGTTTTCTATCAAAACCAGTCTTTTCGGTTTATTTCACACAATGTAAACCACATCCACAGGAACCTGGTAACAGTTTGAACACAGTCTGCATATATTCATCTTTACCACAGTTTGTCTCTTACCCCGGTCAGCATTATACACGGTTTTCAGACCGTTACCCGTTGGCAACCTTTATGGGTTCCTGGACACCCCTTGGCCTCCGAGGTGCCCATACACAACGTCTCTCACTCTGACCCCGGTCAGTGTCACATGGTTCCTTCCCGTTACCTGTTGGTGCCGCACTGATTTCCCGGAGCCCTCTTCTCCACAGAGGTATCCATCAGACGTTTCTCACTCACACTGACTTCAGGTCAGTCCCAGGTCCTCAACACAGACCTCCCAGGTCTACGGTCTCCAGGTGCTTCCAGGACGACTCCACTCGCCGGAGCCTCCAACACCAACCGTCCGTGCTATGTCCAGCACGCAGGCTCTCCAGCCTGGAATGGTCACTGTGTGCTTCCAGGACGTCTGTCCCCACCTGGGACCGTCCAGCACACAGGCCACTTTGCAGTGTCCTGCCAGGACACACGGAAGTGTGTCCACCCTGACAGACACTCACTCACTAACACTCACATTCCACCATGTGCTCCACACACCTCCTTTACATAGGTGTAACCACACCCAGGTACCTGTCACATGGCTAGTCAGGTGAGCGTGACAACACCACAGGTCCTTGCACACCATATATATGCCTCAATGCATATCTCAAGGAGCACACACAGCGCCCCCTAGCTGCCACAGGGGTCGCTATACCACATATTCCCCCCCTCTGTTCAAACCCGTAGGGTTGAACACTTATCACACACCATCTTCATCATCACACCTTTGTCAGGTCTTTTCCCCGCCCCCAGTGGTCAACATGTAAACCCTGAGCTTTAGCCGACAAGTCACAACATTTTTGTAACAAGGTCTCCCACCAATGTCATGTCCGTAAGTTGGGATCGTCCACCTTCTTCCCCGGTCACGCCCAACCCAGGACCGTCAACCACAAGGGCACTCTCCGCACCAACCTCCATACCCAACAATTAATTTGCCCCGGACAACAGTCCGACTGCATCACCCTTTTGGGATGCTCCGCCCCCTTTTGGGAAACCACCATTGGGCAGAACTCCACCCTTTTTTGGAAACCACCATTTGGCAGAACTCCACCCTTTTTTTTTGGAAACCACCATTTGGCAGAACTCCACCATTTTTTGGAAACCACCATTTGGCAGAACTCCACCCCTTTTTTGGGAAACCACCATTTGGAGGAACTCCTCCCCTTTTAACAACCATCTTTTGGAAACCACCATTTGGCGGAACTCCACCCCCCTTTTTGGACTCCGCCCTTTTAGGGACACCAGCTCCTTCCCTGGGGTACACCCAACAGTACCAGTTCACACAGTACAGAGAAAAAAAAAACATGTCTCTTTGGGTCGCACTGGCCCTTTAAGAGTCTGCACAGAGAAAAAAAAAATTTCTTTTTTTTTTTTTTCCAACACTTCACCAGCTCCTGCTGGCAATCACAAGCCGCTGCTGAACCTCTTGCTGCAAGTGCAATCGCACTCCACAATGCTCTGGACGGCT
The DNA here is from genome assembly GCF_051348905.1 of Ranitomeya variabilis. Taxonomy (NCBI): domain Eukaryota; kingdom Metazoa; phylum Chordata; class Amphibia; order Anura; family Dendrobatidae; genus Ranitomeya; species Ranitomeya variabilis. The sequence goes on along the minus strand of NC_135237.1, from coordinate 244,614,934 downwards.
CCACTACAGACTTCGTGGACCCGCCGTAGTCGGGTGATGCCACTGCTCTATAGGACGCTCAGTGACACACTGACAGGAGACAATGGCTCCTGCAGTGCATCACTGAGGTTACTATAGTTCAAAGTCTCTCTTTATGGCAATTGCGCGTGGGAAAATTTCTCACACAGCAATGGCATAAAGTGAGACTAGGGACTATTTTTTACAGCGGCGGAGGAATACAGTGTGGAAGGATATCTTTATCCCGTAATTGTGTTCCTGGGGCCCCTAGAGAGCAGTCGCATCAGCTGATGCTGCTGTTCTCCACGTGAGATCGTTGTGGGACACTCGTGGATTTCTGCGGACAGGGAGTATATTGGTTGTTTGTTATTTTAATCTTTTTTACAGAAGACACTGGCTTTGGGGAACAAAGTGACAAGTAATGGTGAGTATGAACTCTATGTTTAATGTATGTCTGTATGTATGTATTGTATGTAATGTATGAATGTATTGTATGTAGTATGTATGTAGTATGCATGTAGTATGTTGTATGTATGTAGTATGTATGTAGCATGTAGTATGTATGTAGCATGTATGTATGTATGTAGTATGTATGTAGTATCTAGTATGTAGTATGTATGTATAGAATATATGTAGTATGTATGTAGTATGTATGCAGTATGTAGTATGTATGTATGTAGTATGTATGCAGTATGTATGTAGTATGTATGTATGTAGTATGTATGTAGTATGTATGTAGTATGCAGTATGTATGTAGTATGTAGTATGTATGTAGTATGTATGTATGTAGTATGTAGTATGTATGTAGTATGTATGTAGTATGTATGTAGTATGCAGTTTGTATGTAGTATGTAGTATTTATGTAGTATGTAGTATGTTTGTATGTAGTATGTATGTAGTATGTATGTAGTATGCATCGTATGTATGTAGTATGTATGTATGTTGTATGTATGTAGTATGTATGTATGCAGTATGTATGTAGTATGTAGTATGTATGTAGTATGCAGTATGTATGTAGTATGTTGTATGTATGTAGTATGTGTGTAGAATGTATGTAGTATGTATGTAGTATGTATGTTTTTTTTGTTTCTTTTTTGCATTTAACACATTAGCTGGATGATGGGACTACTACTGTCCCATCATTGGCTAATGTGTCAATCACTGTTACTGTAGCAGGTATCATCCGATGGGACTTGTAGTCCCATCGGACGATGCCTGCACACACGCACAGACCCCCGGCAGCCCGCACAGAGCCCCGGCAGCCCGCACAGAGCCCCGGCAGCCCGCACAGAGCCCCGGCAGCCCGCACAGAGCCCTGGCAGCCCACACAGAGCCCCTGGCAGCCCACACAGAGCCCCCGGCAGCCCGCACAGAGCCCCGGCAGCCCACACAGAGCCCCCAGCAGCCCGCACAGAGCCCCGGCAGCTCGCACAGAGCCCCGGCAGCCCGCACAGAGCCCCTGGCAGCCCGCACAGAGCCCCAGCAGCCCAAACAGAGCCCCAGCAGACCGCACACAGCCCCAGCAGCCCGCACACAGCCCCGACAGCCCAAACAGAGCCCCCGGCAGCCCACACAGAGCTCCCGGCATCCCGCACAGAGCCCCGGCATCCCACACAGAGCCCCGACAGCCCACACAGAACCCCCGTCAGCCCGCACAGAGCCCCGCAAGCCTGCGCAGAGCCCTCGGCAGCCCGCACAGAGCCCCGGCAGCTCTCACAGAGCCCCGGCAGCCCGGACAGAGCCCCCGGCAGCCCGCACAGAGCCCCGGCAGCTTGCACAGGGCCCCAGCAGCTCACACAGAGCCCCCGGCAGCCCGCACAGAGCCCCAGCAGCCCGCACAGAGCCCCTGGCAGCCCACACAGAGCCCCGGCAGCCCACACAGAGCCCCGAGAGGCATGTACAGATCCCAGGCAGGCACGCACAGACCCCGCCCGCACACACAGATGACACGCACAGTGTCCGCCCATGCACCGCCCACACTCTTCCCCCCTCCGGAACAGGATGTGGAAGGACAGAAAGGGCTTATCTACATTCCAATATTTGTGTCCCAGTGACTTGCATTTGTATCGGCTATTGGTATCGGCGATATCCGATATTTTTTGGATATCGGCCGATCCAATCCGATACCGATACTTCTGGATATCGGAAGGTTTCACTCAACACTAGCTGTGACGCATCCATACGTCCAAGGTCAGTAAGTACCTAGCGACCTGAACATATTGATGCGTCCAAGGTCAAGAAGGGGTTTAACCCCTTTCTGACATCGGACGTACTATCCCGTCGAGGTGGGGTGTACCCGTATGACCACCGACGGGATAGTAAGTCCAGCGCGATCGGCCGCGCTCACGGGGGGAGCACGGCCGATCGCAGCCGGGTGTCAGCTGACAATCGCAGCTGACATCCAGCACTATGTGCCAGGAGTGGTCACGGACCGCCCCCGGCATATTAACCCCCAGCACACTGCCATCAAACATGATCGCAGTTTTCCGGCGGTATAGGGAAGCATTGCGCAGGGAGGGGGCTCCCTGCGTGCTTCCCTAAGACTCTCGGAGCAATGCGATGTGATCTAGTTGCTCCGACCGTCTCTTACTTCCTATCCCTGCAGGCCCCGGATCCAAAATGGCCGCGGGGCTGCATCCGGGTCCGGCAGGGACTACTTCTGGGTCCAGAGCAGGCGCTGGTAAGCCTGCAGCGCTGTAAGTCAGATCGCTGATCTGACAGAGTGTGTTGTCCCCCCTGGGACAAAGTAAAAAAGTTAAAAAAAAAAATTCAACATGTGTAAAAAAAAAAAAAAAAATCCTAAATAAAGAAAAAAATATATATATTATTCCCATAAATACATTTCTTTATCTAAATAAAAAAAACAATAAAAGTACACATATTTAGTATCGCTGCGTCCCAACCTATAAAACTGTCCCACTAGTTAACCCCTTCAGTGAACACTGTAAGAAAAAAAAAAACGAGGCAAAAAACAACGCTTTATTATCATACTGCCGAACAAAAAGTGGAATAACACGCGATCAAAAAGACGGATATAAATAAACATGGTACCGCTGAAAACGTCATCTTCTCCCGCAAAAAACAAGTCATGATACAGCATCGTAAGCAAAAAAGTAAAAAAGTTATACTCCTCAGAATGAAGCGATGCCAAAATAATTATTTTTTCTATAAAATAGGTTTTATCGTATAAAAGCGCCAAAACTTAAAAAAAATATAAATGAGATATCGCTGTAATTGTACTGACTCGACGAATAAAACTGCTTTATCAATTTTACCAAACGTGGAACGGTATAAACGCATCCCCCAAAAGAAATTCATGAATAGCTGGTTTTTGGTCATTCTGCCTCACAAAAATCGGAATAAAAAGCGATCAAAAATTGTCACATGTCCGAAAATGTTACCAATAAAAACGGCAACTCGTCTCGCAAAAAACAAGACCTCACTTGACTCTGTGGACCAAAATATGGAAAAATTATAGGTCTCAAAATGTGGAGATGCAAAAACTTTTTTGCTATAAAAAGCGTCTTTTAGTGTGTGACAGCTGCCAATCATTAAAATCCGCTATAAAAAAAGCTATAAAAGTAAATCAAACCCCCCTTCATCACCCCCTTAGTTAGGGAAGAATAATAAAATTAAAAAAATGTATTTATTTCCATTTTCCCATTAGGGTTAGGGCTAGGGTTAGGGTTAGGGCTAGGGTTAGGGCTAGGGTTACGGTTAGGGCTAGGGTTAGGGCTAGGGTTAGGGTTACGGCTAGGGTTAGGGCTAGGGTTAGGGTTAGGGCTAGGGTTAGGGCTAGGGTTAGGGCTAGGGTTAGGGTTGGAGCTAGGGTTGGAGCTAAAGTTAGGGTTAGGGTTGGGGCTAAAGTTAGGGTTAGGGTTGGGGCTAAAGTTGGAGTTAGGGTTGGGGCTAAAGTTAGGGTTAGGGTTGTGTTTGGATTAGGGTTTCAGGTAGAATTGGGGAGTTTCCACTGTTCAGGCACATCAGGGGCTCTCCAAACGCGACATGGTGTCCGATCTCAATTCCAGTCAATTTTGCGTTGAAAAGTCAAACGGCGCTCCTTCCCTTCCGAGCTCTACTATGCGCCCAAACAGTTGTTTACCCCCACATATGGGGTATCAGCGTACTCAGGACAAATTTCACAACAATTTTTGTGGTCCAATTTCTTCTTTTTACCCTTGGGAAAATAAAAAATTGGGGGCGAAAAGATCATTTTTGTGAAAAAATATGATATGATTTTTTATTTTTACGGCTCTGCATTATAAACTTCTGTGAAGCACTTGGTGGGTCAAAGTGCTCAAAGTCATCACACATCTAGATAAGTTCCTTAGGAGGTCTACTTTCCAAAATGGTGTCACTTTTGGGGGGTTTAAATGTTTAGGCACATCAGGGGCTCTCCAAACGCAACATGGCGACCCATCTCAATTCCAGTCAATTTTGCATTGAAAAGTAAAATGGATCTTCTTTCCTTCCGAGCTCTGCCATGCGCCCAAACAGTGGTTTACCCCAACATATGGGGTATCAGCATACTCAGGACAAATTGTACAACAACTTTTGGGGTCCAATTTCTCCTGCTACCCTTGGTAAAATAAAACAAATTGGAGCTGAATTAAATTTTGTGTGAAAAAAAGTTAAATGTTCATTTTTATTTAAACATTCCAAAAATTCCTGTGAAACACCTGAAGGGTTAATAAACTTCTTGAATGTGGTTTTGAGCACCTTGAGGGGTGTAGTTTTTAGAATGGTGTCACACTTGGGTATTTTCTATCATATAGACCCCTCAAAATAACTTCAAATGAGATGTGGTCCCTAAAAAAAAATGGTGTTGTAAAAATGAGAAATTTCTGGTCAACCCTTATAACTCCCTAACAAAAAAAAATTTTCATTCCAAAATTGTGCTGATGTAAAATAGACTTGTGGGAAATGTTACTTATTAAGAATTTTGCATGACATATCTCTGTGATTTAAGGGAATAAAAATTCAAAGTTGGAAAATTGCGAAATTTTCAAAAATTTTTTCACAAATAAACGCAGGTAATATCAAAGAAAATTTACCACTATTATGAAGTACAGTATGTCATGAGAAAACTATGTCAGAATCACCGGGATCCATTGAAGCGTTCCAGAGTTATAGCCTCATAAATGGACAATGGTCAGAATTGTAAAAATTGGCCTGGTCATTAATGTGCAAACCACCCTTGGGGGTAAAGGGGTTAAGGGAAAGTTAGTAGTATAAACATTAAATCAGAATTTTAATCTTGTGTTGCTGCATATTCTAATTAGCATGACTAGTCATTATGGCGTGCACTAAGTGCTGTGCAGTCCAGCCCAGCCAGCTGATATCATGCCAATAGAGTTAGGGTACCGTCTCGCATAACGATTTACCAACGATCACGACCAGCGATACGACCTGGCCGTGATCATTGGTAAGTGGTTGTGTGGTCGCTGGGGAGCTGTCACACAGTCAGCTCTCCAGCGACCAACGATGCCGAAGTCCTCGGGTAACCAGGGTAAACATCGGGTTACTAAGCGCAGGGCCACGCTTAGTAACCCGATGTTTACCGTGGTTACCAGCGTAAAAGTAAAAAAAAACAAACAGTACATACTCACATTCCGGTGTCTGTCCCCCGGCGTTCTGCTTCTCTGCACTGTCTGCGCCAGCCGGAAAGCACAGCGGTGACGTCACCGCTGTGCTCGCTGTGCTGTGCTGTGCTCGCTGTGCAGAGACGCAGAACGCCGGGGTACAGACACCGGAATGTAAGTATGTACTGTTTGTTTTTTTTTACTTTAACGCTGGTAACCACGGTAAACATCGGGTTACTAAGTGCGGCCCTGCGCTTAGTAACCCGATGTTTACCCTGGTTACAAGCGAACGCATTGCTGAATCGCTGTCACACACAACGATCCAGCGATGACAGCGGGAGATCCAGCGACGAAAGAAAGTTCCAAACGATCTGCTACGACGTACGATTCTCAGCAGGGTCCCTGATCGCTGCTGCATGTCAGACACAGCGATATCGTATGGATATCGCTGGAACGTCACGGATCGTACCGTCGTAGCGACAAAAGTGCCACTGTGAGACGGTACCCTAATGGCTATTGTTCTTGTAATGCCACTGTGCCTATTTGCTACTGCCCTGCCATCACACTGTGCAGACCCGAAGTCAGACCGGCCAATACTTCCCTCTGCAGTCTGTTGTAATGATGGTTCAGCACTCGACTCTGCACTATACACTAGTGACAGTGCCATAACTATAAACTTCGGGGCCCCGGGGCAAAACTTCATAGTGGGGCCCCTCAAGATTTCAATCGCTAGAGGTTGTGCGGAACGTGGTGAAGGCTGCTACGCATTGTTGTATAAAACACACAGGCTTCACCAAGTTCCGCAAGACCTTTAATAGATTTTGTTTATGATGCAAGTTTTAGAAGATATTGTTTATGATGCAAGTTTTAGTGAATATGTTTGGAAAATTAATAAGGTGAATAATTCCACTCTCTGTGATCTCCAAACTAACATATTGTTACAAATCTTGTGCTATGAGACTCTCCAGGCCAGTGCACGTTTCCATTCATTGACAGCTGGCAGAGCTCCTGGAAATTATTGAAATGATAGTCTCTCCTGTCCTCCGGGTGACATTGTCTGACAGAAATAAAGGAGCTGGGTATTTTATGAGAAATTAAAGTATTAAAATACAATTTTCTACCATCAGCTTGGGGCCCCTTGGGTAGTTGGGGCCCCGGGGCAGTGCCCCGGCTGCCCCGGTTGTAGTTATGACCCTGACTAGTGAAGTGGCAAATAGGTAGAAGATCTCCCATCTGCGATCTCACAGCAGATCTGCTGCACTGCTGTGATAATGCTGAACCATCAAGTAGCAAATACGCAGAAGTTCTACGTACATGCCACTATTTCCCAGCTCAGCGTGGTAACAGATTGCAGAGGGATGACCATGTCTGCACAGTGTGATGTCAGGGCAGTAACATATAGGCAGATCATGGTGCACATGAGAAGTCACAGCGGCCACTAGATGTCAAAAGTGTTGGCACCTTTGAAATTGTTCCAGAAAATGAAGTATCTCTCCCAGAAAATTATTTCAATTACGCACTTTTTGTAATACACATGTTTATTTCCTATGTGCGTTTTGGAACAACACAAAAAAAGATGAAAAAAAAGACAAATTAAACATAATTTCCCAAAAAGCTCCAAAAATGTGCCAGACACAATTGTTGGCACCCTGCAATCACTGCAATCAATTGCTTCCTATAACCATTAAACAAACTTCTAGCACCTCTCAACTGGAATTTTGAACCACTCTTCTTTTGAAAACTATTTCAAATCTCTTATATTAGAAGATTGCTTTCTCCCAACAGCAATTTTAATATCTCACCACGAGTGTTCAATGGGAATTAGATAAGAACTCATTGTTGGCCACTTCAAAACTCTCCGCTGCTTTGTTTCCATCCATTTCTTTGCTGAAAGACCCGTGACCTAGAACGCAAACCAAGCTTTCTAACACTAGGCACTGCACTGCAACCCAAAATACTTTGGTACTTTTCCGACTTCATGATGCCTATAGTCTAGGCACCCAGTGTCAAAGGCAAAAGAACAAGCTCAAAACATCTTTGAATCTCCACCATATTTGACTGTAGGTACTGTGTTTTTTTCTAATTCCATTTTTCGGTAAACAGTAGAATGATGTGCTTTATCTAAAAGCTCTATTTTGGTCTCATCTGTCCACAAGACGCTTTCACAGAAGGATTTGGCTTACATACATTTTGGCAAACTGGAGTTTATTTTTTTTTACATCTCTGTGTCACTAGTGAGGTCATTCTGGGTCTTCTGACATAGCGTTTTATTTCATTCAAATTCACTTTTTACCTGCCGATTCCAAGAAAATGTCTGTAACCTTGATATGGTAAAATAAAAGACATCAACGTCACTGCAAACTGGGTGAGTGCCACATTTCTTTACTTATTTTCCATTTGATTCAAATGTTGATAGTTCGCGCTGACATTGATGCATCCTGAGCATGCACAACAGCTGGAATTTCATTGAAATTTGTTTTTTGGCTGCTTATCCATCAACCAGAGTTTCCAGCGTTCCAATCTTTTATCAATTTTTCTCTGCCTTCCATGTCTAGGGAGATTAGCTACAGTGCCATGGGTTGTATACTTCCTGATTATTTTGCCCATCATGGACTATAGAACATCCAGATCTCTGGAGATGGACTTGAAAACTTCAGATTGTTGATATTGTTCAACAGTTTAGGTTTTCAAGTCCTCAGACAGTTCTCTTCTCCTTGTGTTCTCCATGCACACACAAACACTCAATTCAAAGATTGAGTCAGCTTCTGCCCTTTTTATCTGCTTTCAAGTGTGACTTTCACATTGCCCACTCCTGTTACTTTCCACAGATGAGTTTGAACGAGGATCATATGATTGAAACAAAGGTGTTCGTTGACAATGTTTGAAAGGTGCCAACAATTTAGTCTAGCCCATTTTGGGGGTTTTCTGTGAAATTATGTCCAATTTGCCTTTTCTCTGTTTTTTTGTGTTGTTTCAATACACACAAATAACAAAACATATATAACAAAACACATGTAATTGCAATAATTTTCTGGGAGAAATACTTCTGACCTACACTTTCGGCCATGACTATAGGTAGATAAACCATCATTGTGCTTCTCAACAAAATGTTTTTCTGCACCCAATATATGTGATCTTTTGTCAAGATACTATGGAATACATTGCACATGCATGTACCCCCATAGCCCTGATACAGAAAGATGTATGCCACCTTCTTTAGTAAGAATAATATCTGGATCTTGCAGCTGGATTGTTCACTAATCTGTTCCCACTGATTAACAAGTACTTATACAAACCAGCATCTTAAATGGGTAGTGCTGTAGTGTAACCCACAGCTCAGGCAAAAATTAAGAGGCCACTGCAAAATGTTCAATTTGTCTGATTTTTCTCTTTATAGGTATATTTTTGAGTAAAATGTAAATTGTTCTTTTAGTCTATAAATCTCTGACAACATGTCTCCGAATTTCCAAGCAATAAATTTTGCATTTTTTTTCTGGCAAAGAAAAATGGTCAAAATAAAAAAAAACAAAACAGTGCTTTCAAACCTCAAATAATGCAAAGAAAACAAGTTCATAAACATTAATAAACAACAATACTAATGTTTTAACTCAGGAAGAGTTCAGAAATCAATATTTTGTGGAATAACCATGATTTTTAATCACAGCTTTCATGCGTCTTGGCATGCTTTCCACCAGTCTTTCACACTGCTCCTGGAGCAAAAATTTAAGCAGTTCTTCTTTGTTTGATGGCTTGTGACTATCCAGCATGTTCTTGATTACATTCCAGAGGTTTTCAATGGGGTTCAGGTCTGGAGATTGGGCTGCCCATGACAGGGTTTTGATGTGGTGGTCTCTTAATTTTTGCCAGAGCTATATGTACATGACATAACAGTATTGGAATGTGATCAAATAATCAAGAAAAATGACAGTTATTACCCAATTATATTATTAAAATTTAAACATCCTCAACTTTCTATTACAAACCAAAGTGAACATAGTTCTCTATACGGTCACAGAAATATCTCAGTGATACATGATCAATGTAAACTCGTGTCTTAGGGGTCAAAATTCTACTGGGGCATTCTTTTTAACAGGGATCGGTTGAACCGGAGGGCAAGGACCATGTGCTTCCCCAGAGCATCCTAGAGTACATGTTTAGGGCGGCTGATATATATAACATTTACTGTCTAACTATGGGGAGTAGGCTGTCAATCCCCATTACGTCTGTGGTGATGTCCCATTAACAAAAGAAGAGCTGCTCTGTTGATGTGAGATGACATGAAGCCTCAGAATGAACTGCAGGAGTGGTCTGTCTGCCAGAACAGATAGGTAATTAGGAAAAAGTCTTGGCTAACTGCTTTTAAAGACAGGCGGTCAATCAAGGTATCCAGGAGTGATAACAGCATGCTCACTGTGTTATGAGTGGTGATGGTGACTGCTACTAATCCCTGCACCGCCCCGATGCCTAGGAGTGAGCAGATGCAGGGAGAATATAACAGCCACGCTACAAGTAAATCAACTGTGCCAAGTTGTACAGAACACTCAAAGAAATCTACATTTTTACTGATCTCTGTGGATTTACCTATTATCACCAGTGGATTCTTTCCCTGCTGAGCTCCAACAGGACTCAAACAGAGCCCCAGTCAGTACTGCAGCATGAGGCGGTATCGATATGTACCATTATACCATGTGATCTATGTATATTACCAGGTACATGTACTGTCTTATGTAGGGTCTATACATGCATAGATATTATGCCCCCTGTCGCCTATAGTAAGCAGGGTGGCATTCTACTTTTATAGCAGCATTTTGGACAGGAATTGAATAGAAAGCTTATTTTAGATACTAAAGGAGCAGCGGCAGAGCAAAGACTGTTAGATATAGTGATTTCCCTTACAGTTTTCCATGTAATTGTGTTTTCATTTTGTACTATTCATAAGATAAATATAAAGTACTATTTCCCAGAGATGACTGCATTTATTACTGGTATATACAGTACTTTTCCTATTTTTATCAAATCTATATAATCGTCTAAGGGTCACTTCCGTCTGTCAGCGACGGGCACAGTCCGGCCGCGAAATCGCCCTTCCCTACCCCCTCCAGTCAGTGCCCCTCCCTACTCCCCTCCAGTCAATGCCCCATAGCTTTTTAGCAGTCCATTAAATGGACTGCGTTACACCATGGCATATTGCGGTGTAACGCAGTCCGTTAACACTGCTATTAACCCTGTGTGACCAACTTTTTAGTATTGATGCTGCCTATGCAGCATCAATAGTAAAAAGATCTAATGTTAAAAATAATACAAAAAAAATAACAAATCATTATATTCTCACCTTCCGGCGCCTTTCCCGCTCCTCGCGATGCTCCAGTCCCAAGAATGCATTTCGGCAATGTCCGGAGATGACGTAGCGGTCTCGCATTCTTGGGACCAGAGCGTCGCGAGGAGCATCGCTAAACGCCTGGCCTGGATCCGGGGGGTGAGTATATAACTATTTTTTATTTTAATTCTGTTTTTAACAGGGATGTGGTGCCCACATTGCTATATTCTACGTGGGCTGGGTTAGATACTACGTGGGCTGTGATATATACTGCGTGGCCTGTGTTATTTACTACATCTCTCTGCTATATACTACATGGCTGTGCAATATACTACGTGGCTGGGCAATATACTACGTGGCTGTGCTATATACTATGTGGCTGTGTTATATACTATGTTGGATGTGTTATATACTACGTGGGCTGTGTTATATACTACGTGGGCTGTGTTATATACTGTGTGGGCTGTGCTATATACTACGTGGGCTGTGTCATATACTATGTGGGCTGTGTTATATACTGCGTGGGCTGTGCTATATACTACTATACATATTCTAGAATACCCAATGTGTTAGAATCGGGCCACCATCTAGTACAAAATAAATATGAATTGAAGGTTTTTGCTATTTTAAAGATCTGTCAACTTTAGTAATAAGTGAACCCAAAAAAAATCAGTGGCTAGCATATAATTGATAGATTCTGCTCAACCATACTCTTGCGAACTCAAGAAAAACACTGTTTTATATCCCAGCTTTCGATTAGAATAAAATGTGAATTGAAGTAAAGCTGACAGCTGAGCAGTTAGGTTACAAATTCAATTGTGATGGCAGGGCAGAGAGTAGGAATAGCACCAGTCCTGCTGTCACGGCCAGGTAAGAGCCACAGGCTGATAAATGGTCTGCCTATGATTCACTGAGCCTTGAATGGTATTACTCAGCCGCACATGCAGCTAAGCTTCATTCCATGAGTTCCCATTATTTGCATGCAGCTTGCTTTTTTTGGCATTGGACTGATCTCGAGCTCGGCTGCTAGAATTAATAACAGTTGCGCGTTAGCTCTTCCTTTTTAAGTTCTGATCAATACAGCGCTCTATTGCAGTTCACAGCATCTATTACTTTACATTTATATTTCTACTACAGCCAACAGATGTGCTGTAGAATATCAGCGAAAGAAAATTAGTTTGCTTGAGGCATAATGCTCTTAAAGGCAGGATCAATGCTTTAAATGGCTAATAAATTCTCATACAGAATTTCAATGGTTTAATGATTTTTAACATGTAAGAACTAATAGCTAGTGCTTACTCCACATACTTAACAATCATTATGGGAACCGATGAGTTAAAACTTTTAGTAAAGTCCTTATTTATATCACATTTAGACATTACTATGGCCATAAGATCCATTCATAGTGCAGTTTTAGCAGCCCTGGGTACATTTCTGAATTTAGAAATAGCAGCATTATGCAATTTCTAAATAATACCACAATACCAAGCTATGACAAGAGTTTAAGACGTTTTCCAGGTTCTGAAATCTTATACAAACAGTTGAAAACTATATACTGTACATATAACTCTGTTAAAGGAAACATGTACGTCTGTACTGACAGACAACAATAACCTAAAACCAACTAAATCAAGTCCATGAATACCAACTTTACCATCAGTAGCAAGAAGCTGAATATACCAATAATCCCATCTATACCACCAATAATAGCATTGACAGTACAATACCAACTATACCTACATTAGCAAGTATGTTAAAGTGAACCTGTCACCCCCAAAATCGATGATGAGGTAAGCCCACCGTCATCAGGGGCTTATCTACAGCATTCTGTAATGCTGTAGATAAGCCTCCGATGTAACCTGAAAGAGGAGAAAAAGAGGTTATAATATACTCACCCGGGGGGCGGTCCCGCTGCTGGTCCGGTCCGATGGGTGTCTCAGGTCCGCTCCGGTGCCTCCTATCTTCATAGGATAGTCCGCTCCTGGTCTTCTCGCCATGGCTCCGGCGCAGGCATACTTTGTCTGCCCTGTTGAGGGCAGAGCAAAGTACTGCAGTGCGCAGGCGCCGGGCCTCTCTGACCTTTCCGGCACCTGCGCACTGCAGTACTTTGCTCTGCCCTCAACAGGGCAGACAAAGTACGCCTGTGCTGGAGCCCCAGTGTGAAGATCAGGAGAGGACGTCATGGAATGAAGATAGGAGGCGCCGGAATGGACCTGTGATGCCCATCGGAGCGGGACCGCCCCTGGGTGAGTATAATCTAATGTCTTATTCTCCTCTTTCAGGTAACATCGGGGGCTTATCTACAGCATTACAGAATGCTTTAGATAAGCCCCTGATGACGGTGGGCTTACCTCACCATCGATTTTGGGGGTGACAGGTTCTCTTTAAATATACCACCAATACCAACATTATTGGCAACATCAACTATACCACCAATACTGACAGTACTGCCATTACCAATGATTCCAACAATGCCAACTATACCACCAATACTGACAATACTGCCAATACCAATGATACTCGCAATGCCAACTATACCAGCATTACCAACTATGCTACAAATTGCAGCAATACCAACATTACTGACAACATCAACTATATTACCAACTAGCTGTACTACCCGGCTTCGCCCGGGGTAATAACTGCTGTTAGCAAAATAGAATGTGTTAACAAAAATTTATTCTGCACAAAAAAACCACAAAACAAATAGATAGAAATGTAATTATTAAAAGGCAAAAACTAAGCTAATAGAAGCATTTTACAACATATATTTCAACACCAGAGATATTCCACACAGATTTAACTAAATTGGCCAAGTAATGTGAAGTAATCTTCTACTACTTATTCGAGAGCCTTTTGATAAACGACATTCTTAGTTTTTCCTTCAGGTGCAAAGACAAACAGATTTTTGGCTGTTCCAACTCTTGAACAGGCCACATAAAGTTGACCATGAGAAAAGCATGGAGATTGTAAATCTAAGCTAGCTGAAGAGCCCGGCATTGCCTGGGCATAGTAAATATCTGTGGTTAGTTATAGCACCTCACTTCTCTTATTTTCCCATCACGCCTCTCATTTTCCCCATCACATCTTTCATTTTCCCCCTCACATCTCTCATTTTCTCCCTCACACCTCTCATTTTCCCCCTCACTCCTCTTATTTTCCCCCTCACTCCTCTCATTCCCCCCTAACACTTGTCATTTCAACCTCACATCTGTCATTTTCCGATCACTCCACTATTTTCCCTCACTCCTCTCATTTTGCACTGACACCTTTTCATTTTCACCTCACACCTCTCATTTTCACCTCAGTATATACATGTTTGTCATCTCCCTTATATATAGTATACACTTGTATGTCATCTCCTGTATATAGTATATACCTGTATGTCATCTCCCCTGTATATAGTATATACCTGCTGTGTGTTATCTCCCCTGTATATAGTATATACCTGTATGTCATCTCCTCCTATATATAGTATATACCTGTATGTAATCTCCTCCTGTATATAGTATATACCTGTGTGTCATCTCACCTATATATAGTATATATCTGTGTGTCATCTCCTCCTGTATATAGTATATACCTGTACGTCATCTCCTCCTATACATAGCATATACCTGTATGTCATCTCCTCCTGTATATAGTATATACCTGTACGTCATCTCCTCCTATACATAGCATATACCTGTATGTCATCTCCTCCTGTATATACTATATACCTGTAGGTAATCTGCTCCTGTATATAGTATATACCTGTGTGTCATCTCCTTCTGTATATAGTATATACCTGTATGTCATCTCCTGCTGTATGTAGTATGTACCTGTATGTCATCTCCTCCTCTATATAGTATATACCTGTGTGTCATCTCTCCTGTATATAGTATATATCTGTGTGTCATCTCCTCCTGCATATAGTATATACCTGTGTCATCTCCCCTGTAAATAGTATATACCTGTGTGTCATCTCCTCCTGTATATAGTATACATCTGTATGTCATCTGCTCCTGTATTAGACCTCGTTCACACGTTATTTGGACAGTATTTTTACCTCAGTATTTGTAAGCTAAATTGGCAGCCTGATAAATCCCCAGCCAACAGTAAGCCCACCCCCTGGCAGTATATATTAGCTCACACATACACATAATAGACTGGTCATGTGACTGACAGCTGCCGGATTCCTATATGGTACATTTGTTGCTCTTGTAGTTTGTCAGCTTATTAATCAGATGTTTATTTTTGAAGGATAATACCAGACTTGTGTGTGTTTTAGGGCGAGTTTCGTGTGTCAAGTTGTGTGTGTTGAGTTGCGTGTGGCGACATGCATGTAGCGACTTTTGTGAGATGAGTTTTGTGTGGCGGCATGCGTGTAGCAACTTTTTGTGTGTCGAGTTGCATGTGACAGGTTAGTGTAGCAAGTTGTGTGCAGCAAGTTTTGCGCATGGCGAGTTTTGCGTGTGGCGAGTTTTATGTGTGGTGCCTTTTGAGTATGTGCAAGTTTTGTGTGAGGCAACTTTTGCATGTGTTGCAACTTTTGTGCATGTGGCAATTTTTCCGCGTGTGCAAGTTTTGCGTGTGGCGAGTTTTCCATGAGGTGAGTTTTGCACGTGTGGCGAGTTTTGCATGTGGAGAGTTTTGCGCGTGGCGAGTTTTGAGCGGCGACATTTTGTGTTTCAACTTTTATGTGGCGAGGTTGGTGTATGTGTGGTGAAATGTGCGCTGAGGGTGACATGTGTTCAAGCACGTGGTAGTGTGTGGCGCATTTTGTGTGTGTGTTCATATCCCCGTGGTGGTGAGTATCCCATGTCGGGACCCCACCTTAGCAACTGTACAGTATATACTCTTTGGCGCCATCGCTCTCATTCTTTAAGTCCCCCTTGTTCACATCTGGTGCAAAGTTTTGTGCCTGTAGCTGCGACGCCTCCAACACTTTTCCTTTCACTTTTTCCCCATTATGTAGATAGGGGCAAAATTGTTTGGTGAATTGGAAAGTGCGGGGTTAAAATTTCACCTCACAATATAGCCTATGACGCTCTCGGGGTCCAGACGTGTGACTGTGCAAACTTTTGTGGCTGTAGCTGCGACGGTTCAGATGCCAATCCCGGACATACATACACACATACACACATACATACACACATTCAGCTTTATATATTAGATACTGATAGTACTGCCAATACCAATGATTCCAACAATGCCAACTATACCACCAATACTGACAGTACTGCCAATACCAATGATTCCAACAATGCCAACTATACCATCAATACTGACAGTACTGCCAATACCAATGATTCCAACAATGCCAACTATACCACCAATACTGACAGTGCTGCCAATACCAATGATTCCAACAATGCCAACTATACCACCAATACTGACACTACTGCCAATACCAATGATTCCAACAATGCCCACTATACCACCAATACTGACAGTAGTGTCAATACCAATGATTCCAACAATGCCAACTATACCACCAATGCTGATAGTACTGCCAATACCAATGATTCCAACAATGCCAACTATATCACCAATACTGACAGTGCTGCCAATACCAATGATTCCAACAATGCCAACTATACCACCAATACTGACAGTACTGCCAATACCAATGATTCCAACAATGCCAACTATACCACCAATACTGACAGTACTGCCATTACCAACGATATCCGCAATGCCACCTATACCAGCAATACCAACTATGCTACCAATTGCAGCAATACCAACATTACTGACAACATCAACTATATCACCAATACTGACAGTACTGCCAATACCAATGATTCAAGCAATATAAACTATACTAACAATACCCACTGTTCCATCAATTACAGCAATACCAACAGTTCCACCAAAATCAACTACAGAACTTGTATCAACAATACCTACAGTACCAACAGCTGTAAATCAACAATACTAACAATTCTGACAGTACTGACAAATATAAACTATACCATAAATACTAACTGGTGGAAAAAATATAGGGGAACAAAAGCGCACAAGACCATCAGGTGATAGCCTTTTAGCTGCAAAGAAAAGTAAAAAGAAGATGCTTACCTGAGCTGTTGCATGCAGGCACAACTCCTATGAACACCTGAACATATCATCTGCTCCTGCCTCATGGCTGTGGGATGACCTTCTAAAGGAAGTTGACCAATTTGGATGATAATAACCCGTTATCTGGCTGCACTAGAACAGTTTTTATTCCACTAGCATCTTTTTCAAGTGAAAAAACAATTGCATAGTAAGTGTTCACGGGCAGGGGGAAGTGTCACTGATATTGAAGAAACCGCCCACAAGAAAACTTGAAGGGGAAGGTGAGGGGAGGGGTGGGGAGGGAGAGGACATGGAGAAGTGGACTAATAATAGGATTGCAAAGGGGATAAGAGAAAAATAAAATTATATATATATATATATATGTGTATATATATATATATATATATATATATACACTCACTGGCCACTTTATTAGGTACACCTGTCCAACTTCTTGTTAACACTTAATTTCTAATCAGCCAATCACATGGCGGCAACTCAGTGCATTTAGGCATGTAGACATGGTCAAGACAATCTCCTGCAGTTCAAACCGAGCATCAGTATGGGGAAGAAAGGTGATTTGAGTGCCTTTGAACGTGGCATGGTTGTTGGTGCCAGAAGGACTGGTCTGAGTATTTCAGAAACTGCTGATCTACTGGGATTTTCACGCACAACCATCTCTAGGGTTTACAGAGAATGGTCCGAAAAAGAAAAAAAATCCAGTGAGCGGCAGTTCTGTGGGCGGAAATGCCTTGTTGATGCCAGAGGTCAGAGGAGAATGGGCAGACTGGTTCGAGCTGATAGAAAGGCAACAGTGACTCAAATCGCCACCCGTTACAACCAAGGTAGGCCTAAGAGCATCTCTGAACGCACAGTGCGTCGAACTTTGAGGCAGATGGGCTACAGCAGCAGAAGACCACACCGGGTACCACTCCTTTCAGCTAAGAACAGGAAACTGAGGCTACAATTTGTACAAGCTCATCGAAATTGGACAGTAGAAGATTGGAAAAACGTTGCTTGGTCTGATGAGTCTCGATTTCTGCTGCGACATTCGGATGGTAGGGTCAGAATTTGGCGTAAACAACATGAAAGCATGGATCCATCCTGCCTTGTATGGAGCATCTTTGGGATGTGCAGCCGACAAATCTGCGGCAACTGTGTGATGCCATCATGTCAATATGGACCAAAATCTCTGAGGAATGCTTCCAGCACCTTGTTGAATCTATGCCACGAAGAATTGAGGCAGTTCTGAAGGCAAAAGGGGGTCCAACCCGTTACTAGCATGGTGTACCTAATAAAGTGGCCGGTGAGTGTATATGTATATAATAAAATTAAAAAAAATATAATATGATAAAAAAAGAAAAGAAAATCAAGAGAACAATAGGAAACAAACAAATAAAATCTGCAAAGAGATGAGGTAAAAATAGGGTTAAAAAAGTAGATTGGAGAAGTGGAGGAATGTTGAGCGGGGATCAAACCCGTGCAGCATTAGGAAAAAAAAATAAAGGTGAAAAAAAGGATGAGTGAACTGACTGAGCTATTGGGAGGAAGAGGAAAAAGAAATAACCGGACAGGGGGGATGAGAAGTAAAATGACATGCCACAGAGGCAAGCAATAAGGAAGAGGGGACCAGTGATAACTGTTGCAGAGAAAGATAGCGTGAATGCAAGTTGTTGGTGCAAGAGACAAGGAAAGTGGTGAAATAGGTACTGGGAGACGTCTGGAGCCATTCAGGCTAATAGCTGATGGCTGCAGTAAATATTTTGACAATGTAATGTAGTGGAGAGGATTAATATTAAGGAAAATAATATAGAAGATTGAAAAAATATTAAAAAAAGAAAAGACTCTAAAATGAAAAAATAAAAATAAAAAAATGATACAGGTGAAATTTCAACAGAAACCGACATATCATAGACATCTATTAACATCCAAAAATGGAAAAATGTCCAAACAATTTCCGGACCATGGGACAACTCCAATTAACAATAGAACCTATAAAGAACAACGGAATATCAAAAAAAGGGAGAACCAGGAGCCAGAAGTACAAATATATAAAAAGAATCTTTATTAATACACAATATAAAAATCAGGACATAGATGCTAATGCTAAGCATTCCACAGCACTACATAAAAGGGATAGAAAACGGCCCCAAAACCAATCCACCCCAACGCTATGCACAGTGGAGACATAACAGTAGTAAGCAATTAACCCTATATAGTGATCCCTATAACCAAAAGGGGTCCAATGCAGCAGTATGTGCAATAAACACTACATAGCAGAGAGTAGTAAGCGCATGGGAAGTGAGGGACACAGGAATGAGATGACTGTATCAGTAACCAGCAAATAAAGTTTGAGGCAAGTGCACTAATATATCGTATTAAATGGCCCCGATACAGACGCACAAAATGTGAACACCATGCTTACCCATGCAAGGGGGGGAAAGAGGAGAAGGGATCCCGCCGGTGGATAGCCCCGACGCGCGTTACGCGGCATACACGCGCCGCTTCCTCAAGGGGAGATAGTGTGTGATAAGAACAGGACCTGCCTATAACCCCCCAAACCCGGTCACATGTCCGACAGCCACCAATCCAAGTGGCGGAGTCGGCGCATGCGCACTGCGGCGGGAAGGCTCCGCACAAGGACCTGGCGTCAAGCCAAGCACGCAGGTCAGGAGAAAACTCCGGACCTGCGCACAAGGCCTCAGAGACACCCGTCAATGCGCGGTAGCCACCCACACGCAGGGCGATGCGCACAGCCACATGGGGGCGCACGCTGTAGTGACAGGTAAGAAACAAAGATAAAAACCGCACCAGAGCCTACATAAAGGAAGGCCCACAAAGAACAAAGAACATAATGCTACGAATATATCTAACTGCAATCAAACATCCACTACATGTAGTGGCAGCGGTGCATGGTATAAAGGACAATATATTGCGAATGTCTCTATCTGCAATAAGGCACCCATTACACATAATGGCAGCAGTACATAATATGATAACATAAATTGCAGCATAAATAAATATTAATGCAAGTTGGTCACAAAAATGCTGCAGATGTCTTCATATAAGCGGCAGATATTGAAACAGTTAAAGCAGTTCAGAACTTCATAGATGTGGCAAGTACAGCGACTCCAGAAAGGGAACGGTGGCATACGGCAGGAGAAGAAGGGCCAAGGCTAGGTCCACATACGAATGATGACTAATAAAAAAGAAAATAAGTGAATAAAGAAAAAAATGATTAAAAACAATATAAAAACACAGAATCACCGGAGGGGAGGTGGCAAAAATCAAGGATGGGTCACCACACAGAGAGGTAATATGAAGACACACAATAGGCACAGATTAGAGGAAGGGAGCGAAACTAAGGGATTCATTGAGACCATTAGGAGTCATGGTGTCAAGTATGATAATCCACTTAGTTTCGATTTGTGCTAGTCGCTTTTTGTAATCCCCACCCCTAATACCCAGATGAAGCACGTCAATCCCCCTCACTTTGAGCAATTTTTCATTGCACTGATGGTATGACCTAAAGTGACGGGGGATTGTTTTGAGATCCACCCCCGGGGACACCGTCCTGGCCACGCCAATGTCCCGCACATGCTCACGTACGCGAACTCTAAGTTCGCGAGTAGTGAGGCCAACGTATATCCTGGGGCACGGACACGTAGCATAATATATAACATTGGTAGTGCCACAGGATATACGTTCTTTGATCTGAAATGTCTTGACGCCATCACTCGAAGTTAAATCAGAGCAGCGCAGGACATTGGCGCAGGCAAGACAGTGCCCACAGGGAGTGCATCCCGCACGAGGGCCAGCTGTACCAAACAAATTTCTTAATTTCTTGCAGGAGTTGGAATATAATGGCTCCTCACCAGCAAGTTGCTAAGATTAGTGCCTCTTCTGGGAGTCATGAGGGGAGAGGCACCCAAGGTGGCACACAGGGAAGGCTCAGCCTGAAGAACAGGCCAGTGTTTTTTCAGGATAGATCGCATACTCTCCCATTCATGATTGAAGGTGGAGATGAATCTGATATGTCCATCTCCACCCTCAGTACGGCGTCGGGTCCTAGGATGCAGAAGGTCACTCCGTGATGTAAAGCGTGCCCGATCGTAGCCAGCCTTGATCGATCTGCGGCTGTAACCACGATTCGCAAATCTATCCTTCAGGTCGAGAGCCTGTGATTCAAATTTGGCCTCGGTGGAGCAGATCCGCCGCACCCTGAGGAACTGTCCGACCGGAACGGCCCTGATGGTGGCTGAATAGTGAGCAGAAGATGCATGGAGTAAAGAATTGACAGCGGTCGGCTTCCTGTACACATCCGTCTGGATGCGCCGGCCAGAATCGACCTCCAGACGGACGTCCAGGAAGTCGATCGCAACCTCACTATGATGATATGTGAGTCGTATGTTACAAGGGTTGTCATTAAGACACATCATAAAATCCCCGAGCTGGCGAGCCGACCCCCCCCCACAAGAAAAGAATGTCATCAATATAGCGGTACCAGCACAGCACATGGGTAGCGAGCGGTGAGCCCTCGTCGCCGAAGATCTCCCTCTCCCAGGCGCCAAGGAAGAGGTTGGCATACGAGGGCGCACACGCCGCACCCATGGCTGTGCCCCGCTTCTGAAGATAGAAAATATCCTTGAAAACAAAGAAATTGTGGGTGAGGATGTACTCCACCAGCTCGAGGATCAGCCCACACAGAGGGCCGCCCAGGTCGGAGGCCCCCAGGAAGCGGCGGACAGCCGCCAACCCCTGGGAGTGATCAATGCATGTATATAGGCTCTCGACATCAGCCGTAACAAAAATGGTGCCCTGGTCCACAAGGATGCCATCAACCCTGGACAGGACATCCGTTGTGTCCTTAACAATAGACGGCAAGGTCTCCACCAAAGGTTTAAGATAGTAATCAATAAGGCGACACACTGGGTCACAAATGCCGTCGATCCCTGACACGATAGGATGACCCGGAGGATCGAGGGCATCCTTATTGACCTAGGCCGGAAGATAGAAGGTTGGGACCCTTGGTGACTTCACCAATAATCCATCAAATACCTGCTTGGTGATCACATTGTCATCAAGGGCCCCAACTAAAATATTTTGTAGTTCCTGTAGAAAGGGAGCCATAGGATTGGAGGACAGCTTGAGGTAGGTATTAGAATCTTTAAGCTGCCGAAAGGCTTCCCGCTCATACTTAACACACGGCCAGATCACCACATTCCCCCCCTTGTCCGCTTGTTTAAAGACAACGTCTTGCATAGATTTAAGCTGTTGTATAGCCTGGCGATGCCTAAAGGTCAAATTATCATATGACCGCCGAGTTGACAACTTTTTAAAGTCCTCATCAACCAATTTGGTGAAGACTTCTATTGCCGGTGATAGGGACAAGGGGGGGAACTTGGTCGATCTGGAACGAGTGGAAGGGGGAAATTTACTTACATCTGGCGTCTGTTGTTCCTCAAGCAGCTCCTCCAAATCACGCAAAGTCTCCCTCTCTAGAGCACTCATCCCCGAAGTACAATCTCTGCTGGTGTGAAGTTTCTTTAGGATGAGTTTTCGAGAAAGTAAATGCAGATCCTTTAGCGCTGAAAAATAATTGAAGGAATTAGTGGGGGAAAAATTGAGACCCCTACTAAGGACATAAATCTGGTTCTCAGAGAGAGTATGGGTAGAGAGGTTAAGCACTAGTAAACATCCCTGAGTACCAACCTGGGCACCCCTCCCTCCACACATCTGAGCCTTATTGTGTTGTCTTGTGGCCATTCTTCTATCGTTGGATCCCAACGAGACGGAGCCACTAGGTTGCGAGGTAGTCATAATATCCTCATCATGGCTGGATTTATTTGACCGAGTAGAGGTAGACCTGGATCTAGAATACGGACCATTTCTTGATCTATTGCGGGAACGTCCAAATGGGTTTTGCCACCGATACACTCTAGAATTTTGTTTATCTTGGACGTCTCGCTGGAATTTTTTTGCCTTTGTGGCCTGTATCTCTTTGGCCCACCTCTGGAGTTCCACATCAACATCATCATTCAATTTTTTCAATGAATCACCTGTCATGTCCTTATGCAGGGTGGCCTGTAGGTCATCAATCTCAGCCTCGATGAGGTCCAGGGATTTCTGATTCATCTGTTTGAGGAGAATCATAAACCCCTTGGAACAGGTGTTAGTAAGATCCTCCCATTTACCCCTGAACTCCTCATCATCAATTGGGAAAGAGGGGAACACTTGAATACGGAGTCCCCTTGGGATAAGGTCTTTTTGAATATATTTATCCAGGAACTCATAGTTCCACCAAATACGCGTTCTTTTGCGTAATAGATCCTTAAATCGTGTGATGACCTCCTGTAACTCTCTGGTGGGCCCATCACAACCCCCTTCAGTACTGTCATGGAATACTTCATTAAGTTGTGCACGCCAGGTGCAGTCGCGTGCACGGAAGTCCATAATCGAATCGGAAAAAACTGTGAAACACACAGAAGCAATTAGTAATAACAGAGAATCCGAATACATGGCAAACAAATCCTGGAAAAAAGTACTAGTGACTATATAGGAAGGTAACCCATGTTTTGTAGAATTCATTATATTTATCCAGGAACTCATAGTTCCACCAAATATGCGTTCTTTTGCGTAATAGATCCTTAAATCGTGTGATGATGGCTTTGGGGTGGATTGGTTTGAGGGCCGTTTTCTTTCCCCTTTTATGTAGTGCTGTGGAATGCTTAGCATTAGCATCTATGTCCTGATTTTTATATTGTGTATTAATAAAGATTCTTTTTATATATTTGTACTTCTGGCTCCTGGTTCTCCCTTTTTTTGATATTTATGTTTGGAGCAATGAATTCTACAAAACATGGGTTACCTTCCTATATAGTCACTAGTACTTTTTTCCAGGATTTGTTTGCCATGTATTCGGATTCTCTGTTATTACTAATTGCTTCTGTGTGTTTCACAGTTTTTTCCGATTCGATTATGGACTTCCGTGCACGCGACTGCACCTGGCGTGCACAACTTAATGAAGTATTCCATGACAGTACTGAAGGGGGTTGTGATGGGCCCACCAGAGAGTTACAGGAGGTCATCACACGATTTAAGGATCTATTACGCAAAAGAACGCGTATTTGGTGGAACTATGAGTTCCTGGATAAATATATTCAAAAAGACCTTATCCCAAGGGGACTCCGTATTCAAGTGTTCCCCTCTTTCCCAATTGATGATGAGGAGTTCAGGGGTAAATGGGAGGATCTTACTAACACCTGTTCCAAGGGGTTTATGATTCTCCTCAAACAGATGAATCAGAAATCCCTGGACCTCATCGAGGCTGAGATTGATGACCTACAGGCCACCCTGCATAAGGACATGACAGGTGATTCATTGAAAAAATTGAATGATGATGTTGATGTGGAACTCCAGAGGTGGGCCAAAGAGATACAGGCCACAAAGGCAAAAAAATTCCTGCGAGACGTCCAAGATAAACAAAATTCTAGAGTGTATCGGTGGCAAAACCCATTTGGACGTTCCCGCAATAGATCAAAAAATGGTCCGTATTCTAGATCCAGGTCTACCTCTACTCGGTCAAATAAATCCAGCCATGATGAGGATATTATGACTACCTCGCAACCTAGTGGCTCCGTCTCGTTGGGATCCAACGATAGAAGAATGGCCACAAGACAACACAATAAGGTTCAGATGTCTGGAGGGAGGGGTGCCCAGGTTGGTACTCAGGGATGTTTACAAGTGCTCAACCTCTCTACCCATACTCTCTCTGAGGACCAGATTTATGTCCTTTTGTAGGGGTCTCAATTTTTCCCCTACTAATTCCTTCAATTATTTTTCAGCGCTAAAGGATCTGCATTTATTTTCTCGAAAACTCATCCTAAAGAAACTTCACACCAGCAGAGATTGTACTTCGGGGATGAGTGCTCTAGAGAGGGAGACTTTGCGTGATTTGGAGGAGCTGCTTGAGGAACAACAGACACCAGATGAAGGTAAATTTCCCCCTTCCACTCGTTCCAGATCGACCAAGTTCCCCCCCTTGTCCCTATCACCGGCAATAGAAGTCTTCACCAAATTGGTTGATGAGGACTTTAAAAAGTTGTCAACTCGGCGGTCATATGATAATTTGAACTTTAGGCATCACCAGGCTATACAACAGCTTAAATCTATGCAAGACGTTGTCTTTAAACAAGCGGACAAGGGGGGGAACGTGGTGATCTGGCCGTGTGTTAAGTATAAGCGGGAAGCCTTTCGGCAGCTTAAAGATTCTAATACCTACCTCAAGCTGTCCTCCAATCCTATGGCTCCCTTTCTATAGGAACTACAAAATATTTTAGTTGGGGCCCTTGATGACAATGTGATCACCAAGTAGGTATTTGATGGATTATTGGTGAAGTCACCAAGGGTCCCAACCTTCTATCTGCTGCCCAAGGTCCATAAGGATGCCCTCGACCCTCCGGGTCGTCCTATCGTGTCAGGGATCGACGGCATTTGTGACCCAGTGTGTCGCTTTATTGATTACTATCTTAAACCTTTGGTGGAGACCTTGCCGTCTTTTGTTAAGGACACGACGGACGTCCTGTCCAGGGTTGATGGCATCCTTGTGGACCAGGGCACCATTTTTGTTACGGCTGATGTCGAGAGCCTATATACATGCATTGATCACTCCCAGGGGTTGGCGGCTGTCCGCCGCTTCCTGGGGGCCTCCGACCTGGGCGGCCCTCTGTGTGGGCTGATCCTCGAGCTGGTGGAGTACATCCTAGCCCACAATTTCTTTGTTTTCAAGGATATTTTCTATCTTCAGAAGCGGGGCACAGCCATGGGTGCGGCGTGTGCGCCCTCGTATGCCAACCTCTTCCTTGGCGCCTGGGAGAGGGAGATCTTCGGCGACGAGGGCTCACCGCTCGCTACCCATGTGCTGTGCTGGTACCGCTATATTGATGACATTCTTTTCTTGTGGGGGGGTCGGCTCGCCAGCTCGGGGATTTTATGATGTGTCTTAATGACAACCCTTGTAACATACGACTCACATATCATCATAGTGAGGTTGCGATCGACTTCCTGGACGTCCGTCTGGAGGTCGATTCTGGCCGGCGCATCCAGACGGATGTGTACAGGAAGCCGACCGCTGTCAATTCTTTACTCCATGCATCTTCTGCTCACTATCCAGCCACCATCAGGGCCGTTCCGGTCGGACAGTTCCTCAGGGTGCGGCGGATCTGCTCCACCGAGGCCAAATTTGAATCACAGGCTCTCGACCTGAAGGATAGATTTGCGAATCGTGGTTACAGCCGCAGATCGATCAAGGCTGGCTACGATCGGGCACGCTTTACATCACGGAGTGACCTTCTGCATCCTAGGACCCGACGCCATACTGAGGGTGGAGATGGACATATCAGATTCATCTCCACCTTCAATCATGAATGGGAGAGTATGCGATCTATCCTGAAAAAACACTGGCCTGTTCTTCAGGCTGAGCCTTCCCTGTGTGCCACCTTGGGTGCCTCTCCCCTCATGACTCCCAGAAGAGGCACTAATCTTAGCAACTTGCTGGTGAGGAGCCATTATATTCCAACTCCTGCAAGAAATTTGTTTGGTACAGCTGGCCCTCGTGCGGGATGCACTCCCTGTGGGCACTGTCTTGCCTGCGCCAATGTCCTGCGCTGCTCTGATTTTACTTCGAGTGATGGCGTCAAGACATTTCCGATCAAAGAACGTATATCCTGTGGCACTACCAATGTTATATATTATGCTAGGTGTCCGTGCCCCAGGATATA
This sequence comes from Ranitomeya variabilis, assembly GCF_051348905.1. NCBI lineage: Eukaryota > Metazoa > Chordata > Amphibia > Anura > Dendrobatidae > Ranitomeya > Ranitomeya variabilis. Next base: position 244,588,220 of record NC_135237.1, on the reverse strand, counting down.
CGTTGGCCTCACTACTCGCGAACTTAGAGTTCGCGTACGTGAGCTTGTGCGGGACATTGGCGCGGCCAGGACGGTGTCCCCGGGGGTGGATCTCAAAACAATCCCCCGTTACTTTAGGTCATACCATCAGTGCAATGAAAAATTGCTCAAAGTGAGGGGGATTGACGTGCTTCATCTGGGTATTAGGGGTGGGGATTACAAAAAGCGACTAGCACAAATCGAAACTAAGTGGATTATCATACTTGACACCATGATTCCTAATGGTCTCAATGAATCCCTTAGTTTTGCTCCCTTCCTCTAATCTGTGCCTATTGTGTGTCTTCATATTACCTCTCTGTGTGGTGACCCATCCTTGATTTTTGCCACCTCCCCTCCAGTGGTTCTGTGTTTTTATATTGTTTTTAATCATTTTTTTCTTTATTCACTTATTTTCTTTTTTATTAGTCATCATTCGTATGTGGACCTAGCCTTGGCCCTTCTTCTCCTGCCGTATGCCACCGTTCCCTTTCTGGAGTTGCTGTACTTGCCACATCTATGAAGTTCTGAAGTGCTTTAACTGTTTCAATATCTGCCGCTTATATGAAGACATCTGCAGCATTTTTGTGACCAACTTGCATTAATATTTATTTGTGCTGCAATTTATGTTATCATATTATGTACTGCTGCCATTATGTGTAATGGGTGCCTTATTGCAGATAGAGACATTCGCAATATATTGTCCTTTATACCATGCACCGCTGCCACTACATGTAGTGGATGTTTGATTGCAGTTAGATATATTCGTAGCATTATGTTCTTTGTTCTTTGTGGGCCTTCCTTTATGTAGGCTCTGGTGCGGTTTTTATCTTTGTTTCTTACCTGTCACTACAGCGTGCGCCCCCATGTGGCTGTGCGCATCGCCCTGCGTGTGGGTGGCTGCCGGTCATTGACGGGCATCTCTGAGGCCTTGTGCGCAGGTCCGGAGTTTTCTCCTGACCTGCGTGCTTGGCTTGACGCCAGGTCCTTGTGCGGAGCCTTCCTGCCGCAGTGCGCATGCGCCGACTCCGCCACTTGGATTGTTGGCTGTCGGACATGTGACCGGGTTCGGGGGGTTATAGGCAGGTCCTGTTCTTATCACACACTATCTCCCCTTGAGGAAGCGGCGCGTGTATGCCGCGAAACGCGCGTCGGGGCTATCCACCGGCGGGATCCCTTCTCCTCTTTCCCCCCCTTGCATGGGTAAGCATGGTGTTCACATTTTGTGCGTCTGTGTCGGGGCCATTTAATACGATATATTAGTGCACTTGCCTCAAACTTTATTTGCTGGTTACTGACACAGTCATCTCATTCCTGTGTCCCTCACTTCCCATGCGCTTACTACTCTCTGCTATGTAGTGTTTATTGCCCATACTGCTGCATTGGACCCCTTTTGGTTATAGGGATCACTATATAGGGTTAATTGCTTACTACTGTTATGTCTCCACTGTGCATAGCGTTGGGGTGGATTGGTTTTGGGGCCGTTTTCTTTCCCCTTTTATGTAGTGCTGTGGAATGCTTAGCATTAGCATCTATGTCCTGATTTTTATATTGTGTATTAATAAAGATTCTTTTTATATATTTGTACTTCTGGCTCCTGGTTCTCCCTTTTTTTAAAATTTATGTTTGGAGCAATGAATTCTACAATCCGGGTTACCTTCCTATATAGTCACTAGTACTTTTTTCCCGGATTTGTTTGCCATGTATTCGGATTCTCTGTTATTACAAAGAACAACGGAGTATGACGCCCCAAGAAATATATGACACTGTACATAATATAGTGAAAAATACAAATAATTTTATTAATAAATACAAAAAATCATAAAAACACAGTAGAATGATAGAAACTTGGTGATGACAGAATAGGAAACCATGGCGGTACCGTAGAAAAATTACAAGCAATCCAATGACAGTATAAACCAAAGAGGTGTCAGTCCTCACTACAAAGGAACTGACACATATAGCATACAGACAAGTGTCTAAACAGCGGAGCACAGGAGAACCGGCATTACCTCAAGTAATTAAACATTATATAAACGGTTGCCAAAAGACCCATGTGCTGCCTCCCCACAATAAAGTGCCAAGTGCATAAGGTCGATACTGTCTGTGGTGCTTACCCATGTGGAGAGGGTACCTGCCAGGTACGTAGCCCCGACGTACGTTTCACTTTTATTAGCTTCCTCGTGAGGCCTGTGTGAGGTTGCCAACATGAGGGGGCTTTTATACCGAACAGGCAGTGAATGGCGTCGCTCTATGCCGTGCATGTGGGGCGGTCCCTGAACCGCGACATGTAACGTCCGGCCGTCCCAGTGCTGAAAGGGAGAGGAGGAAAACACTCCGTGACGTCAGTATTCCCCACAGCGCTGATAGGACGCCATCTGAGGACGTGTGCAAAGCCCGGGTCCATCGCGCATGCACGTACCGCGATCGCCATCTTGCTTACTGGCTGAGGCCAGGGCAACAAGGCCATGGATACAGAGGCATGAAAAAAGGACCGAAAAGCGCAGGCAAAAAGCCCGGATGACAGGTAAGTATAGAACAGTTAGATCTATAGAAAAACAAGAGGATGTTACTGAAGTGCCATCAAAAGAACATATATAAGAGAAAGAATGTACCGTGCCTGCGCATAGCACAGACGCCATCTTTATGCCTGGCTATAGGACAAAGTAAGAGGGCAAAACTGAACTACACCACCAAATCACCCAAGTGCTCAAACAAATATGTCACAACACATTAACAATACAAAGGATTAGTACCAATAATAAGATTAATTTATATAATAATAATATAAAGGAGATCTTTAGTTTCGTTGATTCGTAATCATGCGCTTGAAAAGATGGATATGCAAATGTGCCACCGTGATCCTGAAGCTCATTAGCCAGCCAGAAAAAAAGTCCCTCCATGCAAAAACATCTCAACAGAAGTTTCAGAGCATATAGACTGCAAATATAAAGAGGTTAAAATAAGTGACTGCAACCAAAATTAAAAACAAGAGAGACCAAAAAACAAAGGATAACAGAAGAAAAAAAGGGGGAAAAGAAAATATGATACAAAATAAAACCTAAATGGAAAACAATAATACAAAGTGAAACCACTACAGCAACGGTGCCATAATAAGATTACAAAAAGGGCACAAAAGAAAGTTTCTCATTCAACCCGTATGGTGACATGGTACCTAAAGAGACTATCCAGCGACATTCCATCTGAGCCAGAATTTTCTTAAGGTCACCACTAGGGTTGAGCGAAACGGGTCGGCAATTTTCAGAAGTCGCCGACTTTTGGCAAAGTCGGGTTTCATGAAACCCGACCCGACCCCTGTGTGGGGTCGGCCATGAGGTCGGCGATCTTCTGAATCTGGAATCGGAATTCCGATACCGATTCCCGATACGTTTAAGATATCGGGAATTGGTATCGGAATTCAGATTTAAGTGTAAAATAAAGAATTAAAATAAAAAATATCGCTATACTTACCCTCTGACGGGCCCTGGTACTAACCGGGAACCTTCCTTCCTTAGAATCAGCCTTCCAGGACCCTGCGGTGACATCACGGTGATGTCGCGGCTTGTGATTGGTCGCGCGGCCCCCATGTGACCGCTCGCGCGACCAATCACAAGCCGCGACGTCACCGTGACGTCACCGAAGGCCCTGGAAGGGCTGATTCTTAGGAAGGAAGGCTGTCGGAAAGAAGCAGGACGTGTCCGAGGGTGAGTATATACCTAATAGGAATATACTCACCCTCGGCTTCGTTCCGGCAGCCTTCCTTCCTAAGAATCAGCCCTTCCAGGACCTTCAGTGACGTCACCAAAGGTCCTGGAAGGGCTGATTCTTAGGAAGGAAGGCTGCCGGAAAGAAGCAGGGCGTGTCCGAGGGTGAGTATATACCTAATAGGAATATACTCACCCTCGGCTTCGTTCCGGCAGCCTTCCTTCCTAAGAATCAGCCCTTCCAGGGCCTTCGGTGACGTCACGGCTTGTGATTGGTCGCGCGAGCGGTCACATGGGGGCCGCGCGACCAATCACAAGCCGCGACGTCACCACGATGTCACCGCAAGGTCTTGGAAGGCTGATTCTAAGGAAGGAAGGTTCCCGGTTAGTACCAGGGCCCGTCAGATGGTAAGTATAGCGATATTTTTTATTTTAATTCTTTATTTTACACTTAAATATGGATCCCAGGGCCTGAAGGAGAGTTTCCGCTCCTTCAGACCCTGGGAACCATTGGAAACCCAATGCACTGCATTGGGTTTCGAGTTTCGGCCGACCCCGACCCCGACTTTTTTATAGGATCGGCCGATTTCACTTGACCCGACTTTTGAAAAAGTCGGGTTTCGTGAAACCCGACCCGATCCTATAAAAGTAAAGGTCGCTCAACCCTAGTCACCACCTCTAATGCCCATATGTACCTTGTCAATGCCACGGACCCTAAAGGTCCGCGGGTCGCAATTGTGACACAGCTTAAAATGCCGCGGGATAGTCTTTAATACAGAGAGATCAGTGACATCTTTGGCTGCCCTGATATCTCTCTCACATGTTCCCTAACTCGGGGTTTTATTTTGTATCATATTTTCTTTTCCCCCTTTTTTTCTTCTGTTATCCTTTGTTTTTTGGTCTCTCTTGTTTTTAATTTTGGTTGCAGTCACTTATTTTAACCTCTTTATATTTGCAGTATATATGCTCTGAAAGTTCTGTTGAGATGTTTTTGCATGGAGGGACTTTTTTCTGGCTGGCTAATGAGCTTCAGGATCACAGTGGCACATTTGCATATCCATCTTTTCAAGCGCATGATTACGAATCAACGAAACTAAAGATCTCCTTTATATTATTATTATATAAATTAATCTTATTATTGGTACTAATCCTTTTTATTGTTAACTAGATGGCAGCCCGATTCAAAAGAATCGGGAGTCTAGAATCCATATATACTTTATTTATTCAAATGTAAGAATAATACAATTAATAAATAATAGTAAGAAAGAACAAAAAATGGCTGCACTCACCAGCTCTTGACAATTCTTGACAGTACGGCACATTTCTGATTGGTCGCTCGCGGCAGGCGGCAACCAATCAGAAAAGTGCCGCGCACCACGAAGGCATATACAGTGCCTACAAGTAGTATTCAACCCCCCACAGATTTAGCAGGTTTAATAAGATGCAAATAAGTTAGAGCCTTCAAACTTCAAACAAGAGCAGGATTTATTAACAGATACATAAATCTTACAAACCAAAAAGTTTTGTTGCTCAGTTAAATTTTTATAAATTTTAAACATAAAAGTGTGGGTCAATTATTATTCAACCCCTAGGTTTAATATTTTGTGGAATAACCTTTGTTTGCAATTACAGCTAATAATCATCTTTTATAAGACCTGATCAGGCCGGCACAGGTCTCTGGAGTTATCTTGGCCCACTCCTCCATGCAGATCTTCTCCAAGTTATCTAGGTTCTTTGGGTGTCTCATGTGGACTTTAATCTTGAGCTCCTTCCACAAGTTTTCAATTGGGTTAAGGTCAGGAGACTGACTAGGCCACTGCAACACCTTGATTTTTTGCCTCCTGAACCAGGCCTTGGTTTTCTTGGCTGTGTGCTTTGGGTCGTTGTCTTGTTGGAAGATGAAATGACGACCCATCTTAAGATCCTTGATGGAGGAGCGGAGGTTCTTGGCCAAAATCTCCAGGTAGGCCGTGCTATCCATCTTCCCATGGATGCGGACCAGATGGCCAGGCCCCTTGGCTGAGAAACAGCCCCACAGCATGATGCTGCCACCACCATGCTTGACTGTAGGGATGGTATTCTTGGGGTCGTATGCAGTGCCATCCAGTCTCCAAACGTCACGTGTGTGGTTGGCACCAAAGATCTCGATCTTGGTCTCATCAGACCAGAGAACCTTGAACCAGTCAGTCTCAGAGTCCTCCAAGTGATCATGAGCAAACTGTAGACGAGCCTTGACATGACGCTTTGAAAGTAAAGGTACCTTACGGGCTCGTCTGGAACGGAGACCATTGTGGTGGAGTACGTTACTTATGGTATTGATTGAAACCAATGTCCCCACTGCCATGAGATCTTCCCGGAGCTCCTTCCTTGTTGTCCTTGGGTTAGCCTTGACTCTTCGGACAAGCCTGGCCTCGGCACGGGAGGAAACTTTCAAAGGCTGTCCAGGCCGTGGAAGGCTAACAGTAGTTCCATAAGCCTTCCACTTCCGGATGGTGCTCCCAACAGTGGAGACAGGTAGGCCCAACTCCTTGGAAAGGGTTTTGTACCCCTTGCCAGCCTTGTGACCCTCCACGATCTTGTCTCTGATGGCCTTGGAATGCTCCTTTGTCTTTCCCATGTTGACCATGTTTGAGTGCTGTTCACAAGTTTGGGGAGGGTCTTAAATAGTCAGAAAAGGCTGGAAAAAGAGATAATTAATCCAAACATGCGAAGCTCATTGTTCTTTGTGCCTGAACTACTTCTTAATACTTTAGGGGAACCAAACAGAATTCTGGTGGGTTGAGGGGTTGAATAATAAATGACCCTCTGAAAAAACTTTTCCCAATTTAAAAAAAAAATAAACAAAGAAATAACATTCTTTTTTGCTGCAGTGCATTTCACACTTCCAGGCTGATCTACAATCCAAATGTCACAATGCCAAGTTAATTCCAAATGTGTAAACCTGCTAAATCTGCAGGGGGTTGAATACTACTTGTAGGCACTGTATCTTTGTCCACCCTGAGCGGGTGTAGGACGCTGGTGACGTCACTTATCTCCGGACATTATCTCCGGACAAAGCCACGGAAGTTGGCACAAATTGCCGGAAGTAGTATTCTAGGCAATTATATATTAGATTTTAATGTTATCAGTGTTTACCTTTGAACGTTTATATTGTATTGTCCTGTCACCAGCCATGTGTACGATTATCGGCCGAAAGCCTCTCTGGAACCAATAATCACCCCATGTAAAGGTATCTTTATAAGTTAAAGATTCAGAATACTATGACTTTTATCATATCCTGAACAGTCAAGTTTTTTATGAACCGTTAAGGTTTTCTGGTTGAAGTAAAAAAAACTCTGAGTGTTTACAGTTTGAAACCATAAAATGTTGAAAAATTATGTCATTCTTGAGTATATCACTCAATGGTGCTCATAAACGTGTCAAATTTGATCTATAATATACTTTAATATACGTTACTTTAATCTTTAATATACTTAAGAACAGGGCCCCAGACATCACACAGGGGGTCTGAAACACCGCACAGTGGTCCAAAATATCGCTGTGCTCTGCCTGGGGCCCCATATGCTGCCTGGGGCCCCTGTGCTCTGCCTGGGGCCCCATATGCTGCCTGGGGCCCCTGTGCTCTGCCTGGGGCCCCTGTGCTCTGCCTGGGGCCCCATGTTCTGCCTGGGGCCCCTGTGCTCTGCCTGGGGCCACTGTGCTCTGCCTGGGGCCCCATATGCTGCCTGGGGCCCCTGTGCTCTGCCTGGGGCCCCATAGGCTGCCTGGGGCCCCTGTGCTCTACCTGGGACCACTGTGCTCTGCCTGGGGCCCCATATGCTGCCTGGGGCCCCTGTGCTCTGCCTGGGGCCCCTGTGCTCTGCCTGGTGCCCCATGTTCTGCCTGGGGCCACTGTGCTCTGCCTGGGGCCCCATAGGCTGCCTGGGGCCCCTGTGCTCTGCCTGGGACCACTGTGCTCTGCCTGGGGCCCCATATGCTGCCTGGGGCCCCTGTGCTCTGCCTGGGGCCACTGTGCTCTGCCTGGGGCCCCATATGCTGCCTGGGGCCCCTGTGCTCTGCCTGGGGCCCCATATGCTGCCTGGGGCCACTGTGCTCTGCCTGGGGCCCCATATGCTGCCTGGGGCCCCTGTGCTCTGCCTGGGGCCCCTGTGCTCTGCCTGGGGCCCCATGTTCTGCCTGGGGCCACTGTGCTCTGCCTGGGGCCACTGTGCTCTGCCTGGGGCCCCATATGCTGCCTGGGGCCCCTGTGCTCTGCCTGGGGCCCCATATGCTGCCTGGGGCCCCTGTGCTCTGCCTGGGGCCCCTGTGCTCTGCCTGGGGCCCCATATGCTGCCTGGGGCCCCTGTGCTCTGCCTGGGGCCCCTGTGCTCTGCCTGGGGCCCCATGTTCTGCCTGGGGCCCCTGTGCTCTGCCTGGGGCCACTGTGCTCTGCCTGGGGCCCCATATGCTGCCTGGGGCCCCTGTGCTCTGCCTGGGGCCCCATATGCTGCCTGGGGCCCCTGTGCTCTGCCTGGGGCCACTGTGCTCTGCCTGGGGCCCCATAGGCTGCCTGGGGCCCCTGTGCTCTGCCTGGGACCACTGTGCTCTGCCTGGGGCCCCATATGCTGCCTGGGGCCCCTGTGCTCTGCCTGGGGCCACTGTGCTCTGCCTGGGGCCCCATATGCTGCCTGGGGCCCCTGTGCTCTGCCTGGGTGTAGGACACTGGTGACGTCACTTATCTCCGGACATTAGCTCCGGACATTAGCTCCGGACATTATCTCCGGACATTAGCTCCGGACATTATCTCCGGACATTAGCTCCGGACAAAGCCACGGAAGTTGGCACAAATTGCAGGAAGTAGTATTCTAGGCAATTATATATTAGATGTGTTGTGACATATTTGTTTGAGCACTTGGGTGATTTGGTGGTGTAGTTCAATTTTGCCCTCTTACTTTGTCCTATAGCCAGGCATAAAGATGGCGTCTGTGCTATGCGCAGGCACGGTACATTCTTTCTCTTATATATGTTCTTTTGATGGCACTTCAGTAACATCCTCTTGTTTTTCTATAGATCTAACTGTTCTATACTTAACTGTGATCCGGGCTTTTTGCCTGCGCTTTTCGGTCCTTTTTTCATGCCTCTGTATCCATGGCCCTGTTGCCCTGGCCTCAGCCAGTAAGCAAGATGGCGATCGCGGTACGCGCATGCGCGATGGACCCGGGCTTTGCACACGTCCTCAGATGGCGTCCTATCAGCGCTGTGGGGAATACTGACATCACGGAGTGTTTTCCTCCTCTCCCCTTCAGCGCTGGGACGGCCGGACGTTACGTGTTGCAGTTCGGGGACCGCCCCACATGCGCGGCATAGAGCGACGCCATTCACTGCCTGTTCGGTATAAAAGCCCCCTCATGTTGGCAACCTCACACAGGCCTCCCGAGGAAGCTAATAAAAGCAAAACGTACATCGGGGGGTACCTCGCAGGTACCCTCTCCACATGGGTAAGCACCACAGATAGTATCGACCTTATGCACTTGGCACTTTATTGTGGGGCGGCAGCACATGGGTCTCTTGGCAACCATTTATATAATGTTTAATTACTTGAGGTAATGCCGGTTCTCCTGTGCTCCGCTGTGTAGACACTTGTCTGTATGCTATATGTGTCAGTTCCTTTGTAGTGAGGACTGACACCTCTTTGGTCTATACTGTCATTTGGATTGCTTGTAATTTTTCTACGGTACCGCCATGGTTTCCTATTCTGTCATCACCAAGTTTCTATCATTCTACTGTGTTTTTATGATTTTTTGTATTTATTAATAAAATTATTTGTATTTTTCACTATATTATGTACAGTGTCGTATATTTCTTGGGGCGTCATACTCCGTTGTTCTTTATAGGTTCTACAGGTGAAATTTGTAAGAGGAAAGGGTTAAGTGGATTTTAATTTCAAGGAGAGATTTTGTATGTGAAATAGCCTCATAAAAAGTGGAATAGGATGGAACATTAAAGATTAAATTTGTGAAAAGAAGTTGGATAGTACCTAATAGAGTTTTTTTCTAAAATTGCGATGTGCAACAAATGGGTTGTAAGGTGTGAAAGTCGGGTGGTAAATCAAGGGAATAAATATTTGGCAGTGAAGCAAATATAAAAAGAGGGGAGGTGAAGGATTTTCACATGCATACATACCCGCAAGCGAGGGTGGGTCACTCACCATCGGGGACAAAGGCACACTATGGGGATTGTGAGTCGGGGTGCCCACTTCCAGCACTGGCACCACTCCTGGCACCATCTCGCACCTCATCACACCTTAAATTGTTTCCAATATTCCCTTCTCCCTGTTCCTTGCTCCTCTGGTCTCCTCAGGATCTTCTGACTCTCTCTAATATCTCAGTGCAGGAGGGCGCAAAGATATCACTACAGTGCACTCTCTGGGCATGGAGTCAGAAGATGCTGAGGAGACTGGAGAAGCGGGCACTGAAGTAGCGGGGAATGGAGAGAGAAGTGATTATTTATTTTTTATGAATGTAGCACTATATGAGGCCCATCATTTTTTAGAGCAATAGATGGGGACTAGGGTTGAGCGACTTTCATTTTCTTAAGATCGAGTCGGGTTTTGCGAAACCCGACTTTGTCCAGTCGAGTCGAGTGCAGTCGGCCGATTATCGCTAAAAGTCGGGGATCGACCGAAACACGAAACCCAATGCAAGTCAATGGGGAAGCATAGTCGGCAGTGAGTGGAGGCCAGGAAAACACCTACAGTGCCCATTTTAATGCCAAAAACATCCACTCTTGTTTCTGAAGCTTGTCAATTTTAATTAACTTTATAATAATAGTTGGGCATTGGAAATTGGGGGTCATTTGGCAAAAGTTGTGGGGGGTAGGGCTGGTTCAAGGTTTTAGTGGGCCCAGGAAACGTGGACTACGTCACGGCGGTGGAGCAGTGAGAGGTAAGCATGTCAAGTTTGCAAGTGCTGTGATCCTAAGCAAGCAGGGGGGGCCCACTCGTTGGCATTGGCACTGGCACAGGGCCCCTCAAAGTACAGCGGTGTGTTTGCACGGCGGGGGCGCCTCCCACCAGCAGCGACACTTTTGCGTACTCTGAGGGGCCCTGTGCCAGTGACGTTGCCAACGAGTATGCCCTCCCACCTGATGAAGGACCCTGCACTTTCATCTGCACCTTCCTCTTTGTCCCTGTGTAAGGTGGTATAACATGCGGGAAGGGGAACCTTACTTTCAGCAGGGTCAGATTCTGGCTGTGTAGAGTGCAAGGGGAATGTAGTGGTCTAGGTCAATGTACCAGCAGACTCATCTAGCAGTGGCTGGGCAATGGGCAGGATGAGGAGGAAACACAGATATAGGGCCAAAGAATAAAGTAGGCTAAATGCAGTTCAAAATTGGTAACAGGACTAAACAGGCGGCATTGCTTTGTTCAGTGGAGTAGCAAACCCAGGAGTAGCAGACACTGTTTTAAGGGCCCAACCACACTAGTAGGCCAAATGCAGTTTAATATCTGCTACTATAGGCCAAAAGCCTAAAGACTGAAGCTCAGCTTTATACAGTGGAGGACAACACCAGGGAGCGGCAGACACCGTTAGTAGGCCGTAACCAAAGTTGAAGGCCAAATGCAGTTTAATATCTGATACTATAGGCCGAAAGCCTAAAGACTGAAGCTCAGCTTTATACAGTTGAGGACAACACCAGGGAGCGGCAGACACCGTTAGTAGGCCGTAACCACCAATTTTTTGTTAAAAAAGCACTTAATGACAGCCAGAAGGTTGAAGCTCAGCTTTATACAGTTGAGGACAACACCAGGGAGCGGCAGACACCGTTAGTAGGCCGTAACCAAAGTTGAAGGCCAAATGCAGTTTAATATCTGATACTTTAGGCCGAAAGCCTAAAGACTGAAGCTCAGCTTTATACATTTGAGGACAACACCAGGGAGCGGCAGACACCGTTAGTAGGCCGTAACCAAAGTTGAAGGCCAAATGCAGTTTAATATCTGATACTATAGGCCGAAAGCCTAAAGACTGAAGCTCAGCTTTATACAGTTGAGGACAACACCAGGGAGCGGCAGACACCGTTAGTAGGCCGTAACCACCAAGTTTTTAAAAAAAACAGCACTTAATGAGAGCCAGAAGGTTGAAGCTCAGATTTATTCAGTTGAGGACAACACCAGGGAGCGGCAGACACCGTTAGTAGGCCGTAACCACCAAGTTTTTTAAAAAACAGCACTTAATGAGAGCCAGAAGGTTGAAGCTCAGATTTAGACAGTGGAGGACAATTTGAATTAGGGACTGCAGACAGACTTAGTAGGCTGTCCCCTGTGGACCATGCATCCACCACATTAACCCATTGCGCCGTAATGGACACGTAACCTTCCATGGCCATGCCTACAGGTCCATGCGTCTGTTGTCAGGTGCACCTTTGTACTCACAGATTGCCAGAGTGCATGGACAATGCGGTCTTTTACATGCTGGCGGAGGGTTGGGATGGCTTTTCTCGCAAAAGAAGTGTCGACTGGTTAGCATGTAGCGTGGTACAGCGTAGTCCATCATGGCTTTATTAATATTAAATAAAATATATAAATAGGCTCAATGCAGTTTTAAATCGGTTACATGGATACACAGGCAGCATTGTGGTCAGTGGAGGAGGATTGCAAGGAGGGACCGCAGACAGGCTAACGAAGGCCTAAAATAACTAAAAATAGGCTCAAGGCAGTTTTAAATCGGTTACATGGATACACAGGCAGCATTGTGGTCAGCGGAGGAGGATTGCAAGGAGGGACCGCAGACAGGCTAACGAAGGCCGAAAATAACTAAAAATAGGCTCAAGGCAGTTTTAAATCGGTTATATGGATACACAGGCAGCATTGTGGTCAGTGGAGGAGGATTGCAAGGAGGGACCGCAGACAGGCTAACGAAGGCCTAAAATAACAAAAAATAGGCTCAAGGCAGTTTTAAATCGGTTATATGGATACACAGGCAGCATTGTGGTCAGCGGAGGAGTAGGATTGCAAGGAGGGACCGCAGACAGGCTAACGAAGGCCTAAAATAACAAAAAATAGGCTCAAGGCAGTTTTAAATCGGTTACATGGATACACAGGCAGCATTGTGGTCAGCAGAGGAGGAGGATTGCAAGGAGGGACCGCAGACAGGCTTACTAGGCCTAAAATAACAAAAAATAGGCTCAAGGCAGTTTTAAATCGGTTACATGGATACACAGGCAGCATTGTGGTCAGCGGAGGATTGCAAGGAGGGACCGCAGACAGGCTTACTAGGCCTAAAATAACAAAAAATAGGCTCAAGGCAGTTTTAAATCGGTTACATGGATACACAGGCAGCATTGTGGTCAGTGGAGGAGGATTGCAAGGAGGGACCGCAGACAGGCTAACGAAGGCCTAAAATAACAAAAAATAGGCTCAAGGCAGTTTTAAATCGGTTATATGGATACACAGGCAGCATTGTGGTCAGTGGAGGAGGATTGCAAGGAGGGACCGCAGACAGGCTAACGAAGGCCTAAAATAACTAAAAATAGGCTCAAGGCAGTTTTTAATCGGTTATATGGATACACAGGCAGCATTGTGGTCAGCGGAGGAGTACGATTGCAAGGAGGGACCGCAGACAGGCTAACGAAGGCCTAAAATAACAAAAAATAGGCTCAAGGCAGTTTTAAATCGGTTACATGGATACACAGGCAGCTGGTCAGTGGAGGAGGAGGATTGCAAGGAGTGTCTGACACAGTTAGTACTCACAAAAAATAAATAGATGTTAATGTCTCGCAAAACAACAACAACAAAAAAGTGTGGCATACTTAGGTACAGGGGTGGGCTCATCTGCTGAGTTTCTGACAAAGTAATTTGGCAGTAAGTATTTACTGGTGTCAATATAGGACACTGACCCAGACTACTTTAACTAGCATCATAGATGTCAACAAATTGGTATTGTCAGTGCCAGGCATTGAATGATGTCAGCGCATAGACTAAACATTGGTGGAGCTGTGCGAGATAATTTTGCACATGGTAGAGCACAGTTTGAGCTGGGGGGGGGAACTCTCTTGTGGCCGGCGGTACCGTCCCAGGGCCCCTCATGTTACAACGGTGTGTCTGACGTTGGGTGCGCGCCACCACCGCCAGAGACACTTTATTGTACTATGAGGGACCCAGTGGCAGTACCGTCGACCAAAAGCGGGCACACCCACCTCTTCAGACAAACGGCACTCTAACGGGTGCTTGCGCCAAGTGGCGAGACCACGGCCCCGTGGGGGGAGTTTTCCCATTGAGGGAGGTGTAAACATGTCGTATGCTGGACAAACAGCTGCTGCAAATTAAGAGATTGGAACACTCAGTAAGACCAGTCCACAAGCAAGACCTTTTTATAGGAAAGCTAGGTGTCAGCCGGGAAAGGTGGGGCAAAATAATTTGAAATCCAGGAGTGGTTCATTTTAATGAAGGTGAGATCATCCACATTTTGGGTAGCCAGACGAGTCCTTTTTTCAGTTAATATTGAACCAGCAGCACTGAATACTCTTTCTGATAGCACACTAGCTGCTGGGCAAGCAAGCTCCTGCAATGCATATTCTGCCAATTCAGGCCAGGTGTCTAATTTGGATGCCCAGTAATCAAATGGGAATGACGGTTGAGGGAGAACATCGATAAGGGATGAAAAATAGTTTGTAACCATACTTGACAAATGTTGTCTCCTGTCACTTTGAATAGATGCTGCAGTACCTGTCCTGTCTGCGGTCATTGCGAAATCACTCCACAACCTGGTCAGAAAACCCCTCTGTCCAACGCCACTTCTGATCTGTGCACCTCTAACACCTCAGCCCTGTAGACCCCTGCAGCTTGTGTGAGAACCATCACCGGCGCTGTGTGCTGGGAATGCCTGAATCAAACGGTCTACAAGAGTAGCTTGTTTGGTTGCTAATATTTGTTCGAGTTTCTCATGTGGCATAATATTTTGCAATTTGCCTTTATAGCGAGGGTCAAGGATGCAGGCCAACCAGTAATCGTCATCGCTCATCATTTTAATAATGCGTGGGTCCCTTTTGAGGATACGTAAGGCATAATCCGCCATGTGGGCCAAAGTTCCAGTTGTCAAATCTGCGGTTGTGCTGGTTTGAGGGGCAGTTACGGGCAAATCTACGTCACTTGTCTCCCTTAAAAAACAGAACCTGGCCTTGCAACGCCACTAATTTCGGTTGGCCCAGGAGAAGCTTCCTCATTAAAAAAGTACTCATCCCCATCATCCTCCTCGTCCTCCTCCTCCTCTTCGCCCGCTACCGCGTCCTCTACACGGCCCTGACCAGACAATGGCTGACTGTCATCAAGGCTTTCCTCTTCCTCGGCTGCAGACGCCTGCTCCTTTATGTGCGTCAAACTTTGCATCAGCAGACGCATTAGGGGGATGCTCATGCTTATTATGGCGTTGTCTACACTAACCAGCCGTGTGCATTCCTCAAAACACTGAAGGACTTGACACAGGTCTTGTAGCTTCGACCACTGCACACCTGACAACTCCATGTCTGCCATCCAACTGCCTGCCCGTGTATGTGTATCCTCCCACAAAAACATAACAGCACGCCTCTGTTCGCACAGTTTCTGAAGCATGTGCAGTGTGGAGTTCCACCTTGTTGCAACGTCGATGATTAGGCGATGCTGAGGAAGGTTCAAAGACCGCTGACAGTTCTGCATACGGCTGGAGTGTACGGGCGAATGGCGGATATGCGAGCAAAGTCTGCGCACTTTGAGGAGCAGGTCGGGTAACCCTGGATAACTTTTCAGGAAGCACTGCACCACCAGGTTTAAGGTGTGAGCCAGGCAAGGAATGTGTTTCAGTTGGGAAAGGGCTATGGCAGCCATGAAATTCCTTCCGTTATCACTCACTACCTTGCCTGCCTCAAGATGTACAGTGCCCAGCCATGACTGAGTTTCTTTCTTCAAGAACTCGGACAGAACTTCCGCGGTGTGTCTGTTGTCGCCCAAACACTTCATTGCCAATACAGCCTGCTGACGCTTGCCACTAGCTGTCCCATAATGGCACACCTGGTGTGCAACAGTGGCAGCTGCGGATGGAGTGGATGTGCGACTGCGGTCTGTGGACGAGCTCTCGCTTCTGCAGGAGGACGAGGAAGAGGAGGAGGGGGGGCGAATGCCTACAGCCAACTCTTTCCTTGACCATGGGCTAGGCAGAACTGTCCCAATATTGCTGTCCCCTGTGGACCCTGCATCCACCACATTCACCCAGTGTGCCGTGATGGACACGTAACGTCCCTGGCCATGCCTACTGGTCCATGCATCTGTTGTCAGGTGCACCTTTGTAGTCACAGACTGCCTGAGTGCATGGACGATGCAGTCTTTAACATGCTGTTGGAGGGCTGGGATGGCTTTTCTAGAAAAGAAGTGTCAACTGGGTAGCTCGTAGCGTGGTACAGCGTAGTCCATCAGCGCTTTGAAAGCTTCGCTTTCAACTAACCGGTAGGGCATCATCTCTAATGAGATTAGTCTAGCAATGTGGGCATTCAAACCCTGTGTACGCGGATGCGAGAATGAGTACTTCCTTTTCCTAACAAGAGTCTCATGTAGGGTGAGCTGGACTGGAGAGCTGGAGAACGTGGAACTAGCAGTGGTGCCGGTGGACATGGGTGAGTGAGAGAGGGTTGGAGATGGTATTTTTGCCGGTGCCCTACATGCAGTGTTTCCTACTGTAAACCTGGTGATTCCCTGACTGCTTTGGCCTGGCGACGAAAGCTGCACAGATACTGCAGGTGGTGCGGGAAATGGTGGGTTTACAGTGAGGGAAGGGATGTAGCGTTGCTGACTAGCTTCATTGGCCGAGGGTGCTGCAACCTTTAGGGACGTTTGGTAGTTAGTCCAGGCTTGCAAATGCATGGTGGATAAATGTCTATGCATGCAACTTGTATTTAGACTTTTAAGATTCTGACCTCTGCTTAAGGTAGTTGAACATTTTTGACAGATGACTTTGCGCTGATCATTTGGATGTTGTTTAAAAAAATGCCAGACTGCACTCTTTCTACTATCGGATACCTTTTCAGGCATTGCAGACTGAGCTTCTATAACCGGATGGCCACGCTGGCCTCCAACTGGTTTTGGTTTTGCCACGCGTTTTTGGCCAGATACGGGCCCGGCAGATGGAACCTGTTGTGATGTTGATGCCTGCTGTGGCTCCTCCTCCTCCGCTTCAGAACTACTGCCGCCTGCACCCTGTTCCCCCAATGGCTGCCAATCGGGGTCAACAACTGGGTCATCTATGACCTCCTCTTCTATGTCGTGTGCAACTTCGTCTGTGTCACCGTGTAAGCCGGTGGTATAGCGTTCGTGACGGGGCACCATAGTCTCCGCTGGGTTTGATTCTGCCTCAGTACACTGCGAGGGCAATGTTCTGGCCTGAGTCAAAGGAACAGCATAGTAATCTGTCTGTGGCTGTGCATCTGTGCACTCCATGTCCGATTCAACTTCTAATGGGCATGGCCTGTTAACTGTTTCACTGTCTAACCCAGGAACGGTATGTGTAAAGAGCTCTATGGAGTAACCTGTTGTGTCGACTGACGCATCCTTCACTGTTGTTCTGGGTGAAGGACACAAGGAAGCGACTTGTTCCTGACTGGGAGCATCCACTGACGATGCACTGCTCTGACATTTGGCACTTTCCGAGGAGGAGGCGAAAGAGCTAGAGGCAGAGTCAGCAATGAAAGCCAATACTTGTTCCTCCTGCTCCGGCTTCAAAAGTGGTTTTCCTACTCCCAGAAAAGAGAGCGTTCGAGGCCTTGTGTAGCCAGACAACGAACCTGGCTCAACAACTCGAGACTTAGGTGCTGTACTGCTTTTACCACGACCACCTGATGCTCCACCACCACTACCATCATTACCAGCTGACAATGACCGCCCACGGCCACGACCTCTTCCACTAGACTTCCTCATTGTTTGCAAAACGTAACCAAAGTAATGGTATTTGTTACTGTAAAACAACTTATAAGGTGAACTCAAACTTCTGTTGGATTTATATATACCTTTATAGGTGCCTGACACTGAAAGGAAAATCAGGCCCAATGTTACACACTAGGTTTTCTGTGCCCCAATAATTTGAGACAGATGGCACACACAGGACCAGCACTCAAGCAGAAATGCCAATCTTAATCTCCCACTATTTTTTTTTTTCTGGGAGAATTTAAAAAAAAAAAAAACACTATTACACACTAGGTTTTCTGTGGCACACAATGAGAGACAGATGCCACACAAAGGACTGGCACAGAGGCAGACTTGCCAATCTTTATCTCCCAGACTCCCACTATTATTTATTTTTTTTACAGGGAGAATTTACCCCCCAAAAAAAGAATGGCCCAGTATTACACAGTGGTTTTCAGTGGCACACAATTAGAGACAGATGCCACACACAACAATGGCACAGAGGCAGACTTGCCAATCTTTATCTCCCAGACTCCCACTATTATTTTTTTTTATATAGGGAGAATTTACCCCCAAAAAAAGAATGGCCCAGTATTACACAGTGGTTTTCGGTGGCACACAATTAGAGACAGATGCCACACACAGCAATGGCACAGAGGCAGACTTGCCAATCTTTATCTCCCAGACTCCCACTATTATTTTTTTTTATACAGGGAGAATTTACCCCCCCCCCAAAAAAAAATGGCCCAGTATTACACAGTGGTTTTCGGTGGCACACAATGAGAAACAGATGCCACACACAGGACTGGCACAGAGGCAGACTTGCCAATCTTTATCTCCCAGACTCCCACTATTATTTTTTTTTTACAGGGAGACTTTACCCCCCAAAAAAGAATGTCCCAGTATTACACAGTGGTTTTCAGTGGCACACAATGAGAGACAGATGCCACACACAGGACTGGCACAGAGGCAGACTTGCCAATCTTTATCTCCCAGACTCCCACTATTAATTTTTTTTTTTACAGGGAGAATTTACCCCCCCCCCAAAAAAATGGCCCAGTATTACACAGTGGTTTTCGGTGGCACACAATGAGAGACAGATGCCACACACAGGACTTGCACAGAGGCAGACTTGCCAATCTTTATCTCCCAGACTCCCACTATTATTTATTTTTTTACAGGGAGAATTTACCCCCCCCAAAGAAAAGAATGGCCCAGTATTACACAGTGGTTTTCAGTGGCACACAATGAGAGACAGATGCCACACACAGGACTGGCACAGAGGCAGACTTGCCAATCTTTATCTCCCAGACTCCCACTATTAATTTTTTTTTTACAGGGAGAATTTACCCCCCCCAAAAAAAAATGGCCCAGTATTACACAGTGGTTTTCGGTGGCACACAATTAGAGACAGATGCCACACACAGCAATGGCACAGAGGCAGACTTGCCAATCTTTATCTCCCAGACTCCCACTATTATTTTTTTTTATACAGGGAGAATTTACCCCCCCCAAAAAAAATGGCCCAGTATTACACAGTGGTTTTCGGTGGCACACAATTAGAGACAGATGCCACACACAGCAATGGCACAGAGGCAGACTTGCCAATCTTTATCTCCCAGACTCCCACTATTATTTTTTTTTATACAGGGAGAATTTACCCCCCCAAAAAAATGGCCCAGTATTACACAGTGGTTTTCGGTGGCACACAATGAGAGACAGATGCCACACGCAGGACTGGCACAGAGGCAGACTTGCCAATCTTTATCTCCCAGACTCCCACTATTAATTTTTTTTTTTGCAGGGAGAATTTACCCTTTCCAAAAAAATGGCCCAGTATTACACAGTGGTTTTCGGTGGCACACAATGAGACAGATGCCACACACAGCAATGGCACAGAGGCAGACTTGCCAATCTTTATCTCCCAGACTCCCACTATTAATTTTTTTTTTTACAGGGAGAATTTACCCCCCCCAAAAAAATGGCCCAGTATTACACACTGGTTTTCGATGGCACACAATGAGAGACAGATGCCACACACAGCAATGGCACAGAGGCAGACTTGCCAATCTTTATCTCCCTGCACTAATCTCAGAAAAGTATGGCATGCAGCTATAAAAAGGACTGCTGCACACAAAAGTGTGGACAAACACACAAGATAGCTGTGCAGAAAGGAAGGAACAACAGGATTTGTGCTTTGAAAAAAGCAGTTGGTTTGCACAGCGGCGTACACACACAGCAACGCAGCTATCAGGGAGCCTTCTAGGGCAGCCCAAAGAGCTACAGCGCTGAGGAAAAAAAAATGTAGCTTCCACTGTCCTGCAAACAAAAGGTGGTGTTGGACAGTGGAAATCGCTACAGCACAAGCGGTTTGGGACTTTATGTACCCTGCCTGACACTATCCCTGCTTCTGAAGAAGCGGCAGCAACCTCTCCCTACGCTCAGATCAGCAGCAGTAAGATGGCGGTCAGCGGGAACGCCCCTTTATAGCCCCTGTGACGCTGCAGAAAGCAAGCCAATCACTGCAATGCCCTTCTCTAAGATGGTGGGGACTGAGATCTATGTCATCACGCTGCCCACACTCTGCGTCCACCTTCATTGGCTGAGAAATGGCGCTTTTAGCGTCATTGAAACGCGACTTTGGCGCGAAAGTCACGTACCGCATGGCCGACCCCACACAGGGATCGGATCTGGTTTCATGAGACGCCGACTTTGCCAAAAGTCGGCGACTTATGAAAATGAACGATCCGTTTCGCTCAACCCTAATGGGGACCATTATACTGTATGTAGCACTATGTGTGGTCATTATACTCTATGGAGGACCTCATGGGGTGCATTATACGGTACAGAGCAATAGCCCACTATTCTCTATGGAACAATTTAGGGGGTCAATTGTTCTGTATTGAGCAATATAGGAGGCCCATTGTTCTGTATGGAGAAATATAGGGGGCACATGATACTGTATACAGCAATATATGGGGCCCGTTACACTGCAAGTAGCACTATGTGGGACCATTAAACTGTATGGAGCAATATAGGGAGAACATTATACTGTATGGAGCAAATACATGGGGCCCATTATACTGTGTGACGTAATACATGGGTCTAGAGATGGGCAAACCCGACCAGTAATGTTCTGCATCTGTACCGAACACCAGGAAGTTTGTGTTACTGGTCGGGTTCGCAAAAACACCTTTTCTGATCGGCGGTGAAATCATCCTCGCCAGTCAGAGAGCTGCAGTTCCCATGCTGTCAAAGGACAGCGTGAGCGCTCAGCTGTGATCAGAGGCATAAAGTTTACCTCCGGTCATTGGTCTACTGCTCCCATCATCCAACACCTTTTGCGACTAAGGACAGCGAGAGCAGGAGCGGCTGATGGGAGTATTCATTAGCTGACTCCTGCGCTGTAAATAAATAATTTAAAAAAAAAATGGTGTGAGTTCTCCTGTATTTTTGATAAACAGCTAGGCAAAACTCACAGCTGGGGACTGCAACCCTCAGTAGACAGCTTCAACAAGGCTGGTTATCAAGAATAGAGGGGTCCCCTCACTGTTTTTGAAATTATTTAAATAAATAATTTTTAAAAAATGATGTGGGATCCCTGGTATTTTCAGGCTCAGCCTAAAAATAGCAGCCCGCAGCTGCCAAGAAAAGGCAAATCTACTAGATGCGCTAATTCTCACGCTTTGCCTGGATCTTCCCACTTGCTCTGTAGCGGTGGCAAGTGGGTTTAATATTTGTGTTGAGTCGGTGTTACCTTTGTATTGTCAGGTGGAATCAAGCCCATGGCTTAGTAATGGAGAGGCATCTATAAGACACCTATCTATTACTAATACTATAGTTGCATGGTAAATAAAGACAGCCAGAATAAAGTCCTTTATTAGAAATAAAATAAAACACATTTTAACTTTTTTATTTAAAAATAGCAAACACAGTTATACTCACCGAATGCTTATTCCACTGAAGCCCTTGCCTTCTGTAAGAAAATAAAAATTAAAAACAATATCCCTCATCTATCTTTCATTCTATCCCACTCCGTAATCCATGTCTGGGGAAAAAATAGTTTTCAACCTTGACGGTGCCAAAATGCGACCGTCCAGGCTGAGAACCACTGGTGACTGAACTGCTGTGAGCGCAGCCTCACTGACTGGTGGTGAAGTCATCAAGGTTACCTCTGGTCACAGAGGCTGCATTCCCAGCTGGGCAGAACTGCCATGACCTCGGTGAGATCCCCGCTAGCACCATGAGAAAAATTCTTCAGAGCAGTTCAGTCACCAGTGGTTCTCAGCCTGGATGGTCAAAGGCTGCAGTGGAATAGGAGTTAGGTGAGTATAACTGTGTTTGCTATTTTTAAATAAAAAAGCAAAGTGTGTTTTGTTTTATTTCTAATAGAGGACTTTATTCTGGCTGTGTCTTTATTTACCATGTATCTATAGGATTACTAATGGATATAGATACATATACATATATACAGATACTATAGGATTACTAATTATTACTAAGGTGTCTTATAGACGCCTCTCCATTACTAACCTGTGGGTTTGATGTGGTAGGGGGTAGAGTTGAGCGACTTTTACCTTTTTAGGATCGAGTCGGATTTTGCGAAACCCGACTTTGTCAAAAGTCGGGTCGGGTGAAATCGGCCGGTTATTGTGAAAAGTCAGGGGTCGACCGAAACACGAAACCCAATGCAAGTCAATGGGGAAGCAAAGTCGGCATTGATTGGAGGACAGGAAAACACCTACAGTGCCCATTTTAATGCCAAAAACATCAATTCTTGTTACTTAAGCTTGTCAATCTTAATTTACCTTATAAAGAATAGTTAGGCATTGAAAATTGGGGATCATTTGGCTAAAGTTGTAGGGGGGGTAGGGCTGGCTCAAGTTTTTCGTGGGCCCAGGAAACGCGGACTACGTCACGGCGGTGGAGCAGGGAGAGGTAAGTATTTCAACTTTGCAAGTGCTGTGATCCTGAGCAAGCAGGGGGGGCACACTCGTTCACATTGGCACTGGCACAGGGCCCCTCAAAGTACGGCGGTGTTTGACGGCGGGGGCGCCTCCCACCGGCAGAGACACTTTTGCGTACTATGAGGGGCCCTGTGCCAGTGACGTCGCCAACGAGTATGCCCCCCACCTGATGAAGGAACCTGCACTTTCATCTGCACCTTCCTCTTTGTCCCCGTGTAAGGTGGTATAGTATGCGGGAAGGGGAACCAGACTTTCAGCAGGGTCAGATACTGGCTGTGTAGAGTGCAAGGGGAATGTAGTGGTCTGGGTCAATGTACCAGCAGACTCATCTAGCAGTGGCTGGGAAATGGGCAGGATGAGGAGGAAACACAGATATAGGCCCAAAGAATAAAGTAGGCTAAATGCAGTTCAAAATTGGTAACAGGACTAAACAGGCGGCATTGCTTTGTTCAGTGGAGGACAACTGTAATGAGTGGCAGACACAGTTAGTAGGCCCAAATAATAAAGTGGGCCAAATAAAGTTCAAAATTGGTAACAGGAGTAATCAGGCGGCACTGCTTTGTTCAGTGGAGGAGAGCAACAAGCAGCGGCAGACACCGTTAGTAGGGCCCAACCAAATTAGTAGGCCAAATGCAGTTTAATATGTTATTCAGGCCGAAAGCCTGAAGATTGAAGCTCAGCTTTGATCAGTGGAGGAGTACACCAAGCAGCGGCAGACACCGTTAGTAGGGCCCCCAAAAAATAGTAGGCCAAATGCAGTTTCATATTCTAAATACAGGCCGAAAGCCTGAAGATTGAAGCTCAGCTTTGATCAGTGGAGGAGAACACCAAGGAGCGGCAGACACCGTTAGTAGGGCCCAACCAAACTAGTAGGCCAAATGCAGTTTCATATTCTATATACAGGCCGAAAGCCTGAAGATTGAAGCTCAGCTTTGATCAGTGGAGGAGAACACCAAGGAGCGGCAGACACCATTAGTAGGGCCCAACCAAACTAGTAGGCCAAATGCAGTTTCATATTCTAAATACAGGCCGAAAGCCTGAAGATTGAAGCTCAGCTTTGATCAGTGAATGAGAACACCAAGGAGCGGCATACACCATTAGTAGGGCCCAAAAAACCTAGTAGGCCAAATGCAGTTTAATATGTTATACAGGCCGAAAGCCTGAAGATTGAAGCTCAGCTTTGATCAGTGGAGGAGAACACCAAGGAGCGGCAGACACCGTTAGTAGGGCCCAACCAAACTAGTAGGCCAAATGCAGTTTAATATGTTATACAGGCCAAAAGCCTGAAGATTGAAGCTCCGCTTTGATCAGTGGAGGAGAACACCAAGGAGCGTCAGACACCGTTAGTAGGGCCCAACCAAACTAGTAGGGCAAATGCAGTTTCATATTCGAAATACAGGCCGAAAGCCTGAAGATTGAAGCTCAGCTTTGATCAGTGGAGGAGAACACCAAGGAGCGGCAGACACCGTTAGTAGGGCCCAATCAAACTAGTAGGCCAAATGCAGTTTCATATTCTAAATATAGGCTGAAAGCCTGAAGATTGAAGCTCAGCTTTGATCAGTGGAGGAGAACACCAAGGAGCGGCAGACACCGTTAGTAGGGCCCAACCAAACTAGTAGGCCAAATGCACTGACCACGCCCCTTGAGGAAGCGAGACTTTGTCTCGCGAAACGCGCGTTGGGAGAGCGATCACCTGCAGAGCTAACACGCTTACAATATGGGTAAATAACCTCTTGTATTGTTTTATTCTATGTGTGGTTCCATTGTAAATGTTAGGTGTGAAGTGGCTAATTGTTAGATCATCGCTGTTACTTGGATCAGCGTGGTTTGGACTACCTTTATCCAAACTTGTGTCACACCTGTAACTAACACAGGATTCATTGTGTTAAGTTTGTATACACCCATTGTTGGTAGTTAATGATTAATCTGGAACCCATTTATATTGTTGGCTTTCTGCTTGTGATCGCGTTTTTGCGTTATCACCTTATTTGGATCATTTCTGTTTTTCATACTGACATATTGTCCTTATAATAAATGAATATTTGTTAAATATTATATGTAATAATAAATATATACTTTTATACGTAAAAAACTCTTGATCTCTCTTGTGTTTATGATTATTTTTGAGTTTAGTATATTTATGAGAATCTATATTGCTGGTTTCTTTATATGTTAATATGTTATACAGGCCGAAAGCCTGAAGATTGAAGCTCAGCTTTGATCAGTGGAGGAGAACACCAAGGAGCGGCAGACACCGTAAGTACGCCCAACCAAACGAGTAGGCCAAATGCAGTTTCATATTCTAAATATAGGCCGAAAGCCTGAAGATTGAAGCACAGGAGAAAAGCACAGGAGAACACCAAGGAGCGTCAGACACCGTTAGTAGGGCCCAAAAAAACTAGTAGGCCAAATGCAGTTTCATATTCTATATACAGGCCGAAAGCCTGAAGATTGAAGCTCAGCTTTGTTCAGTGGAGGACAGCTGTAATGACTCGAGTGGCGCAGACAGACACAGGTAGTAGGCCTAAAATAAAAAAGTAGACTAAATTCAGTTCAAAATTGGTAACTGGAGTAAAGTGGCATCATTGCTTTGTTCAGTGGAGGACAGCTGTAATGAGGGGCAGACACAGTTTGTAGGCCCAAAAAAGTAAGTAGGCTTAATCCAGTTTAAAACTGGTAACAGGAGTGAACGGGCGGCATTACTTTGAACAGTGGAGGACAGCTGTAATGTGTGGCACAGACAGACACAGGTAGTAGGCCTACAATAAAAAAGTTGGATAAATTCAGTTCAAAACAGGTAACAGGAGTGAACTGGCAGCATTGCTATGTTCGGTGGAGGACAACTGGAAGAAGTGGCTGACACAGTTAGTTGGCCAAAATAGTAAAGTGGGCTAAATATCTGCAAAAAAAATGTTCCTAAATAAACAGGTGGCAAAGCTAGGTACAGGGGTTGGTTCCTCTGCTGAGTAGCAGACAGTGATAGTTCGCGCACAGTATTCACAGGTCTAAATGGAGGGCAGGGCCCCTGTATATTTTTACTATCATCTATCAATTCAACAAATTTGTATTGGCAGTGCCATTGAAGGATTTAACAGCACAGACTAAACAGTGGTGGAGCAGTGAGAGGTAAGTTTTGCAAGTGGTAGAGCACTGTTTGAGCTGGGGGGGACACTCTCTCGTGGGCGGCGGTACTGGCCCAGGGCCACTCATATTACGATGGTGTGTCTGACATTGGGTGTGCACCACCACCGCCAGAGACACTTCATTGTACTATGAGGGACCCTGTGCCAGTGCCGTCGCCCAAAAGTGGGCATACCCACCTGTCCAGGCAAATGGCACTCACACGGGTGCTTGCGCCAAGTGCTGACCACGGCCTCGTGGGGGGAGTCAGCCCATTTAGGGAGATGTAAAAATGGCCTATGGTGGACATTCAGCAGCTGCAAATGGAGGAATTGGAGCAGTCAGTAAGAGGAGGCCAAAAGCAAGACCTTTTTACAGGAAAGCTACGTGTCAGCAGGGGAAGGTGGGGCAAAATAATTTGAAATCCATGATTGGTTCATTTTAATGAAGGTTAGATCATCAACATTTTGGGTAGCCAGACGAGTCCTTTTTTCGGTCAGTATTGAACCAGCAGCACTGAATACTCTTTCTAATAGCACACTAGCAGCTGGGCAAGCGAGCTCCTGTAATTAGTGTTGAGCGATACCTTCCGATATCGGAAAGTATCGGTATCGGAAAGTATCGGCCGATACCGTCAAAGTATCGGATCTAATCCGATACCGATACCCGATCCCAATGCAAGTCAATGGAACGAAAATATTGGAATTAAAATAAACCCTTTCTTTCCTTGTAGGCTAATTCTACATGAAGGAAAACAACTAAAAGTAATGTAGGATGTATTGGGGGAGGTGGCGGAGACATTAAAAGCACAGAGGTTTAGCCCAATCAAATAGAATAGCAGGATTTTTATATTTTTTTATGACGTTCGGCGTTAGAAAGATTTTTACTATGTTAATTTTTTATTTATTTTGCCAGATATTGATGTTTCACTACTTCCACGCCCTTCACCTTCTTTTTTACTTCTCCCACACTTTCTTCTTCATTATCCTCATCATCAGCTTCTTTGACATCAACTTCTTCACCTTATTCATCTTCTTCTTCATCTTCTACCTATTATTTTTTTTCTTACATTGTTCATATTCTTTTTATTTAACTATTATCTTCTTCGTATTCAACTTCTTCATCATATTCTTATTTGTGACAGGCATTCCCGTAGTTGTTATCTATAAAAGTTTGAAGATTACACCTTCCGTTCTGCCTGTCACAAAAGAGTTACATTTGTCCGCGTTCAGTTTGGCCTGCAGCATCAGGCTTTATCCAGGGGCACCACGAGGAGGAACGGACTCACCCCCATACACTGCTTAGTCTTCTTCTGCTTATAATTTAGATAATATCTTTTGCTCTGATATTTAGTCTTATGCTTAATGTTCTTCTGCTCTTTGTTCTGCAGTCTCTTGTTCTTCTGCTTCTCGGTCTTCCAGGTCGTCGTCGTCTTCGGGGTCGTCGTCATCGGGGTCGTCTTCAGGGTCATCGTCTCCAGGGTCGTCGTCATCTCGGTGGTTGTCGTCTCTGGTGTCGTCATCATCTTAGGGGTGGTCTTCCGGGTCATCGTCTTTAGGGTCTTGAACTTGGAAATGTAGCAGAAGGTACAAGAAGGCTGAGAAAATGCCGAGAAACAGCTGATGGAACTGGAACTCGGATGGCTACCCGAAGGTCCAAGAGCCAATGGAACTACCGAGGACCAGCTGACGTTACTGGAACCCAGTTACTAAGCAGGAGGTACCCGTGCCTGAAAGCACTACCAAGGACCACCTGACGTTGGTGGAACTCGGATACCCAGAGGGAGGCACCTAAGCCAAAGGCTCTGCCCGGAACCAGCTGACGGTACTGGAACCAGGATGGGGAGCAGAAGGTACAAGAGCAAAAGACACTGCCGAGAACCAGCTGACGGTGCTGGAACCCGGATGGGTAGCTGAAGGTCCAAGAGCCAATGGAACTACCGAGGACCAGCTGACGTTACTGGAACCCGGTTACTAAGCAGGAGGTACCCGTGCCTGAAAGCACTACCAAGGACCACCTGACGTTGGTGGAACTCGGATACCCAGAGGGAGGCACCTAAGCCAAAGGCTCTGCCCGGAACCAGCTGACGGTACTGGAACCAGGATGGGGAGCAGAAGGTACAAGAGCAAAAGACACTGCCGAGAACCAGCTGACGGTACTGGAACCCGGATGGGTAGCCGAAGGTCCAAGAGCCAATGGAACTACCGAGGACGAGCTGACGTTACTGGAACCCGGTTACTAAGCAGGAGGTACCCGTGCCTGAAAGCACTACCAAGGACCACCTGACGTTGGTGGAACTCGAATACCCAGAAGGAGGCACCTAAGCCAAAGGCTCTGCCCATAACCAGCTGACGGTGCTGGAACCAGGATGGGGACCTATTCAAGCTTGTCTTCCTAGAGCCCCAACTAGCAGTGTTGGAGCAAAGGGTCAGCAGGGGGAGCGGAGTGTAGGCTGAAGCCTGCACTGGCGGCAGCTTTGGGTCTGTTGTGTCTGCGTGGCTGTTGCAGGACACGTTGCCGGCTACACAGCAGGGGAACAGCTGGCGGTGCTGAACCCCACTGACACATTGGCGAGGTGTTTGGCTCTGTGCAGCCAGCGCATCTGGGCCCCAACTGGCGGTGTTAGAGCCCAGGGTCAGCAGGAGGAGGAGAGGGAGCGGAGTGTAGGCCGAAGCCTAATTGAACCAATTTCAAAGGTAACCTTTAACCCCCCCTCAGGTGTTACAAACTAGAAGAGCCACAGCTTATGCAGCAGTAGTGCTGCACAAGTCAAAGGTTGCTCTTTTAATTTTTCTCCTTGCACACGCTGAATGAAACACGTATAACATTTAGCCCTTTATACAGTCAAACTGTGTTGGAGGCGAGAGTTCCCTTCGTAATGAGACGCAGCACAGATGTCAAGAATCCCACCTTGGTGCTGGGCGCAGCCTCCTGAGCGTTGTTATTTGCTGTACAGGAGTCTGCGCTGTCGTGTTATCGCTTGGCCTTGCGCTGTTAGCGCTGCCCATCTTCTGACATCATGTAATGTCGGCCGTTGCGGTTTGCGATGACCATGAATCCCAGCCCCGCAGTGTCTTAACATTGTTAAAACACTGCGGGGCTGGGATTCATGGCCTGGCGCAGTACATATGTTCGCCTCTCACTTGGGTTCTTACACCCGCTTCATACTATGTGGCGTCAGCTGATCCCTTATCGCATGCCACGGCCATGAAGACGCACAGTCCGAAGAAGGCGGAAGGAGATGAGGGACAGGCGAAGAAATGCACCGTTCATGCCCGTCAATCACACCCTCGCAGTCCAAATAAATAAGACACCGAGGGGCGCTGTGTGGGGCAAGGCAGCCGCAGAGGCGCAGGCAGCCAAACAATGATGCCAGAAGACGGGCAGCGCTACCAAGGAGCTTGTTGCGTGTCAATACAAAGGAAAATCACACCTGAGGGACGTTTTAATGGTCGCAGAGGACTCATTTTAGACGTGTTCAGTTCAACATGGGCAAGGAGAATAAGTTTCTGAGCCACCTTGCACACATGCAGCATTACTGCCGTACAAGGTGGCTGTAAAACATAGAAACACCTGGGGGAGGGGGGACAGGTTTCCTTCAATTTCAGTTCTTGTGTCTGCGTGGCTGTTGCAGGACACGTTGCCGGCTACACAGCAGGGGAACAGCTGGCGGTGCTGAACCCCACTGACACATTGGCGAGGTGTTTGGCTCTGTGCAGCCAGCACATCTGGGCCCCAACTGGCGGTGTTAGAGCCCAGGGTCAGCAGGAGGAGGAGAGGGAGCAGAGTGTAGGCCGAAGCCTGCACTGGAGCAAGTTGAAAGGGAACCTTTAACCCCCCCAGGCATTTGTAGCTGAAAGAGCCATCGTGTACAGCACTAATGCTGGAAAAGGTAAACTTAGCTCTTTTAATTATGGTCCTTGCACATGCTGAACCTAACACTTATGAAATGTGTCCCCTCCTACCCTGATACCGTCCAGTTGGTGGAACTTTCCTTTGTCATGTGACGCAGCACAGCTGTCACTCTTACCCCCTTGGCGCCGTGCGCCGCCTCCTCAGCATTGTTTGAATCAGTCCCGGAGCCTGCGCTGTTAGGTTAGCCCTTGGCCATGCACACATTTTGCGCTGCCCGTCTTCTGACATCATTTGGTGTCAGACTGGCTGCGCCTGTGCGGCTGCGCTGGTCGAGATCCCGCCTCGCAGTGTCGTCTAATGTAATCCCACCGCGGGCCTGGGATCCGTGGCCATGCACAGTGCATATCCTCACCTCTCACTCCCCTCTCTACGGCTTCGTCAGACTGTGCGGTGTCACGGCCGTGGCATGCTATTAGGGATCAGCTGACACCGCACAGTCTGAAGAAGCCGTAGGGAGATGAGTGAGAGGCGGAGGTTCAGATATGCACTGCGCATGTCCATGGATCACAGGTCCGCAGTGGGATTAAATCAGAAGACACTGCGAGGCGGGATCTTGGCCAGCGCGGCCGCACAGGCGCAGCCAGCCTGACACCAAATGATGTCAGAAGACGGGCAGCGCAAAATGTGTGCATGGCCAAGGGCTAGCCTAACAGCGCAGGCTCTGGGACTGATTCAAACAATGCTGAGGAGGCGGCGCACGGCGCCAAGGGGGTAGGAATGACGGCTGTGCTGCGCCACATGACAAAGGAAAGTTCCACCTACCGGACGGTTTCACGGTAGGAGGGGACACTTTTCATAAGTGTTAGGTTCAGCATGTGCAAGGAGCACCACGAAAAGAGGCACTTTTTCCCTTTGCATCATTACTGCTGCACAAGGTGGCTCCTTCAGTAACAAACGCCTGGGGGGGGGACAGGTTCCCTTAAATTTTACTTGTTGTGTCTGCGTGGCAGTCGCAGTACACGTTGCCGTATACACAGCAGGGGAACAGCTGGCGGTGCTGAACCCCACTAACACATTGGCGAGGTGTTTGGCTCTGTGCGGACAGCACTTCTGGACAGCAACTAGCGGTGTTGGAGCCCAGGGACAGGAGGAGGAGGTGGTGGAGGAGATAGGAGGGATTGCCACACACACAGCTGGGGAACAGCTGACGTTACTGAACCCCAATAACAGAGGAGGGACTGTTGGGACTGTGCGTACAGCACTACCAGGCAACAACTAGCGGTGTTGGAGCCCAGGGACAGGAGGAGGAGGAGGAGGTGGAGGAGATAGGAGGGATTGCCACACACACAGCTGGGGAACAGCTGACGTTACTGAACCCCAATAACAGAGGAGCGACTGTTGACTGTGCGTACAGCACTTCTGGACAACAACTAGCCGTGTTGGAGCCCAGGGACAGGAGGAGGAGGAGGAGGTGGAGGAGATAGGAGGGATTGCCACACACACAGCTGGGGAACAGCTGACGTTACTGAACCCCAATAACAGAGGAGGGACTGTTGGGACTGTGCGTACAGCACTACCAGGCAACAACTAGCGGTGTTGGAGCCCAGGGACAGGAGGAGGAGGAGGAGGTGGAGGAGATAGGAGGGATTGCCACACACACAGCTGGGGAACAGCTGACGTTACTGAACCCCAATAACAGAGGAGCGACTGTTGACTGTGCGTACAGCACTTCTGGACAACAACTAGCCGTGTTGGAGTCCAGGGACAGGAGGAGGAGGAGGAGGTGGAGGAGATAGGAGGGATTGCCACACACACAGCTGGGGAACAGCTGACGTTACTGAACCCCAATAACAGAGGAGGGACTGTTGGGACTGTGCGTACAGCACTACCAGGCAACAACTAGCGGTGTTGGAGCCCAGGGACAGGAGGAGGAGGAGGAGGTGGAGGAGATAGGAGGGATTGCCACACACAGCTGGGGAACAGCTGATGTTACTGAACCCCAATAACAGAGGAGGGACTGTTGGGACTGTGCGTACAGCACTACCAGGCAACAACTAGCGGTGTTGGAGCCCAGGGACAGGAGGAGGAGGAGGAGGTGGAGGAGATAGGAGGGATTGCCACACACACAGCTGGGGAACAGCTGACGTTACTGAACCCCAATAACAGAGGAGCGACTGTTGACTGTGCGTACAGCACTTCTGGACAACAACTAGCCGTGTTGGAGCCCAGGGACAGCAGGAGGAACAGAGGAACACAGTGTAGGCCGAAGCCTGATTGGAGAAAGTCTAAAGGGAACCTTTAACCCCCCCCCCCCAAGGCGTTTGTAGCTGAAAGAGCCAGCTTGTGCAGCACAGAGGATGCAAAAGGAAAAGGTGGCTCTTTTCATTATGCTCCTTGCAAACACAGAACTGAACACTTATAAAATGTGTCCCCTGATACCGTGAGACCGTCCCGGAGGTGGGACTTTCCTTCGTAATATGACGCAGCACAGCCGTCATTCCTACCCCCTTGGCGCCGTGCCCCGGCTCCTCAGCGTTGTTTGATTCCTTCCCGGAGCCTGCGCTGTTATGTTATCCCTTGGCCAGGTACACTTAGCGCTGCCCATCTTCTGACATCATTTGGTGTCAGGCTGGCTGCGCCTGTGCGGCCGCGCTGGCCGAGAGCCCGCCTCGCAGTGTCGTCTAATGTAATCCCACCGTGGGCCTGGCATCCATGGCCATGCGCAGTGCATATCCTCGCCTCTCACTCCCCTCCCTACGGCTTCTTCAGACTGTGCGGTGTCACGGCCGTGGCATGCTATCAGGGATCAGCTGACACCGCACAGTCTGAAGAAGCCGTAGGGAGATGAGTGAGAGGTGGAGGTTCAGATATGCACTGCGCATGTCCATGGATCTCAGGCCCCCAGTGGGATTAAATCAGAAGACACTGCGAGGCGGGCTCTCGGCCAGCGCGGCCGCACAGGCGCAGCCAGCCTGACACAAATGATGTCAGAAGATGGGCAGCGCTAAGTGTGCCTGGCCAAGGGATAACATAACAGCGCAGGCTCCGGGACGGAATCAAACAACACTGAGGAGCCGGGGCACGGCGCCAAGGGGGTAGGAATGACGGCTGTGCTGCGTCATATTACGAAGGAAAGTCCCACCTCCGGGACGGTTTTACGGTATCAGTGGACACATTTTATAAGTGTTAAGTTCTGCGTGTGCAAGGAGCTAAACAAAAATAGCTACCTTTTCCTTGTGCAGCATTACTGCTGCACAAGGTGGCTCTTTCAGTAACAAACGCCTTGGGGGGGGGACAGGTTCCCTTACATTTCAGTTGTTGTGTCAGCGTGGCGGTCGCAGGACACATTGCCGGCTACACAGCTGGGGATCAGCTGACGTTACTGAAACCCAATAACACTGGGTCGTATGTTTTGACTGTGCAGACGGCACTTCTGAGCCTCAACTGGCGGTGTTGGAGCCCAGGAATTTAAGTTCAGGTGGTAGAAAGATGAACACAACAGGAGACCTGGATAACGTAGACAGTGACCTAATTATTTAATCAGGAAGAGGAGTGGCAAATTCCTGCGAGATCCAGGCCTTGTTCATTTTCAGGAAAGTAAGCCGGTCAACGCTATCGGAGGATAGTCGCATGCGACGGTCAGTTAGTACACCACCTGCAGCACTAAAGACACGTTCCGATAATACACTAGCCGCAGGGCAAGCCAGCACCTCCAATGCATACTGGCTTAGCTCTGGCCATGTATCCAGCTTTGAGACCCAAAACTTGAAAGGTGAAGAGCCGTCTGGGAGTACAGCAAGAGGGCAAGACATGTAGTCTGTCACCATCTGACGGAACCGTTGCCTCCTGCTGACTGGAGCCATCTGTGATGGTGTAGACTTTTGTGGCGGGCACAGAAAACTGTGCCACAGTTGGGCCATACTGGTCTTGCCTTGGGCAGAGGCACTGCTTCTGCTCCCTCTTTGTGCAGAGCCTCCACCACTGCCTGGACGCACTGAGCTGCTTTGTAATGCACTAGCAGCACTTCTCTCAGTTGGAATGGAGAAGATGATGGAATTCACCAGTGTGTCTTGGCACTCCCACATTTTTCGCTCCCGGTTCAACGTTGTGATGAGGCTTTCTATGTTGTCCCGGTAGCGAGGATCGAGGAGGGTGAACACCCAATAATCAGACATGTTGAGAATGTGGGCGATGCGGCGGTCGTTTCTCAGACACTGCAGCATGTAATCCACCATGTGCTGCAGACTGCCAACTGCCCAAGAAATGCTGTCCCCTGCTGGAGGCGTGATATCTGCCCGCTCGTCATCACCCCACCCTCGCTGTACACACTGAGTACTGGACAATTGTGTAACTCCCTCCTCTGGACGGATGTCTTCCTCCTCCATTGACTCCTCCTCATCCTCCTCACAAACTGTCCCCTGCCTATGCGTTTGTGAGGAACCACGTGGCGCTGACTGTCCAGAAGATGATGGAAATGGTGAATCCTCATCCTCCACCTCTTCCACAACATCATCCCTTAGCGCTTGCAATGATTTTTCAAGCAGGCAGATAAGGGGGACAGTCATGCTGACTAGTGCATCATCTGCACTCGCCATCCGCGTGGAATAATCGAAGGGACGCAAAACCTGGCAGACGTCCTTCATAGTGGCCCACTCTGTGATTGTGAAGTCTGAACGGCGCGGAGTGCAACTTATTTGCGCCTGATGCAGCTGGTACTCCATTACAGCTTGCTGCTGCTCACACAACCACTCCAACATATGTAACGTGGAATTCCACCTGGTAGGTAGGTCACATATGATGCGATGTTCCGGCAGGTGGTGTTGGCGCTGCAGAGCCGCAATGCGCGCTTTTGCCGTGCTGGAATGCCGCAAGTGAGCACACTCTAGGCGGACCTTGTGCAGCAGTGCATCAAGATCCGGATAGTCCCTCAAAAAACTCTGCACGACCAAATTGAGCACATGTGCCAGACATGGGATGTGAGTGAGGTTGCCGAGGCCCAGAGCTGCCACCAGATTTCGGCCATTATCACACACTACCATGCCTGGCTGGAGATTCGCTGGCACAAACCACACATCGCTCTCCTGCTTGATGGCATTCCAGAGCTCCTGCGCTGTGTGGCTTCGATTCCCCAAAGAAATTAATTTCAAGATGGCCTGTTGACGTTTGGCCACGGCTGTGCTCATGTCGGTCGTAAAAGGTAAACGTTCATCACGGGTCCATGTGGAGGTGGACTGTGACGGCTCCTGCAGCGATGATTCTGAGGAACTGGTGTAAGAGGAGGAGTCAATGCGTACAGAATGGATTCCTGCAATCCTTGGAGTGGGCAGGACACGTCCTGCGCCACTCGCACGGTCTGTACCCGGCTCAACGACATTAACCCAATGGGCAGTGAGGGAAAGGTATCGCCCCTGTCCATGTTGACTGGTCCACGTATCGGTGGTGAGGTGGACCTTGCTACTGACGGCATTCAGTAGCGCGTGTTTTATGTGTCCCTCCACATGCTTGTGCAGGGCAGGGACGGCTTGCCTGCTGAAGTAAAAGCGGCTGGGCACATTGTACTGTGGGACTGCCAATGACATCAAGTCACGGAAGCTGTCAGTCTCCACCAGCCTGAATGACAGCATTTCCAGTGACAGAAGTTTGGCAATGCCTGCAGTCAGAGCCTGTGCTCGTGGGTGGTTTGACGAGAAAGGCCGCCTTTTCTCCCATGCCTGTACTACCGATGGCTGTAGACTGGGCTGGGAGTGTGTGGATGACTGGGAAAGTGGTGCTGCGGGTGGAATTACAGCGGGTCTCTGGACAACAAGGCCAGAGGTTCTTCCACGGCGATCCTGGGAGGAAGCCGAACCAGCAGCGTGTGAGCTGGAGGAAGAGGCAACACGAGCTGAAGAGGTGGTAGCTGCCGCTGTTGGTTGGCCTAGCTCTTCAGTGTGTTTTTCTAACTCCGCCGCGTGCCTGGTGCGCACATGTTTCCACATGTTGGAGGTATTGAGGTTGCTGACATTTCGACCTCTTTTGACTTTGTGATGACACACCTTGCATTTGACATAGCAAATGTCATCTGCAACTGTGTCAAAAAAGGACCAGGCACTGCAAGTCTTGGGAGCGCCCTTTTTGGCTTTTGGAAGAGACATGCTCCTAACGGGTGCCAAAGCGGAGGCTGCAGGATCCGCAGTCTTCCCCCTCCCTCTCCCTCTTTGGGCCGTACGGGGGATTTTTCCTCAGAGCTGCTCCCACCACCTTCCTGTCCCTCACGCCAAGATGGGTCAAGGACCTCATCATCTACACTACCCTCTGCCCCCAACTGCTCCTCCTGGGTAGTCTCAGCAGCAGAGCACGCACCAGAAAGTGGCACCTGAGTGTCATTATCAGCGGATGCGGCCTGCGATGTGGTGACCTGAGGCACTGGCCCACCCGCCTCTTCAGAGGAAGAGAGAAAAAGCTGTTGGGCATCACTGCACCCTGCCTCTTCTTCCATTTCTCCAATGCTGCTTGGCTGGCCCCCTGTTTCCAAGCCAAGAGATTCAGAGAACAGAAGTAGAGACGGCTCCTGTCCTGGGCTCTCTGTCTGCCTGGGCAATTTGGCAGGTGGTGAAGAGACAGATGGCTGCTCTCTAGTTCTCTGTGTCTGAGAGCATGTGGCACTAATTGAAGTTGATGCATTAGCTGCCATCCATCCAACAATGGCTTCAATTTGGTCTTCACGCAGCAGCGGTGTACGGCGCTCTGCGACAAAGCTGCGCATGAAGGACTGTTCCCTGGTGAAAGTGGGTGCTGATGAGTCACCGGTGCCCGCAGCAGGCACAGAATCCCCACGTCCTCTCCCTGCTCCGCGCCCATGCCCATGTGCCTTACTCACTGCCTTCTTCATCTTGGTTGACTGATAAAGATAAGCAGAAAAGTACTAACGGCTTTGTGTGCTTATTCCTGAACAACTCCTAACAGGTATAAGAAAAACTAATTTTCTAAAGTGTAGACTAGACTTTAATATGAGCTAATGTGGCCTACACAAATGTAAAGTGGTGTCACTGGTGTGTTTGGTGAACTTTATTATTTATTTATTTTTTGGGGGCTGAACTGACAACAGAGAGAGCTGCAGTCACACGGAGACCGTGCAGACAGCCGTAAACGGCGCTGCAAGGCCCAAAAACCCTCCTCTACGTTATCCTATGTGGTGTTTTTCCACAAGTTAGCTGGAGACGGGTGGAAAGACACTAATAGGAATTTTTTGAAAAAAATGTGCAGCAGCCTGCACTACTTAAAAGAAAAGGAAAATTGATTTTACGGTATGACGCAGTGAAGAACCCTGAGCTGGAGACAACCAGGCTATGGCTGCTCACAGACTACAGGGTGAGCTGCAGTCACACGGAGACCGTGCAGACAGCCGTAAACGGCGCTGCAAGGGCCAAAAACCCTCCTCTACGTTATCCTATGTAGTGTTTTTCCACAAGTTACCTGGAGACGGGTGGAAAGACACTAATAGGATTTTTTGGAAAAAATTAGCAGCAGACTACACTACTTGGAAAAAAAAAAAAAAAAAGAACAGTATGAGGCAATGAACCACCCTCCCTGAACTGAATACAACCAGCTATGGATGGCCTATGGCTGCACTCAGACTAGAGAGTGGGCTGCACTCACACACACACACACACACACACAGACCTTGCAGATCGCTGTGAAAACAGCGCTACAAGGCAAAAGCAAGGTGAATAGTAGGTGAACACAGCGGTTGCTAAATTAGCCTTTGGAAAGCACAAAGAAGCAAATCGCTATCTCTAAACTGGCCCTCAGTCAGCAAACAGCGTCCTGTCACTAACTGAATTCACAGCAGAGTGAGCGCAAAATGGCGCCAGCGACTTTTAAACTGCATCATGACATCATTTCAGCAGCCAATCACAGCCTTGCCAGTAGTTTCAGGCCCTCCATGCTGAACAGGATGTGCCCACACTTGGAATCAGTCTCATTGGCTGATTTCGTACAAAGTTGTGCAGTTTGAATCCTGGGAACTTCCGATTCCGGTATCCAATACGCGGCAAGTATCGGATCTCGGTATCGGAATTCCGATACCGCTAAGTATAGGCCGATACCCGATACTTGCGGTATCGGAATGCTCAACACTACCTGTAATGCATATTCTGCCAATTCAGGCCAGGTGTCTATTTTAGATGCCCAGTAATCAAAGGGGAATGACGGGTGAAGGAGAACATCGATAAGGGAGGAAAAATAGTTCGTAACCATGCTGGACAAATGTTGTCTCCTGTCACTTTGAATTGATGCAGCAGTACCTGTCGTGTCTGCGGTCATTGCAAAATCACTCCACAACCTGGTCACAAAAACCCCCTGTCCAACGCCACTTCTGATTTGTGCACCTCTAACACCTCTGCCATGTTGCCCCCTGCAGGTCGTGTGAGAACCATCACCGCCGCTGTGTGCTGGGAATGCCTGAACCAAACGGTCTACAAGAGTTGCTTGTTTGTAGCCAATATTTGCTCAAGGTTCTCATGTGGCATGATATTTTGCAATTTCCCTTTATAGCGTGGATCCAGGAGGCAGGCCAACCAGTAATTGTCATCGGTCATCATTTTGATAATGCGGGGGTCCCTTTTTAGGATACGCAAGGCATAATCAGCCATGTGGGCCAATGTTCCAGGTGTCAATTCACTGCTTGTGCTGGGTTGAGGAGCACTTTCTGGCAAATCAACATCAGTTGTCTCCCGCAAAAACCCTGTACCTGACCTTGCAACGCCACCAGTTTCTATTGCCCCCTGAGAAGCTTCCTCCTCCCATAAATATTCATCCCCATCATCCTCCTCCTCCTCCTCTTTGTCCACCACCTCGTCCAGGAGAGTTCCCTGGGCAGACAATGGCTGACTGTCGTCAAGGCTTCCCTCCTCCTCGGCTGCAGACGCCTGCTCCTTAATGTGCATCAAACTTTGCATCAGCAGACGCATTAGTGGGATGCTCATGCTTATCATGGCGTCTTCTGCACTTACCAGCTGTGTGCATTCCTCAAAACACTGAAGGACTTGACAGAGGTCTTGTAGCTTCGACCACTGCACACCTGACAACTCCATGTCTGCCATCCAACTGCCTGCCCGTGTATGTGTATCCTCCCACAAATACTTTACAGCACGCCTCTGTTCGCACAGCCTCTGAAGCATGTGCAGTGTGGAGTTCCACCTTGTTGCAATGTCAATTATTAGGCAGTGCTGGGGAAGCTTCAGCGATCGCTGATGGTTCTGCATATGGCTGGAGTGTACAGGCGACCGGCGGATGTGCGAGCAAAGTCTTCCCACCTTCAGG
Organism: Ranitomeya variabilis; assembly: GCF_051348905.1. Taxonomy (NCBI): domain Eukaryota; kingdom Metazoa; phylum Chordata; class Amphibia; order Anura; family Dendrobatidae; genus Ranitomeya; species Ranitomeya variabilis. The sequence goes on along the minus strand of NC_135237.1, from coordinate 244,549,356 downwards.
AGCAGGGCTGGTAACCCCGGATAACTTTTCAGGAAGCACTGCACCACCAGGTTCAAGGTGTGAGCCAGGCAAGGTATGTGTTTTAGTTCTGAAAGGGCTATGGCAGCCATGAAATTCCTTCCGTTATCACTGACTACCTTGCCTGCCTCAAGATGTACACTGCAACCACTGGCAGCTGCGGATGGAGTGGTAGGGTGACTGGTAGTGGTCCCTGGCCATGCCTACTGGTCCATGCATCTGTTGTGAGGTGCACCTTTCTACTGACTGATTGCCTGAGTGCATGGACAATGCGGTCTTTGACATGCTGGTGGAGGGCTGGGATGGCTTTTCTCGCAAAGACATGTCGACTGGGTAGGTCATAGCGTGGTACTGCGTAGGCCATCAGGGCTTTGAAAGCTTCACTTTCAACCAACCGGTAGGGCATCATCTCTAACGAGATTAGTCTAGCAATGTGGGCGTTCAAACCCTGTGTACGCGGATGAGAGGGTGAGTGCTTTCTTTTCCTAACGAGAGTCTCTTAGGGTGAACTGGAGAGGTGCATATGGTGGAACATTTGAAAAAACTGACCGTCACATCCAAACATAGACTAAGTGTGAACAGGTGCTGAACCTAGAGTCACCAACTCTTATACAGTCAAGCATATAAGGCAGCACACTGCAGCGCTGAAACATGCAAACATGAAACACGAAAATTGAACTGCATTACTGCACTACTTTCCTCAAAGGAAAGGAAAGCGTAGGACCTGGTATAAGAGAGATGCCGTAAAGTGGCTACCAGGTACACATAAAATTGGCCATTTTTATGCGCTAAACGCTCTCATTTTTCATATTTCTAGTGCAGTAATGCAGTTCAATTTTCGTGTTTCATGTTTGCATGTTTCAGCGCTGCAGTGTGCTGCCTCATATGGTGGAACAAGCGGTGGTGGTGGTGGTGGTGGACATGGCGGATTGAGAGAGGGTTGGTGATGGTATTCTCGATGTTGACCTACATACAGTGTTTCCTACCAAAAACCTTGTGATTCCCTGACTACTTTGGCCTTGCGACGATACCTCCAGATTTGCTGCTGGTGGTGTCCTAACCGATGGGCTTACAGTGAGAGAAGCAATGTAGCGTTGCTGACTACCTTCATTTTGAGCAGGTGCACCAATGATACAGGACGTTTGGTAGTTAGTCCAGGCTTGCAAGTGCATGGTGGTTAAATCTCTATGCATGCACGTTGTATTTAAATTTTTGACATTCTGCCCTCTGCTAAAGGTCTTTGAGCACTTCTTACAGATAACTTTGCACTGATCATTCGGATCTTGGTTAAAAAATTGCCACACTGCACTCTTCCTACTATCGAATACCTTTTCAGGCATTGCACGCTGTGCTGCTTTCACCGGATGGCCACGCTGTCCAAAAACTGGTTTTGTTTTCGACACACGTTTTTGGCCTGATACGGGCCTGCCAGATGAAAGCTGTTGCGATGTTGATGCCTGCTGTGGCTCATCTGTTGTGAATTTACCTTTTGGCTCCCTCTAGTGGCTGCTAGTGATTTTACTCTGGGTATGTCTATCATCCCTTGTATGCTCACCTGGGTCGTTAGGTCAGGGGTGTTGCTATATAAGCTCCCTGGACCTTCAGTTCAATGCCTGGCAACGTTGATATCAGAGCTAATCTGTAGTGCTCTTGTCTACTGATCCTGGTTCCTGTTTGATTAAGCTAAGTCTGCTTTCTTGCTTTTTGCTATTCGTTTTTGTTTGCATTTTTTGTCCAGCTTGTATATTATCTGTATCCTGACCTTGCTGGAAGCTCTAGGGTGGCTGGTGTTCTCCCCCCGGGCCGTTAGACGGTTCGGGGGTTCTTGAATCTCCAGCGTGGATTTTGATAGGGTTTTTGTTGACCATATAAGTTATCTTACTACATTCTGCTATTAGTAAGTGGGCCTCTCTTTGCTAAACCTAGTTCATCTCTGTGTTTGTCATTTCCTCTTACCTCACCGTTATTATTTGTGGGGGGCTTGTTTCCTACTTTTGGGGTCTTTTTCTCTGGAGGCAAGAGAGGTCTTTGTTTTCCTCTTCTAGGGGTAGTTAGCTCTCCGGCTGGCGCGAGACATCTAGCGACCAACGTAGGCATGTTCCCCGGCTACTTCTAGTGTTGGCGTTAGGAGTAGATATATGGTCAACCCAGTTACCACTGCCCTATGAGCTGGATTTTTGTACTTCGCAGACTTGCTGATATCTCTGAGACCCTCGCCATTGGGGTCATAACAGTTTGCCAGGCCAGTATTAAATGTTAAATGCATTGCAGAAGCGGGATTATAAGAAAGAAAGTTCTGAGGTTTTTTTTTTTTCTCTCTCTCATTTTTTTTTTCTTTTCCCCTTTACCTCTGAGTGGCTTGTGATTGCTGCAGACATGAATGTCCAGACCTTGATTACAAGTGTGGACCAGCTTGCTGCTCGTGTGCAGGGCATACAAGATTATGTTACCAGAAATCCTATGTCAGAACCTAAGATACCGATTCCTGAACTGTTTTCCGGAGACCGATTTAAGTTTAGAAATTTCAGGAATAATTGTAAATTGTTTTTGTCCCTGAGACCCTGTTCCTCTGGAGACTCCGCTCAGCAAGTGAAAATTGTTATTTCTTTTTTACGGGGCGACCCTCAGGATTGGGCTTTCTCGCTGGCGCCGTGAGATCCGGCATTGGCTGATATTGATGCGTTTTTTCTGGCGCTCGGTTTGCTTTATGAGGAACCCAATCTTGAGATTCAGGCAGAAAGAGCCTTGCTGGCTATGTCTCAGGGCCAGGACGAGGCTGAAGTGTATTGCCAAAAATTTTGGAAATGGTCCGTGCTGACCCAGTGGAACGAGTGTGCATTGGCTGCAAATTTTAGAAATGGCCTTTCTGAAGCCATTAAGAATGTGATGGTGGGTTTTCCCATTCCCACAGGTCTGAATGATTCCATGGCCCTGGCAATTCAAATTGACCGGCGGTTGCGGGAGCGCAAAACCGCAAATTCCCTCATGGTGTTATCTGAACAGGCACCTGATTTAATGCAATGTGATAGAATCCTGACTAGAAATGAGCGGAAAATTCATAGACGCCAGAATGGCTTGTGTTACTACTGTGGTGATTCTACACATGTTATCTCAGCATGCTCTAAGCGTCTTACTAAGGTTGTTAGTCCTGTCGCCATTGGTAATTTGCAACCTAAGTTTATTCTATCTGTAACTTTGATTTGCTCACTGTCATCGTATCCTGTCATGGCGTTTGTGGATTCAGGGGCTGCCCTGAGTCTTATGGATCTGTCATTTGCCAAGCGCTGCGGTTTTGTTCTTGAGCCATTAGAAAATCCTATCCCTCTTAGGGGTATTGATGCTACGCCATTGGCAGAAAATAAACCGCAGTTTTGGACACAGGTTACCATGTGCATGACTCCTGAACATCGGGAGGTGATACGTTTTCTTGTTCTGCATAAGATGCATGATTTGGTTGTTTTGGGGTTGCCATGGTTACAGACCCATAATCCAGTCTTGGACTGGAAGGCAATGTCAGTGTCAAGTTGGGGCTGTCATGGAATTCATGGAGATTCCCTGCCCGTGTCTATTGCTACTTCTACGCCTTCGGAAGTTCCGGCGTATTTGTCTGATTATCAGGATGTCTTCAGCGAGTCTAGGTCAAGTGCATTGCCTCCTCATAGGGAATGTGACTGTGCAATAGATTTGATTCCAGGCAGTAAGTTTCCTAAGGGAAGACTGTTTAATCTGTCGGTACCTGAACATACCGCGATGCGTTCATATATCAAGGAGTCTCTGGAGAAGGGGCATATCCGTCCTTCTTCTTCCCCTCTTGGTGCGGGATTCTTTTTTGTGGCCAAAAAGGACGGATCTTTGAGGCCTTGTATTGACTATCGGCTTTTAAATAAGATCACTGTCAAATTTCAGTATCCTTTGCCGCTGTTGTCAGACTTGTTTGCACGGATTAAAGGTGCCAAGTGGTTCACCAAGATAGACCTTCGTGGTGCGTACAACCTTGTGCGCATTAAGCAAGGAGATGAATGGAAAACCGCATTCAATACGCCCGAAGGTCATTTTGAGTACTTGGTGATGCCATTTGGGCTCTCTAATGCACCTTCAGTTTTTCAGTCCTTTATGCATGACATTTTCCGGAAGTATCTGGATAAATTTTTGATCGTTTATCTGGATGATATTCTGTTTTTTTCTGATGATTGGGACTCGCATGTGGAGCAGGTCAGGATGGTTTTCAAGATTTTGCGTGAAAATTCTTTGTTTGTTAAAGGCTCAAAGTGTCTCTTTGGTGTACAGAAGGTTCCCTTTTTAGGGTTCATTTTTTCCCCTTCTGCTGTGGAGATGGACCCAGTCAAGGTCCGAGCTATTCATGATTGGACTCAACCCTCGTCAGTTAAGAGTCTTCAGAAGTTCTTGGGTTTTGCTAACTTCTACCGTCGTTTTATCGCTAATTTTTCTAGCGTTGTTAAACCGTTGACGGATATGACCAAGAAAGGCTCTGATGTGGCTAACTGGGCTCCTGCTGCCGTGGAGGCTTTCCAGGAGTTGAAACGCCGGTTTACTTCGGCGCCTGTTTTGTGCCAGCCTGACATCTCACTTCCCTTTCAGGTTGAGGTGGATGCTTCGGAGATTGGGGCAGGGGCCGTTTTGTCGCAGAGAGGTCCTGGTTGTTCTACTATGAGACCTTGTGCCTTTTTCTCTAGGAAGTTTTCGCCGGCAGAGCGAAATTATGATGTGGGCAATCGGGAGTTGTTGGCCATGAAGTGGGCATTTGAGGAGTGGCGTCATTGGCTCGAGGGTGCTAAGCATCGTGTGGTGGTCTTGACTGATCACAAAAATCTGATGTACCTCGAGTCTGCTAAACGCCTGAATCCTAGACAGGCCCGCTGGTCATTGTTTTTCTCCCGTTTTGACTTTGTGGTCTCGTATTTACCAGGTTCTAAGAATGTGAAGGCCGATGCTCTGTCTAGGAGCTTTGTGCCTGATGCTCCTGGAGTCGCTGAACCTGAGGGTATTCTTAAGGAAGGAGTTATCTTGTCAGCTATTTCTCCAGATCTGCGACGTGTGTTGCAGAGATTTCAGGCTGGTAGGCCTGACTCTTGTCCACCTGACAGATTGTTTGTGCCTGCTAAATGGACCAGCAGAGTCATTTCCGAGGTTCATTCCTCAGTGTTGGCAGGGCACCCGGGAATTTTTGGCACCAGAGATCTGGTGGCCAGGTCCTTTTGGTGGCCTTCCTTGTCAAGGGATGTGCGGTCATTTGTGCAGTCCTGTGGTACTTGTGCTCGAGCTAAGCCTTGCTGTTCTCGTGCCAGCGGGTTGCTCTTGCCCTTGCCTGTCCCGAAGAGACCTTGGACACACATCTCTATGGATTTCATTTCGGATCTTCCGGTGTCTAAGGGCATGTCTGTCATCTGGGTGATATGTGATCGTTTCTCCAAGATGGTCCATCTGGTTCCTTTGCCTAAGCTGCCTTCCTCTTCTGATTTGGTTCCTGTGTTCTTCCAGAACGTGGTTCGTTTGCACGGCATTCCTGAGAATATTGTGTCGGACAGAGGATCCCAGTTTGTGTCCAGGTTCTGGCGATCCTTTTGTGGTAGGATGGGCATTGATTTGTCGTTTTCGTCCGCTTTTCATCCACAGACTAACGGACAAACGGAACGAACTAATCAGACTCTGGAGGCGTATTTGAGGTGTTTTGTCTCTTCTGATCAGGATGATTGGGTGACCTTCTTGCCGTTGGCTGAATTTGCCCTTAATAATCGGGCTAGTTCTGCCACCTTGGTTTCGCCATTTTTCTGCAACTCCGGTTTCCATCCTCGTTTTTCCTCGGGACATGTGGAGCCTTCTGACTGTCCTGGAGTGGATTCTGTGGTGGATAGGTTGCAGCGGATCTGGAATCATGTGGTGGACAACTTGAAGTTGTCACAGGAGAAGGCTCAGCGTTTTGCCAACCGCCGCCGCGGTGTGGGTCCCCGACTTCGTGTTGGGGATTTGGTATGGCTGTCTTCTCGATTTGTTCCTATGAAGGTCTCCTCTCCCAAATTTAAGCCTCGATTCATTGGTCCTTACAAGATATTGGAGATCCTTAATCCTGTATCCTTTCGCCTGGATCTTCCGGTGTCGTTTGCCATTCACAACGTATTTCATAGGTCCTTGTTGCGGCTGTACGTTGTGCCTGTGGTTCCTTCTGCTGAGCCTCCTGCTCCGGTGTTGGTTGAGGGCGAGTTGGAGTACGTGGTGGAGAAGATCTTAGATTCTCGTCTCTCCAGGCGGAGGCTTCAGTACCTGGTCAAGTGGAAGGGCTATGGTCAGGAGGATAATTCCTGGGTGGTCGCCTCTGATGTGCATGCGGCCGATTTAGTTCGTGCCTTTCACGCCGCTCATCCTGATCGCCCTGGTGGTCTTGGTGAGGGTTCGGTGACCCCTCACTAAGGGGGGGGTACTGTTGTGAATTTACCTTTTGGCTCCCTCTAGTGGCTACTAGTGATTTTACTCTGGGTATGTCTATCATCCCTTGTATGCTCACCTGGGTCGTTAGGTCAGGGGTGTTGCTATATAAGCTCCCTGGACCTTCAGTTCAATGCCTGGCAACGTTGATATCAGAGCTAATCTGTAGTGCTCTTGTCTACTGATCCTGGTTCCTGTTTGATTAAGCTAAGTCTGTTTTCTTGCTTTTTGCTATTCGTTTTTGTTTGCATTTTTTGTCCAGCTTGTATATTATCTGTATCCTGACCTTGCTGGAAGCTCTAGGGTGGCTGGTGTTCTCCCCCCGGGCCGTTAGACGGTTCGGGGGTTCTTGAACCTCCAGCGTGGATTTTGATAGGGTTTTTGTTGACCATATAAGTTATCTTACTACATTCTGCTATTAGTAAGTGGGCCTCTCTTTGCTAAACCTAGTTCATCTCTGTGTTTGTCATTTCCTCTTACCTCACCGTTATTATTTGTGGGGGGCTTGTTTCCTACTTTTGGGGTCTTTTTCTCTGGAGGCAAGAGAGGTCTTTGTTTTCCTCTTCTAGGGGTAGTTAGCTCTCCGGCTGGCGCGAGACATCTAGCGACCAACGTAGGCATGTTCCCCGGCTACTTCTAGTGTTGGCGTTAGGAGTAGATATATGGTCAACCCAGTTACCACTGCCCTATGAGCTGGATTTTTGTACTTCGCAGACTTGCTGATATCTCTGAGACCCTCGCCATTGGGGTCATAACACTCATCCTCCTCCGCTTCAGACTGCCAGCGGCACCCTGTTCCCCCAATGCCTGCCAATCTGGGTCTACAACTGGGTCATCTATCACCTTCTCTTCAATGTCCTGTGCACCTTCCTCTGTGTCACCGTGTAAGGTGCTATAGCATTTGGGACGGGGCACCATAGTCTCATCAGGGTCAGATTCTGGCTGAGTACACTGCGAGGGCAATGTTTTGCTCTGAGTCAATGGAACAGCATAAAAATCTAGCTGTGGCTGTGCATCAGTGCACTCCATGTCCGATTCATCTTGTAATGGGCTGTGAACTATTTCCCTTTCTAACCCTGGCACAGTATGTGTAAAGAGCTCCATGGAGTAAACTGTAGTGTCACCTGCCACATCCTTCACTTTTGCTTTGGGTGAAGGACACAAGGAAGCGACTTGTTCCTGACCGTGAGCATCCACTGACGACTCTCTGCTTTTAAATTTGGAACTTTCGGAAGAGGAGGCGAAAGAGCTAGAGGCTGAGTCATCAAGGAAAGCCAAAACTTTTTCCTGCTGCTCCGGCTTTAAAAGCGGTTTTCCTAGTCCCAGAAAATGGAGCCTTCAAGGCCTTGTGTAGCCAGACGATGACGCTGGCTCAACAACTTGAGCCTTGGGTGCTATTTTGCCTTTCCCACTACCACCAGATGCTCCTCCACCACCAGCACCACCATCATTACCAGCTGGCATTGACCGCCCACGGTCTCTTCCATCAGACTTCCTCATTTCTGGGAAAGTGTAAACAAACTATGAACCGTTATATGGTGCTGTAAAGCAAGGTAGAAGGTGTATGTAAACTTGTTGAGAATTTAACTCCCCCTTTTTATGTGTGGGAGACTGCGGCAAAAATAAGGCCCACTGTTGTGAATTTGGATTCTGGGCTCCCCCGGTGGCCGCTTGTGGAATTGGACTTGTCATCCTCTTTCCTGTTTCACCTGGTTCCATCAGTAGTGGGTGTCGCTATTTAAGCTCATTTCTCTGGTGGTTTCTTGCCGGTCAACAATGTTATCTGATGCCTCTCAGTGCTTGTTCCTGCTTCTAGACAACTACTAGATAAGTTGGACTTTAGTCCATGTTTTGTTTTGCCTATTTGTTCCAGTTCACAGCTGAAGTTTTGTTACTGTGTCTGGAAAGCTCTCGTTGATCAGGGATTGCTACTCTGGCGTTATGAGTTAATGCCAGAGTTTAAGGTAATCTCTGGATGGTGTTTTGTTAGTGTTTTTCTGCTGACCATGAAAGTATACTATCTGTCTTCTGCTATCTAGTAAGCGGACCTCAAATTTGCTAAGACTATTTTCCTGCTGCGTTTGTTGTTTCATCTGAACTCACCGTCATTATATGTGGGGGGCTACTGTCTTCTTTGGAATATTTCTCTAGAGGTGAGCCAGGTCTTATATTTCCCTCTGCTAGCTATTTAGGTCTTAGGCCAGAGCTGGGCATCTAGCGATAAATAGGAAATGCTACCTGGCTATTTCTAGTTGCGCGGCAGGCTTAGTTCATGGTCAGTATAGTTCCATCTTCCGAGAGCTTGTCCCTCTATAGGCTTGCTATGATCTCTGCCTGCAGAGATCATGACAGTTTGACCGGCCCATAAAGTGTTAAAGACCCAGGTTGAGAAAGGAGAGTTATAAGAAGTCTGCTGGAATTTTTTTTTTTTTTTTTTTTTCCTCCAGTCTGCCTTGCTGCAGTCTTTTTTCTCTCTCTCCTCCTAATCTCTGTATGGCTCTGTGTGCACCTGACAATAATGGATCTCCAGAGTGTAACTGCGGGTTTTAATAATCTCATCACGAAAGTACAAAATTTACAAGATTTTGTGGTACATGCTCCGGTATCTGAGCCGAGAATTCCTTTGCCGGAGTTCTTCACAGGGAATAGAGCTAGCTTCCAGAATTTCCGAAATAATTGTAAGCTTTATTTGTCCCTGAAGTCTCGTTCAGCTGGAGACCCTGCTCAGCAGGTTAGGATTGTGATTTCCTTGCTCAGGGGTGACCCTCAAGATTGGGCCTTCTCATTGCCAGCAGGGGATCCTGCGTTACGCGATGTGGATGCGTTTTTTCTGGCCTTGGGCTTGCTTTATGAGGAACCTCATTTGGAACTTCAGGCAGAAAAAACTTTGATGGCACTATCTCAGGGGCAAGACGAAGCTGAAGTTTTCTGCCAAAAATTCCGTAAATGGTCTGTGCTTACTCAGTGGAATGAGTGCGCCTTGGCGGCAACTTTCAGAGAAGGTCTCTCTGATGCCGTTAAGGATGTTATGGTGGGGTTCCCTGTGCCTGCAGGTCTGAATGAGTCCATGACAATGGCTATTCAGATTGATAGGCGTCTGCGGGAGCGCAAACCGGTGCACCATCTGGCGGTGTCTATGGAAAAGACGCCAGAAAGTATGCAGTGTGATAAAATTCTGTCCAGGAGCGAGCGACAGAATTTTAGACGGAAGAATGGATTGTGTTTCTATTGTGGGGATTCTACTCATGTTATATCAGCATGCTCTAGGCGTACAAAGAAGCTTGATAAGTCTGTTTCCATTGGCACCATTCAGTCTAAGTTTATTTTGTCTGTAACCCTGATTTGCTCTTTGTCATCCATTGCCACGGACGCCTATGTTGACTCTGGCGCCGCTCTGAGTCTTATGGATTGGTCCTTTGCCAATCGTTGTGGTTTTGATTTAGAGCCTTTGGAGACTCTTATTCCTCTGAAGGGGATTGACTCCACCCCATTGGCTAATAATAAACCACAATACTGGACACAAGTAACCATGCGTATCAATCCGGATCACCAGGAGATTATTCGTTTCCTGGTGCTGTATAATTTACATGACGATTTGGTACTGGGATTGCCATGGTTGCAGTCTCACAACCCAGTCTTGGACTGGAGAGCAATGTCTGTGTTGAGCTGGGGATGTAAGGGTATTCATGGGGACTTACCTTTGGTTTCTATTTCGTCGTCCATTCCCTCTGAAGTCCCTGAGTTCCTCTCTGATTATCAAGACGTCTTTGACGAACCCAAGCTTGGGTCGTTACCTCCGCACCGTGAGTGCGATTGTGCCATAGATTTGATACCGGGTTGTAAATATCCAAAGGGTCGTTTGTTTAATCTGTCTGTGCCGGAACATGCTGCTATGCGGGAATATGTAAAGGAGTCTTTGGAAAAGGGACATATTCGTCCATCTTCTTCTCCCTTGGGAGCTGGGTTTTTCTTTGTCTCAAAAAAAGACGGCTCTTTGAGACCATGTATTGATTATCGGCTTCTGAATAAGATCACTGTTAAGTATCAATACCCATTGCCATTGCTTACTGATTTGTTTGCTCGTATAGAGGGTGCTAAGTGGTTCTCTAAAATTGATCTTCGTGGGGCGTATAATTTGGTGCGGATCAGGCAGGGGGATGAGTGGAAGACCGCATTTAATACGCCCGAGGGCCACTTTGAGTATTTGGTCATGCCTTTTGGTCTTTCTAATGCCCCTTCAGTTTTCCAGTCTTTTATGCATGATATTTTCCGCGATTTTCTGGATAAATTTATGATAATATATCTGGATGATATTCTGATTTTTTCTGATGACTGGGACTCTCATGTCCAGCAGGTCAGGAGAGTTTTTCAGGTTCTGCGGTCTAATTCTTTATGTGTGAAGGGGTCTAAGTGCGTTTTTGGGGTCCAGAAAATTTCCTTTTTGGGGTATATTTTTTCTCCCTCTTCCATTGAGATGGATCCCGTCAAGGTGCAAGCTATTTGTGACTGGACTCAGCCTTCCTCTCTTAAGGGTCTTCAGAGATTTTTGGGCTTTGCCAACTTTTACCGCCGATTTATTGCTGGTTTTTCGGATGTCGTTAAACCACTGACTGATTTAACCAGACAAGGCGCTGATGTTGCTAATTGGTCCCCTCATGCTGTAGAGGCCTTTCAGGAGCTTAAGCGCCGTTTTGCCTCTGCCCCTGTGTTGCGTCAGCCTGATGTGAATCTGCCTTTTCAGGTTGAGGTTGACGCTTCGGAGATCGGAGCTGGGGCAGTGTTGTCGCAGAAAGGTTCCGACTGCTCCGTCATTAGGCCTTGTGCCTTCTTTTCTCGCAAATTTTCGCCCGCAGAGCGGAATTATGATGTTGGGAATCGGGAGCTTTTGGCCATGAAGTGGGCGTTTGAGGAGTGGCGCCATTGGCTCGAGGGGGCTAGGCATCAGGTGGTGGTATTGACTGACCACAAAAATTTGATTTATCTTGAGACTGCCAGACGCCTGAATCCTAGACAGGCGCGCTGGTCTTTATTTTTTTCTCGCTTTAATTTTGTGGTGTCATACCTACCGGGTTCTAAGAATGTTAAGGCAGATGCCCTTTCTAGGAGTTTTGACCCGGACTCTCCTGGTAATTCTGAACCCACAGGTATCCTTAGGGAGGGAGTAATTTTGTCGGCCGTTTCTCCTGATCTGCGGCGGTCCTTGCAAGGGTTTCAGGCGGATAGACCGGATCGTTGTCCGCCTGATAGACTGTTTGTTCCGGATGATTGGACCAGCAGAGTCATCTCTGAGGTACATTCTTCTGCATTGGCAGGTCATCCCGGAATTTTTGGTACCAGGGATTTGGTGGCAAGATCCTTCTGGTGGCCTTCCCTGTCACGAGATGTGAGAGTCTTTGTGCAGTCATGTGACGTTTGTGCTCGGGCCAAGTCTTGTAGTTCTCGGGCTAGCGGACTGCTGTTGCCCTTGCCTATTCCTAAGAGGCCTTGGACACACATCTCGATGGATTTTATTTCAGATCTGCCTGTTTCCCAGAAGATGTCTGTCATCTGGGTGGTCTGTGACCGTTTCTCTAAAATGGTCCATTTGGTTCCTCTGCCCAAGTTGCCTTCTTCTTCTGAGTTGGTTCCTCTGTTTTTTCAGAATGTTGTCCGATTGCACGGTATTCCTGAGAATATTGTTTCTGACAGAGGTACCCAATTTGTGTCTAGATTTTGGCGAGCATTCTGTGCTAGGATGGGCATAGATTTGTCTTTTTCATCTGCTTTTCACCCTCAGACTAATGGCCAGACCGAGCGGACTAATCAGACCCTTGAGACATATCTGAGGTGTTTTGTCTCTGCTGACCAGGATGATTGGGTTGCTTTTTTGCCATTGGCAGAGTTCGCCCTCAATAATCGGGCCAGCTCTTCCACCTTGGTGTCCCCGTTTTTCTGTAATTCGGGGTTTCACCCTCGATTTTCCTCCGGTCAGGTGGAATCCTCGGATTGTCCTGGAGTGGATGCGGTGGTGGAGAGATTGCATCACATCTGGGGGCAGGTTATGGACAATTTGAAGTTGTCCCAGGAGAAGACTCAGCGTTTTGCCAACCGTCATCGTCGTGTTGGTTCTCGGCTTTGTGTTGGAGATTTGGTGTGGTTGTCTTCTCGTTTTGTCCCTATGAGGGTCTCTTCTCCTAAGTTTAAACCTCGGTTCATCGGCCCTTATAGAATATTGGAGATTCTTAATCCTGTTTCTTTCCGTTTGGACCTCCCTGCGTCCTTTTCCATTCATAACGTTTTTCATCGGTCGTTATTGCGCAGGTATGAGGTACCTGTTGTACCTTCAGTTGAGCCTCCTGCTCCGGTGTTGGTTGAGGGTGAGTTGGAGTACGTTGTGGAGAAAATTTTGGACTCTCGTGTTTCCAGACGGAGACTCCAGTATCTGGTCAACTGGAAGGGTTACGGCCAGGAGGATAATTCTTGGGTCAATGCATCTGATGTTCATGCTTCTGATCTTGTTCGTGCCTTCCATAGGGCTCATCCTGGTCGCCCTGGTGGATCTGGTGAGGGTTCGGTGCCCCCTCCTTGAGGGGGGGGTACTGTTGTGAATTTGGATTCTGGGCTCCCCCGGTGGCCGCTTGTGGAATTGGACTTGTCATCCTCTTTCCTGTTTCACCTGGTTCCATCAGTAGTGGGTGTCGCTATTTAAGCTCATTTCTCTGGTGGTTTCTTGCCGGTCAACAATGTTATCTGATGCCTCTCAGTGCTTGTTCCTGCTTCTAGACAACTACTAGATAAGTTGGACTTTAGTCCATGTTTTGTTTTGCCTATTTGTTCCAGTTCACAGCTGAAGTTTTGTTACTGTGTCTGGAAAGCTCTCGTTGATCAGGGATTGCTACTCTGGCGTTATGAGTTAATGCCAGAGTTTAAGGTAATCTCTGGATGGTGTTTTGTTAGTGTTTTTCTGCTGACCATGAAAGTATACTATCTGTCTTCTGCTATCTAGTAAGCGGACCTCAAATTTGCTAAGACTATTTTCCTGCTGCGTTTGTTGTTTCATCTGAACTCACCGTCATTATATGTGGGGGGCTACTGTCTTCTTTGGAATATTTCTCTAGAGGTGAGCCAGGTCTTATATTTCCCTCTGCTAGCTATTTAGGTCTTAGGCCAGAGCTGGGCATCTAGCGATAAATAGGAAATGCTACCTGGCTATTTCTAGTTGCGCGGCAGGCTTAGTTCATGGTCAGTATAGTTCCATCTTCCGAGAGCTTGTCCCTCTATAGGCTTGCTATGATCTCTGCCTGCAGAGATCATGACAGCCCACTGTATTACACTACACAGTATAACTGGCAGAAACTGACTGACAGATATACGCCAAACAGAACTGACGCAGATGCACTTAGTGGCAATATAAATCTCCCTTTTTATGTGTGGGAGACTGCGGCAAAAATAAGACCCACTGTATTACACTACACAGTATAACTGGCAGAAAGTGACTGGCAGATATAAGCCAAACAGAACTGACACAGATGCACTTAGTGGCAATATAAATCTCCCTTTTTATGTGTGGGAGATTGCGGCAAAAATAAGGCCCACTGTATTACACTACACAGTATAAGTGGCAGAAAGTGACTGGCAGATATACGCCAAACAGAACTGACCCAGATGCACTTAGTGGCAATATAAATCTCCCTTTTTATGTGTGGGAGACTGCTGCAAAAAGAAAACAGGCCCACTGTATTACACTACACAATATAAGTGGCAGAAAGTGACTGGCAGATATACGCCAAACAGAACTGACGCAGATCCACTTAGTGGCAATATAAATCTCCCTTTTTATGTGTGGGAGACTGCGGCAAAAATAAGGCCCACTGTATTACACTACACAGTGTAAGTGGCAGAACGTGGCTGGCAGACATACGCCAAACAGAACTGACGAAGATGCACTTTGTTAGGGTTGGCGGAACGCACCGAATATATTTATTAGATGGTATAGGTGCGTTCGCAACCCGGGATCCACCGTGCAGGAAAGAACCTGCTGCTAAGTAATTGGCGGCACTATATGGCGGTATGAACCATCTCTGTTAGCTTCACAGAGCGGCCAAGAAAGCAAAGCTCTGTGCCCTGTTAAACCTTCACAGAGGCACAGGCTAACTACCCAAATGAGAGCAGTCAGTGGTCATGCATGCACACAAAACTCCTCGCCGGAGGTGCAGGCATTCTAGGGGCTTATTTCAGCCACGTCCCTGTATACACACAAACACAATCTCCTCGCCGGAGGTGCCCGCATTCTAGGGACTTACTTCAGCCGGGTCCCTGAACACATACAAACACATGACCACACTGGCGCAAAGCACATAACTTAGGAAGATACTAGCGCATGGCCGTGCGGCCATGCGAGCCTTAAATAGCTGCAGCACATACAGGACCTTCCTAGAAGGACCAATGAGAGGCTGCTACAGAGCCTGCGCACCTACAAGACCTTCCTAGAAGGACCAATAGATTTGACTGTAGTACCTGAGCATGTGACCCTTGATCTCCACTGAGAGATCTTACCCTGGGCATGCTCAGTGTGTGCAAAGCAGGACTTCGTCTCAGAAAAGCCTGTTCGCCGCAGATCAGTGCAGGGTACAATAACAGAGCCTGGAGAGGCAGCAGTAACCCTTTGCACAGTATCAGTCTTAGTGAGACGCTGGGACCGACGTCTCCGCTGAGCAGGCTCCACTGCGGCCGATGCAGAAAGGGAGACCGCAGCAGACACGGATTGAGATTCCCCCTGTGCAGCAGAGGAAACTCGACACCTAACATTACCCCCCCTCCTAGGGCCCCCCTCCTTGAGCCTCGCTACGCTCAAAAGCTGCAATGAGCAGCGGAGCCCGAATGTGCTCCACAGGCTCCCAGGTTCTATCCTCTGGACCGTGACCCTTCCAGTCCACCAGATAAAATTTCTTGCCATGTACCACCTTGCACCCCACGATAGCATTCACCTCAAACTCATCCGTGGATGAACCCGATGTCCCGGCAGATGACTCAGAAAACCGGGACGCATGAACGGGCTTTAAGAGGGAAATGTGAAATGTATCGGTGATACCAAGACGTGGAGGAATAGCCAAACGGTAGACCACAGGGTTGACCTATTCCAGAACCTTGAACGGGCCAATGTAGCGAGGCGCAAACTTAGTGGCCACAACTGGCAGCCTGATGTTACGGGCGGAGAGCCACACTAAGTCGACAGGAGCAAAGGTCGGAGCGGGGCGCCGGTGTGTATCAGCTGAAACCCTCATTCTCTCCTTGGAGGCCCATATAGCATGCTGTGTGCAGTCCCAGATGTCATGTGCCTCCACCGCCCAGTCTGCCACCCTAGAATCGGTGGATGACACGGGCATGGGCACAAGGACACGCGGATGCTGGCCGTAATTAAGGAGAAAAGGAGTCTGACCAGTGGAATCGGCTATGGCATTGTTCAAGGCAAATTCCGCCCAAGGTAGCAAAGATGCCCAGTCATCCTGCCTAGCAGAGACAAAATGTCGCAAGTATGTCACCAGAGTCTGGTTGGTTCTCTCTACCAACCCATTTGTCTCGGGATGATATGCAGAGGAGAGATTCAGCTCTATGCTGAGTAAACGGCAGAGCTCTCTCCAAAACCGAGACACAAACTGGTGACCCCGGTCGCTGACAATTTTATCAGGCATTTCATGTAAGCGGAAAATATGTTTAATGAACAACGCCAACAACGTCAGTGAACACTTTGAAGGGAAAGCAAGCTCCCTCCAAGAGGTGTCTCCACTCTGTAAAAGCCAACTTCATGGCTAGCAACTCCCTGTCCCCGATGGAATAATTCCTCTCCGCTGGTGTGAAGGTCTTGGAGAAAAAGAAGCAAGGATGCTTCCGACCTTGAGCATCCTTTTGGAAAAGGACTGCTCCAGCACCAACGGATGAGGCATCCACCTCCATGATAAATGGCTTATCTACATCGGGGCGATGTAGGATGGGAGCGCTAGCGAAGTGTGACTTAATTGAGAGAAAGGCCTTGGAGACCTCCTCTGACCACAACTTGGGATTTGCTCCCTTCTTGGTGAGGGCAACCAAGGGAGCTACCAAAGTTGAGAAGTGTGGAATGAACTGGCGATAGTAATTAATGAAATCCATAAAGCGCTGCACCGCTTTAAGAGAATGGGGTTCCTGCCAGTCCATCACAGCCTGTAGCTTGGCAGGATCCATAGCCAAACCCTGGGCAGAGATGATATAACCAAGGTAAGGCAAGGACTCCTGCTAAAACACACACTTCTCCAACTTGGCGTAGAGGGAGTTTGCCCGTAAGAGGTCGAAGACTTTGCAAACATCTCTCCGATGGGAGTCAATATCTGGAGAGTAGATGAGAATATCATCCAGATAGACTATGACCGAGGTGGTGAGCATATCCCGGAAAATGTCGTTCACAAAGTCTTGGAAAACGGCTGGAGCATTACAGAGCCCGAAGGGCATCATCAGGTATTCATAGTGCCCATCCCTGGTGTTAAAAGCCGTCTTCCATTCATCCCCCTGACGGATGCGAATCAGGTTATAGGCACCCCGCAGATCTAATTTTGTAAATACCCTTGCTCCCCGTAGCCTATCAAAAAGCTCAGATATCAGGGGTAATGGGTACTTGTTCTTAACGGTGATGGCGTTAAGACCCCTGTAGTCTATGCATGGACATAAGTCTCCAGTCTTCTTCTGTACGAAGAAGAACCCAGCCCCTGCAGGTGACACTGACTTCCTAATGAATCCTCTTGCCAGATTCTCTTGGATGTACTGAGACATTGCCTCCGTCTCCGGGAGAGATAACGGATAGACTCGACCTCGGGGAGGCCCAGCACCAGGCAAGAGGTCAATAGGACAGTCATAGGTGCGGTGAGGCGGAAGGGTCTCCGCAGCCCTTTTGGAGATCACGTCTGCATAGGGCCAATAGTGCTTGGGGAGAGAGGAAAGATCTGCGGGTACCTGAGTTGTAGCAACCTGAACACACTCCCTCTGACATCTACCCTCGCAGAATTTACTCCATCCCAAAAATCTCCCTGAGGACCACTCTATATGAGGAGAATGATAGCGTAGCCATGGTATCCCCAACAGGACCTCATCAATTCCCTCAGGAATGACTAATAGGGAGATAATCTAGTGATGTGATGGAGACACAGAAAGCGTGATAGGAATGGTTTGGTGGGTAATCTGTGAGGGTAGTGTCGACCCATTTACCACTCGAACGGTTACTGGTTTGGCGAGCATAACCAGGGGTATTGCGTGACACTGGGCGAAAGCAGATGACATAAAATTACCCTCCGCCCCAGAGTCCACGCATAGCTCTACCATAAGAGTGGATAGGCCTAAGGTAATTGTCCCCTTGAAGGACAACTTTGAGGCAAACGTCGCCGTGTCTAGTGTACCTCCTCCAACTGCCACTAGACGCTGACGTTTCCCAGACCACTGAG
The DNA here is from genome assembly GCF_051348905.1 of Ranitomeya variabilis. Lineage (NCBI taxonomy): Eukaryota > Metazoa > Chordata > Amphibia > Anura > Dendrobatidae > Ranitomeya > Ranitomeya variabilis. The sequence continues at coordinate 244,531,450 of NC_135237.1, read as the reverse complement.
GACACTTGGAGGCAAGATGTCCTGACTGCCGGCAAACATGACAGATCTTAATTGCATGAGCGGACAGGGACTTGGATCCCACTCGTGTCACCTCTATGGCCTCATGTGACTCAGACGCCTGGACTGGAGATTCCAGAGATCTGGCAAAGGTGGGAGCCAGCCTAAACATCTGCCTACACTGGGCTCGCTCCAACCTTCGATCGTGAAAACGAAGGTCTATGCGAGTTGATACAGCTATGAGCTCCTCCAGTGTGGCGGGAATCTCCCTAGTAGCCAAAGCGTCCTTCACATTGTCAGCCAGCCCCCTCCAAAATACGGGAATGAGGGTTTTATCTGGCCATTCCAACTCAGACGCTAATGTCCGGAAGAGAACCGCAAAATGGCTGACCATGGTTGAACCCTGAGTCAAAGCCAGCAGTTGGAGCGCAGTATCATGGGTGACTTGAGGTCCTACAAAGACCTGTTTCAGAGTGTCCAGAAACTGAGGAACACTCCGCACCACATGATCTTTGCGCTCCCACAGCGGCGTAGCCCACTCCAATGCCCTGTCCGACAAGAGAGAGATTATGAATCCCACCTTTGCCCGCTCTGTGGGAAAACGTGCAGCCAGGAGCTCGAGGTGTATACCAAACTGGCTCACGAAACCCCTACAGAACTTTCTGTCCCCAGAGTATCTCTCAGGCAATGGGAGGTGAGATAAGGTCAGAACAGAGGTGGCAGTGGGTAAAGCTGCTGCAGCCATGCTAGCAGCCTGAACAGCTATTGCGGTAACATCCACCGCCGAGGTTGCACGCTCAAGAGACACCAACCGGCCCTCCAGCAGCTGGATATACCCCTGCAATCGCTGTTCATCCGCCATTACTTAGCCAGATCCTGGCACTAGTATACTGTTAGGGTTGGCAGAACGCACCGAATATATTTATTAGATGGGATTGGTGCATTCGCAACCCGGGATCCACCGTGCAGAAAAGAACCTGCTGCTAAGTAATTGGCGGCACTATATGGCGGTATGAACCAGCTCTGTTAGCTTCACAGAGCGGCCGAGAAAGCAAAGCTCTGTGCCTTGTTAGACTCTCACAATGGCACAGGCTAACTTCCCTAATGAGAGCAGTCAGTGGTCATGCATGCACACAAAACTCCTCGCCGGAGGTGCCAGCATTCTAGGGGCTTATTTCAGCCAGGTCCCTGAATACACACAAACACAATCTCCTCACCGGAGGTGCCAGCATTCTAGGGGCTTATTTCAGCCGGGTCCCTGAACACATACAAACACATGACCACAATGGCACAAAGCACATAACTTAGGAAAATACTAGCGCATGGCCGCACAGCCTTAAATAGCTGCAGCATGTACAGGACCTTCCTAGAATTACCAATGAGAGGCTGCTACAGAGCCTGCGCACCTACAGGACCTTCCTAGAAGGACCAATAGATTTGGCTGCAGTACCTGAGCATGTGACCCTTGATCTCCACTGAGAGATCTTACCCTGGGCATGCTCAGTGTGTGCAAAGCAGGACTTAGTCCCAGAAAAGCCTGCTCACCGCAGATCAGTGCAGGGTACAATAGCAGAGCCTGGAGAGGCAGCAGTAACCCTTTGCACTGTATCAGTCTTAGTGAGACGCTGGGACCGACGTCTCCGCTGAGCAGGCTCCACTGCGGCCGATGCAGAATGGGAGACCGCAGCAGACACGGATCGAGATTCCCCCTGTGCAGCAGAGGAAACTCGACTCCTAACACACTTAGTGGCAATATAAATCTCCCTTTTTATGTGTGGGAGACTGCTGCAAAAATAAGACCCACTGTATTACACTACACAGTATAAGTGGCAGAAAGTGACTGGCAGATATACGCCAAACAGAACTGATGCAGATGCACTTAGTGGCAATATAAATCTCCCTTTTTATGTGTGGGAGACTGCTGCAAAAAAAAAACAGGCCCACTGTATTACACTACGCAGTATAAGTGGCAGAACGTGGCTGGCAGATATACGCCAAACAGAACTGACGCAGATGCACTTAGTGGCAATATAAATCTCACTTTATATGTGTGGGAGACTGCTGCAAAAAAAAACAGGCCCACTGTATTACACTACACAGTATACTGTAAGTGGCAGAAGGTGGCTGGAAGACATATAAAAAAAAAAGGGGACTGTACTACAATAACAATCTCCCTACAATGATCTCGGGAGTCAGGACAAGTATGGCAGCCAGCAATAAAAATGACTGCTGCACACAAAAGTGGGGACAAATAAACAATAGAACTGTGCAGAAAGGAGCAACAGGACTTTTGCTTTTAAAAAAGCAGTTGGTTTACACAGCGGCGTACACACAGCAATGCAGCTATCAGGGAGCCTTATAAGCTACAGAGCCTGAAAATGGTACCAATAAAAACGTCAACTCGTCCCGCAAGAAACAAGTCCTCACATGACTCTGTGGACCAAAATATGGAAAAATTATAGCTCTCAAAATGTGGAGACGCAAAAACTATTTTTTGCAATAAAAAGCGTATTTTAGTGTGTGACAGCTGCCAATCATAAAAATCAGCTAAAAAGCGCTATGAAAGTAAATCAAACCTCCCTTCATCACCCCCTTAGTTAGGGAAAAATAATAAAATAAAAAAGTATTTATTTCCATTTTCCCATTAGGGTTAGGGTTGGGGCTAAAGTTAGGGTTAGGGCTACAGTTAGGGTTGGGGCTAAAGTTAGGGTTAGGGTTGGGGCTAAAGTTAGGGTTAGGGCTACAGTTAGGGTTGGGGATAAAGTTAGGGTTTGGATTACATTTACGGTTGGGATTAGGGTTGGGATTAGGGCTAGGGGTGTGATTAGGGCTATGGTTGGGATTAGGGTTAGGGGTGTGTTGGAGTTATGGGTGTGGTTAGGGTTGGGATTAGGGTTAGGGGTGTGTTGGGGTTAGGGGTGTGTTGGGGTTAGGGATGTGGTTGGGATTAGGGTTAAGGGCATGTTCGGGTTAGGGGTGTGGCTAGGGTTATGGTTAGGGTTGGGATTAGGGTTAGGGGTGTGTTTGGGTTCAGGTTTCAGTTAGAATTGGGGGGTCTCCACTGTTTAGGCACATCAGGGGCTCTCCAAACGCGATATGGCGTCCGATTTCAATTCTGCATTGAAAAAGTAAAACAGGGCTCCTTCCCTTCCGAGCTCTCCAGCGCACCCAAACAGGGGTTTACCCCAACAAATGGGGTATAAGCGTACTCAGGACAAATTGGACACCAACTTTTTGGGTCCAATTTCTCTTTTTACCCTTGGGAAAATACAAAACCAAGGGCTAAAAATAAAAAAAAGATTTTTTTATTTACACAGCTCTGCATTATAAACTGTAGTGAAACACTTGGAGGTTCAAAGTTCTCACAACACATCTAAATAAGTTCCTTAGGGGGTCTTCTTTCCAAAATGGTGTCACTTATGGGGGTTTCAATGTTTAGGCACATCAGGGGCTCTCCAAACGTGACATGGTGTCCTATCTCAATTCCTGTCAATTTTGCATTGAAAAGTCAAACGGCACACCTTCCCTTCCGAGCTGTGCCATGCGCCCAAACAGTGGTTTACCCCCACATGTCAGGTATCAGCGTACTCAGGACAATTTGCACAACAACTTTTGGGGTCCAATTTCTTCTGTTACCCTTGGGAAAATAAAAAATTGGGGGCAAGAAGATCATTTTTGTGAAAAAAATGATTTTTTATTTTTACAGCTCTACATTATAAACGTCTGTGAAGCACTTGATGGGTCAAAGTGCTCACCACACATCTAGATAAGTTCCTTAGGGGGTCTACTTTCCAAAATGGTGTCAATTGTGGGTGGTTTCAATGTTTAGGTACATCAGGAGCTCTCCAAACGCGACATGTTGTCCCATCTCAATTCCAGTAAATTTTGCATTGAAAAGTCAAATGGCGCTCCTTCCCTTCTGAGCTCTGCCATGCGCCCCAACAGTGGTTTACCCCCACATATAGGGTATCAGCGTACTCAGGACAAATTGCACAACAACTTTTGTGGTCCAATTTCTTCTGTTACCTTTGGGAAAATAAAAAAATTGGGGGCTAAAATATCATTTTGTGAAAAAAATATTTTTACGGCTCTGCATTATAAACTTCTGTGAAGCACTCGGTGGGTCAAAGTGCTCACCACACATTGTTAGGGCTAGCGGAACGCACCGAGTAATGAGAGATAGATACGAGGTGCATTCGCAGCCTGGGGTTCGAGAAAAGGGGAAGAGGAAAGACACTACTACAAAATGCACACCACCTTAATAGTCATATAACAATATACTTTATTGGCACATATTAAAACACAATTAAAAACACTATACCACTACAATCAGCCTGGGTATATAGTATACCTCCATAAAATACAGCCTGTTAAATTAAGCACAACAATATGTACAACAATTAACCTCAGACCATAACAATATATACAACAATTAACCTCAGACTACCCTGCCTGGTTGGCTCATGGGGCATCTAAAGACACCAACATAAAAAATAATAATATCATAGTGAAAAGCACTGGGGTATTATACAAACCGATGCTTGGAGAGGACAGGCTGGAGGACCCAGGAGGATTAGTAGGCCATAGCCCCACACGTATCGCCTCACAGATGAGGCTTCGTCAGGGGAAGTGAAAGGGAAACCAATTCCTAAGTATATATATATAATTGATTAGTACTAGATAGCCTACCGCTGTGCAGTGGTGTGCCCTGGAGCCGGAACTGAATCGCCAGCCATGACGCTGGAAAGCACAAAGCAAAAAACAAGACGCGCATGCGTAAAACGGTATCCAGCGATGGAATGGGTAAACTAACCCGCCCTCACACACCGAGCTGCTGTGACGTAATCGCGCATGCGCAAACAGCTCGCCCAATGTTAGCAGAGAAACGTGCAGTCAATGGGCATGAGAGGCAGAGTACATACCTCCCCCCGGCCTGCGTGCGTCCACACCGGGCCTGGGGTCCACCGTGCAGAGATACCTGCTGCAAAGCAATGGTGGATGGACACAGCTCACACGTGGGTTAACCTCACCTACGTGTGAAATGTAAGTGACCTCAGTTGCTTTACAGTCGCGCTGTACACAGAAAACTATTACCCTAACTAGGGTTGTGCTTGCTCTGGAACTCTTCTGTGCTAACCGGACACATGAAGGAACCAGATGCTAAGCCAAGGCTAATTGCCCCCACTGACGCTAGCTGCCTGCCTGAGTGTACAGCCCCAGAGCTAAACAGACTCTCCACATATGACTGAGTGGTAGAGTATCCACTGGCAACAGCAAAACACAATTGATACTAGCGCATGGCCGTGCGGCCATGTAAACCTTTCATAGTTGTAGCTTCTTCAGGACCTTCCTAGTGGACCGATAGGAGCTGCAACAAGACCTGAACATGTGACCCCCGACCTCCAATGAGAGGTCTTCCCTTGGGCATGCTCTGAAGGAGAAAAGCAGGAATTAGTCCCTGAAGCGTCTGCTCGCCTCTGACCAGTACTGGCGACAATGGCTGCACCTGGAAGTAACCAAGCACACAGTCTCTGCCTGAGCCAGATGCTGGGACCGACGTCTCCACTGAGCAGGCTCCACTGCGGCTGGAGAAGAATGGGAGACCGCAGCTTAGGTGGTTCAAGATTCCCCCTGTGCAGCGGTGGAAACTCGAGACCTAACACACATCTAGATAAGTTCCTTAGGGGGTCTTCTTTCCAAAATGGTGTCACTTGTGGGGGTTTCAATGTTTAGGCACATCAGGGGCTCTCCAAACGCAACATGGCATCCAATCTCAATTCCAGTCAATTTTGAATTGAAAAGTTAAACGGCGCTTTTTCCCTTCCGAGCTCTGTCTCAAACAGTGGTTTACCCCCACATATGGGGTATCAGCTTACTCAAGACAAATTGTTCAACAACTTTTGGAGTTCAATTTCTCCTGTTACCCTGGGTAAAATAAAACAAATTGGAGCTGAAGTACTTTTCTTGTGAAAAAAAGTTAAATGTTCATTTTTTTTAAACATTCCAAAAATTCCTGTGAAACACCTGAAGGGTTAATAAGCTTCTTGAATATGATTTTGAGCACCTTGAGGGGTGTAGTTTTTAGAATGGTGTCACACTTGGGTATTTTCTATCATATAGACCTCTCAAAGTGACTTCAAATGTGATGTGGTCCCTAAAAAAATGGTGTTGTAAAAATGAGAAATTTCTGTTCAACTTTTAACTCTTATAACTCCCTAACGAAAAAAAATTTGGTTCCAAAATTGTGCTGATGTAAAGTAGACATGTGGGAAATGTTTCTTTTTAAGTATTTTGTGTCACATACAGTACATACCAAAAGTTTGGACACATCTTCTCATTTAAAGATTTTTCTGTATTTTCATGAATTTGAAAATTGTAAATTCACACTGAAGGCATCAAAACTATGAATTAAAACATGTGGAATTATAGACTTAACAAAAAAGTGTGAAACAACTGAAAATATGTCTTATACTCTAAGTTCTTCAAAGTAGCCACCTTTTGCTTTGATGATTGCTTTGCACATAGGGTTAATTCATAGTTTTGATGCCTTCAGTGTGAATTTACAATTTTCATAGTCATGAAAATACAGAAAAATCTTTAAATGAGAAGGTGTGTCCAAACTTGTGGCCTGTACTGTATCTCTGTGATTTAAGGGCATAAAAATAAAAATTTGGAAAATTGTGAAATTTTTACAATTTTCGCCAAATTTCCATTTTATTCACAGAAATTTTACCACTATTATGAAGTACAATATGTCACGAGAAAATGAGGTCAGAATCATCAGGATCCATTGAAGCGTTCCAGAGTTATAACCTCATAAAGGGATAGTGGTCAGAATTGTAAAAATTGGCCCGGTCATTAACGTGCAAACCACCCTTGCGGGTTAAGGGGTTAAATGCTTAGGAAGCCTTTGCATAATTATTGTCATTTACAATACAAAAAAGTCTGACTGCTGTGCCTGCCAACAAGAGTTTTGCCACCAAGTATTACGTTTTGTTTGCCAGAAGGATCAAATACTTATTTCTCACCACAAAAAGCAAATAAATTTATATAATTTATACAAAGTGATTTTCTGGATTTTATTTTTAATATTCTACCTCTCAATGTTAAAATTGACCTACCCTTAAAATAATAGACTGTACATGTTTTTGTCAGTGGGCAAACTTACAAAATCAGCAAGGGATCAAATACTTATTTTCCCAAGACATACATGTACACATAAACTGCAGAAGAACAAAAAGGACAAGGGTTTGGGGGGGGGAAAAACTATTTTTACTTGTTCTAAAGCTCATGGATTAGATATTGTATAATATACTGTATTATAATATACTATATAATGAATGATAAAAACTTGTAGAAATTACAATATAAAACAGCTGTTTGAATAGGAATGATTGTTTTTTTAAATGAACATTTCTGTGATTCAATTGAGCCCATGGGAGTTTTGAAGTATTGGTTCTGTAAATCCAATACATCGCTTTCTTTTTCAGGATTTTTAGACGATTAGGAAGCTCTAATTTATTGATTTTATTGGTATGATTGAAAAACAGAAAATATCAATGTGCAATGCAGAGACAAACCATGCTTCAGAACTACCTTAGCAATATTTGCCCAATAAGAGTTTAGTCTCTGATGTAATGTTTGAGTTGTTTGGCCAATGTATTGTAGCTTAGACTTGCGTTCATTCAGGTAAATCACATAACGAATGTGACAATTTATATGTGATTTAAATGGGAAGCATTCACCAGTATGGGTTGATTGAAAAGATATGGCGTTCTGTTTTATACTTCTACAACAGAGGCATTTTTGCTGCCTATTTCGATGTAGCTGGAATGATTGACATCACGATGGCTGGGGTATTTTTTAGACGGCTTGGAGCCAAGATGTTTGGGTGGGTGCATGTCTAAAAGTTAACTCTGGTTACCTAGAAATAACAGTACCAAGTATTGTATCATTCAATAATAAATGCCAATGTTTTTAAATGATTTGTGTATAAAATTGTGCTCAGAGTTGAATGTTGTATAAAATTGTAACTATATTTAATATCATTCATTGGTTTGACATTATTAGTTGATACAGGTTCATTTGGTGTAAAACTTGTGGTTTTGGTAAGCTCTTTTATGAGACCCTTAGGGTGGATTTGTTTGTTAAAACGCTCAATAAGAATTCCTGCTTGTAAAGTAAAATCATCATCCTGGCTGCAGTTTCGCTTGATTTGTTGGTATTGATTGAGGGGTATTTTATAAAGCCATTTATAGTAATGCCCACTGGTGCAATCAATGTAGCTTTTTTCATCTATGTCTTTAAAAAAATGTATCAGTGACAAAACAAGTGACCACGTGTGAATTGGTTAGGTCAAGAAAATTGATGCCATTGTAATCTATTGCGGGAGTAAAATACGTTTCCCACTTATTCCCATTCAGTTCTTAGAGCAAATGGTGCAAATCCTTGCAATCTCCTTTCTATATATATATATATATATAAATTCCATGAATAAATCATCGATGAATCATTTGTAAAGTTTGATGTTAGTATATTATTTAGATCAAAACATATAACGGTTTTCAAAAAACACCATGAATAGGGTACTATAAATTGGCGATATCCACATGAATTGAATCAATTCCCACTTGTGGTTTAACTAACTTTTCTCTTACATATATATATATATATATATATATATAGACAAAAAAATGGAAACAGCACAAATGATGATTCACAGCGCTTACCCCACCGGACAGATGGAGACACATAGAGGACTGTATTGCCGCTGAAAACGGCGTTCCCTATACCTCACTGCTCATGTCTACAAATCACATATCCGCATGTTCGCACGCCAGCCAGTGAGAATCTAGGATTTCCTGCCTATTACTTGCGCCTGCGCATAGACACTCTGTCAGATCCATATCGCCATTTTAGTTGTGGCAACCTCACTGCGCATGTCAAGGAATCAAATATCCACATGTTCGCACGTCAGGCAGTGAGAATGTAAGATTTCCTGCCTATTACTTGCGCCTGCGCACAGACACTCTGCCAGATCCATATCGCATTTTGGTTATGGCAACCAAGTATTTTATAACTATATCGATGTATCTTTCTATCTATAACATCTATATATTACTGCTTTATAGTGTCTTTTACCTAACTAGATACCTATTGGGCTATTACCTAACTAGATACCTATTGGGCTATTTTTAGTACACTTCCAGCTAGCCGGACGGCACCTTATTCAGGTTGTCTCCCGCTGCTGATGGACCACTACCTTGACCCATAACCTTTTCAGATCACATGGTCTCCGCAGTAGGACCCATATAAGTGTATAGGTATTGATATTATGCCCGGTATCTGAAGGTTATTTCAAAAATGAATTTCATATTTATATGCTTATAACTTACTACAGACACTAAAAAAGATACTCAATAAGAAAAAGTACTTGCTATTATCATATTTATTTTGGTCAATATAACAGAGTCTCTACTGGCTAGCAAACCAAATAGGTAAATTTCTAGAAAAAAATTTTTTTTAGACTTTTTATATGTCAGATTATAATGCCAATTAAGACCTCCTCTGTGAATTCCAATCCGTAACACGGCAGAACAAGTGCCAATTCGTTGGGGGTGGAGACATATCTAAAAAATACAAACATTATTAAAAATTACATTTAAAAAGGAGCAATAGAACAATCCATATCCTACATGTTCCATATCATTACTTGGAGTAAATACACATCATATTCTGATGAACGCATCCCCTCAAGACCTGACCATATTTGGATGAATTTTAAATTCTACATTTAGGCCTTTCGGTTTTAAGGTGTCCAACTCATAGATCCAATGAAGTTCTAGTTTTTTTAATAAGCATGTTCTGTCCCCTCCTCTCCTTTGAGTAGGGACTCTGTCTATAATTCTAAATTTTAGATCTTTTTCTGTGTGTTTGAAATCTGAAAAGTGTTTCGAGACTGGTAAATCTTGTCTTTTCTTCCTTATTGAGAGACGTTGATTATTCATGCGAGTTTTAAGTTCACATGTCGTTTCGCCAATATACCACAGTTTACAGGGGCATTCCAAAAGGTATATAACATAATCAGAATTGCAAGTAACATATTCTTGTATTGTATATTGTTTGTTTGTAACTGGATGATTGAAGCTAGGACCCTTTATCATGTGTTTGCAGTTTACACATGACAGACATGGAAAGCAGCCATTTTGTTTGGTACCTGTTATTGTGGTTTGGCCTATATTTTTTAAGGGACCTATGTCTGATTTAACTACCTGATCTCTAAGATTTTTGCTTCTCCGATATGAGAAGAGTGGAGGTTCCCCAAATTCTTTGATATTTGGTAGGCACTTTCCCAACATACCCCAGTGTTTCCTGATTATTTCTGCTATAGGCCCACTCTCTTCCATATATGTCATTACACAAGGTATACTTTGAAGCATTTTTTTCTCTGTATTTTTATTAAGTAGTTCCCTTCTACTTTTTTTTATGAATACTCTCTTTCATCCTGTTTAGTAATACCTTCGGGTATCCTCTCTCCAAGAATTTTTTTACCAAATTGTCCACAACTCCCTCTATCTCATTTTCCTCTTTCACTATTCTACGCACTCTCAACATTTGACTGAGGGGTATCGACCTCACCATACTTCGGGGATGTTGGCTATCAAATGTTAGAAGGTTATTTTTGTCAGTTTTTTTGACAAATAACGTTGTTGTGAGTTCTCCATTCTCCTGTTTTACCAAAACGTCCAAGAACTGTATACTAGACTTTGAGGAAACTAGCGTAAACTTGATGGTTTCATTTATCTTATTCAGATATTCGTGAAAATTCTCAAGTTCTTTGTCTGTACCTGTCCATAGGAGGAAGACATCATCTATGTATCGCCACCACAACAGCACATGTCGGAAGTGGTGGGACACATAGACGAGGTCCTCCTCCAGGACACTCATTACAAGATTAGCATATGCAGGGGCCATACTGAATCTACCCCTGACACTATAGGTCGTCCAGGGGGGTCTATCAATGATTTGTGGATTTTTGGGGTCGTATATAATACAGGTGTTCTTGGAAATTCTATATATAAATAGTCCATAAGTTCTTGATCAATAATGTTCTTTTTTACTGCTTCTTCTAAGCATTTTTTAATTTCAGCCATGATATTAAATTTAGGGTCACCCTCTAATTTTTGGTATACTTTTTCATCCCTCAATTGGCTATTAATTTCTGCAATATACTTATGCCTGTCCATGATGACGAGCGCACCACCCTTATCTGCGGGTTTAATGATGAGGTCGCCATCATGGACAAGCTCCTGCAATGCTTTGGACTCCTCCACTGTAATATTTGGGTGTTTAAATTCTCTTGTAGCCCCATTCCTCAGCTCCTCAATCTCCCCTCTTACCACTTTTTCAAAGGCATTAATGACAGCAGAGTTTATAGGCGGTGTAAACTCACTACGCTTTTTAAGTCCCATAGATCTAGAGTTGAACTCACTGTTTCCTTCAACGTTTCCTATATCTTTATCCTGGAACCACTCCTTCAATTTGATGGATCTAAAAAATCTATCCAAATCCATTTGCAGATTGAACCAATTAGTGTGTGAACATGGGGAAAAGGATAAACCTTTACTTAAGATAGAGACCTGTGCTGGAGAAAGTACCTTTTCAGAAATGTTAATCACTAGGTCTGATCCCGTTTCTTGTTGCCTGCCTGTCTCTGAGGCTGCGATCTGTTTTTCTCCGGTTTTCTTTTGTTCCCGGCGGTGCCGCTTCCCTCCTCTCCTCTTACGTTTAATTGTCCTTCCATTGGATTCTCCTGGTCTATAGGAAAAATCATTATTAAATATATGTCCAACATTTATATCACTATATCGGCTCCTCCCATGGCCACCTTTCTTTTTCCACACAGGTTTGTTACTTTCTCTCTGCCATGCATAGATGTGTCCTGCTTCATAATCTTCTAAGTCTCTATTCCATTTTTTTCTTTTGATTTCTTCTAACTCATTGCGCAATTTTGCACTTTCTTTATCCACCTTTTCTTTAAAAATATTCCATTCTTCAATTGTTATTAATGCTTTAATCTTATGTTCCACTCCTTCTATATATTGCTGTAATTTTTTTGTTTCTTCTTGTAAAAACTCTATATTTAATAGAATGGTGTCCATGGCATATTTATTAGATATCATGGTAAAGAAAGACAAGATTTACCAGTCTCGAAACACTTTTCAGATTTCAAACACACAGAAAAAGATCTAAAATTTAGAATTATAGACAGAGTCCCTACTCAAAGGAGAGGAGGGGACAGAACATGCTTATTAAAAAAACTAGAACTTCGTTGGATCTAGGAGTTGGACACCTTAAAACCGAAAGGCCTAAATGTAGAATTTAAAATTCATCCAAATATGGTCAGGTCTTGAGGGGATGCGTTCATCAGAATATGATGTGTATTTACTCCAAGTAATGATATGGAACATGTAGGATATGGATTGTTCTATTGCTCCTTTTTAAATGTAATTTTTAATATTGTTTGTATTTTTTAGATATGTCTCCACCCCCAACGAATTGGCACTTGTTCTGCCGTGTTACGGATTGGAATTCACAGAGGAGGACTTAATTGGCATTACAATCTGACATATAAAAAGTATAAAAAAAAAATTTCTAGAAATTTACCTAGTGTTGGTTTGCTAGCCAGTAGAGACTCTGTTATAATGACCAAAATAAATATGATAATAGCAAGTACTTTTTCTTATTGAGTATCTTTATTAGTGTCTGTAGTAAGTTATAAGCATATAAATATGAAATTAATTTCTGAAATAACCTTCTGATACTGGGCATAATATCAATACCTATACACTTATATGGGTCCTACTGCGGAGACCATGTGATCTGAAAAGGTTATGGGTCAAGGTAGTGGTCCATCAGCAGCGGGAGACAACCTGAATAAGGTGCCGTCCGGCTAGCTGGAAGTGTACTAAAAATAGCCCAATAGGTATCTAGTTAGGTAATAGCCCAATAGGTATCTAGTTAGGTAAAAGACACTATAAAGCAGTAATATATAGATGTTATAGATAGTAAGATACATCGATATAGTTATAAAATACTTGGTTGCCATAACCAAAATGCGATATGGATCTGGCAGAGTGTCTGTGCGCAGGCGCAAGTAATAGGCAGGAAATCTTACATTCTCACTGCCTGACGTGCGAACATGTGGATATGTGATTCCTTGACATGCGCAGTGAGGTTGCCACAACTAAAATGGCGATATGGATCTGACAGAGTGTCTATGCGCAGGCGCAAGTAATAGGCAGGAAATCCTAGATTCTCACTGGCTGGCGTGCGAACATGCGGATATGTGATTTGTAGACATGCGCAGTGAGGTATAGGGAACGCCGTTTTCAGCCGTAATACAGTCCTCCATGTGTCTCCATCTGTCCGGTGGGGTAAGCGCTATCAATCATCAATATTATAAATAAGAATAACTATGTAGATAAGGGAATAAGGAATATGAAGTAAGCAGACATATGAGATGATGATAGAGGGAATGTGGAGCAAAAGAAATTTGTAATAGCGCTTTGGCACAATGCACTTTAGATATTAAAGGGATATACATGGAGCACTTGTAGAAATATGAGATAATTATATAATAACCACTGTAAACACAGATATGGCTACTGAGAGATGTAAAATGATTGTGGTCTGTATATAAGCACATGATTTGTTACCACCCACTGCTTGAGAAAGGCTCAGTGTGAGCCGAAACGTCGTATAGAGATGTGGGGCTGAAATAAACTTCACAAGTTTCCTTCACTTTTAAAATATTGGAGTGCTGCCTTCATTTTTTACCTGGTATATATATATATATATATATATATATATATATATATATATATATATATATATATATACTAGACTGTGGCCCGATTCTAACGCATCGAGTATTCTAGAATATGCATGTCCCCGTAGTATATGGACAATGATGATTCCAGAATTCGCGGCAGACTGTGCCCGTCGCTGATTGGTCGAGGCAACCTTTATGACATCATTGTCGCCATGGCAACCATTATGACATCTACGTCGATACTGTGCCCGTCGCTGATTGGTCGAGGCGAATTCGTGGCAGACTGTGCCCGTCGCTGATTGGTCGAGGCAACCTTTATGACATCATCGTCGCCATGCTGTGCCCGTCGCTGATTAGTCGAGGCCTGGCGGCCTCGACCAATCAGAGACGTGGGATTTCCAGGACAGACAGACAGACAGACAGACAGAATATATATACACAGTGGGGAAAATAAGTATTTGATCCCTTGCTGATTTTTTAAGTTTGCCCACTGACCAAGACATGAACAGTCTATAATTTTAAGGGTAGGTTAATTTTAACATTGAGAGATAGAATATCAAAAATAAAATCCAGAAAATCACATTGTAAATTATATAAATTTATTTGCATTTCGCAGTGAGCAATAAGTATTTGATCCCCTACCAACCATTAAGAGTTCTGGCTCCTACAGACCAGTTAGATGCCCTAATCAACTCGTTACCTGCATTAAGACAGCTGTCTTACATAGTCACCTTTATAAAAGACACCTGTCCACAGACTCAATTAATTAGTCAGACTCTAACTTCTACAACATGGCCAAGACCAAAGTGCTTTAAAAGGATGTCAGGGACAAGAGCATAGACCTGCACAAAGCTGGAATGGGCTACAAAACCATAAGTAAGATGCTGGGTTAGAAGGAGACAACTGTTGGTGCAATAGTAAGAAAATGGAAGAAATACAAAATGGCTGTCAACCAACATCGATCTGGTGCACCATGCAAAATCTCACCTAGTGGGGTAGCCTTGATCATGAGGAAGGTGTAAGATCAGCCTAAAACTACACGGGGGGAACTTGTTAATGATCTCAAGGCAGCTGGAACCACAGTCACCAAGTATAGTATTGGTAACACATTACGCCGTAAAGGTTTAAAATCCTGCAGTTCCCGCAAGATCCCCCTGCTCAAGAAGTCACATGTGCAGGCCCATCTGAAGTTTTCCAATGAACAACTGGTTGATTCTCTGAGTGATTGGGAGAAGGTGCTGTGGTCAGATGAGACAAAAATTGAGGTCTTCGGCATTAACTCAACCCGCCATGTTTGGAGGAAGAGAAATGCTGCCTATGACCCAAAGAACACCGTCTTCACTGTCAAGCATGGAGGTGGAAACATTATGTTTTGAGGGTGTTTCTCTGCTTAGGGCACAGGACTACTTCACCGCTTCAATGGGAGAATGGATGGATCCATGTACTGTAAAATCCTGAGTGACAAACTCCTTCCCTCCGCGTGGACATTTAAAATGGGTTGTGGCTGGGTCTTCCTGCAAGAAAATGACCCAAAATATACAGCCAAGGCAACAAAGGAGTGGCTATAAAAGAAGCACATTAAGGTCATGGAGTGGCCTAGCCAGTCTCCAGACCTTAATCCCAAGTAAAACTTATGGAAGGAGTTGAAGCTCCGAATTACCAAGTGACAGCCCCAAAATCTTAATGAATTAGAGATGATCTGCAAAGAGGAGTGGATCAAAATGCCTCCTGATATGTGCGGAAACCTCATCATCAACTACAAATAATCTGACTGCTGTGCTTGCTAACGATGGTTTTGCCACCAAGTATTAAGCTTTGTTTCTCACTGCAAAATGCAAATAAATTTACATAATTTATACAATGTGATGGTCTGAATTTTATTTTTGATATTCTATCTCTCAATGTTAAAACTAACCTACCCTTAAAATTATAGACTGTTCATGTCTTTGCCAGTGGGAAAACTTACAAAATCAGGAAGGGATCAAAAACTTATTTCTCCCACTGCATAGATATACACACAGTGGGTACTGAAAGTATTCAGACCCCTTTACATTTTTCACTCTTTGTTTCATTGCAGCCATTTGTTAAATTCAAAAAAGTTCATTTTTTTCTCATTAATGTACACTCTGGACTCCTTCTTGACTGAAAAAAAAGGTAAAACTTTTTGCAAATTTATTAAAAAAAGAAAAACTGAAATATCATAAGTATTCAGACCCTTTGCTCAGTATTGAGTAGAAGCTAGCTTTTAAGCTAGTACAGCCGTGAGTCTTCTTGGGAATGATGCAACAAGGTTTTCACACCTGGATTTGGGGCTCCTCTGCCATTTTTCCTTGCAGATCCTCTCCAGTTGGTGGACAGACATTTTCAGGTCTCTCCAGAGGTCCTCAATTGGGTTTAGGTCAGTGTTCTGGCTGGGCCAATCTAGTATACAATCCCTGACAGAAGTTATGTCGCTTATCCATGTTATGTAAATAAAAGCTTATAACTAGTGTTGAGCGATACCGTCCGATACTTGAAAGTATCGGTATCGGAAAGTATCGGCCGATACCGGCAAAGTATCGGATCCAATCCGATACCGATACCCGATACCAATACAAGTCAATGGGACTCATGTATCGGACGGTATCCCTGATGGTTCCCAGGGTCTGAAGGAGAGGAAACTCTCCTTCAGGCCCTGGGAACCATATTAATGTGTAAAAGAAAGAATTAAAATAAAAAATATTGCTATACTCACCTCTCCGACGCAGCCTGCACCTTACCGAGGGAAGCGGCAGCGTTCTTTGTTTAAAATTCGCGCTTTTCTTTCCTTTACGTGAAGTCCCGGCTTGTGATTGGTCGCGTGCCGCCCATGTGGCCGGGACGCAACCAATCACAGCAAGCCGTGACGTAATTTCAGGTCCTTCAGGATTTTAAAATTACGTTCCGGCGTTGTGATTGGTTGCGTCGCAGTCACATGGGCGACGCAACCAATCACAGCAAGCCGTGACGTAATTTCAGGTCCTTCAGGATTTTAAAATTACATCCCGGCTTTGTGATTGGTTGCGTCGCGGTCAACCAATCACAAGCCGGGAGGCTGGACACGCACGCATTTTAAAATGCGCGCTTGTCCAACCTCCTGTGACGTCCCGGCTTGTGATTGGTTGCGTCGCGGTCAACCAATCACAAGCCGGGAGGCTGGACACGCACGCATTTTAAAATGCGCGCGTGTCCAGCCTCCCATGACGTCACGGCTTGTGATTGGTTGCGTCGCCCATGTGACTGCGACGCAACCAATCACAAAGCCGGGACGTAATTTTAAAATCCTTAAGGACCTGAAATTACGTCACGGCTTGCTGTGATTGGTTGCGTCGCCCATGTGACTGCGACGCAACCAATCACAAAGCCGGGACTTCACGTAAGGAAAGAAAAGCGCGAATTTTAAACAAAGAACGCTGCCGCTTCCCTCGGTAAGGTGCAGGCTGCGTCGGAGAGGTGAGTATAGCAATATTTTTTATTTTAATTCTCTCTTTTACACATTTTTACATTAATGTTGTTTCGATACCGATACCCGATACCACAAAAGTATCGGATCTCGGTATCGGAATTCCGATACAGCAAATATCGGCCGATACCCGATACTTGCGGTATCGGAATGCTCAACACTACTTATAACCTGACGTTAAATTCATCCATTGGTTGTATAAATTATTCGTTTGAAAGCTGAAACCCTCCAAAATGTGGTTTAGGTTAACAAAATAAATTGGCATCAATACAGAAATATTGATCAATTAATGGACACAGAATGGTCAGATTTTGGCAACACAAACGTTTTGTCGTCTAGTTATATAATGCACCCAATCCTAGTTTACATCCTCACCTGTGCTCAGTAAATTATCAGTTAATTAGTGTGTATATGAAAAGAAACCCAGCACCCCAGACCTTCACTTGAACTGCAACTTGAGCTCTGACATCATGCCAAAAATCCACCCTGCGACCAAAGCCTGGATTATCAAGAGGCTGAAGACCAGATCCACTGTAGAGGTGGCAGGCACCTTTAATGTGTCTCAGCGTCAAGTAAAAAGAATTAAAAAGAGATTTGAAGAGACTGGAGATGCGTTTGACAAGCCCAGGTCCGACAGACACCGCAAGACAACTGCGAAGGAGGAACGTTTGTTGGTTAGAAAATCCAAAGCAAGCCCTTCTTCCATTTCAGCAGAGCTTCAACAGGCCTTGTCACCTCAAGTCCCTGTGTCAACTAAAACAGTTTGTAGGATTTTGTCTCGAAATGACCTTCATGGTCGAATCAGTGCCCAGAAGCCAGCACTAAACAAAAGGCAAATAAAAAAACGTGTGACATTTGCAAAGCCCCATAGCCTGCTAAACAGATGGACGCTGGAAAAGAGGCAGAAGGTGGATTTCTCTGATGAATCTTTTGTAGAATTACACCACAGCTGTCGCAAATACTGCAGGAGACCTACTGAGCTCGTAGGGATCCAAAATACACCCAGAAAACAGTTACATCTGGTGGTGGAAAGATCATGGTCTGGGTTTACATTCAGTATGGGGGTGTACGAAACATTTGCAAGGTGGAAGGCAATATCAATAGCATAAAATATCAAGAAGTATTAGCTACCTCTTATATTCCAAATCATAAAAGTGGTCAAATTCTGCAGCAGGATGGTACTCCATCTCCTTCATCCATCTCTACAACAAAGTTCTTCCAGGCAAAAAAGATCAAGGTGCTCAAGGACTGGTCAGCCCAGTCACCAGACATGAACATCATTGAGCATGTTTGGAGAAGGATGAAAGAGGAAGCTTAGAAGACAAAACCAAAGAATCTAGATGAACTCTGGGAGGCATGAACGACTGCATGCTTTGCTAATCCTGATGACTTCATTAATAAATTGTATGATTCATTGTTGAATCGCATGGATGCAGTCCTTCAAGCTCATGGAAGTCACACAAAATATTAAATATGACTCAAATAGCACCACAACTTCATTCACCAAGGTTATGCAACATATATTTGTATTTCAAGTTAATTATTTGTTTGTATATCACATTACTTTCTGTGGGCGACAAAACTTTTGTCTTGCCAAAATCTGACCATTCTGTGTCCATTAACTGATCAATATCAGTGCTATATACTACTATGTGGGCTGTGCTGTATACTACTATGTGGGCTGTGCTGTATACTACTATGTGGGGTGTGCTATATACTACTGTGTGGGCTGTGTTGTATACTACTGTGTGGGCTGTGCTGTAAACTACTGTGTGGGCAGTGCTGTATACTACTGTGTGGGCTGTGCTATATACTACTATGTGGGCTGTGCTGTATATTACATGTGGGCTGTGCTATATACTACTATGTGGGCTGTGCTGTATACTACTATGTGGGCTGTGCTATATACTACTGTGTGGGCTGTGCTGTATACTACTACATGGGCTGTGCTGTATACTGCTACATGGGCTGTGCTGTATACTGCTACATGGGTTGTGCTGTATACTGCTACGTGGGCTGTACTGTATACTGCTACAGGGGCTGTGCTGTATACTGCTACGTGGGCTGTGCTGTATACTACTGTGTGGGCTGTGCTGTATACTACTATGTGGGGTGTGCTGTATACTACTGTGTGGGCTGTGCTGTATACTACTGTGTGGGCTGTGCTGTATACTACTGTGTGGGCTGTGCTGTATACTACTACGTGGGCTGTCTTATCTTCTATGTGGGTTGTGCTATATGTTATGCGGGTTGTGCTATATACTATGCGGGTTGTGCTATATACTATGCAGGCTTTGCTATATTCTATGCGGGTTGTGCTATATACTATGCAGGCTTTGCTATATACTAAGGTGGGTATATTATATTCTATGGGGGAGGCCGTGTTATATACTATGTGGCTGTGTTATATACTATTGTGGGGGTATATTATATTCTATGGGGGAGGCTGTGTTATATACTATGGGGGTATATTATATTCTATGGGGAGGCTGTGTTATATACTATGGGGGCTGCATTATATTCTATGGGGGCTACATTATATATTATGGGGAGGTGGGCTGTATTATATTCTATGGGGGATGTATTATATTTTATGAGGGATGATTGCATCATACTCTTTGATGGGGCTGCATTATATTCTGTGGGGAGGTGGGCTGTATTCTATTCTATTCGGGGCTACATTATATTCTATGGGGGGCTGTATTTTATTTATATTCTTTGAGGGGTGATTGCATCATACTTTATGAGGGGGCTGCATTAAACTATGAGGGGGGCTGCATTATATTCTATGGGGTGGCTGCATTATACTCTGGGTTGGCTGCATTATACTCTGGGGTGGCTGCATTATATTCTGTAGGGTGGTGGCTGCCTTATACAATATGTGGGCTGAATTATACTGTATTGAGGACTATGGGGAATACGTTATACTATATGAAGAACTATGGGGTGCATTATGCTATGGGAAGTGAATTGTACTACATGGATGACTATGGCGGTGCATTATACTATATGGAACACTATGAGGAGTGTATTATGCTATGTGGAGGACTGAGCAGTGTATTTTAATATATTGAGAACTATAGGGAGTGTACTATACTATATGGAGGACTGTGGTGCACATTATAATATATGGAGGACTATGGGGTGTATTTTACTATACAAGTAAAATGCTGCATATTCAGATTGGTTTTGCTGGAACAAAAATCATTGTTCTCAGCAGCACATCACTGGTGTAAACTATAGATGTGCTGCTGATAACATGATACTGTATGGTGATGTGTTAGTGATCTATTAGTGATCGTTCTGTCCCATCATTATTCCTCAGCTGGTGGAAAAAGGCCGGTAAACAAGCGTTGAACAATTTCAGTATTGTTGATCAAACTCATTTAGTGGCCTGAGATCAGCGCATGTAAATACAACCGAAATTCTTTTTTTTTGTGTGATGTGCAATATGTTAGCATTTGGGGCCCCATTTTAAACTTTGCCTAGGGCCCCACTTTGCCTAAAACCGGCCCTGCCTACAAGTGTACAAAGATATTATACAGTCACCATGTGACAAGTGGGCCTGTGTAACTTCAAATGCCAGGGCTGATTTTAGTCCCAGTCCGACCCTGTCTGTAAGGCATTGGTGAAGGAGTCAGTAGGTTAAGGGGTTGAAACAGGTAGCTGGTATGAGTTGGTATCATTGAATATAGGAAATATAAACTGCATTACTGCTATATAGAATGTACTCAAAAAGGTAAGGTACAATCACTGAAAACACCGGGGCTGCATGAAATCATATGTGTGTCTCACTGAACAGAAGGATAAGCATATCATGCAGCAGTGTTAATACCTTAACATTTTTATATACTGTCCTATGCCATTAAAATAAATACAATTTTAAACTTTTCCATACTTTAATAAAACATATATATATATATATATATATATATATATATATATATATATATATATATATATATATATATATATATATATACACTCACCGGCCACTTTATTAGGTACACCTGTCCAACTTCTTGTTAACACTTAATTTCTAATCAGCCAATCACATGGCGGCAACTCAGTGCATTTAGGCATGTAGGCATGGTCAAGACAACCTCCTGCAGTTCAAACCGAGCATCAGTATGGGGAAGAAAGGTGATTTGAGTGCCTTTGAACGTGGCATGGTTGTTGGTGCCAGAAGGGCTGGTCTGAGTATTTCAGAAACTGCTGATCTACTGGGATTTTCACGCACAACCATCTCTAGGGTTTACAGAGAATGGTCCGAAAAAGAAAAAAAATCCAGTGAGCGGCAGTTCTGTGGGCGGAAATGCCTTGTTGATGCCAGAGGTCAGAGGAGAATGGGCAGACTGGTTCGAGCTGATAGAAAGGCAACAGTGACTCAAATCGCCACCCGTTACAACCAAGGTAGGCCTAAGAGCATCTCTGAACGCACAGTGCGTCGAACTTTGAGGCAGATGGGCTACAGCAGCAAAAGACCACACCGGGTACCACTCCTTTCAGCTAAGAACAGGAAACTGAGGCTACAATTTGTACAAGCTCATCGAAATTGGACAGTAGAAGATTGGAAAAACGTTGCTTGGTCTGATGAGTCTCGATTTCTGCTGCGACATTCGGATGGTAGGGTCAGAATTTGGCGTAAACAACATGAAAGCATGGATCCATCCTGCCTTGTATGGAGCATCTTTGGGATGTGCAGCCGACAAATCTGCGGCAACTGTGTGATGCCATCATGTCAATATGGACCAAAATCTCTGAGGAATGCTTCCAGCACCTTGTTGAATCTATGCCACGAAGAATTGAGGCAGTTCTGAAGGCAAAAGGGGGTCCAACCCGTTACTAGCATGGTGTACCTAATAAAGTGGCCGGTGAGTGTATATATACACATTATGTTCATGTACAAGCTAATAAGAAGACGGGGTGAGATGGGGAGTGCATATGTCCGCTGTCAAATTCATTGACACCAGAATTCTTGCCCTTAATAACATGCACCAAATTCATTAAAGGATTTTAGTCAATAAATGTTGGAATAATAATAAATTCTAAAATTGATGTTTAACCCCTTTCCGACATGTGCCATAATAGTATGCATATGTTGAAATCCCCCTGTTTGGTGTTTCTGGGCACATGACAGCTGATCTATAGAGCTAACATATGCCTGCAAAAGCTGCCGTTGGAATTGCAATCCACCCGCAGCTGTTAACTAGTTAAAGGCCGCTGTCAATCTCTCACAGTGGCATTTAACTCGTGCTTGCAGGAAGCCTGTCACTAATCCTGCAAATTGGTGACACCGTCACAAGATTGCGGGTCACCAATGGGTCGGTATAACAACCAGAGATCTGTAGCAGACCTTTGTGGTTGTCATTGCCAGATTGCTATGAGCGCCACCCCGTGGTCGACGCTCATAGCAGGTTAGTATTTCTGTTATACACAGGCGATCTGATCATTGCCTGTGTGTAGCAGAGGCAATCAACGTATTGCAGTTTCTAGTCTCCCATGGAGACTATTGAAGCGCACACAAAGTAAAAAAAAGTTTTAAAAAATATTAAAAACATAAAAAAATATCAATTTTCAAATCACCCCCCTTTTGCCCCATTCAAAATAAAGCAATAAAAAAATCAAACACACACATATTTGGTATTGTTGCTTTCAGAATCACCCGCTCTATTAATGCAAAAAATGAAGTAACCTGATTGCAAAAATGGCGTAACAAGAAAAAAATTCAAAACGCCAGAATTACATTTTTTTGGTCGCCGCTACATTGCAATAAAATGCAATAACGGGCGATCAAAACATTGCATCTACACCAAAATTATATCATTAAAAACGTCAGCTTGGCACGCAAAAAAAAGGCCATCATCCTGCCCCAGATCAGGAATAATGGAGACACAACAGGTCTTGGAAAATGACGAATTTTTTTTTTTTTTTTTTTTTTTTTTTACAAATTTTTGATTTTTTTTTACCACTTAAATAAAAAAAAACCTAGACATGTTTGGTGTCTCTGAACTCGTAATGGCCAGGAGAATCACAATTGCAGGTCAGTCTTAGCATTTAGTGAACATGGTAACAAAAAAAATGTGGAATTGCACTTTTTCTTCAATTTCACAGCACTTGGAATTTTCTTCCCATTTTCCAGTACACAATATGTTTAAACAAAATATCTTGTTCAAAAGTACAACTTGTCCCACAAAAAAAATCAAACCCTCACATGACCATATTGACTGAAAAGTTATGATTCTGGGAAGAAGGGGAGTAAAAAACGAAAACGCAAAAATGGAAAATGGCCTGGGGGTTAAGGGGTTAGATAAAATGTTCCGGTACTGAGATAATCTTATAACTGTGTCCCTATTGTGTACTGTGTAATGGCTGTGTCTGACCATACAGGGACATGGTCTGATCGTACCACATTTCCTGGGCAGAAGGGTACGCAACAGAGAGTATACAGACAGAACATCAGGGGATAGCTAGTCATTCTTTTTGTAAGGTAAAACATTTCCCTGCCTGCATTTAAACAATGTTTTCCTTCAAAGAAAAAATCAGCTGTGATCCCATGCTAAGATGTCTGTATACTCCTTTGCTCCTTTCGCTTTTCCTGGAGCTGTGGTATGATAAGACCATGTTCTTGTACGGTAAGACACAGCCATTACACAGTACACAGCAGGGGTACATTTATGAGATTATCTCAGTACAGTGACATTTCATTTATTAAACACATCCAATTGTGGAAATTATTATTATTATTCCAAGATCTATTGATTAAATCCTACATGCCCCTGATTAAGACTGGCATACAAAGTTCCAGTCTTAGGCTGGTTTCACAGGTCCACTCCTGATATTTCCAGTACCGGAAAAACCAGTAGCAGAGATATCTGTGTCCGTGTGTGTAATATGTGCGGCACACGTATGGCAACCGGGGAAGAAGTGCTACAGTAAGCACTGTTCCCAGCAGCAGGTGCTGAAGATGGCTCTCATCATTCTCCCCTGCTCTCCCCTTCCTCAGCCGCCGTCTGTGATATAACAAAATAAATTAATGAAAAACCCGGTGTGAGTTCCCCCTTATTTCTTGAACCAACCAGGCAAAACTCACAGCTGGGGGTTGCAACCCTCAGCTGTCAGCTTCAGCAAGGTTGGTTATCAAGAGTAGAGGGTTCCCCGCGCTGTTTTTTTTAATTATTTAAATAAATAATTAAAAAAACGGCATGGGGTCCCCCCATTTTTGACAACCAGAATTGCTATAGCTCACAGCTGGGGTCTGGTAATCTCAGACTGGCAAGGGGCCATTGATATAGGTCCCCCAGCCTAAAAACAGCAGCCCGCAGCTGCCCAGAAAAGGTACATCTATTAGATGTCCCAATTCTGGTGCTTTGCCTGGCTCTTCCCACTTTCCCTGCAGCGGTGGTAAGTGGGGTTAAAATTTGTGGGTTGATGTCACCTTTGCATTGTCAGGTGACATCAAGCCCACGGCTTAGTAATGGAGAGGTGTCTATAAGACACCTCTCCATTACTATTCCTATAGTTATATGTTAAATAAAGACACAACGAGAATAAAATCCTTTAATTGAAAAAATGACAGACTCCTTTAATATTCTCAATTAAACCATACTTACGACTTCAATAAAGTATTAATCCGCACAGCGGGGAAGCCCATTCAGTGCACAGGTAATTACATGAACTGATGCTGCAAGCGTATATACAGCAGTAAGTGCTCCGTGAGCCGGGGGGCCACTCCAAAGAAAATATCCACAATGGATACAAAAATTGAAAGGAACGGATGGCACTCACCGGTTAAAAAACTTCTTTATACCAGTACTTTAAAACATCAGTGTCGGGCGGATGGGAGCAGGAGTGGAATGGACGACAGCCATTTTGCTCTGCAGTGGCGCTTACTTCTGACTTGGCCTAATTCCACCAAAGCCCTCGATCTCCTGTAATAAAAATAAAATAAAAAAACAACAATATACCATACCTGTCCATCTCCAGCGGTGACATCATTGCTGTCATTTTCCCACAGTCCTGAGGTCACCACAGTTCAGCCCGGCCTCGATGATGTCTAATAGATGAGCATTTTCTGGGCAGCTGTGGGCTGCTGTTTTTAGGCTGGGGGGGCCTATATCAATGGCCTCTTACCAGCCTCAGAATACCAGACCCCAGCTGTGATCTTTAGCAAGGCTGGTTTTCAAAAATGGGGGGATCTCCACACCGTTTTTTAAAATATTTAATTAAAAAGACAGCGCTGGGACTCCTCTATTTTTGATAACCAACCTTGCTGAAGCTGACGCCTGAGGGTTGCAACCCCCAGCTGTGACTTTTGCCCAGCTGATTCAAGAAAATACAGGTTTTTCATTCATTTATTTCGTTATACTGTATTGCAGGTGGCGGCTGAGGAATAATGCTCCTGCTGTCACTATTATTAGCGGGAGCAGGTGTCAGATGATGGAAGTAAGAGTCCCAAAAGCCCCCACCTGCTGTCATAGTATGGACTTTAATTTAACTCTCATCATTATCCTCTGCTCGTGCTGATCACCGGCAGAGCAGGGGAGAATGATGAGAGCCATCTTCAGCACCTGCTGCCGGGGAACAGCGCTTGCTGTAGCGCTTCTTACCCGGCGGCCGTCTATGTGGTACTGATGCTGCACATGGACGGCATCAGTGTGCAGTACTTGTTTACACTGACCAATTGGTTTGAATGGGTCCATGTGATCCGTGCAACTGCACAACAAAATGATATGTTGACATGTGGGTCACTGAGACACATGGTCCGTGAAAAAACACAGCTTTGTGCACAGACCCATTCATTTGAATGGGTCTACCTGTGTCAGTGTCTCCGTTACGTGTGAAAACTGTCACCACACGTACTGGAGACACTGAAGTGTGAAAGAGGCCTTAATTGGTGATATAGAGGTCAAGATTACATTGTTATGTTGGTCCAAGCCTTCAGTTTAAAATGTCATGATTTTAATACCTAACTTTATGATAAATCTGTATGCAATACATGAATCCACTTTGATAACTTAATTTCACCTGAATATATTTCTTCTTTTGCTTTTCCTTCATGATGAGTCACAAAACATTAATGAAATTGAAAGTATTCAATACATGGAAAATGTATTTTCACTAACCTCTGCGCAATGGGAATTCTCAACAGAGTCAACGTGACTAACTTTCCAAGGAAGGCAGAGAAACATTGCAGAAACCTCACATGTAGTATTTGTATTATGATAGAAACATCAAAAGGCAACTACAGTTTTTAAAGCTATGATATAAAATGTGATTTTTATATTTAAAGTATAATGCAGTCTTTGAGTTTAGCTGTGAGATGGTCCTTCAGGACTAAATAATCCTGGTCTTTTTTTTATTTATTTAAACCCTTCCCAACATGGCAAATTCCCATTTTTTGCACTTTCATTTTTTCTCCACATCATTCAAGAGCTCTAACTTTTTTAAGCTTTTGTTGATGTACACATATAGGGCTTGTTTCTG
The DNA here is from genome assembly GCF_051348905.1 of Ranitomeya variabilis. Classification (NCBI taxonomy): domain Eukaryota; kingdom Metazoa; phylum Chordata; class Amphibia; order Anura; family Dendrobatidae; genus Ranitomeya; species Ranitomeya variabilis. Next base: position 244,504,652 of record NC_135237.1, on the reverse strand, counting down.
ATGGGGCAAGTTATAGTTTTGAATGGCAACATTCATTTTACCAATGAATTGGAAGGAATGCCCACGTCGGACTCCCCGTTTGGTGCCGGCTCCGGCACTGAGCCCGCACCTTCCTGGGTACATGACAGCTGTTCTGTAGAGCTGACATGTGCCCGCATCAGCCGCAGGTGGAATCGTGATCCACCCGTGGCTGTTAACTAGTTATATGCCATTGTCAATCTGTGACAGTGGCATTTAACTTGCGCTTACTGGAAGCACGTTGTTATTCCTACCCATCTGTGACCCCATCACATGATTGCGGGTCATCGATGGGTCGACTGTTGTGAATTCCGTTCTTGGACTCCCTCCTGTGGTCAGGAATGGTACTTTGGTTAATTCTGCTCTTGGACTCCCTCTGGTGGCTTTGAGCGGAACTGCTGGTCACTGAGGTTGCTGGCTCAGCTGCCCTCGTTTATTGTCATGCTGGCTTCCCTATTTAACTCCACTCAGATCGTTACTTCTTGCCAGCTGTCAATGTCTCAGTATTGGTTCAGATCTCTCTTGGACTTCTCTGGTGACCTGTCTACTTCAGCAGAAGCTAAGTTCCTATTAGTTCATTTGTTGTTGCTGTTTCCTGAATATGTTTCTTAGTACTGCTAAATTCTACTCCAGCTTGCTATCATGATATTTCCTTGCTAGCTGGAAGCTCTGGGGGTGCAGAGTTGCACCTCCACACCGTGAGTCGGTGCGGAGGTCTTTTTGCACACTCTGCGTGGTTTTTTGTGCTGACCGCATAGTTACCTTTTCTATCCTCTGACTATTTAGTGAAGACTGGCCTCCTTTGCTAAAACCTGTTTCATTCCTGTGTTTGTGACTTTCCTCTAAACTCACAGTTAATATATGTGGGGGCTGCCTTTTCCTTTGGGGAATTTCTCTGAGGCAAGGTAAGGCTTATATTTCTATCTTTAGGGGTAGTTAGCTCTTAGGCTGTGAAGAGGCGTCTAGGGAGAGTTAGGTACGCTCCACGGCTATTTCTAGTGTTTGTGATAGGAGTAGGGTTTGCGGTCAGCAGAGTTCCCACTTCCTAGAGCTTGTCCATATTTTTAGTTTAACCATCAGGTCATTCCGGGTGCTCCTAACCACCAGGTCCATAACAGTCGACATGACAACCAGAAGTTGTTATTGTCATTGGCTGTTATTTCCAGATTACTATGAGCGCCACCCCATGCTCGACGCTCATAGCAAGTGAGCATTTCTGCTACACAGAGGGGATCTGATCATTGCCTGTCTGTAGCAGAAGCGATCAAAGTACTCTAGCTTCAAATCTCCTATGGAGACTATTTAAATATGCAAAAAGTAAAAAAATTATAAAATATAAATAAAAGTTCAAATCACCCCCCTTTCACCCCATTCAAAATAAAACAATAAAAAAATCAAATATACCCATATTTGGCCTCGCCGAATTCAGAATCACCTGATCTTTCAATATAAAAAAAGAATTAACCCGATCGCTAAACGCCTTAACGAGAAAAAAATTCAAAAGCCAGAACTAGGTTTTTTGGGTCGCCGCTGCATTGCAATAAAATGCAATAACGGGAGATCAAAAGATGGTATCTACACCAAGATGGTATCAATTAAAATGTCAGCTCGGTGTGCAAAAAATAAGCCATCAACCAGCCCCAGATCACGAAAATTGGAGATGCTACAGGTCTCGGGAAAATGACACCAATGTTTTTTTTTAACAAATGTTGGATTTTTTTTCACCACTTAAAAAAGAACCTAGACATGTTTGTTGTCCATGAATTTGTAATGACCTGGAGAATCATAATGGCAAATCAGTTTAGCATTTTAAAAAAAACAACAACTGTGGAATTGCACTTTTCTTGCAATTTTACCACACTTGGAATTTTTTTCCCATTTTCCAGTATACAATATGTTAAAACCAATGGTGTTGTTAAAAAGTACAACTTATCCTGAACAAAAGTCCTCAAATGGCCATATTGACCGCCGAATAAAAAAAATATGGCTGTGGGAAGAAGGGGAGCGAAAAACAGAAATACCCTGGCTTTTAAGGGGTTAAGGGCGTGGTTAGGGGCATGACCAAGTAAGTTAAAATACATTGAACTTTGTATTGTGATTCAATGGAGAGAGGTTTAGTATGTGGGTTGGTGGTGTGTGTGTGCCAGAGCTGCTTTTTAGTCCCAGTCTGGTCTTTGAGTGTGGGCAGGACGCAAAGGCTCAACAGAGGTCCTAATTCATCAAAGAGAGAATGTATGGTAGTACAGATGGCTCCAAATATTTTGAATGTTTTGAAAGGCTTTTTTAAAATCATTGTATGAATCTAAAGTAGGCCCTTATACAGAAGAACTGTATGCTTTTTTAAAACAACTTTTTCACCGTAATCGGTCAGAGAAAATGTTTGATTTGTAAATACTAACTCACTGTTGAGGAATTGGAGACTGTTCTTAGTTCAATAATTACCCAGGTCTAGTTGGGTCCCCAACAGACATGATCAAACAATATAGAGATGTTCTGATACCCTACTTGTTGGAAGTTTATAATGATGCACTAAAGGAGGGTAGTTTACCACCATCTATGAATGATGCCAGATAAAGATCCACAACTGCCTTATTTATATCACCCAATTAATTGTCAGCAGTCGTAAAAATCCTTAGCAATCTTTTAGCCAACTTATTCTCTAAAGTGATTTCATCTGTTATATACCCTGACTATGCAGGATTTATGCCATATACTGTATGTTCATTGCTTTGAAATTCCAATGGACATATCTTAAATTACAATTTCCCTCATATGTTAATTCTTGTAAGGCAGGTATAACTCTTGTCACAGTCAAACCATTTGATAGTAAATAATGGGAGTGTTTGTGGGATATGTTGTAATATCTATGCTTTGGCATGGGGATTATTACAAGAGTCCAATTGATTTGCTCAGACCTTCGGGTGAGAATTAAATCTAATGACATCATGTTAAGGATTTCACCACCATAAATAAAGGCATGCAATGTGAATACCCTCTTTCATCAATATGTGTCCTGACATACTGAGACTTCTTAAAATTATATTGTTATTTTATACTTTAAAATTTGCACACATGTTGTCTATATTGAATAGGAAATTTTAACTCATTTCATAAAAGGTATATTTTAATCCATATACTTTCCCCCCTCTCCCTTTTCGTAATATACTTCTAACTTACTCAAGTCATGTACATTTGTGTGGAAAATCTTCTAACAATAATTTAAGATTCCATAATAATAAAAATTATTTGGACATTTAAGGTTGAGTACTTGCCATTGCATGGCTGAATGTTCGTCATTGCCTGGCTGACTGGCTTAACCAATCTTCTTCTCTAACTCAGCAACAGTCATGATGTGCTAGTTTAGTTAAGGCGGCTGTTCAGTGTAGACAATTTATTGCCTATCCAGAAGATAGGCGATAACTTATGGTTTGGTGGAGGTTCAACCGCTGTGAACTACACTGATCAACGTAATAGAGGATTTTTATCTGACTGCTGCTCCATTCATTATGTCTCCTCCACAATGAGGCATGATTGATAATGTCTGCTTAGTTGAGTACTTAAAGGGATGAGAGAGAAAATCTGAGAATTCCCAAACACTTGACTGCATAAACTAGTTAATAAAAAGGCAACTTTTTATGAAGAAAATGAAAAACTGTACATATTCTAAAAGGTGAAAGCTTCCTCTTCTTCATAGCAAAGTCCTGAAGGATTTGAAGAACAACTGACTGATAGTGGGAACTGTTGATAAATCCCTAGTCCCATAAATCCCATATGACTAGCTCCACAATGCTTCACTGTTGGTATTCTGTTCTTTTGATAATGTGTAGTGTTGACTTCATGCCAAACTTAACTTTTAGTATAATAGCCATAACTTCAAGTTTGATCTAATCAGAGCATAACTTGTTTTCCCACAGGTTTTTGGCTGACATGATGTGGGTTTTAGCAAAGCATAGCTGGGCTTGGGTGTTTTTCTTTGAAAGAAAATGTTCTGTTTTGCCCACTGGTCAGACGTATGAAGAAAACAAGAGGTTGTTGTCACATGTAGTACACAACCTATACCGTACTTCTCAGAAATTCCTGAAGCCCTTTTAATGTTGTTGTAGGCCTCTTGGCAGCCTCCTGGACCAATTTTATTTATTTTTTATCATAAATTTTTGAGGGATGTACAGTTCTAGGTAGGGTTGAGCGAAACGGATGGGACAAATTCAAAAATCGCCGACTTTCGGCAAAGTCGGGTTTCATGAAACCCGACCCGATCCTAGTGTGGGATCGGCCATGCAGTCGATGATCAGCATGCCAAAGTCGTGTTTCGTATGATGGGTTCAGCACCATTTTTCAGGCAATGAAGGAGAACGCAGAGCGTGGGCAGCGTGATGACATAGGTCTCGGTCCCCACCATCTTAGAGAAGGGCATGACAGTGATTGGCTTGCTTTCTGCGGTGTCACAGGGGCTATAAAGGGGCGTGCACGCCGACTGCCTTCTTACTTCTGCCGACCGTAGCATAGTGAGAGATTGCTGCAGCTTCATCAGAAGAAGGGATATAGTTAGGGAGGGAAGATTAACCCCCAAACTGCTTGTGCTGTAGCAATTTCCACTGTCGAACACCACCTTTTTTTTGCAGGGACAGTGGAGGCTATATTTTTGTGCATCAGCTCTGTAGCTTATTATGCTGCCTTATAAGGCTCCCTGATAGCTGCATTTCTGTTTGCACGCTGCTGTGCAAACCAACTGCTTTTTTAAAAGCAAAAATCCTGTTGCTCCTTTCTGCACAGTTATCTTGTTTATTTGTGCACACTTTTATCTGCAGCAGTCCTTTTTATTGCTGCCATACTTGTCCTGAGATCATTGTAGGGAGATTGAAATTGCACTACAGTCCTTGTATTTTTTCATATATCAGCCAGCCACTTTCTCACAAAGTGGATATATTTCAGTCCTGTTAGTTTGTCGTATATCAGCCAGCCACTTTCTGCCACTTACATTGCGTTGTTTTATACACTGGGCCTCAGTTTTGGTTCAGTCTCCAAAAAAAAAGGGAGATTGAAATTCTCACAAAGTGGATATATTTCAGTCCTGTTAGTTTGTCGTATATCAGCCAGCCACTTTCTGCCACTTACATTGCGTTGTTTTATACACTGTGTTAGGGTTTGCGGAACGCACCAAATATATCTATTGATGAGATTGGTGCGTTCACAACCCGGGATCCACCGTGCAGGAATGAACCTGTTGCTAAGTGAATGGCGGCACAATATGGCGGTAAGAACCAGCTCTGTTAGCTTCACAGAGCGGCCGAGAAAGCAAAGCTCTGTGCCCTGTTAGACTCTCACAGAGGCACAGGCTAACTACCCAGATGAGAGCAGTCAGTGGTCATGCATGCACACAACACTTCTCGCCGGAGGTGCCAGCATTCTAGGGGCTTATTTCAGCCGGGTCCCTGAACACGTTCAAACACATGACCACAGTGGCGCAAAGCACATAACTTTGGAAGATACTAGCGCATGGCCGTGCGGCCATGTGAGCCTTAAATAGCTGCAGCACGTACAGGACCTTCTTAAAAGGACCAATAAAAGACTGCTACAGAGCCTGCGCACCTACAGGACCTTCCTAGAAGGACCAATAGATTTGGCTGCAGTACCTGAGCATGTGACCCTTTATCTCCACTGAGAGATCTTGCCCTGGGCATGCTCAGTGTGTGCAAAGCAGGACTTAGTCCCAGAAAAGCCTGCTCGCCGCAGATCAGTGCAGGGTACAATAGCAGAGCCTGGAGAGGCAGCAGTAACCCTTTGCACAGAATCAGTCTCAGTGAGACGCTGGGACCGACGTCTCCGCTGAGCAGGCTCCACTGCGGCCGATGGAGAATGGGAGACCGCAGCAGACACGGATCGAGATTCCCCCTGTGCAGCAGAGGAAACTCAACTCCTAACATTACCACCCCTCCTAGGGCCCCCCCCCTCCTTGAGCCTCGCTACACTCAAAAGCTGAAATGAGCAGCGGAGCCCGAATGTGCTCCACAGGCTCCCAGGTTCTATCCTCTGGACCGTGACACTTCCAATCCACCAGATAAAATTTCTTGCCACGTACCACCTTGCACCCCACGATAGCATTCACCTCAAACTCATCCGTGGATGAACCCAATGTCCCGGCAGATGACTCAGAAAACCGGGACAAATGAACGGGCTTTAAGAGGGAAACGTGAAAGGTATCGGTGATACCAAGGCGTGGAGGAATAGCCAAACGGTAGACCACAGGGTTGACTTGTTCCAGAACCTTGAACGGGCCAATGTAGCGAGGCGCAAACTTAGTGGACTCAACTCGCAGCCTGATGTTATGGGCGGAGAGCCACACTAAGTCGCCAGGAGCAAAGGTCGGAGTGGGGTGCCGGTGTGTATCGGCCAAAACCCTCATTCTCTCCTTGGAGACCCGGATGGCATCCTGTGTGCGATCCCAGATGTCACGTGCCTCCACCGCCCAGTCTGCCACCCTAGAATCGGTGGAAGACACGGGCATGGGCACAGGGACACGCGGTGGCAGTAATTGAGGAGAAAAGGAGTCTGACCAGTGGAATCGGCTACGGCGTTGTTCAAGGCAAACTCCGCCCAAGGTTGCAAAGATGCCCAGTCATCCTGCCTAGCAGAGACAAAATGTCGCAAGTATGTCACCAGAGCCTGGTTGATTCTCTCTACCAACCCATTCGTCTCGGGATGATATGCAGAGGAGAGATTCAGCTCTATGCTGAGTAAACGGCAGAGCTCTCTCCAAAACCGTGAAGCAAACTGGGGACCCCAGTCGCTGACAATTTTATCAGGCATTCCATGTAAGCGGAAAATATGTTTAATGAACAACGCCGCCAAGGCCCGTGCAGAAGGTAACCGTGGAAGCGGCACCAAATGCACCATCTTAGAACAATGATCGGTGACTACCCAGATAACGATGCAGCTACGAGACTTGGGTAAGCCCACCACGAAGTCCATCCCGAACATTTCCCAGGGCCTGTCTGCCACCGGCATGGGGTAAAGTAACCCAGCAGGCCATTGCCGAGGAGACCGATTCTGGGCGCAGGAGACACACGCCCGAATATAGTCCCCGACGTCACGAGCCATATGCGGCCACCAGTACATCCTCTCCAAAAGCTCAGATGTCCTCTTGGTCCCAAAATGTCCACCCACTCTGGACGAGTGAGCCCAAGAGAGAACCTCCGGTCGCAAATTCGCTGTTACGAAGGTCTTGCCCGGGGCATGGCCTCAAGCGAAACCGGAGCCACAGTTCTCAGGCTCTCAGAAGGGACAATAAGTCGAGGCTCCTCCTCCTCCTCAGATGACACTACGGTGCGGGAGAGAGCGTCGGCATGAATGTTCTTCTCCCCGGAGAGAAAATGGAGAGTAAAATGGAACCGGGAGAAGAACAGGGACCATCTAGCCTGGCGAGAATTCAACCGCTGGGCCGTCTGTATATACACCAAGTTCTTGTGGTCAGTGAACACTTGGAGGGGAAAGCGAGCTCCCTCCAAGAGGTGTCTCCACTCTGAAAAAGCCAACTTCATGGCTAGCAACTCCCTGTCCCTGATGGAATAATTCCTCTCCGCTGGTGTGAAGGTCTTGGAGAAAAAGAAGCAAGGATGCTTCCGACCTTGAGCATCCTTTTGGAAAAGGACTGCTCCAGCACCAACGGATGAGGCATCCACCTCCATGATAAATGGCTTATCTACATCGGGGCGATGTAGGATGGGAGCGCTAGCGAAGTGTGACTTAATCGAGAGAAAGGCCTTGGAGACCTCCTCTGACCACAACTTGGGATTTGCTCCCTTCTTGGTGAGGGCAACCAAGGGAGCTACCAAAGTTGAGAAGTGTGGAATGAACTGGCGATAGTAATTAATGAAATCCATAAAGCGCTGCACCGCTTTAAGAGAATGGGGTTCCTGCCAGTCCATCACAGCCTGTAGCTTGGCAGGATCCATAGCTAAATCCTGGGCAGAGATGATATAACCAAGGAAAGGCAAGGACTCCTGCTCAAACACACACTTCTCCAACTTGGCGTAGAGGGAGTTTGCCCGTAAGAGGTCGAAGACTTTGCGAACATCTCACCGACGGGAGTCAATATCTGGAGAGTAGATGAGAATATCATCCAGATAGACTATGACCGAGGTGGTAAGCATATCCCGTAAAATGTTGTTCACAAAGTCTTGGAAAAGGGCTGGCGCATTACAGAGCCCGAAGGGCATCACCAGGTATTCATAATGCCCATCCCTGGTGTTAAAAGCTTTCTTCCATTCGTCCCCCTCACGGATGCGAATCAGGTTGTAGCACCCCGCAGATCTAATTTTGTAAATACCCTTGCTCCCTGTAGCCTATCAAAAAGCTCAGAAATCAGGGGTAATGGGTACTTGTTCCTAACGGTGATAGCGTTAAGACCCCTGTAATCTATGCATGGACGTAAGTCCCCTGTCTTCTTCTGTACGAAGAAGAACCCTGCCCCTGCAGGTGACACTGACTTCCTAATGAATCCTCTTGCCAGATTCTCTTGGATGTACTGAGACATTGCCTCCGTCTCCGGGAGAGATAACGGATAAACTCGACCCTGGGGAGGCTCAGCACCAGGCAAGAGGTCAATAGAACAGTCATAGGGGCGGTGAGGCGGAAGGGTCCCTGCAGCCCTTTTGGAGAACACGTCTGCATAGGGCCAATAGTGTTTGGGGAGAGAGGAAAGATCTGCGGGTACCTGAGTTGTAGCAACCTGAATGCACTCCCTCTGACATCTACCCTCGCAGGATTTACTCCATCCCAAAATTCTCCCTGAGGACCACTCTATATGAGGAGAATGGTAGCCTAGCCATGGTATCCCCAACAGGACCTCATCAATTCCCTCAGGAATGACTAATAGGGAGATAATCTCCTGATGTGATGGAGACACAGAAAGCGTGATAGGAATGGTTTGGTGGGTAATCTGTGAGGGTAGTGTCGACCCATTTACCACTCAAACGGTTACTGGTTTGGCGAGCATAACCAGGGGTATTGCGTGACGCTGGGCGAAAGACATAAAAATTACCCTCCGCCCCAGAGTCCACACATAGCTCTACCATAAGAGTGGATGGGCCAAAGGTAATTGTCCCCTTGAAGGACAACTTTGAGGCAAACGTCGCCATATCTAGTGTACCTCCTCCTACTGCCACTAGACGCTGACGTCTCCCGACCACTGAGGACACTTGGAGGCAAGATGTCCTGACTGCCGGAAAACATGACAGACCTTATGTGCACAAGCAGACTGGGACTTCGGTCCCGCTCGTGTCACCTCTATGACCTCATGTGACTCGGACGCCTGGACTGGAGATTCCAGAGGTCTGGCGAAGGTGGGAGCCAGCCGAAACCTCTGCCTACACTGGGTTCGCTCCAACCTTCACTCGTGAAAACGAAGGTCTATGCGAGTTGATACAGCTATGAGCTCCTCCAGTGTGGCGGGAATCTCCCTAGTAGCCAAAGCGTCCTTCACATGGTCAGCCAGCCCCCTCCAAAATACGGGAATGAGGGTTTTATCTGGCCATTCCAACTCAGACGCTAACTGCCGGAAGGTAACCGCAAAATGGCTGACCATGTCTGAACCCTGAGTCAAAACGTTTCGGTCCAAAAGGCAGGACCTTCATCAGTTACGTACTTGAAGAACAGTGGAGGGTAGACACGACTGGCGTGTCAGTAGGCACATGCGACTGTAGTGTCTGTATGCGAATAATAGGTAGAAGAAACCAGACCTACTGGTATCTGTTGTAGCTGGTGAGCGTGCCCGGTTCAGACGCGGTGTCCACCGCTAGTCTGTCGTGGACAGACGCGTCTGAACCGGGCACGCTCACCAGCTACAACAGATACCAGTAGGTCTGGTTTCTTCTACCTATTATTCGCATACAGACACTACAGTCGCATGTGCCTACTGACACGCCAGTCGTGTCTACCCTCCACTGTTCTTCAAGTACGTAACTGATGAAGGTCCTGCCTTTTGGACCGAAACGTTTTGTGGTGTACTACATTAAATTCTTCACTTGAGCATCCAAGTTGAGTGCAAGGTTTCATTTTTTCCATTGTAAGGTGTGGGAACCTACCTTTGCACCTCCGTTCAGTAGTGCACGCGCTCTTGTTTATTGAACCCTGAGTCAAAGCCAGCAGCTGGAGCGCAGTATCATGGGTGACTTGAGGTCCTACAAAGACCTGTTTCAGAGTGTCCAGAAACCGAGTAACACTCCGCACCACATGATCGTTGCGCTCCCACAGCGGCTTAGCCCACTCCAACGCCCTGTCCGACAAGAGAGAGATTATGAATCCCACCTTTGCCCGCTCTGTGGGAAAACGTGCAGCCAGAAGCTCGAGGTGTATACCACACAGGCTCACGAAACCCCTACAGGACTTACTGTCCCCAGAGTATCTCTCAGGCAATGGGAGGTGAGATATGGTCGGAACAGAGGTGGCAGTGGGTAAAGCTGCTGCAGCCACGCTAGCAGCCTGAACAGCTATTGCGGTAACATCCACCGCCGAGGTTGCACGCTCAAGAGACGTCAATCGACCCTCCAGCAGCTGGATGTACCCCTGCAATCGCTGTTCGTCCACCAATACTTAGCCAGATCCTGGCGCTAGTATACTGTTAGGGTTTGCAAAACGCACCGAATATATTTATTGATGGGATTGGGGCGTTCGCAACCTGGGATCCACCGTGCAGGAAAGAACCTGCTGCTAAGTGAATGGCGGCACAATATGGCGGTAAGAACCAGCTCTGTTAGCTTCACAGAGCGGCCGAGAAAGCAAAGCTCTGTGCCCTGTTAGACTCTCACAGAGGCACAGGCTAACTACCCAGATGAGAGCAGTCAGTGGTCATGCATGCACACAACACTCCTCGCCGGAGGTGCCAGCATTCTAGGGGCTTATTTCAGCCAGGTCCCTGAATACACTCAAGCACAATCTCCTCGCCGGAGGTGCCAGCATTCTAGGGGCTTATTTCAGCCAGGTCCCTGAACACGTTCAAAGACATGACCACAGTGGCGCAAAGCACATAACTTTGGAAGATATTAGCGCATGGCCGTGCAGCCAAGTGAGCCTTAAATAGCTGCAGCACGTACAGGATCTTCCTAAAAGGACCAATGAGAGACTGCTACAGAGCCTGCGCACCTACAGGACCTTCCTAGAAGGACCAATAGATTTGGCTGCAGTACCTGAGCATGTGACCCTTTATCTCCACTGAGAGATCTTGCCCTGGGCATGCTCAGTGTGTGCAAAGCAGGACTTAGTCCCAGAAAAGCCTGCTCGCCGCAGATCAGTGCAGGGTACAATAGCAGAGCCTGGAGAGGCAGCAGTAACCCTTTGCACAGAATCAGTCTCAGTGAGACGCTGGGACCGACGTCTCCGCTGAGCAGTCTCCACTGTGGCCGATGGAGAATGGGAGACCGCAGCAGACACGGATCGAGATTCCCCCTGTGCAGCAGAGGAAACTCAACTCCTAACACACTGGGCCTCAGTTTTGGTTCAGTCTCCAAAAAAAAAGGGAGATTGAAATTCTCACAAAGTGGATATATTTCAGTCCTGTTAGTTTGTCGTATATCAGCCAGCCACTTTCTGCCACTTACATTGCGTTGTTTTATACACTGGGCCTCAGTTTTGGTTCAGTCTCCAAAAAAAAGGGAGATTGAAATTCTCACAAAGTGGATATATTTCAGTCCTGTTAGTTTGCCGTATATCAGCCAGCCACTTTCTGCCACTTACATTGTGTTGTTTTATACACTGGGCCTCAGTTTTCTTTCAGTCTCCAAAAAAAAGGGAGATTGAAATTCTCACAAAGTGGATAAATTTCAGTCCTGTTAGTTTGTCGTATATCAGCCAGCCACTTTCTGCCACTTACATTGAGTTGTTTTATACACTGGGCCTCAGTTTTGGTTCAGTTTCCAAAATAAAATGGAGATTGAAATTCTCACAAAGTGGATATATTTCAGTCCTGTTAGTTTGTCGTATATCAGCCAGCCACTTTCTGCCACTTACATTGCATTGTTTTATACACTGGGCCTCAGTTTTGGTTCAGTCTCCCAAAAAAAAGGGAGATTCAAATTCTCAACAAGTTTATATACACCTTCTACCTTGTTTTACAGTACCATATAACGGTTTTGTTGAGCCAGCGTCATCGTCCCGAACGCTTTAGCACCTTACATGGTGACACAGAGGAATGTGCACATGACATTGAAGAGGAGGTGATAGATGACCCAGTTGTTGACCCAGATTGGCAGCCATTGGGGGAAGAGGGTGCCGCTGCCAGTAGCTCAGAAGCGGAGGAGGATGATCCGCAGCAGCCATCTACATCGCAACAACTGTCATCTGGCAGGCCCGTATCAGGCCAAAAAACGTTTGTCAAAAACAAAAACAGTTTTAGGACAGCGTCCCATCCGGTGAAAGTAGCACAGCGTGCAATGCCTGAAAAGGTATTCCATAGTAGGAAGAGTGTAGTGTGGCAATTTTTTAACCAAGATCCGAATGATCAGTGCAAATTTATCTGTAAGAAATTCTCAAAGACCTTTAGCAGAGGGAAGAATCTTCAAAATTTAAATACAACGTGCATGCTTAGACATTTAACCAGCATGCACTTGCAAGCCTGGACTAATTACCAAACGTCCCGTACTGTTGCTGCACCTGCTCAGAATGAAGGTAGTCAGCAACGCTACATTGCTTCCCTCACTGTAAGCCCACCGGTTAGGACACCACCAGCAGCAAATGTGGAGGTATCGTCGCAAGGCAAAAGCAGTCAGGGAATCATAAGGTTCTTGGTAGGAAACACTGTATGTAGGCCAATATCAAGAATACCATCACCAACCCTCTCTCAATCCGCCATGTCCACCACCCCCACCGCTAGTTGCACCATATGCAGCTCTCCAGTCCAGCTCATCCTACAAGAGACTCTCGTTAGGAAAAGAAAGTACTCATCCTCTCATCCGCGTACACAGGGTTTGAATGCCCACATTGCTATACTAATCTCGCTAGAGATGATGCCCTACCGGTTGGTTGAAAGCAAATCTTTCAAAGACGTGATGGCCTACGCAGTACCACGCTATGACCTACCCAGTCGGCACTTCTTTGCGAGAAAAGCCATCCCAGCCCTCCACCAGCATGTCAAAGACCGCATTGTCCATGCACTGAGGCAATCAGTCAGTGGAAAGATGCACCTCACAACAGATGCATGGACCAGTAGGCATGGCCAGGGAAGCTACGTGTCCATCACGGCGCACTGGGTTAATGTGGTGGATGCAGGGTCCACAGGGGACAGCCATAGTGGGACAGTTCTTCCTAGCCCACGGTCTAGGAAACAGTTGGCTGTAGGCATTTGCCACCCCTTTTCCTCCTCCTCCTCCTCTTTAAGTGAAAGCTCATCCACACAGCGCAGTCACACGACAACTCCATCTGCAGCTGCCAGTGTTGCACACGAGGTATTCCATTATCGAACAGCTAGTGGTAAGCGTCAGCAGGCTGAGTTACAAATGAAGTGTTTGGGCGACAACAGACACACCGCGGAAGTACTGGCCGAGTACTTGCAGCAACAAACTTAGTCATGGCTGGGCAGTGTACATCTTGAGGCAGGCAAGGTAGTCAGTGATAACGGAAGGAATTTTATGGCTGCCATAGCCCTTTCAGAACTGAAACACATACCTTGCCTGGCTCACACCTTGAACCTGGTGGTGCAGTGCTTCCTCAAAAATTATCCGGAGTTACCAGCCCTGCCCCTGAAGGTGCGAAGACTTTGCTCGCACATCCGCCGGTCGCCCGTACACTCCAGCCGTATGCAGAACCATCAGCGATCGCTGAATCTTCCCCAGCACCGCCAAATAACACAGGTCAACAAAAAAAAAAATTTTTTCTGGTGTCCAAAATATTTTAATGAATTTGGGGTATTTTTGGGGTGCTGATTCTGAATATGCTATCAGTTTTGCCAGATTGGCTCAAGTTTTTGAGATTTTTGGTATCTTATTTATAGCACTTGTTGGTAAATGCGACGCATCATCTCATTAATTTCTTTGGATTAGTACTTGAACTGAGCAGTTCTCAATATAGTTTTGTGTTAATTAGTGTTCTAAAAGTTTGTTCATAGCTTGATTTTTGCACTAACTTTATGTTGTTGTCTGTTTTCCAGTGAAAAGCATGAACTCATCAAGAAGAAGTTGTCTTAACGATCCAGACTCATTCTGTTACATTTGTGGTGAATACACACTGCCAAAACATAGAAGAAACATAACAGACTTCGTAAAAAAAGTGTATTTTGCCTATTTTGGGGTTATGCTTGGGGACCAAGACAAGTTTTGGGCACCACACATAGTGTGCAAAGCATGTATCGAATTATTACGAAAATGGAGCAAAGGACAAAGAAAAAGCTTCAAATTTGGTGTTCCAATGGTGTGGAGAGAGCCAAAAAATCATCATGATGACTGTTATTTCTGTGCAGTGCAAGTGCAAGGATTCAATAAGCATAAGAAACAAAAATGGGAGTAACATGGAATCTGCAAGAAGGCCTGTCCCTCATTGTGAAGATGTGCCTGTACCTGTGTTTACCATAAATAACAGTCATCATGATGATTTTTTGGCTCTCTCCACACCATTGGAACACCAAATTTGAAGCTTTTTCTTTGTCCTTTGCTCCATTTTCGTAATAATTCGATACATGCTTTGCACACTATGTGTGGTGCCCAAAACTTGTCTTGGTCCCCAAGCATAACCCCAAAATAGGCAAAATACACTTTTTTTACGAAGTCTGTTATGTTTCTTCTATGTTTTGGCAGTGTGTATTCACCACAAATGTAACAGAATGAGTCTGGATCGTTAAGACAACTTCTTCTTGATGAGTTCATGCTTTTCACTGGAAAACAGACAACAACATAAAGTTAGTGCAAAAATCAAGCTATGAACAAACTTTTAGAACACTAATTAACACAAAACTATATTGAGAACTGCTCAGTTCAAGTACTAATCCAAAGAAATTAATGAGATGATGCGTCACATTTACCAACAAGTGCTATAAATAAGATACCAAAAATCTCAAAAACTTGAGCCAATCTGGCAAAACTGATGACATATTCAGAATCAGCACCCCAAAAATACCCTAAATTCGATGAAATATCTTTGGCACCAAAAATGCTGTTGACCAGTGTAATCGACGTTGCAACAAGGTGGAACTCCACACTGCACATGGTTCAGAGGCTGTGCGAACAGAGGCGTGCTGTAATTAATTTGTGGGAGGATACACATACACGGGCAGGCACTTGGATGGCAGACATGGAGTTGTCTGTGTGCAGTGGTCGAAGCTACAAGACCTCTGTCAAGTCCTTCAGTGTTTTGAGGAATGCACACGGCTGGTAAGAGCAGATGACACCATCATAAGCATGAGCATCCCACTAATGCGTCTGCTGATGCAAAGTTTAACGCACATTAAGGAGCAGGCGTCTGCAGCCGAGGAGGAGGGAAGCCTTGATGACAGTCAGCCATTGTCTGCTCAGGTAACTCTCCTGGATGAGGTAGCGGACGAAGAGGAGGAGGATGATGGGGATGAATATTTATGGGAGGAGGATGCTTCTCAGGGGGCAATAGAAACTGGTGGCATTGCAAGGTCAGGTACAGGGTTTTTGTGGGACACAAGTGATGTTGATTTGCAAGAAAGTGCTCCTCAACCCAGCCCAAGCAGTGAATTGACACCTGGAACATTCACCCACATGGGTGAGTATGCCTTGCATATCCTAAAAAGGGACCCCTGCATTATCAAAATGATGACCTATGACGATTACTGGTTGGCCTGCCTCCTGGATCCACGATATAAAGGAAAATTACAAAATATCATGCCACATGAGAACCTTGAGCAAATATTGGCTACTAAACAAGCAACTCTTGCAGACCGTTTGGTTCAGGCATTCCCAACACACAGCGGCGGTGATGGTTCTCACACGAGCCATAGGGGGCAACATGGCAGAGGTGTTAGAGGTGCACAAATCTGAAGTGGCATTGGACAGAGGGGTTTTATGACCAGGTTGTGGAGTGATTTCGCAATGACCGCTGACACGACAGGTACTGCTGCATCTATTCAAAGTGACAGGAGACAGGGCCATGGTCACCACCTGGCGCAAGCACCCATGCGAGTGCCGTTTACCTGGACAGGTGGGTGTGCCCACTCGTGGGCGACGGCACTGGCACAGGGTCCCTCATAGTACAATGAAGTGTCTCTGATGGTGGTGGTGCACAACCAACGTCAGACACACCGTCGTAATATGAGGGGCCCTGTGCCAGTACCGCCGCACACGAGAGAGTTCCCCCCTAGCTCGAACAGTGCTTTACCACTTGCAATACTTACCTCTCCCGACTCCACCACTGTGTAGTCTGTGCTGTTAAATCCTTCAATGGCACTGCCAATACAAATTTGTTGAAATGATAGATGATAGTTAAAATATACAGGGGCCCTGGCCTCCATTTAGACCAGTTAATACTTTATGCCTACTACCACTGTCTGCTACTCAGCAGAGGAGCCCACCCCTGCACCTAGCTATGCCACCTGTTTATTTATGATCAATTTTTTGGCAGACATTTTGCCCACTTTATTATTTGGGCCTACTAACTCTTTCTGCTGCTCATTCCAGTTGCCCTCCACTGAACAAAGCAATGCCGCCTGTTTAGTCCTGTTACCACATTTGAACTGCATTTAGGCTACTTTATTATTTGGGCCTACTAACTGTGTCTGCCGCTCATTACAGTCGTCCTCCACTGAACAAAGCAATGCCGCCTGTTTAGTCCTGTTACCACTTTTGAACTGCATTTAGCCCACTTTATTATTTGGGCCTACTAACTGTGTCTGCCGCATATTACAGTTGTCCTCCTGTGATGGTGAGATATGCTATGTGGGTATCATTTTTGTGTATATTTCTATTTTACTGATTATCATGGTGTTACTGTATCTTGTAGGATGAGTTGTTATTTGCCATCTGATATTCTCCCCACAGTTCTGTATTGTTATCTCTCCACAGGGTCAGTGAATAAATTTGTTTGCTAATATGCTAATGACATATTGAACTAGCTTGTTGAAACAATGACCCCCTGTAGTGCCTTAACCCACCAGGCACCTTTGTCAGGTGGGGGAGGCCTGAAAACCACCCCAACCTGTTTGACTACTCCTGGACATAAGGGGAGGACAGGAGCTGGGGGGAATTCAGATCCTGTATGGACCCATGAGGTGAAGACAGCATGTCAGAGAGAGAAAGAAGGGAATATGGACTGTTATCCTCTGTGCTGGATTGTTGGACTTTTATCCTGTTACTGAAATGCATTCGTGTTCTGGAATATTTTACCTTTGTGTGATAGATCGTATATATGGACCTTTCGTGTTTTGCCTAAATAAAGGTCTTGGAATTGTTTACTATTCTCTTGCTCTGTTGATTGTGTGATACCGGAGAAGGAACCCATGACAACTGGTGGCAAGCAGCGGGATCAACATAGTGCAACCTAATGGAGACCACCTACTCCCATATGTCTGAAGAAGGACGAGCACTGGAGACGAGGACCCCTACCCCAAAAAGCCAGTGGGTGGTGTGGTACGAAGAAGAGATGGCGGTTCTGGGCCCAGGCGTCTCTCAGGAGTACAAGGAGGAGGCTGCCCGCCGGGCACAGCGGAGACAAGAAGCAATGGAGCTTGAAAGAGGGAGTAACGCAATGTGGAATGTAAACCCAATGATCCGGGAGCTTGTACGGATCACCCGGACAGAGTTTCAGCCATTTGATGAGGCTTCCGGAGATGTGGAGGGATTCTTCAAGGACTTTGAGCAGCAGTGTGCTGTGATGGAGGTGCCTCACTCTGGCTGGATGCGTTTGTTAGTGGGACTCCTGAACGGTAGCCTGGCGGAGGCTTACCGAACCATTGACTCACAGCAGAATCGGGATTATAACATTGTGAAGCAGACTATCCTGGATTACCATGCTATCACTCCAGACTCATATAGGGCCAAGTTCCGAGACCTCCCATGCAATACGGTGGATCGTTTAGGATGTATGCACATAAGATGTCCCAGGCATGTCGGAGATGGCTGGAAGCAGAAAACGCCTTTACTGTGGAAGATGTTACACAGGCGTTCCTTATAGAACAATTTCTTGCCAAGTGCCCTGCAGAGGTACGGGAATGGGTCTGGGAGCGCCCACCGTGGACCGTGGTTAGAGCTGGAGCCCTGGCCGATGAAGCCCTTACTATCCGACCACAATGGAGGAGGCTTCTGGACAATGAACCACAGCCTTCGACCGCGCCCTGTCCCCCTCTGATTATATCTGCCCTTCCACCCAGCTGCAGGCCAATGACAATCACAGCTCACAATCCTGGGCCCCAACAGTTCCGACCACGACCTGGGGGTATCACAGAGAGGAGATGTTACCGGTGTGGACAACCTGGACATCTGCAGTCTGGCTGTCCCTCAAGGATTCAGAGGGAGCCCCACGCAGCCCCACCTCATCCAGTGCATCTTGTGCACTCCATCCCGCCTGAGGAAGAGCTACCACCACCCCCACCAGAGTGGCCCACCGACCAGGGCACCATAGATACCCCTCCTGGAGTATACGGACTCCGACCTTTGTCCATCAGAAATACACAGCAACGGCATTGCCACCTGCAGGATGTCTTAATTGATGGATACAAAGTGTCGGGATTTAGATACACGGGGGCATTCCTGACTATCGCTGACCCCCGTGTGGTTCGACCCGAGGCAATTCACCAGGGCCTGGGAATTCCCATTGTCCTTGCAGGGGGTGTCCGCAAATATATACAGAGAGCTTTGGTACGTTTGGATTTTGGTTTTGGAGAAAAACTGTGTTGGATTGAAGTTATGGGAGGACTTCCTGCAGATATCCTCCGTGGAAATGACACTGGGGAGTTGCAAAGTCATTTTTTGGGAGCAGAAGGTCTGTGGGCCTCTCCTTATGAAAGAACAATTGGAGGGAGATATCGCAGATACCGTAATGCCCATCAATCCCTACGTTCTAGAGTTCAGAGACTGTCTCGTCCAGCTAGCTACCTTGGCTAATGAACATCAGCGAATGGCCCAGTCCAGTCAAAAAGCCTGGTATGACCATAAAGCCAGGACCCGGGAATTTATGGACAAGTGCTCATGATTATTGCAACCCCTGCCACTGTACAAGGAACTATAAACAGTGGAGCAAAGTGGACTAAAGTGAGCAGACCAGAGGTCTGTGTAGACCTAATGGCGTGCTCACTTATTATGGGGGGGGGGAGAGGTTGTGATGGTGTGATATGAAATGTGGGTATCATTTTTGTGTATATTTCTATTTTACTGATTATCATGGTGTTACTGAATCTTGTAGGATGAGTTGTTATTTGCTATCTGATATTCTCCCCACAGTTCTGTATTATTATCTCTCCACAGGGTCAGTGAATAAAGTTGTTTGCTAATATGCTAATGACATATTGATCTAGCTTGTTGAAACAATGACCCCCTGTAGAGCCTTAACCCACCAAGCACCTTTGTCAGGTGGGGGAGGCCTGAAAACCACCCCAACCTGTTTGACTACTCCTGGACATAAGGGGAGGACAGGAGCTGGGGGGAATTCAGATCCTGTGCAGACCCATGAGTTGAAGACAGCATGTCAGAGAGAGAAAGAAGGGAATATGAACTGTTATCCTCTGTGCTGGATTGTTGGACTTTTATCCTGTTACTGAAATGCATTCGTGTTCTGGAATATTTTATCCTTTGTGTGATGGATCGTACATATGGACCTTTCGTGTTTTGCCTAAATAAAGGTCTTGGAATTGTTTACTATTCTATTGCTCTGTTGATTGTGTGATACCGGAGAAGGAACCCGTGACACCTCCACTGAACAAAGCAATGCCGCCTGTTTAGTCCTGTTACCAATTTTGAACTGCATTTAGCCCACTTTATTATTTGGGCCTACTAAGTGTGTCTGCCGCTCATTACAGCTGTCCTCCACTGAACAAAGCAATGCCGCCTGTTTAGTCCTGTTAACAATTTTGAACTGCATTTAGGCTACTTTATTATTTGGGCCTACTAAGTGTGTCTGCCGCTCATTACAGTTGTCCTCCACTGAACAAAACAATGCCGCCTGTTTAGTCCTGTTACCGATTTTGAACTGCATTTAGCTCACTTTATTATTTGGGCCCACTAACTGTGTCTGCCGCTCATTACAGTTGTCCTCCACTAAAGAAAGCAATGCCACCTGTTTAGTCCTGTTATCAATTGTGAACTGCATTTAGCCCACTTTATTATTTGGGCCTATATCTGTGTTTCCTCCTCATCCTGCCCATTGCCCAGCCACTGCTACATGAGTCTGCTGGTACATTGACCCAGACCACTACATTCCCCTTGCACTCTACACAGCCAGAATCTGACCCTGCTGAAAGTCAGGTTCCCCTTCCCGCATACTACACCACCTTACACGGGGACAAAGAGGAAGGTGCACATGAAAGTGCAGGTTCCTTCATCAAATGGGGGGGTATTCTCGTTGGCTACGTCACTGGCACAGGGCCCCTCATAGTAAGCAAAAGTGTCTCTGCCGGTGGGAGGCACCACACCGCCGTACTACGAGGGGCCCTGTGCCAGTGCCAATGCCAACAAGTGGGCCCCCCCTGCTTGCTCAGAATCACAGCACTTGCAAAGTTGAAATACTTACCTCTCCCTGCTCCACCGCCGTGACGTATTCCGCGTTTCCTGGGCTCACGAAAATCTTGAGCTAGCCCTACCCTCCACAACTTTAGCCAAATGGCCCCCAGTTTTCAATGCCTAACTATTATTATAAAGTAAATTAAGATTGACAAGCTTCAGTAATAAGAATTGATGTTTTTGGCATTGAAATGGACACTGTAGGTGTTTTCCTGTCCTCCACTCACTGCCGACTTTGATTCCCCATTGACTTGCATTGGGTTTCGTGTTTCAGTCAGCCCCCGACTTTTCGCAATAATCGGCCGATTTCACCCGACCCGACCTTTCACAAAGTCGGGTTTTGCTCAACCCGACTTGATCCCAAAAAAGTAAAAGTCGCTCAACCCTAGTTCTAGGTAATTTTACTATTGCGCCAAATTTAAGCCACTCCTTGATGATCATCTTCACAGTGTTCCATGGTATATCTAGTGCTTGCAAATAATTTTTTTATCCTTCTCTTGACTGATCACTTTCGACAATGGAATCCGTTTGCTGTGTTGTAAAATGGTTACAAAAATGGTTACAACAAAGAAAAGGTTATGAAAATCCTACTAGAACAGATAAACTGCATATGGGATTAATCAGAATCACTTTAAAAGATAGCAGCTGTGTACTGAATACTATGAAGCGTGAGTTTTAATGTGGTTGCTATTTCTGAACACAACCACATCACCAATTTTAAGAGTGTTCACACTTATGTAATCACATTATTTTAGTTTTCTTATTTTTATGAATTGTGATTTTCTTGGTCTCTTACTAAATGCCAGTCTTATGTTCATTCTACAGATCACAGCATCACAGGGCAGAGGTGAAGCCTGCACAAAATATTCAAAAGTAAGTGATGTAATGAAAACTAAAACTAACATTTTACAACAATATAAAGATGAAAAATAAGTTACACAAACTAAACTGTGTTATATAAGATATTTCAGTTTTACATCTCAATTATGTGAATGGACAATAGGACGCAGCTCCATTTTTCAACCCTGGCATGTTTTATGGCAAGAATTTTGGAATATTTCTTTTCATTAACCCCTCCCTGACATTATATTTACATGTATGATACAGTGGGCAAGGAGCTTTAACAACAAAGGTCCATGCACAGCGTAAAGATGTAGCTAGCTCAGAAGCAAAACTGGCGCCAACAGCTACTGGTGTCAGCTGGTGTAGCTGACTCCTTACTCCAATGTCTAACATTCATGAGAGGGAAGGGGCTCTTTCTTTCACTTCCTCATCCCTGTCACTCCTCCCACCCGCAATCTGATTGCAAGCTGCTGATGACTGCTAAGGTCAACCAACGGCCTCCTAGTCATCCAGAGTAAAGTGTAGACGGACTAAATGTTTATAATTAGTGATAAGCGAACATGCTCGCCACTACTCGGTACTCGTCCGAGTATCACTATGCTTGGGGTACTCGGCGAGCACTGACTATTTCCCGGATAATTCGGCGGGAGCTCGGGTCTCCTCCTTTTAATTTTGGCTATTTTTAGAGCGCCAATCAGCATGCAGGGATTGTCTGCCATACACTGTAATACTGTAGCCATCTTTATTGTGGTTTTATAGTGATTGGCTGGCCGCACAGCATCATCAGGTCCGTAAGAGACCTGACGCCGCCCTGCTCGCATCATTCTGCTCCGGACTCAGCTAGTGTAGGGAGAGCTGCTGCTGAGATAGGGCCAGATTCTTACATTTATTAGTTAGTGTGGGTCTACTAGTGTTCAATCCACAAATCCTGATAAACCAACAGTCCTTTTTAGAGCTAATTCGGGGTATATAGATTGCAGTGCTAGGTAGGCAGGGGAGTCTATGTGCACATAGCCACATCAGTGCAAGGCCTGCAGGCACTACATGTGAGTATACAGATCTCACTGCATACCTCAAAAATCTCCATTCTTGTCTGCTGCTGCGTATTTTATATATATGTAGCTGCAGGTATCCGTCACATTTTTTTTTCTTGCAGCTTATACCTTCTAATTTTATTAGAAAGCAATCCATTGCCCCTTTTTTCTACATTAATTTGTTTGGTTACGCTGCAGACTACAGCCAGGTCATTGCAAGCGTGAAAATCTAACAATTTAAAAACTTTTTTTTTTATCCCAGGCATCAGATGTGAGTGTGCAGAAAAATCTGGCCTTTTTTTTAGGTACTATATTATTTTTTGGAATGTCTTACAACCTTGTTGGACACCATTTTGCTGACCAAAAAATCTGTAGCTGGCCCAAAATATTTAGCTACAGTTCTTATATTTATCACTGTGATTTGTAAGCCACGCCCATCGCATATCATTGCGCTAAATATTTAACAATTTTAGTACTTCAATTTTTTTTTAGTGTCATAGCGTACTTATTGACACAATTTTGGTGGGCCCAAAAAAAAGACCACATTTTGATCAGTCTGTTATCTCCATCTGACGCCTGGTCTATCTGTGGCCTCCAAATTCTTGCTTTTCAGGCATACATTGCATTTTTTTGGTCTGCTAGCCTTGGTCTACTCAGTATTTTGTGGTTTAAATTTTTTTTTTTTTTAAAAGGCCCCATATCTAAACAGTCTTTTATCTCCGTCAGATGCCTGGTGTATCTGTGGTGTCAAAATCCTCACTTTGCAGGCATACATTGCATTGTTTTGTGTGCTAGCCTTGGTCTACTCATTATTTTGTGGTTTAACCCCTTAACGACCGCCGATACGCCTTTTAACAGCGGCAGTTAAGGGTACTTAAACCACAGTGCCGTTAATTAACAGCGCTGTAGAAAAAGTGAATAGCGCCCCCAGAGTCGGATTTCCTCTGGGGTCTCGGTTACTGGGGGTAGCCGAGACCCCAGAGAACATGATTCGGGTTTTTTTTACCGACCCCGAGTTGCGATCACCGGTAATTAACCGTTTACCGGCGGTCGCAACGAAAAAAAAAACGCGATTTGCTATTTCATTTCTCTGTCCTCCGATGTGATCGCACATCAGAGGACAGAGAAATGGGGTCCCCGATCGCCCCCCGATACTCACCTGTCTCCCCCGATACTCACCTGTCTCCCCCGGTGCTCCTCGTGGCTCCCGATGGGCGCCGCCATCTTCTTCCGGCCAAAAAATGGTGGGTGCATGCGTAGTGCGCTCGCCGGCAGGCACCCGGGAGATCTTTGGGGTCTCAGCTGCCGGGGGTAGCCGAGACCCCAAAGAACATGATCGGGGTCGGTTTTTACCGACCCCTGTTTTGCGATCTCCGGTAATTAACTGTTTACCGGTGACCGCAAAAGGAAAAAAAAAAAAAAACGATGTGTAATTCTCTGTCCTCTGATGTGATCGCACATCAGAGGACAGAGAAATAGGGGGATTCGTGGGACCCTATCATACCTACCGGTGTCCCTGGGTCCTCCTAAGTCCTCTCCTGCCCGCCGGCTTCTTCCTTCGGGTTAGGGTTAGGGCTAGGGTTAGGGTTAGGGCTAGGGTTAGGGTTGGGGCTAATTTTAGGGTTAGGGTTAGGGTTGGGGCTAAATTTAGGGTTAGGGTTAGGGCTAGGGTTAGGGTTGGGGCTAAATTTAGGGTTAGAGTTGGGGCTAAATTTAGGGTTAGGGTTAGGGTTGGGGCTAAATTTAGGGTTAGGGTTAGGGTTGGGGCTAAATTTAGAGTTAGGGTTGGGGCTAAATTTAGGGTTAGGGCTAGGGTTAGGGTTGGGGCTAAAGTTAGGGCTAGGGTTGGGGCTAAAGTTAGGACTAGGGTTGCGGCTAAAGTTAGGGTTAGAGTTGAGATTAGGGTTAGGGTTTGGATTAGGGTTGGCATTATGGTTACATTTGGGATTAGGGTTAGGTTTTGGATTAGGGTTAAGGTTAGGGTTGGGATTAGGGGTGTATTGGGATTAGGGTTAGGTTTGAGGTTAGGGTTGAGATTAGGATTAGGGGTGTGTTGGATTTAGGGTTCTGATTAGGGTTATGGTTGTTTTGGGGTTAGGGTTGTGATTATCGTTAGGGTTGTGATTAGGATTATGGATCGGGTTGGAATTAGGGTTAGGGGTGTGTTGGGGTTAGGGTTGGAGTTAGAATTGGGGGTTTCCACTGTTTAGGCACATCAGGGGGTCTCTAAACGCCACAGCCAACTTTGCGCTCAAAAAGTCAAATGGTGCTCCCTCCCTTCTGAGCTCTGCCATGAGCCCAAACAGTGGTTTACCCCCACATATGAGGCATCAGCGTACTCGGGATAAATTGGACAACAACTTTTGGGGTCCAATTTCTCCTGTTACCCTTGTGAAAATAAAAACTTGGGGGCTAAAAAATCTTTTTTGTGGAAAACAAAATATTTTTTATTTTCACAACTCTGCATTATAAACTCCTGTGAAGCACTTGGGCATTCAAAGTTCTCACCACACATCTAAATAAATTCCTTGGGGGGTCTAGTTTCCAAAATGGGGTCACTTGTGGGGGTTTCTACTGTTTAGGTACATCAGGGGCTCTGCAAACGCAACATAACGCCCGCAGACCATTGTATCAAAGTCTGCATTCCAAAACGGCGCTTCTTCCCTTCCGAGCTCTGCCATGCGCCCAACCAGTGGTTTACCCCCACATATGGGGTATCAGCCTACTCAGCATAAATTGCACAATAAATTTTGGGGTCCAATTTCTCCCGTTACCCTTGTGAAAGTAAAAATTTGGGGGTGAAAATATCATTTTTGTGGAAAAAATATGATTTTTTTTATTTTCATGGCTTTCCATTATAAACTTCTGTGAAGCAGTGTGGGGTTCATAGTGCTCACCACACATCTAGATAAGCTCTCTGGGGGGTCTATTTTCCAAAATGGGGTCAATTGTGGGGGGTTTCTACTGTTTAGGTACATCAGGAGCTCTGCAAATGCAACATGACGCCCGCAGACTATCCCATCAAAGTCTGCATTACAAGCGGAGCTCCTTCCCTTCCGAGCCCCGATGGGTGCCCAAACAGTGCCCCCCCACATATGGGGTATCAGCGTACTCAGAACATACTGGTCAACAGATTTTGGGGTCCATTGTCTCCTGTTACCCTTGAGAAAAAAAAAATTTGCAGGCTAAAAAATCATTTTTGAGGAAAAAAAAGGATTTTTTATTTTCATGGCTCTACTTTATAAATTTCTGAGAAGCACTTGGGGGTTTAAAGTGCTCACCACACATCTAGATAAGTTCCTTAAGGGGTCTAGTTTCCAAAATGGGGTCACTTGTGGGGGGTTTCTACTGATTAGGCACATCAGGGGCTCTCCAAACGCGTCATGGTGTTACAATCTCAATTCCAGCCATTGAAAAAGTAAAATGGCAATCCTTCTCTTCCAAGCTCTGCAGTGCGCCCAAACAGTGGTTTACCCCCACATCTGGGGTATCAATGTACTCAGGAGAAATTGCTCAACAACTCTTGTTTTCTAATTTCTCCTGTTACCCTTGTGAAAATAAAAATTTGGGGGCAAAAAGATCATTTTTGTAGAAAAAAATGTGATTTTTTTATTTTCACGGCTCTACTTTATAAAATTCTGTGAAGTACCTGGGGGTTTAAAGTGCTCACCACACATCTAGTTAAGTTCCTTAAGGGGTCTAGTTTCCAAAATGGTGACACTTGTTGGGGTTTTGCACTGTTTAGGCACATCAGGGGCTCTCCAAACGCGACATGGCATCCGATCTCAATTCCAGCCAATTCTACATTGAAAAAGTAAAACGGCACTCCTTCTCTTCCAAGCTCTGCGGTGTGCCCAAACAGTGGTTTAGCCCCACATATGGGGTATCAACGTACTCAGGAGAAATTGCTCAACAACTTTTGTGGTCTAATTTCTCCTGTTACCCTTGTGAAAATAAGAATTTGTGGGCGAAAAGATCATTTTTGTGTAAACAAATGCGATTTTTTATTTTTACGGCTCTACTTTATAAACTTCTGTGAAGCATTTGGGGGCTCAAAGTGCTCACCACACATCTAGGTAAGTTCCTTAAGGGGTCTAGTTTCCAAAATGGTGTCCCTTGTGGAGCGTTTCCACTGTTTAGGCACATCAGGGGCTCTCTAAACGTGACCGATCTCAATTCCAGCCAATTCTGCATTGAAAAAGTCAAACGGCGCTCCCTCTCTTCCAAGCACTGCGGTGCGCCCAAACAGTGGTTTACCCCCACATATGGGGTATCAGCGTATTCAGGAGAAATTGCACAACAAAATTTATGGTTAAATTTCGGTTTTTACACTTGTGAAAATAAAAAAAATGGTTCTGAAGTAAAATGTTTGCAAAAAAAAGTTAAATGTTCATTTTTGCCTTCCACATTGTTTCAGTTCCTGTGAAGCATGTAAAGGGCTAACAAACTTCTTGAATGTTGTTTTGAGCACCTTGATGGGTGCAGTTTTTAGAATGGTGTCACACTTGGTTATTTTCTATCATATAGACCCCTCAAAATGACTTCAAATGTGATGTGGTCCCTAAAAAAAAATGGTGTTGTAAAAATGAGAAATTGCTGGTCAACTTTTAACCCTTATAACTCCCTAACAAAAAAAATTTTTGTTTACAAAATTGTGCTGATATAAAGTAGACATGTGGGAAATGTTATTTATTAACTATTTTTTGAGACATATCTCTCTGATTTAAGGGCATAAAAATACAAAGTTTGAAAATTGCTAAATTTTACAAATTTTCACCATATTTCCATTTAATATCAAAGCAATGTTACCACTAACATGAAGTACAATATGACACAAAAAAACAATCTCAGAATCAGCAGGATCCGTTGAAGCGTTCCAGAGTTATAACCTCATAAAATGACAGTGGTCAGAATTGTAAAAATTGGCCCGATCATTAAGTACCAAATTGGCTCTGTCACTAAGGGGTTAAAACATTTTTTTTTAAAGGCCTCATATTTAAACACAAAAAAGTGCCCAGCACCATAATCACAGAGGACCGTGGAAATCAGGAATGCCTACACAAAATAAGTCCTCCAATAAATTCATATAAAAATATAAATTTTATTGAATCATGTCTAAAACATACTTAAAGGGAACCTGTCACCTGAATTTGGCGGGACCAGTTTTGGGTCATATGGGCGGGGTTTTCGGGTGTTTGATTCACCCTTTCCTTACCCGCTGGCTGCATGCTGGCCGCAATATTGGATTGAAGTTCATTCTCTGTCCTCCGGAGTACACGCCAGCGCAAGCCAATTGGACTATGCCTGCTACAGTGACAGTGAGTGACACATTAACCAATGATGAGACAGTGGTTATCCCATCATTCGGCTATTGTGTTGAATGTAAAAAAAAATACTACATATATACTACATACATACAACATACATGCATACTACATACATGCATACTACATACATACTACATACTACATACATACTACATACATACTGCATACATACTACATACATACATACTACATACTACATACATACTACATGCATACTACATACATACTACATACATACATTCTACATACATACTACTTAATACATACATACTACATACATACTACATACTACATACATACTACATAAATACTACATACATACATACACCATACATACTACATGCATACATACTACATACATACTACATACATAATACATACATACATACTACATACATACTACGTACATACTACATACAATACATTCATACATTACATACAATACATACATATAGACATACAGTACATTAATCATATATTACATACTCACCATTACTTGTCATTTTGATCCCCGAAGCCAGTGTCATCTGTAAAAAAGATTAAAATAACAAACAACCAATATACTCCCTGTCCGCAGAAATCCACGAGTGTCCCACGACGATCTCCCGTGGAGAACGGCAGCATCAGCTGATGCAACCGCTCTCCAGGGGCTCCAGGAACACAATGACGGGAGGAAGGTATCCCTCCGCACTGTATTCCTCCGTCGCTGTAAAAAAATTGTCCCTAGTCTCACTTTTGGCATTGCTGTGTTAGAAATTTTCCCACGCAGCAATTGCCATAAAATGAGACTTTAAACTATAGTAACCTCAGTGATGCACTGCAGGAGCCATTGTCTCCTGTCAGTGTGTCACTGAGGGTCCTATAGAGCAGTGACATCACCCGATGTCACTGTTCTATAGGGGAGATCGTCGTGGGACACTCGTTATTAATTGGACTGCGTTGGTCAGGGAGTATACGGTTTATTATTTTACGTTTTTTGCGGGTGCTGAAGTATGGTAAGTATGGTTAAATGAAGAATATTAAAATACTTTTTTCTTAATGTGTGTGTGTTTTATTAACCCTTTATTACTATTGGATTAATAATGGATAGGCGTCCTATTGACGCTTCTCCGTTATTAACCCGGCTTAATGTCAGTTTACAATAGCAAGGTGACATTAATCCCTTATTTTACCATATTCCACCGCTACACGGGAGTGGGAAGAGAGGGGCTAAGTTTCTGGGGAGGCTGCAGACTGGTATTTGTAGCCGGGGGGGCAATATCCATGGCCCCTCTCTAGGCTATGAATATCAGCCCGCACCTGTCTGCGCAGCATTTCTGGCTATAAAATATAGGGGGACCCCACGTCATTTTAAAGGGGGTCCCCCTATTTTAATAGCCAGTAAAGGCTACGCAGACAGCTGCGGGCTGATATTCATAGCAGGCTACAAATATTGGTCGTCGGCTCTCCCCCTCTGGCGCAGAAAGCTGTGCGGGAGCCCACGCTGTTTTTTTCCTTTTTTTTTAAATTAAAACTCTCATTAAGGCCTCTTTCACACTTTTTCAGTACGGGTCCATCACTATGCATTGGGCCGACGTACCGAAGCACGTTGTAAACTTTGTGCACGACGTGGGCAGCGGATGCAGTTTTTCAACGCATCTGCTGCCCATTCTAAAGTCCGGGGAGGAAGGGGCGGAGTTTCAGCCGTGCATGCGCGGTAGAAAATAGCGGACGCAACGGACAAAAAAGCGTTCACTTGAATGTTTTTTCGTGACGACGGTCCACCAAAACACGACGGATCCGTTGCACGACGGACGCGATGTGTGGCCATCCGTCGCGATTTGTCGCTAATACAAGTCTATGGGTAAAAAACGCATCCTGCGAGCACATTTGCAGGATCCGTTTTTTCCCAAAATGACGGATTGCGACAGATTGCTAAAAATGCAAGTGTGAATGTAGCCTTAGCAACATCGGCCTTTCTATTATATATCTATGGATATATCTAACTATACATATATTTTATATATATAGAAGTATTCATCCATATATCTGGCTGCTTTCACACATCAGGTTTTTGCCATCAGGCACAAACTGGCGAGTTTTGAAAAAACGTTTTTTCCACCGGATCCGTTTTTTTCCGTCAGATCTGGTTTTTTCCGCTGGATCCGTTTTTTTCCGCCGGATCCGTTTTTTTCCGCCGGATCCATTTTTTTCAAAACTCGCCAGATTGTGCCTGACGGCAAAAACCTGATGTGTGAAAGCAGCCAGATATATGGATAGATACATCTATGTATCTATAGATATATCTAGCTATAAATATATGAATAGTTAGATATATCCATAAATATATAATAGAAAGGCCAATGTTTCTAAGGCTTCTTTCACACTTTTAGCAATCCGTTGCAATCCGTCATTATGGGAAAAAAACGGATCCTGTAAATGTGCTCGCAGGATGCATTTTTTACCCATAGACTTGTATTAGCGATGGATCGCGACGGATGGCCACACGTCGCATCCGTCGTGCAATGGATCCGTCGTGTTTTTTTGTCCGTCGCGTCTGCCATTTTCTGCCTGCGTGGCCGAAACTCCGCCCCATCCTCCCTGGACTCCAGAATGGGCAGCGGATGCATTGAAAAACTGCATCTGCTGCCCACTTCGGGCCACAAATTTCACAACGTGCGTCGGTACATCGGACCTGTACCGACGCCAGTGTGAAAGAGGCCTTAATGAGCATTTAATTTTTTTAAAAAAGAAAGCGGAAAAAAACGACGTGGGCTCCCGCACAATTTTCTGCACCAGAGGGGGAAAGCCGACGGCCGGGGGCCAATATTTGTAGCCTGCTATGAATATCAGCCCGCAGCTGTCTGCGTAGCCTTTACTGCTATTAAAATAGGGGGATCCCCAAAAAAATGACGTGGGGTCCCCCTATATTTTATAGCCAGAAAGGCTGCGCAGACAGGTGCGGGCTGACATTCATAGCCTAGAGAGGGGCCATGGATATTGGCCCCCCTGCTACAAATACCAGTCCACAGCCGCCCCAGAAATGGCACATCTTACAGATGCGCCAATTCCGGCACTTAGCCCCTCTCTTCCCACTCCCGTGTAGTGGTGGGATATGGGGTAAAAAGGGGTTAATGTCACCTTGCTATTGTAAGGTGACATTAAGCCGGGTTAATAACAAAGAGGCATCAATAAGACACCAATCCATTATTAATCCAATAGTAAAAAAGTGTTAATAAAACACACACACATTAGGAAAAAAGTATTTTAATATTCTTCATTTAACCATACTTACCATACTTCGGCGCCTGCAAAAAACGTAAAATAATAAACCATATACTACCTATCCGCCGTAGTCCAATTAATAACGAGTGTCCCATGACGATCTCCCCACTAGAACAGTGACATCGGGTGATGTCACTGCTCTATAGGACCCTCAGTGACACACTGACAGGAGACAATGGCTCCTGCAGTGCATAACTGAGGTTACTATAGTTCAAAGTCTCACTTTATGGCAATTGCTGCGTGGGAAAATTTCTAACACAGCAATGCCAAAAGTGAGACTAGGGACAATTTTTTTACAGCGGCGGAGGAATACAGTGCGGAGGGATACCTTCCTCCCGTCATTGTGTTCCTGGGGCCCCTGGAGAGCGGTTGCATCAGCTGATGCTGCCGTTCTCAATGGGAGATCGTCATGGAACACTCGTGGATTTCTGCAGACAGGGAGTATATTGATTGTTTGTTATTTTAATCTTTTTTGACTGTTGACACTGGCTTCGGGGATCAAAATGACAAGTAATGGTGAGTATGTAATATATGTTTAATGTACTGTATGTCTATATGTATGTACTGTATGTAATGTATGAATGTATTGTATGTAGTATGTATGTAGTATGTAGTATGTGTATGTATGTCTTATGTATGTAGTATGTATGTATGTTTTATGTATGTTTTTTTTACATTCAGCACATTAGCCAGATGATGGGACTACTACTGTCCCATCATTGGCTAATGTGTCAATCACTTTCACTGTAGCAGGCATCGTCCGATGGGACTTGAAGTCCCATCAGACGATGCCTGCACACACGCACAGAGCCCCGGCAGCCTGCACAGAGCCCCGGCAGGCCCGCACAGATCCCCGGCAGCCCACACGAGCCGCGGCAGCCCTCAGAGAGCTCTGGCAGCCCGCTCAGAGCCCCGGCAGGCCCGCCCAGACCCCCGGCAGCCTGCACAGAGCCCCTACAGCCCGCACAGAGCCCCGGCAGCCCGCACAGAGCCCCGGCAGCACCGCCCACACTCTTCCCCCCTTCAGAACAGTATGTAGAAGTACAGAAAGTGCTTATTTACATTCCGATATTTGTGTCCCATTGACTTGCATTGGTATTGGGTATTGGGTATCGGTATCGGCGATATCCGATATTTTTTAGATATCGGCCGATCCAATACGATACTGATACTTCTGGATATCGGAAGGTATCGCTCAACACTATATAGCTACCTCTTATATTGCAAATCATGGAAGGGGTCAAATTTTGCAGCAGGATGGTGCTCCATCTCATACATCCTTCTCTACAACAAAGTTCCTCCAGGCAAAAAAGATCAAGGTGCTCAAGGACTGGCCAGCCCAGTCATCAGATGTGAACACCATTGGGCATGTTTGGGGAAGGATGAAAGAGGAAGCTTGGAAGACAAAACCAAATAATCTAGTTGAACTTTGGGAGGCATGTACGACTGAATTCTTTGCTAATCCTCATGACTTCATTAATAAATTGTATGATTCATTGTTGAACCGCATGGATGCAGTCTTTCAAGCTCATGAAAGTCACACAAAATATTAAATATGATTCTAATAGCACCACAACTTCATTCACCAAGGTTATGCAACATATATTTGAACTTTAAGTTACCGTATATACTCGCGTATAAGCCGACCCAAGTATAAGCCGACCCCCCTAATTCTGCCACAAAAAACTGGGAAAACTTAATGACTCGAATATAAGCCTAGGGTGGAAAATGAAGCAGCTACCGGTAAATGTCAAAAGTAAAAATAGATACCAATAAAAGTAAAATTAATTGAGACATCAGTAGGTTAAGTATTTTTGAATATCCATATTGATGCAGGAGCCCCATATAATGCTGCATAAAGTTTAAGATGGCCCCATAAGATGCTCCATATTAAAATATGCCCCATATAATCCTGAATAAAGGTTAATAATGGCCCCATAAGATGCTCCATAGACACATTTGCCCAATATAATGCTGCCCAATTGTTGATTATGGCCCCATAAGATGCTTCATAAAGATATTTGCCCCATATAGTGCTGCACAAACGTTGATTATGGCCCCATAAGATGCTCCATAAAGATATTTGTGCCATATAGTGCTGCACAAATGTTGATTTTGGCCCCATAAGATGCTCCATAAAGATATTTGCCCCATAAAGTGCTGCACAAAAGTTGATTATGGCCCCATAAGATGCTCCATGCAGACACTTGACCCATGTTATGCTCCACAATTGTTAATTATGGCCTCATAAGATGCTCTATAAAGATATTCGTGCCATATAGTGCAGCACAAACGTTAATCATGGCTCCATACAGACACTTGCCCCATTTGCTGTTGCTGCAATAAAAAAATAAAAAATCACATACTCACCTCTCAGGCCCCCGGCACTTTCAATATTCACCTGACTTTGTTCCGGCACCGCTCCATCTCCAGCACTGACGTTCAGGCAGAGGGCATGTTAGGGGTCAAGTTCCCACCTCTGCACAGGGAGAATCTCAGGCCATCTCCACTGCAGTCTCCCATTCTTCTACTGCCGCAGTGGAGCCTGTCCCAGCATCTCGCTCAGTCTGACTCTGTGCAAAGGGTTACTGCTGCTTTTCCAGCTTCTGCCATTGAAGCCAGTGCTGGGCAGTGGCGAGCAGACGCTTTTGGGACTAAGTCCTGCTTTTCCCCTACTGAGCATGCCCAGGGTAAGATCTCTCATTGCAGATCGAGGGTCACATGCTTAGATACTGCAGCAAAACCCATTGGTTCTCCAGGAAGGTCCTGAAGGTGCTCAGGCTCTGTGGTAGCCTCTCATTGGTCCTTCTAGGAAGGTCCTGTACTTGATGCAGCTATAAAAGGTTTGCATGGCTGCACGGCCATGCGCTAGTATCAATCCAAGTTTGTGCTTTGCGCCAGTGTGGTTATGTGTGAATGTATTCAGGGACCCGGCTGAAATAAGCCCCTAGAATACCGGCACCTCCAGTGAAGAGATTGCGTGTTTGCATAACCACTGACCGCTATCAGTTCGGCAGTAAGCTTGTGCTCCTGTGAGGCTAACAGGGCGCAGTGCTTCCTTTCACGGCTACTCTGTGAAGTATCAGAGCTAGTCTATACCACCAAACAGTGCCACCATTCACTAGCAGCAGGTTCCTTCTGCACGGTGGGCCCCGGGCTGCGAACACACCAATTATAATAAACGTCTATATTTACTCGGTGTGTTCTGCTAGCCCTAACAGAATACTAGCGCCAGGGACTGGCTAGTAAATGGCAGACGATCAGTGTTTACAGCGGTACATCCAGCAGCTGGAGTGTAGGTTGGCGGCTCTTGAACGCACAACCTCAGCTGTGGATGTTACCGCAGTCGCTGTTCAGGCTGCAACTGTAGCTGCAGCCAGTTTGTCCTCTGCCACCCCTGCTCCGACTTTATCCCATCTCCCGCTTCCAGACAAGTTTGCTGGTGACAGTAAGCTATGTTGGGGATTCGTGAGTCAGTGCTCCATACATCTAGGGCTCCTGGCTGCACGTTTTCCTACAGAACGGGCAAAAGTGGGATATATTTTTTCCCTTTTGTCAGGCAGGGCGTTGGAGTGGGCAACGCCGCTATGGGAGCGTAATGATCGTGTGGTGCAGAGTGCTCCTCTCTTCCTGGACGCTCTGAAACAGGTCTTTTTGGGACCTCGTGTCACCCACGATGCCGCGCTCCAATTGTTGACAATAACACAGGGTTCGTCCATGGTCAGCCAGTTCGCCATCCAATTCCGGACTCTGGTCTCTGAGCTGGAGTAGCCGATAAAGTCCTTATTCCGGTGTACTGGAAAGGACTGGCAGACCATGTGAAGGATGTTTTGGCCACCAGGGAGATTCCCGCCACACTGGAGGAGCTCATTTCTATATCTACCCGCATCGACCTCCATTTTAACGAGTCGAGGTTAGAGCGGATCCAGTGTAGGCAGAGGTTTCGGCTGGCTGCCACCTTCGCCAGACCTCTAGAATCTTCCATTCAGGCATCCGACTCCCATGAGGCCATGGAGGTTTCTCGAGCGGGACCAAAGTCTCGGACCGCTCGAGTACCCGTGGTTTGTAGAAATTGCCAACAACAAGAACATTATGCAAATAAATGTCCACGGCGGTCGGGTAAGGGATTGCGTCTAGTAACTATTGGAGGAGGTTCTCTAGACACAGCGGCGTTTTCCTCCAAGCTGTCCTTCAAAGAGAAAATCATGTTAGGCTCATCCTCTCTAAGGCCGGCGTCACACTGGTGAGTTTTACGGACGTATGAGCGCAGAAAATACACCCGTAAAATACGCATAACACACGGCCCAATGATTCTCTATGGTCCAGCTCCTGTCATGATCTCTGCAAGCAGAGATCATAGCAAGCCTATAGAGGGACAAGCTCTCGGAAGATGGAACTATACTGACCATGAACTAAGCCTGCCGCGCAACTAGAAATAGCCAGGTAGCATTTCCTATTTATCGCTAGATGCCCAGCTCTGGCCTAAGACC
This sequence comes from Ranitomeya variabilis, assembly GCF_051348905.1. Classification (NCBI taxonomy): domain Eukaryota; kingdom Metazoa; phylum Chordata; class Amphibia; order Anura; family Dendrobatidae; genus Ranitomeya; species Ranitomeya variabilis. The sequence goes on along the minus strand of NC_135237.1, from coordinate 244,469,022 downwards.
TAAATAGCTAGCAGAGGGAAATATAAGACCTGGCTCACCTCTAGAGAAATATTCCAAAGAAGACAGTAGCCCCCCACATATAATGACGGTGAGTTCAGATGAAACAACAAACGCAGCAGGAAAATAGTCTTAGCAAATTTGAGGTCCGCTTACTAGATAGCAGAAGACAGATAGTATACTTTCATGGTCAGCAGAAAAACACTAACAAAACACCATCCAGAGATTACCTTAAACTCTGGCATTAACTCATAACGCCAGAGTAGCAATCCCTGATCAACGAGAGCTTTCCAGACACAGTAACCAAACTTCAGCTGTGAACTGGAACAAATAGGCAAAACAAAACATGGACAAAAGTCCAACTTAACTAGTAGTTGTCTAGAAGCAGGAACAAGCACTGAGAGGCATCAGATAACATTGTTGACCGGCAAGAAACCACCAGAGAAATGAGCTTAAATAGCGACACCCACTACTGATGGAACCAGGTGAAACAGGAAAGAGGATGACAAGTCCAATTCCACAAGCGGCCACCGGGGGAGCCCAGAATCCAAATTCACAACAGTACCCCCCCCTCAAGGAGGGGGCACCGAACCCTCACCAGATCCACCAGGGCGACCAGGATGAGCCCTATGGAAGGCACGAACAAGATCAGAAGCATGAACATCAGATGCATTGACCCAAGAATTATCCTCCTGGCCGTAACCCTTCCAGTTGACCAGATACTGGAGTTTCCGTCTGGAAACACGAGAGTCCAAAATTTTCTCCACAACGTACTCCAACTCACCCTCAACCAACACCGGAGCAGGAGGCTCAACTGAAGGTACAACAGGCACCTCATACCTGCGCAATAACGACCGATGAAAAACGTTATGAATGGAAAAGGACGCAGGGAGGTCCAAACGGAAAGAAACAGGATTAAGAATCTCCAATATTCTATAAGGGCCGATAAACCGAGGCTTAAACTTAGGAGAAGAGACCCTCATAGGGACAAAACGAGAAGACAACCACACCAAATCTCCAACACAAAGCCGAGAACCAACACGACGACGACGGTTGGCAAAACGCTGAGTCTTCTCCTGGGACAACTTCAAATTGTCCATAACCTGCCCCCAGATGTGATGCAATCTCTCCACCACCGCATCCACTCCAGGACAATCCGAGGATTCCACCTGACCGGAGGAAAATCGAGGGTGAAATCCCGAATTACAGAAAAACGGGGACACCAAGGTGGAAGAACTGGCCCGATTATTGAGGGCGAACTCTGCCAATGGCAAAAAAGCAACCCAATCATCCTGGTCAGCAGAGACAAAACACCTCAGATATGTCTCAAGGGTCTGATTAGTCCGCTCGGTCTGGCCATTAGTCTGAGGGTGAAAAGCAGATGAAAAAGACAAATCTATGCCCATCCTAGCACAGAATGCCCGCCAAAATCTAGACACAAATTGGGTACCTCTGTCAGAAACAATATTCTCAGGAATACCGTGCAATCGGACAACATTCTGAAAAAACAGAGGAACCAACTCAGAAGAAGAAGGCAACTTGGGCAGAGGAACCAAATGGACCATTTTAGAGAAACGGTCACAGACCACCCAGATGACAGACATCTTCTGGGAAACAGGCAGATCTGAAATAAAATCCATCGAGATGTGTGTCCAAGGCCTCTTAGGAATAGGCAAGGGCAACAGCAGTCCGCTAGCCCGAGAACTACAAGACTTGGCCCGAGCACAAACGTCACATGACTGCACAAAGACTCGCACATCTCGTGACAGGGAAGGCCACCAGAAGGATCTTGCCACCAAATCCCTGGTACCAAAAATTCCGGGATGACCTGCCAATGCAGAAGAATGTACCTCAGAGATGACTCTGCTGGTCCAATCATCCGGAACAAACAGTCTATCAGGCGGACAACGATCCGGTCTATCCGCCTGAAACTCTTGCAAGGACCGCCGCAGATCAGGAGAAACGGCCGACAAAATTACTCCCTCCCTAAGGATACCTGTGGGTTCAGAATTACCAGGAGAATCCGGGTCAAAACTCCTAGAAAGGGCATCTGCCTTAACATTCTTAGAACCCGGTAGGTATGACACCACAAAATTAAAGCGAGAAAAAAATAAAGACCAGCGCGCCTGTCTAGGATTCAGGCGTCTGGCAGTCTCAAGATAAATCAAATTTTTGTGGTCAGTCAATACCACCACCTGATGCCTAGCCCCCTCGAGCCAATGGCGCCACTCCTCAAACGCCCACTTCATGGCCAAAAGCTCCCGATTCCCAACATCATAATTCCGCTCTGCGGGCGAAAATTTGCGAGAAAAGAAGGCACAAGGCCTAATGACGGAGCAGTCGGAACCTTTCTGCGACAACACTGCCCCAGCTCCGATCTCCGAAGCGTCAACCTCAACCTGAAAAGGCAGATTCACATCAGGCTGACGCAACACAGGGGCAGAGGCAAAACGGCGCTTAAGCTCCTGAAAGGCCTCTACAGCATGAGGGGACCAATTAGCAACATCAGCGCCTTGTCTGGTCAAATCAGTCAGTGGTTTAACGACATCCGAAAAACCAGCAATAAATCGGCGGTAAAAGTTGGCAAAGCCCAAAAATCTCTGAAGACCCTTAAGAGAGGAGGGCTGAGTCCAGTCACAAATAGCTTGCACCTTGACGGGATCCATCTCAATGGAAGAGGGAGAAAAAATATACCCCAAAAAGGAAATTTTCTGGACCCCAAAAACGCACTTAGACCCCTTCACACATAAAGAATTAGACCGCAGAACCTGAAAAACTCTCCTGACCTGCTGGACATGAGAGTCCCAGTCATCAGAAAAAATCAGAATATCATCCAGATATATTATCATAAATTTATCCAGAAAATCGCGGAAAATATCATGCATAAAAGACTGGAAAACTGAAGGGGCATTAGAAAGACCAAAAGGCATGACCAAATACTCAAAGTGGCCCTCGGGCGTATTAAATGCGGTCTTCCACTCATCCCCCTGCCTGATCCGCACCAAATTATACGCCCCACGAAGATCAATTTTAGAGAACCACTTAGCACCCTCTATACGAGCAAACAAATCAGTAAGCAATGGCAATGGGTATTGATACTTAACAGTGATCTTATTCAGAAGCCGATAATCAATACATGGTCTCAAAGAGCCGTCTTTTTTTGAGACAAAGAAAAACCCAGCTCCCAAGGGAGAAGAAGATGGACGAATATGTCCCTTTTCCAAAGACTCCTTTATATATTCCCGCATAGCAGCATGTTCCGGCACAGACAAATTAAACAAACGACCCTTTGGATATTTACAACCCGGTATCAAATCTATGGCACAATCGCACTCACGGTGCGGAGGTAACGACCCAAGCTTGGGTTCGTCAAAGACGTCTTGATAATCAGAGAGGAACTCAGGGACTTCAGAGGGAATGGACGACGAAATAGAAACCAAAGGTACGTCCCCATGAATACCCTTACATCCCCAGCTCAACACAGACATTGCTCTCCAGTCCAAGACTGGGTTGTGAGACTGCAACCATGGCAATCCCAGTACCAAATCGTCATGTAAATTATACAGCACCAGGAAACGAATAATCTCCTGGTGATCCGGATTGATACGCATGGTTACTTGTGTCCAGTATTGTGGTTTATTATTAGCCAATGGGGTGGAGTCAATCCCCTTCAGAGGAATAAGAGTCTCCAAAGGCTCTAAATCAAAACCACAACGATTGGCAAAGGACCAATCCATAAGACTCAGAGCGGCGCCAGAGTCAACATAGGCGTCCGTGGCAATGGATGACAAAGAGCAAATCAGGGTTACAGACAAAATAAACTTAGACTGAATGGTGCCAATGGAAACAGACTTATCAAGCTTCTTTGTACGCCTAGAGCATGCTGATATAACATGAGTAGAATCCCCACAATAGAAACACAATCCATTCTTCCGTCTAAAATTCTGTCGCTCGCTCCTGGACAGAATTCTATCACACTGCATACTTTCTGGCGTCTTTTCCATAGACACCGCCAGATGGTGCACCGGTTTGCGCTCCCGCAGACGCCTATCAATCTGAATAGCCATTGTCATGGACTCATTCAGACCTGCAGGCAAAGGGAACCCCACCATAACATCCTTAACGGCATCAGAGAGACCTTCTCTGAAAGTTGCCGCCAAGGCGCACTCATTCCACTGAGTAAGCACAGACCATTTACGGAATTTTTGGCAGAAAACTTCAGCTTCGTCTTGCCCCTGAGATAGTGCCATCAAAGTTTTTTCTGCCTGAAGTTCCAAATGAGGTTCCTCATAAAGCAAGCCCAAGGCCAGAAAAAACGCATCCACATCGCGTAACGCAGGATCCCCTGCTGGCAATGAGAAGGCCCAATCTTGAGGGTCACCCCTGAGCAAGGAAATCACAATCCTAACCTGCTGAGCAGGGTCTCCAGCTGAACGAGACTTCAGGGACAAATAAAGCTTACAATTATTTCGGAAATTCTGGAAGCTAGCTCTATTCCCTGTAAAGAACTCCGGCAAAGGAATTCTCGGTTCAGATACCGGAGCATGTACCACAAAATCTTGTAAATTTTGTACTTTCGTGATGAGATTATTCAAACCCGCAGTTACACTCTGGAGATCCATTATTGTCAGGTGCACACAGAGCATACAGAGATTAGGAGGAGAGAGAGAAAAAAGACTGCAGCAAGGCAGACTGGAGGAGAAAAAAAAAAAAAAAAAAAAAAATTCCAGCAGACTTCTTATAACTCTCCTTTCTCAACCTGGGTCTTTAACACTTTATTGGCCGGTCAAACTGTCATGATCTCTGCAAGCAGAGATCATAGCAAGCCTATAGAGGGACAAGCTCTCGGAAGATGGAACTATACTGACCATGAACTAAGCCTGCCGCGCAACTAGAAATAGCCAGGTAGCATTTCCTATTTATCGCTAGATGCCCAGCTCTGGCCTAAGACCTAAATAGCTAGCAGAGGGAAATATAAGACCTGGCTCACCTCTAGAGAAATATTCCAAAGAAGACAGTAGCCCCCCACATATAATGACGGTGAGTTCAGATGAAACAACAAACGCAGCAGGAAAATAGTCTTAGCAAATTTGAGGTCCGCTTACTAGATAGCAGAAGACAGATAGTATACTTTCATGGTCAGCAGAAAAACACTAACAAAACACCATCCAGAGATTACCTTAAACTCTGGCATTAACTCATAACGCCAGAGTAGCAATCCCTGATCAACGAGAGCTTTCCAGACACAGTAACCAAACTTCAGCTGTGAACTGGAACAAATAGGCAAAACAAAACATGGACAAAAGTCCAACTTAACTAGTAGTTGTCTAGAAGCAGGAACAAGCACTGAGAGGCATCAGATAACATTGTTGACCGGCAAGAAACCACCAGAGAAATGAGCTTAAATAGCGACACCCACTACTGATGGAACCAGGTGAAACAGGAAAGAGGATGACAAGTCCAATTCCACAAGCGGCCACCGGGGGAGCCCAGAATCCAAATTCACAACAAGCTCCTATCAGCCGTATTTTACGGATCCGTATTATACGGTCTTCTACGGCCGTACAAAATAGCAGCATTCTGCGTTTGTCACCGTATTGCGCAAAAAAATCACCAATGAAAGTCTATGGGGGTGAGAAAAATACGGATTACAAATGGACCAGCAGTGTGACTTGCGAGAAATACGCAGCGGTGTTCTATAGAAAAGCCGGTAATTCAATTGCCGGCTTTTTATTTCTCCTTCACAAACCCGACATGATATGAGACATGGTTTACATACAGTAAACCATCTCATATCCCTTTTTTTTGCATATTCCACACTACTAATGTTAGTAGTGTGTATGTGCAAAATTTGGGCGCTGTAGCTTGTAAAATAAAGGGTTAAATCGCGGAAAAAATTGGCGTGGGCTCCCGCGCAATTTTTCCCCGCCAGAGTGGTAAAGCCAGTGACTGAGGGCAGATATTAATAGCCTAGAGAGGGTCTATGGTTATTGGCCCCCCTGGCTAAAAACATCTGCCCCCAGCCACCCCAGAAAAGGCACATCTGGAAGATGCGCCTATTCTGGCACTTGGCCTCTCTCTTCCCATTCCCGTGTAGCGGTGGGATATGGGGTAATGAAGGGTTAATGTCACCTTGCTATTGTAAGGTGACATTAAGCCAGATTAATAATGGAGAGGCGTCAATTATGACACCTATCCATTATTAATCCAATAGTACGAAATGGTTAATAAAACACACACACATTATTTAAAAGTATTTTAATGAAATAAAGACACAGGTTGTTGTAATATTTTATTATACTGGTAACCCACCTGAAGACCCTCGTTCTGTAACAAAGGAAAAATAAAAAAACAACAATATCTCATACCTTCCATCCCTCAGGTCAAGTCCCACGAAGTAAATCCATCTGAAGGGGTTAAATCATTTTACAGCCAGGAGCTGTGCTAAAGCAGTGCTCGTGGCTGTAAAACCCCCGGGAATGAATGGATTGCAGGGGAATGACCTGTAGTTAAATTGAGTTGCAGTGAGGCGCCCTCTGCTGGATGTCCTCATATGAACTTGAGCGTGGGAACTTTTACCAGGCTCCATACGGATCACTATTTTGGGAACATTTCTGCGTATTACGGCCGTAATAAACGGACCGTATTTACATACGCTGAGTGTGACGCCGGCCTAACAGTCGAGCTTTGTGTGGATTCTGGAGCCGAGGGGAATTTCATGTCCTCTGCTTTTGCTCGGGATAATTGATATAAGTGGTGCACCCCTGCACAACAAAATGGATATGGGGTGCAAAACCTGGTCAGTAAATGGAATACTATGAACACAAAAGAAAAAAGACTCGACCAATAATGGTATGCACACCCATAAGATATGTGAAAATATAAAAAAAAAATTAATTACACCTCAAAGAACATGACAAACATATAAAACCATTTAAAAAGGTCTGAATACAGAACCATGAATCACCACCCCTAAGCACAAATATCATGAAATAACAACACTGCATGGATCAAGTGCTATATATGTACCAAATGTATCCTGTCTAAACATGTAACGGTCCAATATGACATGCATGAATATATAAAGGCCGAAACAAATGCATACGTAAACCTGTAGTCGTGCACTGACAGATAATCTAGAAATAAAATTACTGCAATTCAGTGTTTGGTATATAACAGTATAAAGTGTTATATCAGCACGCTGTTTAGCCAAGATGATGGCAGTACCAAGATAGATGTATACATGCGGGCTACAAGCATGTGCTAGAAATCCTCAAGTATGACATACATGAATATATGAAGGCCGAAACAAATGCATACATAAACCTGTAGTCTTGTACTGACAGATAATCTAGCAATAAAATTACTGCAGTACAGTGTGTGGTATGTAACAATATAAAATGTTATATCAGCATGCTGTTTAGCCAAGATAATAGCAATAACAAGTTAGGCATATAGATGCGGGCTACAAGCATGTGCCCGAAAGCCTCAAATAGGCATACACTGATACTCCCCTACAATCAAATAATAACCCAATGGGTGCCAAGATGTAAGAAAAAATGGGGGGAGTAAAAAGAGGAAAAAATATTCCAAAGGAACGGCATGAACTCTGAACAATGGTATACTATGAGCCCAGATACCTAATGGAGACAGGAGACAGGCTTAAGGGGTGAGGCGAGATTGCGCCATGCAATTCCTCTGGTGATGCTTGCCAAACCGGTGACTGTTAGAGTAGTGAATGGGTCAACACTTCCTTCACAAATCACACATCAGACTGTCCTTTTCATGTTATCCATGTCCCCTTCACACCAGGAGATTATTTCCCTTCTTGTCCTTCCCGAGGGAATGGACGAGATTCTGCTGGGAATACCCTGGCTCCGTTTCCACTCCCCACATATTGAGTGGACCTCTGGGAAGATATTGAGTTGGAGTGAATCATGTAAGGGCAGATGTGTGAGAGAGTGCGTTTAGGTTTCCACCACCGAGATACCTGCATATCTTTCTTCCCCTCCCAAATGCTATTGGTCCTATGCAGACGTCTTCTCCAAAAAGGCTGCGGAGACCCTTCCGCCTCATCGTCCCTATGACTGTCTTATTGATCTCTTGCCTGGAGCAGAACCTCCTCGGGGACGGGTCTATCCCCTCTCTCTCCCGGAAATGGTGGCAATGTCCCAATACATCCAGGAGAATTTGGCAAGAGGGTTCATTAGGAAGTCAGTGTCACCTGCAGGGGTGGGGTTTTTCTTTGTGCAGAAGAAGAACGGAGAATTACGTCCTTGCATAGATTACAGGGGTCTTAACGCCATCACCGTTAAGAATAAGTACCCACTGCCCCTGATTTTGGAGCTCTTTGATAGGCTACGGGGAGCAAGGGTATTTACCAAATTAGATCTGCGGGGTGCTTATAACCTGATTCGCATCCGTGAGGAAACGAATGGAAGACGGCGTTTAATACCAGGGATGGGCACTATGAGTATCTGGTGATGCCCTTTGGGCTCTGTAATGCCCCAGCTGTTTTCCAAGACTTTGTCAATGAGATCTTCCGGGATATGCTCTCCACCTCGGTCGTAGTCTATCTGGATGATATTCTCATCTTCTCTCCAGATATTGACTCCCACCGGAGAGATGTTGGCAGAGTCTTCGACCTCTTACGGGCAAATTCCCTCTATGCCAAGTTGGAGAAGTGTATGTTTGAGCAGGAGTCTTTACCTTTCCTGGGCTATATCATCTCTGCCCAGGGATTGGCTATGGATCCTGCCAAACTACAGGCTGTGATGGACTAGCAAGAACCCCATTCTCTTAAAGCGGTGCAGCGCTTTCTGGGGTTCATTAATTACTATCACCAGTTAATTCCCCACTTCTCACCTTTGGTAGCTCCCTTGGTAGCCCTCACCAAGAAAAGAGCCAATCCCAAATTGTGGTCTGAAGAGGTCTCCAGGGCCTTCTCTTCTATTAAGACCCGTTTATAATGGAGGTGGATGCCTCATCCGTTGGTGCAGGAGCAGTCCTCTTCCAAAAGGATGCTCAAGGACGGAAGCATCCTTGCTTCTTCTTCTCCAAGACCTTCTCACCAGCAGAGAGGAATTATTCCATCGGGGACAGGGAGTTGCTAGCAATGAAGTTGGCTTTCTCGGAGTGGAGACATCTTTTGGAGGGGGTTCGCATTCCCTCTCAAGTCATCACGGACCACAAAAATTTGGTATATTTACAAACAGCCCAGCGGCTAAATTCTCATGAGGCCAGATGGTCCTTGTTCTTCTCCCAGTTCCACTTCACCCTCCATTATCTCGCTGGGGAGAAGAACATTTGTGCTGATGCCCTCTCTCGCTCCGTTGTGTCATCTGCCAGGGCATTGGGTTCGTCTACGGACGATTACGAGGTGAATGCTATTTTGGGGTGCAAGGTGGTACGTGGCAAAAAATTTTATTTGGTGGACTGGAAGGGTTATGGTCCTGAGGACAGGTCCTGGGAGCCTGCTGAGCACATTCGGGCTCCACAGCTCATTGCTGCCTTCGAGTGTAGCGAGGTCCAAGGAGCGGGGGCCCTAGGAGGGGGGGTAATGTAACGGGTTGAGTTCCCGCCTCTGCACAGGGGGAATCTCGGGCCATCTCCGCTGCGGTCTCCCATTCTTCTCCTGCCACAGTGGAGCCTGCTCAGTGGAGACGTCGGTCCCAGCGTCTCACTCAGTCTGACTGTGCAAAGGGTTACTGATGCTTTTCCCCCTTCTGCCATTGAAGCCAGTGCTGGGCAGCGGCGAGCAGACGCTTTTGGGACTAAGTCCTGTTTTTCCCCTTCTGAGCATGCCCAGGGTAAGATCTCTCATTGGAGATCGAGGGTCACATGCTTAGATACTGCAGCAAAACCCATTGGTTCTCCAGGAAGGTCCTGAAGGTGCTCAGGCTCTGTGGCAGCCTCTCATTGGTCCTTCTAGCAAGGTCCTGTACTTGCTGCAGCGGAATCCCGCGGCCATTTTCCTGAAGCCCCGGGCAGCAGAGCGCTCCATCTGCGCAGGCGCGGCCACAGGAAAGATGGCCGCGCCCACCGGTAAACGGCTGAATAGCGAAGACCGCGCCGTTATTCATCTCCTGGGCAGTGGATTCATCTGCTGGACATGCGCACACCACTACGCCACCAACGTAATGATGAGCAGGATCCTGGGGGACAAACAGCGCTGTGACCACGCCCATCCGACCTGACCAGCTTGAGTGACAGGACAAAACGGCCACTTCACTAAGGTATTTCGGCAGCCTAACGGGGGTGTAAAGGCACCAAAAAGGCACTAATGTAAAGCCCAGCTCTGCCCCTATTTCACACTATTTTTATCTAATCTTTAAAAAACAGGGTGATAGGTTCCCTTTAACATATTCCTTTTTGCTACAGCCAGTCCGATTTTTAGCAAGTGTGTCTATGATGCACTTAAAATATTTTTAAAAAATTTACCCCCGATGGGGAAATGGTCAGCCCATGCACTTAGTTTATGGGCATTACAAGTCTAGGAGACCCGCTCCTTTACATTGGGCCTAGTTTTTAATAAGGCCTTCCTCAACGTCTCATCATTCTCCGCCACTAGATCACCAGGGTTAAAATGTTCCTTTGCGCTACAGCCAGTCCAATTTTTGGCAAGGGTGTCTATGATGCCCATAAAATGTTTTTAAAAAATGTACCCCCTATGTGAAAATGTTTGTCAGCCCATGCACTTAGTGTATGGGCATTAGAAGTCTAGGAGACCCTTCTCCTTTAAATTGGGCCTAGTTTTTAATAAGGCCTTCCTCAATGTCTCATGATTCTCTGCCACTAGATCACCAGGGTTAACATGTTCCTTTCTGCTACAGCCAGTCAATTTTTGGACAAGGGTGTCTATGATCCCCATAAAATATTTTTTAAAAATGTACCCCCATGGAGAAATGTTTGTCAGCCCATGCACTTAGTGTATGTGCATTACGAGTCTAGGAGACCCGCTCCTTTGTAATGGGAGAGTTTTTATGAGGCCCTCCTCCATGTTTCTTCCAAGGGGGGATTGTGTTGCGTGCAAATTTGGGCCAAGGTGGCCCTTGCATTCAATGCATAAGGAAACAGTATGGCTGGACCAACTGAATAATGTGAAGTGGGTTTTCCTGTTGCCATCCAGTACCTGGGTTCAAAGCCTTATTGATGTGCATGTGACTTGGTAGCAGGGCAGGCCTTGTAGTTAATACATAAGAAAACAGTATGGCAGGACCAACTGAATTATGTGAGGTGGGTTTTCCTGTGGCCATCCAGTACCTGGGTTCAAAGGATTCTTGGGGTGCATATGACTTGATAGCAGGGCAGGTCTTGCATTCAATGCAACATTTTTTCAGGAAGCCCTAGGGTTTGCTAGGGCAGCTAGAGTTGCTAAATGTTACAATAACATTTCCCAGTGAATGCATTTGTATTGGTTGAAAGCAATGTTAAAGTAGAAAAACGCATCAAAAACACTGCTTGTGAAGATATCCCAAGTGGTGGAGGAACATTTTGGTCTGGGGTTAATTATTTTGCCTTATATACAAGTCATTACCCTGGAAAAGATGTACCTTAACATGTTTTCCAGCAAAATCCATTTTGGTTTTGTTTTTGTATGTTTTTTGGTGCACCTGTCAAAATGGCGTGAAACTCTGACAACGTTGCTTACAGATGTGACCTAGGAGACAAAAATGCTTCCAGGCGTGATCCCCATTATGTTCCATTGTCATTTGAACAGTGTTTCCATCATTTTCAGATGTTTTTAGACCTTTAAAGGACCCTCGGGGGGGATCGCGGTAAAAATACTGGGGTATCCCATAGACTTTGGGCTCCTTGCTCGGATCGTGTACCCGAGTATTCCAATTTGCTCGAGAGCCGAGCAACGAGCACCTGAGCATTTTAGTGCTCGCCCATCACTATTTATAATCTAAGGGCCATCCAGAAGTAGTTAAACACTGTTCACTATTCAATTTAATTGACATGTTAACTTTACTCTGCAGGTTAATATGATACTGAAAAAGCCCACTTTATAAAGACTTTATAAAGGGTTTTACTAATTTCACACACACACAAAAAAAATATATATATTGTAGCGTGGCTAAAGGTTGTATAGTCGACGGGAGGTATGTATCACAGAGAAGGCTTGTCGCTGTGATGTAACCCGGAATGTTTTCTGTAATGCACATAAAGCAATAAGGCATTGTTTGGTATATTTGGGTCCGGGTTACGGGTAGCTATGAGAGATGGGAGGGTCTGGCTACCCATATACCTCACCCCTGGGTAAGGGGCATAACCATGCCTATCTATGTTTGTTTCAGGACCTATGTCTAATCATGTGATGGGTTCCTGGGTGTGGTTTCAGGCTACATAATGGAGGTGTGTGTAACACATGCAGTGAGTGTGGGAGTCTGTCATGGTGGACAGATTTCCATGTGTCCAGGGCAAACAATACAGACAGGAGTCTGTGTGTGTGGAGGGGCAAGCCTCCACAGTGTGTTAAGGCTTCAGGACTGAGCCTGAAGGAACGGACATTTGTTTCCCTATGCCTGAGCCAAAGGATATTTGTAAGACTTTACCTTTATTTTGCTGACTTAAATGGTTTATGGAGTGAATAAACCTACATGAACACTGAAGAGAATGTGCCTCCTGTTTCATCCTACGCATCTGAGCGAGTGAATCCCTACAACATATATATACTAGAAGGTGGCCCGATTCTAATGCATCAGGTATTCTAGAATATGTATGTAGTTTATTTATGAAGTTTTCAGAATAATGCAATTTATACACAGGATTCGGCCGGCCGCGACCAATTGGCGAAGCGTAGTTCAAATTCAGCACCAATTCGTGGGTGGACTGCATCTGTCTCTGATTGTTCGCGGCCGGGCGTGACCAATCCGTGAAGCCAGGGCCGGCTCCAAGTTTTTGAGGGCCCCGGGCGAAAGAGTCTCAGTGGGCTCCCCTCTTTAACACATAGCACGATTCATAATGCACAGATACAGCAGAGAAATATAGCACAGCCAAGTAGCGTATAGCACAGCCCACATAGTATATTACACAGCCCATGTAGTATATAGCACAGCCCACGTAGTATATAACAAGTCACGTAGTATATAGCACAGCCCACGTAGTATACAGCACAGCCATGTAGTATATAACACAGCCACATAGTATATAGCACAGCCACGTAGCATACAGCACAGCCACGTAGTATATAGTTGCCACGTTGTATATATCAGCAACATAGTATGTAGCATAGCCACTTAGTATATAGCACAGGCACGCAGTATATAGCACAGCTGCGTAGTATATAGCCACGTAGTATATAGCACAGCCACACAGTATATAGCACAGGCACACAGTATATAGCACAGCCCACACAGTATATAACACAGCCATGTAGTATATAGCACAGCCACGTAGTATATTGCACAGCCATGTAGTATATAGCACAGGCACATAGTATATAGCACAGATGCGTAGTATATAACACAGCCACATAGTATATAGCACAGCCACTTAGTATATTGCAGAGCCACATAGTATATAGCACAGCACACTCAGTATATAACACAGCCCACGTAGTATATAGCACAGCCCACGTAGTATATAGCACAGCCCACTTAGTACATAGCACAGCCAACACAGTAAATAACACAGCCCATGCAGTATATAACAAAGCCCACGTAGTATAGAGCACAGCCCACATAGTATATAGCACAGCCCACGCAGTATATAGCACAGTCCACGTAGTATATAGCAAAGCCACGTAGTATATAGCACACCCACATAGTACATAGCACAGGCACGTAGTGTATAGCACAGCTACATAGTATGTAACACAGCCACGTTGTATATAGCACAGCCACGTAGTATATAGCACAGCCACATAGTATATAGCACAGGCACGTAGTATATAGCACAGCTATGTAGTATATAACACAGCCACATAGTTTATAGCACAGCCACGTAGTATATAGTTGCCACGTAGTATATATCAGCCACGTAGTATGTAGCATAGCCACTTAGTATATAGCACAGCTGCGTAGTATATAGCCACGAAGTATATAGCACAGCCACACAGTATATAGCACAGGCACACAGTAGATAGCACAGCCCACGCAGTATATAACACAGCCATGTAGTATATAGCACAGCCACGTAGTATATTGCACAGCCACGTAGTATATAGCACAGGCACGTAGTATATAGCACAGCCACTTAGTTGTTGTGAATTCTGCTCTTGGGCTCCCTCCGGTGGTTGTTGGTGGTAGTGCAGTTGTCTTGGGGTTGTAATCCAGGGCAGGTGTTTCTGCTGATTGCAGCTCTATTAGGTATTTAGGTGTGCAGGATCCATGAGTCAATGCCAGTTGTCCATTGTACTTGGAGGGATTGCATCTCTCTCTGGCTCCTCATGCCCTGCTGCCAATTCAGCTAAGATAAGTGTCTGTTTTTTTTCTCTGTGCACACTTACAGTGTGCTTTTCAATACAGTGCAATTCATTGTGTTTTTGTCCAGCTTAGACTTTGTTTGGATTTTTCAGTCATGCTGGATTCTCAGGAGATGCAGATATACTTTCTATGTCTTTAGTTAGATGTAGTATATTTGTATTATCTGCTGTGGAAATTTTTAGGATTTTAATACTGACCGCTTAGAATTCTGTCCTATCCTTCTCTATTTAGCTAGAAGTGCCTCTTTTGCTAAATCCTGTTTTTCTGCCTGCGTGTGTTTTTCCTCTTATACTCACAGTCAATATTTGTGGGGGGCTGCCTATCCTTTGGGGTTCTGCTCTGAGGCAAGATAGAATTCCCATTTCCATCTATAGGGGTATTTAGTCCTCCGGCTGTGTCGAGGTGTCTAGGACGTGTTAGGTACATCCCACAGCTACTTCTAGTTGTGGTGTTAGTTTAGGGTTTGCAGTCAGTACAGGTACCACCTACTCCTGAGAAAGTCTCTCATGCGGCTCCAAGGTCACCTGATCATAACACTTAGTATAATGCAGAGCCACGTAGTATATAGCACAGAACACTCAGTATATAACATAGCCCACGTAGTATATAGCACAGCCCACGTAGTATATAGCACAGCCCACATAGTATATAGCACAGCCCACGTAGTACGTAGCACAGCCCACACAGTAAATAACACAGCCCATGCAGTATATAACAAAGCCCACGTAGTATAGAGCACAGCCCACATAGTATATAGCACAGCCCACGCAGTATATAGCACAGTCCACGTAGTATATAACACAGCCACGTATTATATAGCACAGCCACGTAGTATATTGCACAGCCCACGTAGTGTAGAGCACAGTGATGTAGTATATAACACAGCCCACACAATATATAACACAGCCCATGCAGAATGTAACACAGCCCACGTAGTGTATAACACAGCCCACGTAGTATATAGCAATGTGGGCACTATATCGCTGTTAAAAAATAATTAAAATAAAAAATAGTTATATACCTTCCGGCTGCCCCCGGATCCAGCCCAGGCCTTCAGCGATGCTCGTCGTTATGCTCTGTTCCCAGTAATGCCTTGCAGCAATAACCCGTGATGATGTAGCGGTCTCGCAAGACCGCTACGTCATCACGGGTCGCTGCTGCAATGCATTCTTGGGACTGGAGCGTTGCGAGGAGCGGGAAAGGCTGCCGCGGATGCCGGAAGGTGAGAATATAATGATTTTTTTTATTATTATTTTTATGAAAAAAGCAATAATAACTAAATACTGATTGGAAAAACCAACAAGATCCTACAATTATGATGGGAACACAGCTATAGTAGGAATTAAAACTTAACCTTTAATCTATACAAGGTAAAATTATGATAAACGATAACAAACAATGTCACCCCAAAAAAACAAACTATAATGGTATTAAATGATATAACTTATAAAGTAAAACATCACTTATGGGTGATACCAAGATAGAATCTAGGTGAGGCCAGTAATAGTAAATATACTGTCCCACACTATAAAGGTACCTCTGGTTATTAACACAGGCCCATAGGTGCTAGGGAGTGTCAAATAAGGTAACCCTGTATGTATGGGTATTGGCAGGTACCAAAAAAAATTTTTTCGGGTGGGAGGGGAATAAGGCAATTGGGATGAAAGTAATGTATGTATCATAAATATAGCAAAGAACGATCTCACCAAATGCCATAGTTCAGGTGGGTGTAGTCCATGATTCGCGAAGTGGAGAGATCCATAAATCAGCGATGTCAGGAGACAATACCCTGTAACTCCCTAAGGGGACTAACCATAAACCTGCAATCCCAGACTCCCGCCCTTACAAGGGCAGTCCACAGCTACCCTTGAACAATATCATGCCCTGCACTCTCCCTGTGTAGAATGTCTAACATGGAGGGTGGCAGGTTCCTTTGTCCTTCACTTTAGCACTTATGCACTTTAGCTCCCAGGCAGGCAAGTCCCCTGATGAATCGGCCTGCAAAGAAACGCGTCGGGACATTCTACACAGGGAGAGTGCAGGGCATGATATTGTTCAGGGGTAGCTGTGGACTGCCCTTGTAAGGGCGGGAGTCTGGGATTGCAGGTTTATGGTTAGTCCCCTTAGGGAGTTACAGGGTATTGTCTCCTGACATCGCTGATTTATGGATCTCTCCACTTCGCGAATCATGGACTACACCCACCTGAACTATGGCATTTGGTGAGATTGTTCTTTGCTATATTTATGATACATACATGACTTTCATCCCAATTGCCTTATTCCCCTCCCACCCGAAAAAAATTTTTTGGTACCTGCCAATACCCATACATACAGGGTTACCTTATTTGACACTCCCTAGCACCTATGGGCCTGTGTTAATAACCAGAGGTACCTTTATAGTGTGGGACAGTATATTTACTATTACTGGCCTCACCTAGATTCTATCTTGGTATCACCCATAAGTGATGTTTTACTTTATAAGTTATATCATTTAATACCATTATAGTTTGTTTTTTTGGGGTGACATTGTTTGTTATCGTTTATCATAATTTTACCTTGTATAGATTAAAGGTTAAGTTTTAATTCCTACTATAGCTGTGTTCCCCTCCTATTATTATTTTTAACATTATATGTTTTTGCTATTGATGTTGCATAAGCAGCATCAATAGTAAAAAGTCGCTGTGTTTTAAGTCCCACGCCAATTCGTGGCCGGACAGCGCCTGTCGCTGATTGGTCGAGACTGGGTGCCACCAATCAGCGAAGCAGTGCTTAAATCCCGTACCAATGTCACTGATTGGTCGCGGCCGGCCGAGCGCGACCAATCAGTGAAGCATGATTTAAATCCCGAGACAATATCACTGATTGGTCGCGGCCAGACGGGCGCGACTAATTGGCAAAGTGGTGGGACTGGAGCATCACATGGAGCAGGAAAAGCTGCCGTGGACGCCGGAAGGTGAGAATATCACGATTTTTTCAAAAATTATTATTAGCATTATATGTTTTGACTATTGATGCTGCATAAGCAGCATCAATAGTAAAAAGTCGCTGAGTTTTAAATCCCACGCCAATTCATGGCCGGACAGCCCCTGTTACTGATTGGTCATGGCCGGCCGGGTGCGGCCAATTAGCGAAACGGTGTTTAAATCCCGAGCCAATGTCGCTGATTGGTCGTGGTCGGCCAAGTGTGACCAATCAGTGAAGCGGTGTTTAAATCCCGTGCCAATTCGTGACTGGACTGCGCCGGTTGATGATTGGTCATGGCCGGGCACAACCAATCAGCGAAGTGGTGTTTAAATCCCTCGCCAATGTTGCTGATTGGTCACGGCTGGCCGAGCGCGACCAATCAGTGAAGAGTGATTTAAATACCGCGCCAATGTAGCTGATTGGTCGCGCCCAGCCGGCTGCGACCAATCAGCGAAGCGGTGGGACTGGAGCATTGTGAGGAGCAGGAAAAGCTGCCATGGATGCCGGAATGTGAGAATATCACGATTTTGTTATTTTTTATTATTTTTAACATTACAGTATATGTTTTTACTATTGATGCTGCATAAGTAGCATCAATAGTATAAAGTTGGTCACACTTGTCAAAAGCGGTGACGGACCCGGAAATGCTGCAGTCAGCGTTTCCGGGTCCGTTACAGAATGATGGCACATCGCTAGCGCAATGGCAGCGTTAATGGACTGTGTTACACCGTGTTATGCCCCGGTGTAACGCAGTCCATTTAATGGACTGCTAAAACGCTATGTGGGTGCTGACTGGAGGGGAGTATGGAGGGGGCACTGACTGGAGGGGAGTAGGGAGGGGCCAGTTCACGGCCAGACTGTGCCTGTCGCTGATTGGTCACACCCAGCCGGCCACGACCATTCAGCGAAGCGGGATTTCCGTGACAGAGAAACAGACAGACAAACAGACGGAAGTGGACCTTAGATGATTATATATATAGATTATAGCAGTGCTTTATTAGTTATTACAATTTAGATTTTAATTCTAATTACATGTCTTATACTAATTTAATTTTTTTTGAGTTTGAAGAAAACTTGTTCAAAACTTTTGTTTCAATCCAGTCCTGATTTTCCTTAAAGAATTTCCGATGGACGCTCATCAAACACAACCCAGTCTGTCCTTTCCCATTGTACTTCTGAGCCAGGTCTTTACCCTTCGAAAAGGTACTGAAAGATTGTTCAACAGTAGCTGTGGCTGGACGGGAAGGCACTTAAAATGAAGAGTGCGTGTCTTGTTGCAGGGAAAAAATATTAGCCTCCTCCAAAAGTGCAGCCACTTCAATGTACTTTAATTTGTCTTTTGCTAAATCCTTCTTTTTCTACAAATCTAATTCTGCAGAGATATCACCCAACCCATAAAACTCCATGAAAGACTTTGCATTTTTTTCCAAATCTTTTGAAGCCATTTTTTTATTTTTTTTTATTTAAATTTACAAATAACAAGACAAATATCAAAATACACATACTCACAAACAGATCACAAATGTGCACTGAATTCAGAAGAGACTAAAATGTGCTTGAGAACAAATGTTATCAATACAGGCATAGCTGAAAGAAAACAAGTGAGCATAATATCATTAACAACTTGTTCAGGTCTAGAGAAAATAGCCTTAAATTTAAGCGACTACCAGAGATAGAAAATAAAGGCTAGGGAATGTGACAGTAGGACGTCAAGTAAGCAATTTTTTGCTGCTGAGGGTTGAGAAAGGATATGAGGCTCATATAGAAGACCAATCAGGCTAAAATGGCTAGACAAGATGATGGGCACGGCCACGGCATCGCATTCAGAGGGTCTGGGGGAGGGAGAAGTGGAACCGAAAGTCAAGCAAAGCATTCCGGCAAAGGCAAAGATGTGTTCCAGTGGGAAGATTATCTAAGCCCAGTGGGGGGGTTGAAAAATTAATCCAGGGAAGCCAGAAGGTTTGAAATTTCTCGTGGGAGCGTGTTTCCCAACTAGAGAGTTCTTCTAAGCGGTACAGGTCATAAACCTTAAGAGTCCATTCTTTCAGCGTTGGAGGAGTTGGTTGCCTCCAATGTGTAGAAATCAGGTGTTTAGCAGCATCCAATAAGATGGGGAGCAGCTCATGTTTCCCTGGATTAAAAGTAGATGAGGGGAGGGAAAGTAATACATCTTGGGGAGTAAGATCTGGCGTCATTAGACCCATACTGTGTAAAGATTTATTTATGTCAGTCCAGAATTGTGATAAACCTGGGCAGAGCTCAAAAATATGTAATAAAGTCCCTGTGGATCAGGAGCATCTCTAACACAATGGGGAATCTGTTAGCCCTAAGTGGAACAATCGCTCCGGGGTTCTATACCACCTAGAGAGAATCTTAAACGCGTTCTCTTGTAATAAGATACATCTGGAAAACCCGTGAGAGTTAGCAAGTACCTGTTGAGTTTCTTGGGGGGATAATGTAATCTTTAACTTCGACTCCCAAGAAGAGAGATACAGAGGTTTAAATTGGTTTGGGGTCTTGAGGAGGTTTGCATATAATTTAGAGACCAGTCTAGTAATTGGCAATTTCAATCTAACCAGAAATTCAAGCCAGAGCCAATCAGGTGGTTGTCTCTCGATTGATTTGAGTTTTGACATGATGTGGTGAATATGGCTCTTCTGGAGGAAGTTGGAGGGTTGTTTTGCAGCGTTGGTTGACCAATTATCGGTACAAGGAATCTGGTTGGACAGAAATTGGGAGATTGTAACATTAGGCAGGGAATCTGTTGTGAACTCTATTTTTAGGCTCCCTCTAGTGGTCACAAGCGGTACTGTGTAGTGTTGTCTTCTGCAGGT
Source organism: Ranitomeya variabilis (assembly GCF_051348905.1). Classification (NCBI taxonomy): domain Eukaryota; kingdom Metazoa; phylum Chordata; class Amphibia; order Anura; family Dendrobatidae; genus Ranitomeya; species Ranitomeya variabilis. The sequence goes on along the minus strand of NC_135237.1, from coordinate 244,448,798 downwards.
TGGCTGCATCAGCTGGTTCGTTATCCTTGGTTCATTTCCTATTTAACTCACCTGGATACTCAGTTCCTTGCCTGCTATCAATGTATTCAGAGCTCTTCAGATTCCTTGTGATTACCTTGCTCCCAGCCTCTCCAAGACAAGCTAAGTTTTTGTCCGTTCATTTTTTGATTATCAGCATTCATCATGTTTCTTGTCCAGCTTGCTAAGATGTGATCTCCTCACTTGCTGGTTGCTCTAGGGGACTGAGTTTCTCCCCCCACACCGTTAGTTGGTGCGGGGGTTCTTGAAATCTCAGTGTGGATATTTTGTTAGGGTTTTTTACTGACCGCACAGACCCTTACTATTTTCTGCTATCTAGTATTAGTGGGCCTCATTTGCTGAACCTGTTTTCACCCCTGTGTATGTGCCTTCCACTTACCTCACCGTTATTATTTGTTGGGGGCTTCTATATCTTTGGGGATTATTTCTCTGGAGGGAAGAGAGGTCTTTCTTTCTCTCTAGGGGTAGTTAGTTCCTCAGGCTGGCTCGAGACGTCTAGGATTTTTTAGGCACGTTCACCGGCTACTTCTAGTGTATTTGGATAGGTTCAGATTTGCGGTTAGTCCAGTTTGCCACCTCCCTAGAGCTTGTCCTATGTTTGTTACTTAGCTGGAGTAATTCGTGATCCTCAACCACTAAGGATCATAATAGTATAGCAGGCCAAAAAAGTGTTTAATGCATCGCAGAAGTGGGATAAAAAGAAGACCTGAGTACATTTTTTTTTTCCCGCTTTTCCTTTGCTGCAGTCTGTTTAGTTTCTTTCATTCCCTTGAACTCTGGGTGGTTTTGAGCTCAGCTGCAGACATGAATATTCAGACTCTGACTTCTAGTGTGGATCATCTTACTGCACGGGTGCAAAGTATTCAGGATTTTGTTATTCATAGCCCTATGTCAGAACCAAAGATACCCATTCCTGAGTTGTTTTCTGGAGATAGATCTAGGTTTCAGAATTTTAAAAATAATTGTAAGTTATTTCTGTCTCTGAGACCTCGTTCCTCTGGTGATTCCGCTCAGCAAGTTAAAATTGTTATCTCCTTGTTGCGCGGCGACCCTCAAGATTGGGCCTTCTCTCTGGCGCCAGGAGATCCTGCATTGCTTAATGTAGATGCATTTTTTCTGGCTCTTGGACTGCTTTATGAGGAGCCTAATCTTGAGAATCAGGCAGAAAAAGCGTTGCTGGCTATCTCTCAAGGTCTGGATGAAGCAGAGGTGTATTGTCAAAAATTTCGGAAATGGTCGGTGCTTACTCAATGGAATGAGTGTGCCCTGGCTGCAAATTTCAGAGAAGGTCTTTCTGAGGCCGTTAAGAATGTTATGGTGGGGTTTCCCACCCCTACAAGTCTGAGTGATTCTATGGCTTTAGCCATTCAGGTTGATCGGCGCAAATCTGTTCATCCTTTGACGGTATTTTCTGAACAGAGACCTGAGTCTATGCAATGTGACCGAACTCTGACCAGAATTGAGCGACAAAGTCATAGACGTCAAAATGGGTTGTGCTTTTACTGTGGTGATTCTACTCATGTTATCTCAGCATGCTCTAAACGTTTAAAAGAAATCGCTAAACCTGTCACCATTGGTACGATACAGCCTAAATTTATTTTGTCTGTTACTTTGATTTGTTCTTTGTCGTCCTACCCGGTTATGGCTTTTGTGGATTCGGGTGCTGCCCTGAATCTGATGGATTTGTCGTTTGCCAGGCGCTGTGGTTTTGTCCTGGAGCCTTTGGAATTTCCTATTCCTGAGGGGAATTGATGCTACGCCATTGGCTGAGAATAAGCCTCAGTATTGGATGCAAATGACCATGTGCATGACTCCCGTACATCAGGAGGTGATTCGTTTTCTCGTTCTGCATAATTTGCATGATGTTGTCGTTTTGGGTCTGCCATGGCTGCAGGCTCATAATCCAGTTTTGGATTGGAAAGCTATGTCTGTGTCAAGTTGGGGTTGTCAGGGAATTGATGGCGATACTCCGTTGGTGTCTATTGCTTCTTCCACTCCTTCTGAGGTCCCTGAGTTTTTGTCTGACTACCAGGATGTATTTAATGAGCCCAGGTCCAGTGCCCTGCCCCCTCATAGGGATTGTGACTGTGCTATAAATTTAATTCCTGGTAGTAAATTCCCTAAGGGACGACTTTTTAATTTGTCTATACCAGAGCATGCCGCGATGCGGAGTTATATAAAGGAGTCTTTGGAGAAGGGACATATTCGCCCATCCTCTTCCCCTCTTGGTGCAGGATTTTTTTTTGTGGCCAAGAAGGACGGTTCTTTGAGACCTTGTATAGATTATCGTCTTCTGAATAAAATCACAGTCAAATTTCAGTATCCTTTGCCACTATTGTCTGATTTGTTTGCTCGGATTAAGGGGGCCAGTTGGTTCACTAAGATAGATCTCCGTGGTGCGTATAACCTTGTGCGCATTAAGCAGGGAGATGAATGGAAAACAGCATTTAATACGCCCGAAGGCCATTTTGAGTACTTAGTGATGCCTTTTGGACTCTCTAATGCTCCTTCTGTGTTTCAGTCCTTCATGCATGACATCTTCCGAGAATATCTGGATAAATTTATGATTGTTTATCTGGATTACATTTTGGTCTTTTCTGATGATTGGGAGTCCCATGTGAAGCAGGTCAGGATGGTGTTTCAGGTCCTGCGTGCTAATGCTTTATTTGTGAAGGGCTCAAAATGCCTCTTCGGAGTACAGAAGGTCTCCTTTTTGGGTTTTATTTTTTCTCCTTCTGCTGTGGAGATGGACCCAGTCAAGGTCCAGGCTATTCATGACTGGACTCAGCCTACGTCTGTTAAGAGTCTTCAGAAGTTCTTAGGTTTTGCTAACTTTTACCGTCGTTTCATCGCTAATTTTTCTAGCGTGGTTAAACCTTTGACGGATTTGACCAAGAAGGGTTCTGATGTTACTAATTGGTCTCCTGCGGCCGTGGAGGCCTTTTGGGAACTGAAGCACCGGTTTTCTTCAGCTCCAGTCTTATGTCAACCAGATGTCTCTCTCCCCTTCCAGGTCGAGGTTGATGCTTCTGAGATTGGAGCAGGGGCTGTTTTGTCGCAGAGAAGCTCTGATGGCTCTGTGATGAAGCCATGTGCTTTCTTTTCAAGAAAGTTTTTGCCTGCCGAGCGGAATTATGATGTTGGTAATCGGGAGTTGTTGGCTATGAAGTGGGCATTTGAGGAGTGGCGACATTGGCTCGAAGGAGCTAAACATCGTGTGGTGGTCTTGACTGATCACAAAAACCTGATTTACCTCGAATCTGCCAAGCGCCTGAATCATAGACAGGCTCGTTGGTCGCTGTTTTTCTCCCGTTTCAACTTTGTGGTCTCATACCTGCCTGGTTCGAAGAACGTGAAGGCTGATGCACTTTCTAGGAGTTTTGTGCCTGACTCTCCGGGAGTTTCTGAGCCGGCTGGTATTCTTAGATAGGGAGTGATTTTGTCTGCCATTTCCCCAGATTTGCGACGAGTGCTGCAGAAATTTCAGGCGGATAGACCTGTGTTGTGAATTAGACTTTTTTGGCTCCCTCTTGTGGTCACTAGTGGTATGACTCTGAGATTGTCTTTCCCTAGTTTGGCACCCACCTGGGTCGTTAGTCCAGGGGTGTTGCTATATGAACTTCCTGAAGTCTTAGTCTGGTGCCTGGCATCGTTGTAATCAGTCCCTTCTGTTTGCTCCTGTCTGCTGGTCCTGGTTCATGCAGAATTAAGCTAAGTCCTGCTTCCTTGTTTTTTGGTTATTTGTATTGCTCTTATTTTTTGTCCAGCTTGTACTAAATGTGATTCCTGATTTTGCTGGAAGCTCTAGGGGGCTGGTATTCTCCCCCCGGGCCGTTAGACGGTTCGGGGGTTCTTGAATATCCAGCGTGGATATTTTTGATAGGGTTTTTGCTGACCGTATAAGTCATCTTACTATATTCTGCTATTAGTCAGTGGGCCTCTCTTTGCTAAATACCTAGTTCATTCTTACGTTTGTCTTTTCTTCTTACCTCACCGTTATTATTTGTTGGGGGCTTGTATCCAACTTTTGGGGTCTTTTCTCTGGAGGCAAGAAAGGTCTATCTTTTCCCTTCTAGGGTTAGTTAGTTCTCCGGCTGGCGCGAGACGTCTAGAACCAACGTAGGCACGTTCCCCGGCTGCTGCTATTTGTGGTGCTAGGATTAGCTATACGGTCAGCCCAGTTACCACTGCCCTATGAGCTGGTTTTTTATGTTTGCAGACTTGGTATTTATTGCAGAGACCCTCTGCCATTGGGGTCATAACAGACCTGACCGTTGTCCACCAGAGAGACTGTTTGTTCCGGATAGATGGACCAGCAGAGTTATTTCCGAGGTTCATTCTTCGGTGTTGGCAGGTCATCCTGGGATTTTTGGTACCAGAGATTTGGTGGCTAGGTCCTTCTGGTGGCCTTCCTTGTCGCGGGATGTGCGTTCCTTTGTGCAGTCTTGTGGGATTTGTGCTCGGGCTAAGCCTTGCTGTTCTCGTGCCAGCGGTTTACTTTTGCCTTTGCCTGTCCCGAAGAGGCCTTGGACGCACATTTCCATGGATTTTATTTCGGATCTTCCAGTATCTCAGAAAATGTCTGTCATCTGGGTGGTGTGTGATCGTTTTTCCAAGATGGTCCATTTGGTGCCCTTGCCTAAGTTGCCTTCCTCCTCCGATTTGGTTCCTGCTAGTTCTGCTACTTTGGTTTCGCCTTTTTTCTGCAATTCTGGTTTCCATCCTCGTTTTTCCTCAGGTCAGGTTGAGTCTTCTGACTGTCCTGGGGTGGATTCTGTGGTGGATAGGTTGCAGCAGATTTGGAACCATGTGGTGGACAATTTGAGGTTGTCACAGGAGAAGGCTCAGCGCTTTGCCAACCGCCGCCGCGGTGTGGGTCCCCGACTTCGTGTTGGGGATTTGGTGTGGCTGTCTTCTCGGTATGTTCCTATGAAGGTCTCTTCTCCTAAATTCAAGCCTCGCTTCATCGGTCCTTATAAGATCTTGGAAATCCTTAACCCGGTGTCTTTTCGTTTGGATCTCCCAGCATCGTTTGCCATTCATAATGTGTTCCATAGGTCTTTGTTGCGGAGGTATGTGGTACCTGTGGTTCCTTCTGTTGACCCTCCTGCTCCGGTGCTGGTCGAGGGTGAATTGGAGTACGTGGTGGAGAAGATTTTGGATTCTCGTATCTCTAGACGGAGGCTTCAGTATTTGGTGAAGTGGAAGGGCTATGGTCAGGAGGATAATTCCTGGGTTGTCGCCTCTGATGTTCATGCGGCCGATTTGGTTCGTGCCTTCCACGCGGCTCATCCCGATCGCCCTGGGGGTCTTGATGAGGGTTCGGTGACCCCTCCTCAAGGGGGCGGTACTGTTGTGAACTCTATTTTTAGGCTCCCTCTAGTGGTTACAAGCGGTACTGTGTAGTGTTGTCTTCTGCAGGTTGGCTGCATCAGCTGGTTCGTTATCCTTGGTTCGTTTCCTATTTAACTCACCTGGATACTCAGTTCCTTGCCTGCTATCAATGTATTCAGTGCTCTTCAGATTCCTTGTGATTACCTTGCTCCCAGCCTCTCCAAGACAAGCTAAGTTTTTGTCCGTTCATTTTTTGATTATCAGCATTCATCATGTTTCTTGTCCAGCTTGCTAAGATGTGATCTCCTCGCTTGCTGGTTGCTCTAGGGGACTGAGTTTCTCCCCCCACACCGTTAGTTGGTGCGGGGGTTCTTGAAATCTCAGTGTGGATATTTTGTTAGGGTTTTTTACTGACCGCACAGACCCTTACTATTTTCTGCTATCTAGTACTAGTGGGCCTCATTTGCTGAATCTGTTTTCACCCCTGTGTATGTGCCTTCCTCTTACCTCACCGTTATTATTTGTTGGGGGCTTCTATATCTTTGGGGATTATTTCTCTGGAGGCAAGAGAGGTCTTTCTTTCTCTCTAGGGGTAGTTAGTTCCTCAGGCTGGCTTGAGACGTCTAGGATTTTTTAGGCACGTTCACCGGCTACTTCTAGTGTGTTTGGATAGGTTCAGATTTGCGGTTAGTCCAGTTTGCCACCTCCCTAGAGCTTGTCCTATGTTTGTTACTTAGCTGGAGTAATTCGTGATCCTCAACCACTAAGGATCATAACAGGAATCCCAAAGTCCAAAAGCATCTTCATAGTTAGGGTCCGTTAGCCAGGGGATGACTTTGAGCAGAATATTATCAAGAAAAAAGCAACATGGGAGATGGTTTGGGATAAGGGCAGGTCTAATAGATAAGGTGTTATGGGTTGTGTCGTCTAATTTTTGTTTTGGGGGGTAACAGATGTCCAGAGGTAAAGGTCGGCCTCTTTCCCCATCAGGGATAATTCAAGTTGTGTGTTTAGGTTATCCGGGTTAGGTTTTAATAAGTTTATCCATCTTGCAAGGTGGATTGCTTTGTGATAAGTGCGAAAGTCCGGCAGGACGAGACGGCCCCCACCTCTGGGCAGAGAAAGAATTTTTAGAGGAAGTCTAGCTTTTTTGTGTTTCCACACAAATTGAAAAACCAATTGGTTAATTGAGAGGAAGAAAGAGTTAGGAAGAGTTATAGGTACCATGTTCATGATGTAGAAAATCTTTGGAAAAATATAAGATTTTATGACGATGATCCTTCCTATCCAGGATAAAAATGGTAGGTCATACTTCTTTAAATCCCTTTGTAGGTTAGCTAAGAGTGGGATGCAGTTATATTTGTAAAGGGAGGAAGGGTCTGCTGTTAAATAGATTCCGAGGTATTTCAATTTTTCCGAGGGCCAGTTGAAGGGAGTGTTTTTTTTCAATACCGAAATATCTGAGATGTTTGCTGAGACATTTAAAGCTTCTGATTTGTTCATGTCTATTTTAAAATTAGAGATTTCACCAAATTCGGCGAACAGTGTAATAAGTCTGGGAAAAGATGATTTTGGGTTAGTGGTTAAAAATAAAAGGTCATCGGCGAAAGCAGCCGCCTTTGACCTCTATCTTACCGACTATGAGACCTCTAATGTTAGTGTCTTGTCTTATCTTCTCTATCAGGGTTTCCATTACCATGATGAAGAGGGCGGGGGAAAGAGGACAGCCCTGCCTAGTGCCATTCCGTATTTCAAAGGGCTCTGAGAAGATCCCATTCACCCCGACTCTGGCAGTTGGCTCCCTGTGGCGGGAAAGCAAATTTTTGCAGTGTGCAGACCATATATTGCCAACTGATCCTGTCAAACGCTTTTTCAGCATCTGTTGACAGGATGGTTAGTGGCGTTTTGGTTCTCCTGGCGTAGGAAATGGTGTGGAGGACCTTAACAGAGTTGTCTTTGCCTTCACGACCCTTCACAAAGCCCACTTGATCGGGGCGAATAATCCCTCCCAGTATTCCATTGATTCTTGAGGCCAGTATCTTAGCCCACAGTTTTAGATCGGTGTTGAGTAACAAAATGGGACGATAGTTGCTACATAGGCTGTCATCTTTCCCCTCTTTTGGTATAATGGCAATGTAAGCTTCCAGCACCTGGCGAGGTGGGATCTTTCCTTCAAAGAAGGAATTGAAGAGATTTACTAACGGGAAACTGTCTGGGCCAGGAGCGTTCCCACTGGGGGTAATTTTTAAAGTGTCTTCCACTTCTTTTAGCGTAACTTTAGCAAGAAGTGCATTACAGTCTTTAGGGGAGATTGTCGGAAGAGAGAGAGGGGCCAAGAAATTTTGAATTTTGGTTGTGGCCGTTGAACAGTCTTTCATGTCGTCAGAGGGGGACAAATTATAAAGGGATTCATAATATTGGCGAAAGGTCCCAGCAATCTCCTTAGAGTCCACAACTCTCTTGCTTGTCTTAGTAAGAATATTTTTTAAAAATTTCCTCTCTTTTTGCTGTTTAAGCATCTGTGTAGTGAACTTGCCACTTCTGTTACCATGCATGTAGAAGTGATGTCTGCAATACATGAACAGTGTGGCTGATTTCACGTTTAGCAAGTCTTTGAGTTTATTGTGGAGGGAGATATGTTCTTGGTGAGACTCACTCGATCTAGTGGTTTTATGAATACGTTCTGATATGTTAATTTGGTGAAGAAGGCACTGAATTTCTTTGTCTCTCTGTTTTTTGATATATGAACTTAATGAAATAAGTTTCCCTCTGAGGAAATGTAAATTATTTACATGTTTTGGATTATCAAGCAGAGAATCATTTAGCCGCCGAGACTTCTCTTCACCGCCGACGGTAATGAAATGGGTGGGCGACAATGGACGAGCGGCTCTCTCCCTGTGGCCAGTCCCACCAGCAGCCTCGGTGGCAACAGCGGTAAGTTTGATGTCAGGCATCAGGCGGCCCGGCAGGAGGCAGTTTCAGAGCGTCCAGGTGAGCAGGCGCTGTCACTAAGTCAGATGTGCTGGGCCGCGGCAGTAATGGCGGCCGAGAGAGGAGGCGGGCGGGAAGCACCGCCGACAGAGTTGTGGCCCCTCGCCTGTCACGAGTTTCCTCACCGCCTCAAGTCCCCCGGGGCACCCCTTCGGCCTTCAGCTATTATAGGAGAGAGGGATGATGAAATTCCTCGTCTAGCGAGGGGGAAAGAGAGCGCAGTGCACCGCAATAAAAAGGCAGATCGGGGGTACCTCTGACCAGGCCCCAGGCCTGTGTGAAGGCCTCAAGTTCTTGCAGCGTCCGTGACGGTAATCAGTGTCCAATATAGCAAAATAATGCCTCCAGGGACTGAGGGCGAGTCAGTGGCACCCTCAGGTGTAGAGGATTGGTCATTTATAGCGTTAAAATAAGCAGATTATAACGACCAGCAGAGGAGCTCAGGGAGAGCACGTCCTGCTCTTTCAGCTGCTGGCCACGCCCTTTTGAAGCCATTTTTAGCATGTATGAAGGATGAAGATAGGATAAGGCAAAAGCAGGAGTATTTTCCTGTGAGAATCTAACATTCAATGATAAAGTTAGGGGGTCAAGATAAGGGATAATCAACCACCGTCTCCAGTATTCAATCTCAGTCTCCTATGGTGGATTACTTCTGTGTATTTGCTTTTTAGCAAATTGTGGTGCTGATAACTCAACCCCGACTTTCTCCGCGATATCTTATGATTTTTTAAGTAATTCATCAGAAACATGCTCAATTTCTTGTCGATCCTTCTCGATGACATCAAGGATTTGGGCAATATGTTTCCTCACCATAATCAAATCCATATTTTTACCTTGTAGAACATTCACAACGGGTTCCAAAATTGCAGAGTATTTTGCAATGATAACTAAACCTTCGATAAAATTGGTTTAGTAACTGCACAGTGCAATTGATAGGCAGATTTTCTTGTAGCATAGTTTCCTTCGACCGAGAGATGTTCTAGTGTATTGACGAGTTCCTGGAAGCTTTCTGAAAATTTTGTTATGCTCTTGTATTTCTCAGACCATCTGGTCTCACAGAGTCTTGATAGATTGGGAACCAAATTCCTGCTGGCTGGCGATTCATGAAAGAAAGGTATTGTATCCTTAACCATTTCTTTTTTCTGGTAGTTTGCTAGCATCATTGACCACAGGATTTAGTTTGTGGCTTGAGGAATGGAAAAATAAAGATTTACTGTACATTTTCTTCAGAATGGCATGCACACCACCTTCTTTTCCAGCAATCGTAGAACAACAGTCAAATCCGAATCCAACACAAGTCTCTGCTGAAAGATTCCGATCAACTAAAAAACTCTTAATTGCACTAGTGATGTATGGGCCTCTTGAGATTTCAGCTCAACATAGCCTACAAATTCCTCTCTGATTTTTTCTTGACTCTCATCATAAAACTGCAATCCGATACAAAGCTGTTTTTTTCCAGCAATATCTGCTGTTTCGTCAGCCATTACAGTGTAAGCTTTTGCTTGTTTACAATGTTCGATAATTCTTTCTTTGACAACTTCACCACATAATCTTATAATCTCATTTTGAATTTTTGGTGAAGTATACACTGCATTGTTTTGACATCTCTCTAAGTGACTCTTTAGCTTCTCATCACCACAGTCAATTCTCAAATGTAAAAGGTCAAAGAAAACCCCCTCATCTCCTTCCTTTCCTCTAAGTGGCAAATCATGAGTTCCACAAAATATGATACAAGAAATAATTGATTACAATATTTATTTGTTTTTTTTCAATCATCTTCTGGTGACCACTTTGCAACTGGACGTCAACTAGAACATTTTCAAGGAAAGCTTTTGCATCAGCTGTTGAAGATTTGTGGTAGTGACTGCCGACGTGCTTTCTACAATCTTCATGTATATGTTTAAACCTCGTGTATGGCCTTACCATGAATGACCCCCAAGCTCCTTTAACTGTACCAATAACAGGAGGAAACAGAACACAGTGCATACAAAGAGCACATTTCAAACGACTTGAGTACACCAACCAAGGAGTATATTGATCTAACCAGCAGCGGTTAAATTTTCTTTTCAAATGGCTAGCATCAGAACCAAAATCGTAATTTGATGGTGGAACCCAGGGATTTGTAAGCAATTCCTTCTTTTTTTCTGGTGGTAACTTAAGGGCGTGACCAACATTTTCATGGTAGCCATTGTATTATTCAATTGTTTTAGAGGTCCCAGTCCCAGGGACGGCTATGTGTACAGGTGAAGAATTACTAGACCCTTGTTCCATAATAGACTCCGAATCTGATGGTTCGGTCAGTTTAGTTCCATCTTCATCACCATCATTGCTTCCACTTCTGCTACTGTCATCTTGATCATTTTTCTGATTGAGAGGATTTCTGACTGAAAATCATAGAAATGAACATAGTACAGTTTGTAGGTGATTTATCTTTCATACATACAAAAAAAATTGCACAGATATAAAGATAGACTCAGCATTTGCGAATTTGACATTTGTGAGGTTTTCCTGGAACGTAACCCTCGTGAATGTTGAGGGATTACTGTGCAGATAAAATATACGTCTTCTAGCCCTTAACTCAAAACCTTCAAATTTTGAGATGTTACGTTATTTTACAATGGGTACCATTTCAGTATAAAATTAAGTAAAGATGGCCAATGTATGTTTATATTATAGACCAGTGATGAGTAAGTGGCAGAATATTCACACTCGCTATACTTGTAAAGAGTACTTTTTAATACTTGCAAATTCGTCCGAATAGCGAGTACAATGTAAGTCAATGAGTGATTGTCTACGCCCACACACATCGGGCCATAAACTGAGTTTTTCCGGGACAGGGCAAGGGGGAGGGGGGGTTTCACATTTCAACTATACAAAACACCTTGCATTGCCCCCCCCAGAGAGAGCCTAACATTCAATCTACCCTCACTGAAGTGCCAGCTCACTTTATGTAGTGAAGGGAGCTGTCAATTTGCATCAGATCAATAATGATCGACACATCACTCACGAGCACCAGCGTTACTCGCCGAGTAACGAGTATCGCAAATACCGTACTATTTGTGCGAATAGTAAGGATTACACTCGCTCATCACTATTTTAGACCTATTGGAAAACATGGGATTTATGGTTAAATGTCTCTAGGCTGGGTTGCTTCCTCTCAATTTCATTTTCTACAGAAATTACTTAACTTACCTTTTTGGAACCAGTTTTTATATCTATTTTTCTAAATGTAAATAAGAAGGTAAACTAATAAATTATAACTGGAATAAATTTGAATGATTAGTTGTTTCAAAGAAACAGGTGCGCTCATATGCTTCGTATTTCTGCATTTACGCAGCACTATTTAGCACTGCGTAAATGCAATGAAACGCAGCTCCGTAATGCATCCCAGCAAAGTCAATGGCTTTTGCTGAAATGCGTTCACATGGTCCGTCTTTTTTCAGATGCGCTTTGCACTGCAAAGTGCGTCCGCAAAAAGAATGACCATGTCAATTCTTTCTGCGCTTTCTTTCTGTGCTTTTTGCTCACCTCGCTGGGTTCCCACGGCGATCACTCCTCATCCCGGCACCATAAGACCTGGCACAGGACCTTAAACAGCACCATGTCACCAGGCGACGTCACCGGTCCCATGATGCGTCCGGGTCATAGAGCCTGTGCTCGCTGCGGCCCGGCAGGGAATCAGAAGACACCGGTCGTCACTGGGGGAGCGCTGTGAGGTAAGTATATAGCGCAGGAATAATAATAATAATTTTTCTTTTTTTGCTTATAGGCAGGGGTGAACCTAGCCACACTGCTGCCTGAGGCGAACTTCAAAACGGCGCCCTCCCACAAACACATATACAGCCCCCCATAGGGCTCCCAAATCATGTACAGCTCCCCCATAGGGCTCCTATACCATATACAGCCCCCATAGGGCTCTCATAATGTGAACCCTATGGGGGACTGTATATGATATGGGAGCCCTATGGGGGCTGTATATGATGTAGGAGTCCATCTCATATACAGCCCCCCATAGGGCTCCCATACAGCCCCCTATAGAGCTCCCAGTCCCACATAATATAAAACAGCTCCCCACATTGTCTCCCATCAGGTCACTGTCTGATTTAACAAGTATTTATATTTTTTTAATTTGTCTTCTCTCCTCCTAGCAGCTCCAGCAGTCTCTCTAGCTTGTGTTCCAGTGCCGCACTGCAGGACTCGGGGCACTTAGTGAGGATGTCATCACTGACTCCAGTCCCTGCCGTGTTGATCTGCAGTGCAGAGAGGCCAGTAGACACTGAGGATGGGATTAAAGCCCCTACTAGCTGCTGCGGGTGCCCTCCGCTCCTCCGGTACATCATGCCGCCCTGGCACCCTGCCCTATGCTTACCCCGGCGCTGCCTGAGGCAACCGTTACTGTTACCTACTCAGACAGGTGGCGGTCGGTGGCCTCATCATTATAGGTGCGCGCCCCTGCTTCTAGGGGGCAGCTGCCCCCCCCGCCCCTTGGTAGGTACGCCCATGTCCAGAAATATTCAGACAGTTACCTAAGTTTTGACATTTTAACTGTTTACCAAAACATATTCAAGATGCAGTTATATAATCAATATGGATTTAAAGTGCTGATTCTCAGCTTTAATTTGAAGGTATTTGTCAGGAGACAGCCAGGGGATCATACAGATATCCCACTGCTGCCACCAGTTTGTCAGGGAACAGCCGGGGTTCATGCAGAGATCCCACCGCTGCCACCAATTTGTCACAAACCGGCACACCGCTGCCTCAAATCATCAGGATAATTGCGCAATTCACTGAGGATTAATGGACGAGGCCTTGGCTGCTTTTGCTATTAGGACATTTATTGTGCACTTCCAAGTGAATCTATAGTACATATATCCAAATCCAACCCTGTAGATGTGTATATCCTTCTCTCTGTGCTGCCTCTCTGATTAATGCCCTCTGTGCCCGGGCTGAGAGTTTTGGTGGGCGGCCCTCTCTTGGCAGGTTTGTTGTGGTACCATTCTTTCCATTTAATGATAATTGATTTGATGGTGCTCCAAGAGATCATCAGAGATTGGCAATTTTTTTATAGGCCAACCGTGACTTGTACTTCTCATCAACTTTGTCCCTGACTTGTTTGGAGATCTCCTTGGCCTTCATGGTGTTTTTTGGTTAGTGGTGCCTCCTGCTTAATGATGTTGCAACCTCTGTGGCCTTTCAGAAAAGGTGTGTGTATATACTGACAGAACATGTGACACTAAGATTGCAGACAGGTGGACTTTAGTGATGAGAGAGTATACTTGTTGCTCGGGTGGTCTCCGAGTATGTGTGAGTGCTCGGAGATTTAGTTTTTGTTGATGCAGCTGCATGATTTGCAGCTGATAGACAGATTGAATACATGTGGGGATTCCCTAGCAACCAGGCAACCCCAACATGTTCTCAGGCTGGATGGCAGCCGTAAATCATGCAGCTGCAACGACAAAAACTGAATCTCTGAGCACTCACAAATACTCGGAGACCACCCGAGCAACGAGTATACTCACTCATCACTAGTGGAGTTCCTTTCACTAAGCATGTGACTTAGGCCAGGGTCACACTTGCAAGGGAAATGCGAGAAACTCACGTGAGTCTCTCTCATCAATACCCGGCACTATTGCCGGCACTCGGGACCGGAGCGTGCGGCTGCATGTATTTCTATGTAGCTGAACGTTCTGGTCCGAACCGCCGGTGGCAGTCTTGGGTTTTGATTCGAGAGACTCTCGTGAGTTTCTCGCATTATACTCACAACTGTGACCCCAGCCTTATGAAGATAATTGGTTGCACCAGATATTTTTAAGGGCTTCATAGCAAAAGGGGTGAATAAATATGCACATGCCAATTTTTAGTTATTTAATCCCATAAAAAAAATGTGTGCCTACATTTTTATCACATCACTAACTTAGCCTATTTAGTGTTGATCCATCACACACAAATTGGAATATAAAAATATTTAAACACTGGTTATAATGTAGCAAAATAGGTAAAAAGCCAAGGGAGTGAATATTTTTGCAAGCTATTGCATGTGCAGGTGTCTCTGAACAGTAGAACAATGTACCACAACTCCAGAGTCTGCTGAATCTTTCTGAAGATATTTTGCAGTCAAGCGGGAGCTCTGATTTGCCTATCTAGTAATACTATAAGCAGCTCTCACTGAAATTTTGCCTGGTCTGCCAGACCTTATATTTACCTTCACTGTTCCTGTTAACTGCCATTTCTTAGTTACATTTTGAACTGAGTGAAGGGCAACTTGAATACGTTTTGATATCCTCTTATAGCCTTCTCCTTATTTGTGGGCCTCCACCATTTTTATTCTCAGAGTACTAGGCAGCTGCTTAGAAGAACTCATGGCTGCTGTTTTTTGGCACAAGGTTAGGGCAGTCCCACACGTCCAGATAATTCCGGTACCGGAAAAATCGGTACCGGAGTTATCCATGTCTGTGTGTCCGTGAGCTCACGTAGGCCATCCGTGTGGCACACGTGCGGCAGCCGTGTGCCGCCTGGGTACCACACGGACCGTGCAGGAGAGACAGTGCTACAGTAAGCGCTGTCCCCCCAGCATGGTGCTGAAGCCGCCATTCATCCGTTCTCTCCAGCGCTCGCTGGGGAGAAGGGATGAAAAATCTTTTTTTTTTTTTGTTTTTATGTGTTTAAAATAAACTTTAGGGCATCCTCCCCCCTCCCACCCCCTGTGCGCCCGGCCACCGGCATTAAAATACTCACCCGCCTCCCTCGACGCTTGCTCTCCGCCCCGCAGCTTCTCCTGCACTGAGCGGTCACGTGGTGCCACCCATTACAGTTGATGAATATGCGGCTCCACCTCCCATAGGGGTGGAGCCGCATATTCATCACTGTAACGGGCGGCACCACGTGACCGCTCATACACCTGCTCCACCTGCTGACTCCTCGTCAGTCTTCTCTCCTGGGGAAACTGCCTTATGGGGTTCACCAACTTGACTGGCCGGCACACATCAGTCAGTCCAGAGCCACCAAAGGACGGTAGCTTCCCCAACACAGACCATCCAGGTCCACAGCCTCTCAGGTGCTCCAGGAAGACTCCACTCACAGGAGCTTCCAACACAGACTGTCCAGGACCATAGTCTTACTGTGCACTATTCAGGACGTCCATCCCACATGGGACCATCCAACACACTGGCATGTGCTCTTCAGGATTCCTACTCCCAGGAGATCCAACACAGGTTGTACTCTTCAGGAAGCCTACTCCCAGGACTTCCAACACAGGTTACTCAGTGCGCTATTCAGCACGTCCATCCCACATGGGACCATCCAACACAGAGGCATGTGACCTGTCCGGGTGCTATTCAGGACATCTGTCCAACACCCCAGGCCAACAGGTCCAAAACCCCACCATGTGCTCTTCAGGGAGATGACACTCCCAACACATAGGCTCTCCAGGACCTTCCAGCATAGACCATTCAGGTCCACACTCAGCAACCATACAAGAGCCACACAGGAACCATGTGACCCACACCCTGGTCACATTATACACCTGTAACCACTCCCACAGGTGGGAGTGTGTGGGTGTGGCTAGTTCAACCCGCCCATCTCTAATAACTAGCCTAGTAAGTCTACCTTCATAACTGTACAAACTCTTGAGGGACTACAGGTCCCAGAACAACAACATTGCATCAGACTTACCACGCAGACTCCCTCTGCGACACATATCGGCCACTCACAATTCTGCCAGTCACTGTTTTACCACCATTACAACAACAGATATGCCTCCATGCATATTCCAAGGAGCACACACAGCGCCCCCTAGCTGCCACAGGGGTCACTGCATCACAATATATATTAATATATATATATATATATATATATATATATATATATACATATACATATACACTGCTCAAAAAAATAAGAAGAACACTACAATCCCACATCCTAGATATCACTAAATGAAATATTCCAGTTTTAAAGCTTTATTCATTAAATAGTGGAATGTGTTGAGAACAATAAAACCTAAAAATTATCAACGTAAATCACAACTAATATCCCACGGAGATCTGGAGTTGGAATGATGCTCAAAATCAAAGTGGACAATGAAGTTACAGGCTGATTCAACTTCAGTGGAAATGCCTCAAGACAAAGAAATGATGCTCAGTAGTGTGTGTGGCCTCCACGTGCCTGTATGACCTCCCTGTAATGCCTGGGCATGCTCCTGATCAGGAGGCAGATGGTGTCCTGAGGAATCTCTTCCCAGGCCAGGACTAAAGCATCCGCCAACTCTTGGACAGTCTGTGGTGCAATGTGACATTGGTGGATGGTGCGAGACATGATGTCCCAGATGCGTTCAATCGGATTCAGGTCTGGGGAACGGGCAGGCCAGTCCATAGCTTTAATGCCTTCATCTTGCAGGAACTGCTGACACACTCCAGTCACATGAGGTCTGGCATTGTCCTGCATTAGGAGGAACCCAGGGCCAGCCGCACCAGCATATGGTCTCACAAGGGGTCTGAGGATCTCATCTCGGCACCTAATGGCAGTAAGGCTACCTTTGGTGAGCACATGGAGGGCTGTGCGGCCCTCCAGAGAAATGCCACCTCGTACCATTACTGACCCAGTGCCAAACCGGTCATGGTAAAAGATGTTGCAGGCAGCAGATCGCTCTCCACTGCGTCTCCAGACTCTGTCACGTCTATCACATGTGCTCAGTGTGAATCTGCTTTCATCTGTGAAGAGGACAGGGCACCAGTGGTGAATTTTCCAATCCTGGTGTTCTGTGGCAAATGCCAAGTGTCCTGCATGGTGTTGGGCTGTGAGCACAACTCCCAAATGTGGACGTCGGGCACTGAGACAATCCTCATGGAGTCATTTTCTAACCGTTTGTGCAAACACATGCACATTTGTGGCCTGCTGGAAGTCATTGTGCAGGGCTCTGGCAGTGCTCGTCCTGTTCTTTCTTGCACAAAGGCTGAGGTAGCATCTGTAGGGATTCACTCGCTCAGGTGCGTTGGAGGAAACCGGAGGCACATTCTCTTTAAAAGTTCACAGGTTTATTTGCACCATAAACCATACAGAAAACAAATAGCCTTTAGCTCAGGAAAGGAAAATACAAATGTCCAGCCCTTCAGGCTCAGTCCTGTGGAGGCTTTCTCCTCCACACACACAGACTCCTGTCTGTAGTGTCCCGCCTAGACACAGGGATCTCTGTCCACCATGACAGATTCCCACACTCCCCCTGGAGGCTAGCATTAGGCTTTCTTTAATAGGTCTAACCACACCCAGAACCCATCACATGATCAGACATGTGGTTGTGACCTCACCACAGGTCCTGCAACAAACATAGACAGGCATGGTTATGCCCCTTACCCAGGGGTGAGGTATATGGGTAGCAGAAAACACTCCGGGTTACATCACAGCGACAAGCCTTCTCTGTGATACATACCTCCCGTCGATTAAACACCCTTTAGCCATGCTACACATCCTGCTGCTGGGTTGTTGCCATCCTATGACCCCATCCACATTTCCTGGTGTACTGGCCTGTCTCATGGTAGCGCCTCCAGCCTCTGGACGCTACGCTGACAGGCACAGCACACCTTCTTGCCACAGCTCGCATTGATTTGCCATCCTGGATGACCTGCACTACCTGAGCCACTTGTGTGGGTTGTAGAGTTCATCTCATGCCACGAGTGTGAAAGCACAACCAACATTCAAAAGTGACCAAAACATCTGCCAGAAAGCATTGGTACTGAGATGTGGTCTGTGGTTCCCACCTGCAGAACCACTCCTTTATTGAGTGTGTCTTGATAATTGCCAAAATTTTCCGTTGTCTATTCCATTTCCAGAATGGCATGTGAATTTGATTGTCAAACAGTGTTGCTTATTAAGTGGACAGTTTGATTTCACAGAAGTTTGATTTACTTGGAGTTATATTCTGTTGTTTAAGTGTTCCCTTTATTTCTGTGAGCAGTGTATCTATATTATAACGCTGGGAGCGTCACTCTGTCTGAAGCCTTTATAGACTGTGCAAGCGCAAGCGCCGGCGCAGTCTGGACCCCACAGAGTGACGCAGCCCAGGAGATCGCGGTATGCGTAAGCACTGAACGCACACCGCGATCTCCAATGGAGAAGCAGGGACGTGCCAGGAGGGTGAGCATGCTATATTCACCTGGCCCCCGTTCCACCGATGCGCGCCGCTCTGTCCTCCACATCCTCTGCCTGTGACGTTCAGTTCAGAGGGCGCGATGATGTGCTTAATGCGCGCCGCCCTCTGACTGAACAGTCACAGGCAGAGGACCCAGAAGATGGAGCGGCACGCAGCACTGGATCAGGGCCAGGTGACTATAGCAAGTGCCGGGGGCCTGAGCCAGTGGCGACTCCGGCACCTGACCCCCACAGCGCGCCGGTGTCCCCGCCTGCTCAGGCCCCCCAGCACTCGGCGCCCAGCGATGATAAGTGTTATGATCCCAGTGGCTTAGGATCACAAATCTAACCAGCTAAGTCAGAGATAATAGGACAAGCTCTGGGGATGTGGTAACTGGACTGACCGCAAAACCTGATCCTAACCAAACACACTAAAGGTAGCCGTGGAACGTTTCCTGAAATCCTAGACGTCTCTTCACGGCCTGAGAAACTGACTACCCCTAGAGATAAAGTAAGACCTCACTTGCCTCAGAGAAATAACCCCAAAGATATAGAACAGCCCCCCACAAATAATAACGGTGAGTTAAGAGGAAAAGACAAACGTAGAGAAGAAACAGGTTAAGCAAATGAGGCACGCTAACACTAGATAGCAGAAAATAGCAAGGGATCTGTGCGGTCAGTAAAAAACCCTATACAAAAATATCCACGCAGAGAATGCGAGAACCCCCACACCAACTAACGATGTGGGGGGAGCAACTCAGCACCCCAGAGCAATAGCAAGCAGAGAAATCACATATTAGCAAGCTGGACAAAACTCATAATATTCTAGGAAACATACTGAACATAGATGAGCAAGAATAAGCAAACAGAACTTAGCTTCTCAAGGAGAGACTGATAACGGATGTAGACAGGAGCAATCAGAATAGCACTGAATACAACGACAGCAGGCATAGACTGAGAGTCCAAGTGAGCTTAAATAGAAAACCAGCCCACAGATAACGAGACAGCTGATGCCAGTCACAAACCTGCAGAAAGACAGCACTCACACAGTACCACTTGTGACCACAAGAGGGAGCCCAGAAATAGAGTTCACAACAGTACCCCCCCCCTTGAGGAGGGGTCACTGAACCCTCATCAAGACCCCCAGGGCGATCAGGATGAGCCGCATGGAAGGCACGAACCAAATCGGCCGCATGAACATCAGAGGCGACAACCCAGGAATTATCCTCCTGACCATAGCCCTTCCACTTAACTAAATACTGAAGCCTCCGTCTGGAAATACGAGAATCCAAGATCTTCTCCACCACGTACTCCAATTCGCCCTCAACCAGCACCGGAGCAGGAGGCTCAACAGAAGGAACCACAGGCACCACATACCTCCGCAACAAAGACCTATGGAACACATTATGAATGGCAAACGATGCTGGGAGGTCCAAACGAAAAGACACCGGGTTAAGGATTTCCAAAATCTTATAAGGACCGATGAAGCGAGGCTTGAATTTAGGAGAGGAAACCTTCATAGGAACATACCGAGAAGACAGCCATACCAAATCCCCAACACGAAGTCGGGGACCAACACCGCGACGGCGGTTGGCAAAGCGCTGAGCCTTCTCCTGTGACAACTTCAAATTGTCCACCACATGGTTCCAAATCTGCTGCAACCTATCCACCACAGAATCCACCCCCGGACAGTCAGAAGACTCAACCTGACCCGAGGAAAAATGAGGATGAAACCCAGAATTGCAGAAAAAAGGCGAAACCAAAGTAGCAGAACTAGCCCGATTATTAAGGGCAAACTCGGCCAATGGCAAAAAAGTCACCCAATCATCCTGATCAGCAGAAACAAAACATCTCAAATAAGTTTCCAACGTCTGATTAGTTCGCTCGGTTTGGCCATTCGTCTGAGGATGGAAGGCCGATGAAAAAGACAAATCAATGCCCATCTTAGCACAAAAAATCCGCCAAAATCTGGACACAAACTGGGATCCTCTGTCAGACACAATATTTTCAGGGATGCCGTGCAAGCGAACCACATTCTGAAAAAATAAAGGAACCAAATTGGAGGAGGAAGGCAACTTAGGCAAGGGCACCAAATGGACCATTTTGGAAAAACGATCACACACCACCCAGATGACAGACATTCTCTGAGATACTGGAAGATCTGAAATAAAATCCATGGAAATGTGCGTCCAAGGCCTCTTCGGGACAGGCAAAGGCAAAAGCAAACCGCTGGCACGAGAACAGCAAGGCTTAGCCCGAGCACAAATCCCACAGGACTGCACAAAGGAACGCACATCCCGCGACAAGGAAGGCCACCAGAAGGACCTAGCCACCAAATCTCTGGTACCAAAAATCCCAGGATGACCTGCCAACACCGAAGAATGAACCTCGGAAATAACTCTGCTGGTCCATCTATCTGGCACAAACAGTCTCTCTGGTGGGCAACGGTCAGGTCTCTCAGCCTGAAATTTCTGCAGCACTCGTCGCAAATCTGGGGAAATGGCAGACAAAATCACTCCCTCTTTGAGGATACCAGCCAGCTCTGAAACTCCCGGAGAGTCAGGCACAAAACTCCTAGAAAGGGCATCAGCCTTCACGTTCTTTGAACCAGGCAGGTACGAGACCACGAAATCGAAACGGGAGAAAAACAACGACCAACGAGCCTGTCTAGGATTCATGCGCTTGGCAGACTCGAGATAAATCAGATTTTTGTGATGAGTCAAGACCACCACACGATGCCTAGCTCCCTCGAGCCAATGTCGCCACTCCTCAAATGCCCACTTCATAGCCAACAATTCCCGATTACCAACATCATAATTCCGCTCGGCAGGCGAAAACTTTCTTGAAAAGAAGGCACAAGGCTTCATCACAGAGCCATCAGAGCTTCTCTGCGACAAAACAGCCCCTGCTCCAATCTCAGAAGCATCCACCTCGACCTGGAAAGGAAGAGAGATATCAGGCTGACATAATACTGGAGCTGAAGAAAACCGGCGCTTCAGCTCCCGAAAGGCTTCCACTGCCGCAGGAGACCAATTAGTCACATCAGAACCTTTCTTGGTCAAATCCGTCAAGGGCTTAACCACGCCAGAAAAATTAGCGATGAAGCGACGGTAAAAATTAGCAAAACCCAAGAACTTCTGAAGACTCTTAACAGATGTAGGCTGAGTCCAGTCATGAATAGCCTGGACCTTGACTGGGTCCATCTCAATAGTAGAAGGAGAAAAAATAAAACCCATAAAGGAAACCTTCTGTACTCCGAAGAGACATTTTGAGCCCTTCACAAATAAGGCATTAGCACGCAGGACCTGAAATACCATCCTGACCTGCTTCACATGGGACTCCCAGTCCTCAGAAAAGACCAAAATGTCATCCAGATACACAATCATAAATTTATCCAGATATTCTCGGAAGATGTCATGCATGAAGGACTGGAACACAGAAGGAGCATTAGAGAGTCCAAAAGGCATCACCAAGTACTCAAAATGGCCCTCGGGCGTATTAAATGCTGTTTTCTATTCATCCCCCTGCTTAATACGCACAAGGTTATACGCACCATGAAGATCTATCTTGGTGAACCAACTGGACCCCTTAATCCGGGCAAACAGATCAGATAATAATGGCAAAGGATACTGAAATTTGACCGTGATTTTATTTAGAAGACGATAAACTATACAAGGTCTCAGAGAACCATCCTTCTTGGCCACAAAAAAGAATCTTGCACCAAGAGGGGAGGAGGACGGGCGAATATGTCCCTTCTCTAAAGACTCCTTTATATAACTCCGCATTGCGGCATGTTCTGGTACAGACAAATTAAAAAGTCGTCCCTTAGGGAACTTACTACCAGGAATCAAATTTATAGCACAATCACAATCCCTGTGAGGAGGCAGGGCACCGGATCTGGGCTCATCAAATACATCCTGGTAGTCCGACAAAAACTCAGGGACCTCAGAAGGAGTGGAAGAAGCAATTGACACCAAAGGAGCATCGCCATGAATCCCCTGGCAACCCCAACTTGAAACAGACATAGCTTTCCAATCCAGAACTGGATTATGGGCCTGCAGCCATGGCAGACCCAAAACGACAACATCATGCAGATTATGCAGCACAAGAAAGCGAATCACCTCCTGATGTACAGGAGTCAGGCACATGGTCACTTGAGTCCAATACTGAGGCTTATTCTCAGCCAATGGTGTAGCATCAATACCCCTCAGTGGAATAAGGAATTCTAAAGGCTCCAGGACAAAACCACAGCGCCTGGCAAACGACAAATCCATCAGGTTCAGGGCAGCACCTGAATCCACAAAAGCCATAACCGAGTAGGATGACAAAGAACAAATTAAAGTAACAGACAAAATGAACTTAGGCTGTATAGTACCAACGGTGACAGATTTAGCGATCTTTTTTACGCGCTTAGAGCATGCTGAGATAACATGAGTTGAATCACCACAGTAAAAGCACAACCCATTTTGACGTCTATGATTTTGCCGCTCAATTCTGGTCAGAATTCGGTCACATTGCATAGACTCAGGTCTCTGTTCAGAAAACACCGCCAGATGGTGTGCAGATTTGCGCTCCCGCAAACGCCGATCAATCTGAATGGCCAAAGCCATTGAGTCATTCAGACTTGCAGGCGTGGGGAACCCCACCATAACATTCTTAATGGCTTCAGAAAGACCTTCTCTGAAATTTGCAGCCAGGGCACACTCATTCCATTGAGTAAGCACCGACCATTTCCGAAATTTTTGACAATACACCTCAGCTTCATCCTGGCCCTGAGAGATAGCCAGCAAGGCCTTTTCTGCCTGGTTCTCAAGATTAGGTTCCTCATAAAGCAATCCAAGCGCCAGAAAAAACGCATCCACATTCAGCAATGCAGGATCTCCCGGCGCCAGGGAGAAGGCCCAATCTTGAGGGTCGCCACGTAACAGGGAGATAACAATTCTAACTTGCTGAGCGGAATCACCAGAGGAACGAGGTCTCAAAGAAAGAAATAATTTACAATTATTCTTAAAATTCAGAAACCGAGATCTATCTCCAGAAAACAACTCAGGAATAGGTACTTTTGGCTCAGACATAGGACTGTGAACAACAAAATCCTGAATGCTTTGCACCCTTGCAGCAAGATGATCAACACTAGAAGTCAGACTCTGAATATCCATGTCTGCAGCTGAACTCAAAGCCACCCAGAGATTAAGGGGATGAGAGAAGCAGGACACACTGCAGAGCAGGAAAAAAAAAAAAAAAAAAAAATTGTACTCAGGATTTCTCTTATCCCACTTTTGCGATGCATTAAACACTTTTCAGGCCTGCTGTACTGTTATGATCCCAGTGGCTTAGGATCACAAATCTAACCAGCTAAGTCAGAGATAATAGGACAAGCTCTGGGGATGTGGTAACTGGACTGACCGCAAAACCTGATCCTAACCAAACACACTAAAGGTAGCCGTGGAACGTTTCCTGAAATCCTAGACGTCTCTTCACGGCCTGAGAAACTGACTACCCCTAGACCTCACTTGCCTCAGAGAAATAACCCCAAAGATATAGAACAGCCCCCCACAAATAATAACGGTGAGTTAAGAGGAAAAGACAAACGCAGAGAAGAAACAGGTTAAGCAAATGAGGCCCGCTAACACTAGATAGCAGAAAATAGCAAGGGATCTGTGCGGTCAGTAAAAAACCCTATACAAAAATATCCACGCAGAGAATGCGAGAACCCCCACACCAACTAACGATGTGGGGGGAGCAACTCAGCACCCCAGAGCAATAGCAAGCAGAGAAATCACATATTAGCAAGCTGGACAAAACTCATAATATTCTAGGAAACATATTGAACATAGATGAGCAAGAATAAGCAAACAGAACTTAGCTTCTCAAGGAGAAACTGATAACGGATGTAGACAGGAGCAATCAGAATAGCACTGAATACAACGACAGCAGGCATAGACTGAGAGTCCAAGTGAGCTTAAATAGAAAAAAAGCCCACAGATAACGAGACAGCTGATGCCAGTCACAAACCTGCAGAAAGACAGCACTCACACAGTACCACTTGTGACCACAAGAGGGAGCCCAGAAATAGAGTTCACAACAGATAAGTGAGTATGTTATTTTTATTTTTTTATTGCATCAGCATACAGGGCATATAATCCTATGGAGCATTTATGGGGGCCATCAACCATAATGGATCAGCATACAGGGCATATAATACTATGGAGCATCTTATGGGGGCCATCAACCATAATGGAGCAGCATACAGGGCATATAATATTATGGAGCATCTTATGGGGGCCATCAACCATAATGGAGCAGCATACAGGGCATATAATCCTATGGAGCATCTTATGGGGGCCATCAACCATAATGGAGCAGCATAGAGGGCATATAATCCTCTGGAGCATCTTATGGGGGCCATCAACCATAATGGAGCAGCATAGAGGGCATATAATCCTCTGGAGCATCTTATGGGGGCCATCAACTATAATGGAGCAGCATACAGGGCATATAATACTATGGAGCATCTTATGGGGGCCATCAACCATAATGGAGCAGCATACAGAGCATATAATACTATGGAGCATCTTATGGGGGCCATCAACCATAATGGAGCAGCATATGAGGCATATAATACTATGGAGCATCTTATGGGGGCCATCAACCATAATGGAGCAGCATACAGGGCATGTAATACTATGGAGCATCATATGGGGGCCATCAACCATAATGGAGCAGCACACAGAGCATATAATACTATGGAGCATCTTATGGGGGCCATCAACCATAATGGAGCAGCATACAGAGCATATAATACTATGGAGCATCTTATGGGGGCCATCAACCATAATGGAGCAGCATATGAGGCATATACTATGGAGCATCTTATGGGGGCCATCAACCATAATGGAGCAGCATATGAGGCATATACTATGCAGCATCTTATGGGGGCCATTAACCATAGTGGGGCAGCATATGAGGCATATAATACTATGGAGCATCTTATGGGGGCCATCAACCATAATGGAGCAGCATACAGGGCATATAATACTATGGAGCATCTTATGGGGGCCATCAACCATAATGGAGCAGCATATGAGGCATATAATACTATGGAGCATCTTATGGGGGCCATCAACCATAATGGAGCAGCATACAGGGCATATAATACTATGGAGCATCATATGGGGGCCATCAACCATAATGGAGCAGCACACAGAGCATATAATACTATGGAGCATCTTATGGGGGCCATCAACCATAATGGAGCAGCATACAGAGCATATAATACTATGGAGCATCTTATGGGGGCCATCAACTATAATGGAGCAGCATATGAGGCATATAATACTATGGAGCATCTTATGGGGGCCATCAACCATAATGGATCAGCATACAGGACATATAATACTATGGAGCATCTTATGGGGCCATCAACCATAATGGAGCAGCATATGAGGCATATAATACTATGGAGCATCTTATGGGGGCCATCAACCATAATAGATCAGCTTACAGGGCATATAATACTATGGAGCATCTTATGGGGGCCATCAACCATAATGGAGCAGCATACAGGGCATATAATACTATGGAGCATCTTATGGGGGCCATCAACCATAATGGAGCAGCATACAGAGCATATAATACTATGGAGCATCTTATGGGGGCCATCAACCATAATGGAGCAGCCTGCAGGGCATATAATACTATGGAGCATCTTATGGGGGCCATCAACCATAATGGAGCAGCATACAGGGCATATAATCCTATGGAGCATCTTATGGGGGCCATCAACCATAATGGAGCAGCATATGAGGCATATACTATGGAGCATCTTATGGGGGCCATCAACCATAATGGAGCAGCATATGAGGCATATACTATGGAGCATCTTATGGGGGCCATCAACCATAATGGAGCAGCATATGAGGCATATACTATGCAGCATCTTATGGGGGCCATTAACCATAGTGGGGCAGCATATGAGGCATATACTATGGAGCATCTTATGGGGGCCAACAACCTTTATGGAGCAGCGTATGGGACATATGGATGGGAGCAGCAAATTACAGAACGGTGGCGCAGGATGGGAGCAGCACATTACAGAACTGTGGCGCAGGATGGGAGCAGAACATGACAGAATAGAGCAGCACATGAAGAAAAGGGAAGCACATGACAGAGTGGGGGTGCAGGATGGCAGCAGCACATGACAGAACGGGGGTGCAGGATGGAAGCAGCACATGACAGAACGGGGGTGCAGGATGGGAGCAGCACATGACAGGATGGGGGCGCAGGATGGGAGCAGCAAATGACAGAATGGAGGCCCAGGATGGGTGCAGCACATGTTAGAATGGGGGCGCAGGATGGGAGCAGCACATGAGAGAATGGGGCCACAGGATGGGAGCAGCACATGACAGAACTGGGGCGTAGGATGGGAGCAGTACATGACAGAATGGGGGCTCAAGATGGGAGCAGCGCATGACAGCATGGGGGCACAGGATGGGAGCAGCACATGACAGAACAGGGGGGTAGGATGGGAGCAGCACATGACAGAATGGGGGCGCAGGATGGCAGCAGCACATGACAGAATCGGGGCTCAGGATGGGAGCAGCACATGACAGAATGGGGGTGCAGGATGGGAGCAGCACATGACAGAATGGGGGCGCAGGATGGGAGCAGCACATGACAGAATGGGGGAGCAGGATGGCAGCAGCACATGACTGGTTGGGAGCAGCACATGACAGGATGGGGGCACAAGATAGGAGCAGCACATGGCAGGATAGGGGCGCAGGATGAGAGCAGCACATGAAAGGATGGGGCGTAGGATGGGAGCAGCACATGACAGCATGGGGGTGCAGGATGGGAGCACATGACAGGATGAGGGCTCAGGAAGATAGTAGCACATAACAGGATGGGGGCGCATGATGGTAGCAGCACATGACAGGATTGGGGTGGAGTATGGGAGCACCACATGACAGGATTGGGGTACAGGATGGGACCACCACATGACAGGATTGGGGTACAGGATGGGACCACCACATGACAGGATGAGTGCTCAGGAAGACAGTAGCACATCACAAGATGGAGGCACACAAAACAGGATGGGGGCTGCACATGACAGGATGGGGGCGCAAGATGGTAGCAGCACATGACAAGATTAGGGCGCAGGATGGAAGCAACACATACCAGGATGGAGACCATATACTAATATAAATGCTCGCCACCCGGGCGTAGAACGGGTTCAATAGCTAGTATATATATATATATATATATATATATATATATATATATATAACATACGTATAGCACAGAAAAATGTGCACATATACACATATTAGGTATCTACACAACTGTAATAACCTAGAAAATTACTTTAGCAATGTTTTTGGCTTTCTAAGGAAATTGTAGCATAGATTAGAAATAGATTTTCAAAGTAAATCTATTTCTAAATGTGCTATTGATATGAAATTCTCACTAGATGTCAGTAGCAACCCATCCAAACCTAAAAAGGCAAATAAATCAAATCACAGATGTCCATAAATTAAGTTCTTTGTAATAATGAGAAATGACACAGAGAAAAAGTATTGAACAATTTACTGGAATTTATAAAATATTTTGTACAAAAGCCTCTGTTGGTGATGCAGCTTCAGACACCTCCTGTATGAGGAAACTAGTATCATGCATTGATTAGGTGTGATTTTGTCCAATTCTTTCACACAAGCACTCTTCACATCCTGAGCTTTAGTTCCCTCCATACATTTTCTATTGGATTCAGGTCAGGTGATTGGCTGCGCCATTTTAGTAGCTTTATTTTCCTATTCTGAAACCATTTGAGCGTTTCCTTGGCTGCGTGTTCAGGATCATTGTCTAGCTGAAATGTCCGCTTTCGTTTCATTGTCATCATCCTGGTAGATAGCAGAATTTTTTTTTATCAAACATGTCTTAGTATATTTGTCCATTCATCCTTCCTTCAATGAAATGAAGTTTGCTAGTGCAGTATGTTGAAAAACAGCCCTGCATCACGATGTTCCCACCTCCAAACATCATTGCTGGTAAGGTGTTTTTGGATATGCAGTGCTTTTGGCCCCAAACGTGGTGTGTATTATGGCCTCTAAAGAGGGATATTTTGATCTCATCTGACTAGACTATATTCTCCCAGTATTTCACAGACTTGTCTAAGAGTTGTTGAGTAAACTGTAAATGTACTTGGAAATCCTTTTTGCTCAGCAATGGCGTTTTGCGTGGTGAGCGTGTGTGACACCCCAGGAATCCGGTTGTCACAGTGGTATTGCCTTCCTCACGGGAAGGGTGATGCCATGCCTGGAAGCGAGAAGGATCTCCTAATTAGGTAATACCGACATGCAACACCGTCCTGACTCCAGAACAGAAAGGGGAGCTCTAAGCCTAGTTTCAGGGGAGCTTCCCTATAAAATTCTGGCCTAGGGGTGGGGTTAGGCAGTCTGTTAATGATATTGTAGGAAACAGTGAGGGGAGAAGGAGCATAGGAGGAGAGAGAGAAACTGGAGTAGAGCTGCGACTGGGCTCCCTCCAGGTTGAAATGCAAGACACCGGAGGCCGGAAATCCGAGGTTGTGGGGGGAACTGTATGCCCCACAGCAGAAACCGGCAGGCAGGAGATTCCAAGACTCCTAGCCACAATTACACCTGAAGGCACAGCAGCAGATTAGAGCCCGGAGTCACCACAAGAAGTGACACCTGTAAAAAAGGCTCAGTTTGCTTGTCATGCAGGTAGTGTCCATCTAAGAGGACAGATTGAGAGAGGACCTTGTGTGAAGCCTCAGGCTGCAAGGGACTGAGAATACAGTGTAGTAAGGAAGGCTTCCAACCCCACTTGGCTATGGGGATTCTGAATCGCTTCCAGGCTGCCCAGATTCCAAAGATTACCTGTAACCTGTACCTGAACTTCACCAGTAAAAGGTAAAGAGACTGCAACGCTGTGTCCTCCAATTCTTTCCTGCACTTCACCATCTATTATCCTTACCAACTGCACTAGGAGCCCTGGGGGACTAAACATCATTGTTGGTATGTTCTTTTTGGAGTGATATGCAATGCTTTTGGTGCCCAAACGTGGTGTGCAATATGGCCTCTAAAGAGATAAATTTTGATCTCATCTGATTAGACTATATTCTCCCAGTATTTTACAGACTTGTCTAAGTAAGGGGAGAAGGAGAGAGAAACTGGAGTGGAGCTGCGACTGGGCTCCCTCCAGGTTCAAGCGCAAGACACAGGAGGCCGGAAGTTTGAGGTTGTGGGGGGAACTGTATGCCCCACAGCAGAACCTGGCAGGCAGGAGATTCCAAGTCTCATGATCACAATTACATCCGAAAGCACAGCAGCAGATTAGAGCCTGGAGTCACCACGAGAAGGCACACCTGTAAAAAAGTCTCGAGTTGCCTGCCATGAGGGTAGTGTCCAGTGTCCACCTAAGAGAACAGATTGAGAGAGGACCTTGTGTGAAGCATCAGGCAGCAAGGGACTGAGAATACAGCGCAGTAAGGTAGGCTTCCAACCCCACCTGGCTAAGGGGATTCTGAATCGCTTCCAGGCTGCCCGGATTTCAAAGATCACCTGTAACCTGTACCTGAACTTCACCAGTAAAAGGTAAAGAGACTGCAACCCTGTGTCCTCCAATTCTTTCCTGCACTTCACCTTCTATCATCCTTACCAACTGCACTGGGAGCCCTTGGGACTAAGCTCTACCTGTGGGGAGCTATACCACCTCTGCTGCAATACCATCATCCCCAGTGGACCCGTTTAAGCAGCATCGGCCATCCCTGGCCGAGTACGGCCGATAGCATCACGAACATTACTGTTCAGACTCTATTTCCCATTACACTTTAATCCCCTCTTATTGGACACCCAGGGCCATGGACCAGGTCACTGCCACTGTGACACATTCCTTTAAGAATCGGTCCAGATCTGAGTACCCCACTGTCCTAGCGGGCGCTCCACATGCAAACAAACTGTGGAGGTTGTTTTCCAATTACTGATAGATTTCAGCTGGATTATGACTTTCCATGGCTTGTTGCAGCTCTCTTTCTTCATGTGTTCAATAACGTTTCCCTGTGCAATTTCTCAATATTACACAACTCATTTTAAGGACATCTATGGTTTGATTTATTTGCCTTCGTGGATTGGCTGAGTTGCTACCGACATCTAGTGAGAATTTTATGTTAATAGCATCTTTATAAATATATTTACTTAGAAAATTGGTGACATGGTCAATACTTACTGTGCCCGCTATATATTGTGGTATGGCGACTGATCATGTGGTTACTGGGCGGTATGTATCGCAGAGGTGGATGGCCCTGTGATAGAAGCCTGAGCTTGTTTTCTCAGCAGATCTACTGCTGAGGGTCTATTATACATTGGGAAGGCTTCTAGATAACTTGGAGAGATTGGTGGGTCCAGTCACCTACATACCGGTTATGATCTGGTGGCCTAGGAGCAGCATGGGATGTACTCTGGAGAAGGTGGTATCTGTACTGAACGCAGACCCTGAACTTAACACCGCAACTAGAAGTAGCCGTGGGATGTACCTACCAATCCTAGACACCTCGACACAGCCGTAAGGACTAATTAACCCTATAGATAGAAAAGGGAAAACTATCTTGCCTCAGAGAAAATCCCCAAAGGATAGACAGCCCCCCCCCCCCCCACAAATATTGACTGTGAGAGGAGAAGGAAAAAACTTACACAGACTGAAAACAGGATTTAGCAAAGGAGGCCAATCTAGCTAAATAGGAAGGATAGGACAGAGAACTATGAGGTCAGTATTAAAATACTAGAAAATATCCACCACAGAAAATACAAAAACTCCACATCTGACTAAAGACATGGAGGGTATATCTGCCTCTCCAGAGATTCCAGCTTGGCTGCATAAATCCTTACACAGATTAAGCTGGACAAGAAAAAACATGAAATGCACTGAACAATAAGGCCCACAACATGTGGGCTACAAAAACAAGCAGAACTTATCTTAGTTGAAAAGAACAGCAAGCAGGAGAGACCAGGAAGGGATGTGAATCCTCCAGAAACAATTAACAACTGGCACTGACTAAAGGGTGAAGCCAGACTAAATAGCCCAGTCCAAAGTGGACACACCTGATGACTGCTGTGAAGGACAGACAGCAGCGCTACCACTTATAACCACCGGAGGGAGCCCAAGAGCAGAATTCACAACACATACCCCACTCAAGGGGTTGTGTCTGAACACCCAAGATGGTGCCTGTGTGTTTGTGCACGGGTGGCAGTGTTGGCTAATGTGAGCCAGAGTGAGGAGGCCTGTGATATACCTCTGGAGATGACGCCTCTGAGGATATAAGAGGTATCTGGGAACCTGTGCGGTCATCACGGACACTAAACCTTGTTATGCACACCAGGGCTCAGCAAGGACCATGGGTACTGTAGAGCCGAATGGATGATGGACGGTGCACAGTTGTTGCATGTTACCAAGAACCTGAGAAGTTTATGCTGTGTAAATAAACCGAATGGACTTTTTAACCCTGAGTGTCCCAGTGTATGCCTCAACGACCAGCCAAGTGAGTACTCCCTATCCGGAGAGAGTGTTGAAACACTACTATATATATATATATATATATATATATATATATATACACACACATGTGGTCAACATTGTTGGTACCACTCATTTATTGACAGAAAAACTCACAATGGTCACAGAAATAACTTGAATCTGACAAGAGCACGATATTTTTCTGACTATAAGATGCACTTTTTTTCCCAAACAATTTGGGGGGATAGCGGAGGTGCATCTTATAGTTGGACTGTACTTACAGCTAGCGTGGTGGCAGCAGGAGTCGGGTGATTCTTCCTGTGGTCCGAAGCTGCATGGTGATGATCTCTCTCCCATCCCTGCCTGGTGCTGCTAGTGCAGCAGGTTCGGTGGTGCTCTTGGTGGTGCACGGTGGTACGGGGGGCTACAGCGACATTTTGTGAAAGCCCGGAGCCCCCGAACTTCTTTTGCCTCAATGCTGTGGCCTCCGGGAAAATGGCCCCCGGAGGCGGTGCATGCGCAGATTGAGATCTAACTATCCATTAGCCTTCTTACACAGTTAGCAAACACAAAGTACCGTAAGAGTGATGGTTGTTGGAAATGGGCCTCTATACACCTATGAAGATATTGCATTACAAACCAGACATTTGCAGCTAGAATATTCATTTACCACATTAACAATGTATAGAGTATATTTCAGAATTATTTAATGTTAGCTTCATTGGAAAAAACTGTGCTTTTCTTTAAAAAATAAGGAAATTTCTAAGTGACCCTAAACTTTTCAACGGTAGTGTATACAACCCCTGGCAAAAATTATGGAATCACCGGCATTGGAGGATGTTCATTCAGTTGTTTAATTTTGTAGAAAAAAAGCAGATCACAACATGGCACAAAACAAAGTCATTTCAAATGGCAACTTTCTGGCTTTAAGAAACACTAAAAGAAATCAAGAACAAAAAATGTGGTAGTCAGTAATGGTTACGTTTTTTAACCAAGCATAGGGGAAAAATTATGAAATCACTCAGTTCTGAGGAAAAAATTATGGAATCACCCTGTAAATTTTCATACCCAAAAATAACACCTGCATCAAATTAGATCTGCTCGTTAGTCTGCATCTAAAAAGGAGTGATCACACCTTGGAAAGCTGTTGCACCAAGTGCACTGACATGAATCATAGCTCCAACACAAGAGATGTCAATTGAAGCAAAGGAGAGGATTATCAAACTCTTAAAAGAGGGTAAATCATCACACAATGTCGCAAAAGATGTTGGTTGTTCACAGTCAGCTGTGTCTAAAATCTGGACCAAATACAAACAACATGGGTAGTGTTGTGAATTTGCTTTTTGCTCCCTCTAGTGGTTACTAGTTTTTTGACTCTGGTTTTTCTGTCATTCCTTTTATCCGCACCTGGGTCGTTAGTTAGGGGTGTTGCTATATAAGCTCCCTGGACCTTCAGTTCAATGCCTGGCAACGTAGTTATCAGAGCTAGTCTGCTGTGCTCTTGTCTACTGATCCTGGTTCCAGTTATATCAGCTAAGTCTGCCTTTTGCCTTTTGCTATTTGTTTTGGTTTTGCATTTTTGTCCAGCTTGTTCCTAATCTATATCCTGACCTTTGCTGGAAGCTCTAGGGGGGCTGGTGTTCTCCCCCCGGACCGTTAGACGGTTCGGGGGTTCTTGAATTTCCAGTGTGGATTTTGATAGGGTTTTTGTTGACCATATAAGTTACCTTTCTTTATTCTGCTATCAGAAAGCGGGCCTCTCTGTGCTAAACCTGATTCATTTCTGTGTTTGTCATTTCCTCTTACCTCACCGTCATTATTTGTGGGGGGCTTCTATCCAGCTTTGGGGTCCCCTTCTCTGGAGGCAAGAAAGGTCTTTGTTTTCCTCTACTAGGGGTAGCTAGATTCTCCGGCTGGCGCGTGTCATCTAGAATCAACGTAGGAATGATCCCCGGCTACTTCTAGTGTTGGCGTTAGGAGTAGATATATGGTCAACCCAGTTACCACTGCCCTATGAGCTGGTTTTTTGTATTCTGCAGACTTCCACGTTCCTCTGAGACCCTCGCCATTGGGGTCATAACAGGGTAGGTTGTTAAAGGCAAACATACTGGTAGACCAAGGAAGACATCAAAGTGTCAAGACTGGAAACTTAAAGCAATATGTTTCCAAAGCAGGAAATGCACAACAAAATAAATGAGGAACGAATGGGTGGAAACTGGAGTCAACGTCTGTGATCAAACTGTAAGAAACCACCTAAAGGAAATGGAATTTCCATACAGAAAAGCTAAACAAAAGCCATCATTAACACCTAAACAGAAAAAAACAAGGTTACAATGGGCTAAGGAAAAGCAATCGTGGACTGTGGATGACTGGATGAAAGTCATATTCAGTGATGAATCGCGTATCTGCATTGGGGAAGGTGATGATGCTGGAACGTTTGTTTGGTGCCATTCCAATGAGATTTATAAAGATGACTGCCTGAAGAGAACATGCAAATTTCCACAGTCATTGATGCTATGGGGCTACATGTCAGGTAAAGGCACTGGGGAGATGGCTGTCATTTCATCTTCAATAAATGCACAAGTTTATGTTGATATTTTGGACACTTTTCTTATCCCATCAATTGAAGGGAAGTTTGGAGAAGATTAAATCATTTTTTCAAGATGATAATGCATCCTGCCATAGAGCAAAAACTGTGAAAACATTCCCTGAAAAAAAGACACATAAGGTCAATGTCATGGCCTGCAAATAGTCCAGATCTCTATCCGATTGAAACTCTTTGGTGGAAGTTGAAGAAAATGGTCCATGACAAGGCTCCAACCTGCAAAGCTGATCTGGCAACAGCAATCAGAGAAGGTTGGAGCCAGATTGATGAAGATTACTGTTTGACACTCATTACTTCCATGCCTCAGAGACGGCAAGCTGTTATAAAAGCCAGAGGTGGTGCAACAAAATACTAGTGATGTGTTGGAGTGTTTGTTTGTTTGTTTTTCATGATTCCATAATTTTTTCCTCAGAATTGAGGGGTTCCATAATTTTTCCCTATGCTTGGTTAAAAAAGTAACCATTACTGACTACCACATTTTTGTTTTTGATTTCTTTTAATGTTTCTTAAAGCCAAAAAGTTGCCATTTGAAATGACTTTAGTTTTCTGTCATGTCTGTGATCTGCTTTTTTTCTACACAATTCAACAACTGAATGAACATCCTCCAAGGCCGGTGATTCCATAATTTTTGCCAGGGGTTGTATCATGTAAAGCACCATGGAATAAATCGCGCTATAATAATAATATACTATGTATACATATAATTAAATTTCTTTTATTACTGTTGCTTGTCTCTTTTCAAAATGGACACTATATTGGATTCAGTCAAAAAGTCTAAGTGCATTTTTGATCTTGCATAAAAAATCTGATGATTATTAAAAAAGTCATAAAGTTTTTTTTTTAAGTCCGGTCCTGAATCCGAGTAATGGATTTGATGTAGCCAATGCAGATAAATTTTGCTAATGGGTAGCAAACCATGAAATGCATCTCCATTTTGATGTAAGTCATAGTAGCCTAGAGCACTGTATATTATTACAGTATAAAACGCCTAAAATATTATGTAAGATGTTACAAGGTCTATTAGCCTTCCATCCTGAAGGTCAGCGCTGTCTTTGTCACACTCTAATATATTTTCTGTTTTGCTCTTCTCATCTGCGTTTTTATAAGGCTTTAGCCATTTCTCATTTTATGCTGGAAAAAGATGTCCTAAAATTTGTAAAAATTAGTTTATCACTCATATGCTTTCAAAAAATTAGAGTTTTACAATGCTTTGGAATTGAACTCTATTTAGTCTTGTGATAACTTATACCAGTGTGTTTTATTGTTTGTGCGGTGTCTTATTGTACTTGGCGTTCAGTACAGACTATCCGTCACTGCTGTATATTATGGGCTAGCCAGTGAATGACAAATGACTGAACTTATAGTCACTACTATTCATAAATTCACTGCTGTCTCAGCAATGAGCCTTAAGAATCAAGCTCCTTCATGCCTCCTTTGGTTTGCTTACATTGTGAGTACTCACAACTCACATATCTTGAGGGAAGAATCAAGAGGTCAGGTTCTACATTGTAGTGAACAGTCCGACTCAATAAGAAAATACACAGCAAGAATGACAGCGCTATAATTTTAGACCATTCTTATTCAACACAAGTGATAGAGATTCATTATTGTCGTGTTTCAGTTCAAAGGCTCGCTTCAAGTCATCTCAGGTTTCATACATACCTTTCTTCCCCTCGGAGATGGCAAATAGAATTGAGTGTAAAGACAAAACTGAAACAATATCTCAACATGTCATGTAGCAAAACTGAAAGGTATTGATTTAGGACAAAAAACTAAAATTGCCTTTTTTTTCTAAAGCAGACTAAGCGTCTACTGGATTGTCTTATGGGATTCTCAAAGTAATTGACACTAGGAGTTTTCATAAAAGTGAAAAATTGAGACAGAAATAATACCAAGAAGAAAACATGATACCGTTCGTATTAATCATTGCACCTAAGCTCCAGAAGCCATAAACCTTCCAGCATTCAATGTTTAGTGCAAAGTACAATTGTGTGTTACAGCTATTCCTATAAGATTTAATTTTCTTAGTGATAACATTTTCAAAAAGACTTTCCACTTACTAGACATTAGAATGTATACCCTCAGACATTGATCAACAGAAAAAGAGTTTAATGCTTTGGTTACTGCACTGACTGTATAATTACAGTATATACTAACTTGAGTCTTGATATACAGTACATATACAGTATATTAACTCCTCAATAATGACATTGCAACACCAGAAAAGTCATGCAATTCTGAAAATGTTAATGATATGCAGTGACGGAAAAACTGAAACAATATTTTCAAAGCATCTCAATTTATTCAGTATCAAGTATGAGCTCTATGCATAGAAATATACGGACTTTCTCACTTTGGTATGATATTGAGATTATTAAGGGCTGCCTGAGGGACGTTCTACTACACTGAATGCACTTGGGCACAAAAATCATCAAAATCCGCTGATTGCAGCTCTGTTTGCATTGCCAACTAATGACATAACTGATGTTTTTGATGGGCGATACATCTAGAGCAGTGCTCCCTAACTCCGGTCCTCAAGAGCCAACAACAGGTCATGTATTCAGGATTTCCTTAGTATTGCACAGGTGATGGAATTCTTGCCTTTCCAGGTAATGCAATTATCTCCTGGGCAGTACTAAGGAAATCCTGAAAACATGACCTGTTGGTGGCTCTTGAGGACCGGAGTTGGGGAACACTGATCTAGAGACATTGCAGGCTATGGCAACATGTTTAGGCCAAATAGACTGCTCATAGCAGCATGAGCAAAATATGTTGAAAAATTCCTACCGGGATATTTTGGAGAAATAGTCATACCAGTGGCTCCACTACCAAATTAATGTAATGCTGAGCTGTTAGGCTATGTGCACAAGTTTCGGATTTCCTTGCATAAATTTCTGCATGGTTTCTACATCTCTTGGCAGAAAATGCAATGGAAATTCTGCACTGTTTTTATGTGTTTTTTTGCGGTTTTGATGCGGTTTTTCATGCAGCTTTGTATGCATTTTTTTAAGCTAAATAAATATATATTATTAAAAAAAAAAAAAAGAATTGTGATGTCAGTCCCTTGTTCAACCTCTTCAGCCAGAAACTCTCATTAATATTAAATAAAGACACATACACACAGTCACCAGCCTATGTAGGTAAGGTAATTAACCTATATATGCTGTAACAAAACAGCAACTGTCAGAAATCTGCGTGAAATGCAATATCTGTTTATTTTTCAAAAAAATGTTTAAAAAATTACGTGCGCTCCTGCATAATTTTCATATCCAGCAGATGGAAAGCCGATGGCTGATGATAATATTCTGGGAAGGAGCCTGCTCTACCTGGCCTCCGGAGATAAACTGGAGGTAATCGCACCTGCAGTGTATCACTGGGCTGCCCTGAGAGTTCACTGGAGTTCATCAGCTCCGGTGCTCTCACTTATGGCACCTCTGCATGAGAACTTTCCCATGCAGCGGTGCCGTAAGTGAGAGCACTGGAGCTGATCAGCTGATGAACTCCAGTGAACTCTCACGGCGGCTCAGTGATACACTGCAAGTACGATTACCTCCTGTCAGTTTATCACCAGCGGCCAGATAGAGCGGTCTCCAGATGTGACTGTTCTACACATGAGATCGCCGTGGGACACTCGGTATTAAATGGACTACGGCAGATTATTATTTTTGATTGTTTGCAGGATACATGGGCATCAGGGAAACCATCATTGATTGTGAATATTTCACACTAGACCTTGGAAATCAAGGTACCAGAGTCTGGAGGAAGAGTGGGGAGACAGACAATCCAAGCTGCTTGAGGTCTAGTGTGAAGTGTCCACAATCTGTGATAGTTTTGGGAGCCATGTCATCTGCTGGTGTAGGTACACTATGTTTTATCAAGACCAAAGTCAGCGCAGCTGTCTACCAGGAAATTTTACAGCACTTCATGCTTTTTGGAGATGGAAATTTCATTCTCCAGCAGGACTTGGCACCTGTTCACACTGCCAAAAGTACCAATACCTGGTTTAAAAACAACAGTATAATTGTGCTTGATTGGCCAGCAAACATGTCTGACCTTAACCCCATAGAGAATCTATGGGTTTTTTTCAAGAGGAAGATGAGAGACACCAGACCCAACAATGCAGATGAACTGAAGTCTGCTATCAAAGCAACCTGGGCTTCCATAACACCTCAGCAGTGCCACAGACTGATCGCCTCCATGCCACGCCAAACTGAGGCAGTAGTTGATGCAAAAGGAGCCCCAACCAAGTATTTAGTTCATTTACTGAACATACATTTCAGTAGGCTAACATTTCGGATGTTAAAATCATTTTTTCAAGCTGGTGTTTTAAAGTATTCTAATTTACTGACATAATGACTTTTGGGTTTTCATTGGCTGTAAGTCATAATCATCAACATCAACAGAAATAAACACTTGAAATACATCACTCTGTTTGTAATGACTCTTTTTAATATATGAGTTTCACTTTTTGCTTTGAAGAACTGAAATAAATTAACTTTTTGATGATATTCTAATTTTGTGAGATGCACCAGTAAATACAAACAAAAGAATACATCAGCACACTGTATGCGTTAAGATTTATGCCAACAATCAATTTATGATATGTGAACTGCATTACTGCTATATAGAATATTTAAAAATGAAGGTACTTGGTTCATAAATTTAGCCCATCAGCAATCATTTCTTTGATGGGATCCTAAATCTAATATTTATCAAACATGTGATAGGGGGAACCACAGTGCCGTGGAATGAAGAGATCCTGGAGAGGCGAGACTAGGCAAACTCCCGACTCTTTGCTAGAGCCCCTGATGGTGTTGCTAGACTTGGCTTCAGAAAGACGCCAGGTGCTACTCCAGGACAGACATCGGAAACACGGAAGCTGACTCTCAAAGGGGTAAGAAAGCAAAAGGGTGAAGAATGTATGGCACAGCAGGCACAGGTAGATGTTAGACTTGTACTAGCAGACACGGCTGGTACATAGGTGGACTGGACAGGTGCTGGCAAACATGGCTGTTATACAGGCTGGCACAACAGACGCTGGCATACATGGCTGGTATACAGGCTGGCAGGGCAGGTGCAGGCAGACTTGACTGGTTCCTCCCTACAGCACAGTCCCCAGGAGACCACAGCAGCAGGAGGAAGCGAGGGCCGAGAGCCGGGGCGGTGAGTGAGTCGGTGTGTCCCTGCCAGAGGGGAGCAGGATGGGAATCATGCAGGGATGACGGCGCTACAACATGACTCTCCTGGGCTAAAAGCCATCAAATTTAAAGGGCAGGAAGTATCCAACATTAATTAAAAATATGAGGAGTTCACAGTCAAAAATGAGGTAGTCAACACCTCCAAAAGTAAACTACAAAAACTGACCAACACCTCCAAACAAATATAAATAGATACATTTACAAATGTACATTCATAACAGAAAGTGCCCTGTGCACTGCGCAGCTCTGAAAGCAACGTCAGACGCCACTACTTTATAACGCAGGCGCCATCCCCATTAGGTGCTGCATCACCAATGAAAACGGACATAGCTTTCCTGCATCCATTGTGGCACCGGTAATTATAACTATATACACAGTTTCTCTGTCACCTGTATCATCCCATTTATCTCTAAACATTTCCTGTCTTCCTTTATAGTCCCTTTTGGACTGATTTCTCTTCTTCCTTCTACATTTTCCATCTTTACTACAAGGTTAGTATATTACCCTAAAGCTGCTTGATCTGGATACCGAGGTTGATTGACTGTATTAAAGAAAAGTATATATATACATGGAAGTGTACTTGTTAATTCCCTATTGAGCGAAGATGATTCTCTGGTATTTTAGCTGCTCCTCTCATTCATGAAGAGATATATATAGGTGTAGATTTATGCAAAGTGATCCTCTATGTATTTATGGAGACTCCATGTTTTCTCCCCTACCCCTCCCCCATGCATAGATATATATGTATCTGTATGTGTATATACGTGTGGATACGTTAACCCTCGAGGTGTTAAAGGCGATTCTTTGATGGTTCTTTGGCTTCTCCTATTTTCATAAGATATGCATCTCCAGTAATACTGTTTAGTATCCTTCCTACAGGATGTTGGACTATTGTATATAAAGCTGTATATAGTTCTTTGTATAGTTACTTTTTTAGGGAATCATTGTTTTTAACATGGAAGGTGTAATCATGTTTGTATATTTGTTTATGTATGTATGTACAGCACATTTATATTTTGCATTTATTTTACAGTGAGGTTTTGACAAAGACCGTTCCTGGTCGAAACGTTAACTTTATTGTCCGCAATTCATATACGTCATTAAGCACCTGGTGATGTCTGTACGCACAAATAAAGAAATAATGTTTTTCACATAATCTTCAAACTACTTGAGTGCGGCTGTTTTTTCGTGAACATCAAGAATAAAATATGGCCATCTTGCTTTCAATTACTGTAGAAACGAGTGGATCAATCTGCAGAACAATGCGTTCAAGTTGATTTTCTTGAAATTTTCAGTTTCACGCAAATGTGAACAAGATTTTCAATTTGTGGTTCACAAAAAAAAGAATGGCCTGGTACCATTATTTACAGCCTTAAAGCATCATTGATTTGGCTTATGTCTTTTTACATGGTCAAGCTTTTACATGGCAGCTATGAGATATAGCGGAAAATTAAATGTTAAACAATCCTTATGACTAGGGTTGAGCGACTTTCATTTTTTTAAGGTCGAGTCGGGTTTTGTGAAACCCGACTTTGTCCAGAGTCGAGTCGAGTGCAGTCGGCCGATTATCGCTAAAAGTCGGGGATCGACCGAAACACGAAACCCAATGCAAGTCAATGGGGAAGCATAGTCGGCAGTGAGTGGAGGCCAGGAAAACACCTACAGTGCCCATTTTAATACCAAAAACATCCACTCTTGTTTCTGAAGCTTGTCAATCTTAATTAACTTTATAATAATAGTTGGGCATTGGAACTTGGGGGTCATTTTGCAAAAGTTGTGGAGGGTAGGGCTGGTTCAAGCTTTTAGTGGGACCAGGAAACGTGGACTACGTCACGGCGGTGGAGCAGTGAGAGGTAAGTATGTCAAGTTTGCAAGTGCTGTGATCCTAAGCAAGCAGGGAGGCCCCCTCGTTGGCATTGGCACTGGCACAGGGCCCCTCAAAGTACAGCGGTGTGTTTGCACGGCGGGGGCGCCTCCCACCAGCAGCGACACTTTTGCGTACTCTGAGGGGCCCTGTGCCAGTGACGTCGCCAACGAGTATGCCCCCCCCACCTGATGAAGGAACCTGCACTTTCATCTGCACCTTCCTCTTTGTCCCTGTGTAAGGTGGTATAACATGCGGGAAGGGGAACCTTACTTTCAGCAGGGTCAGATTCTGGCTGTGTAGAGTGCAAGGGGAATGTAGTGGTCTAGGTCAATGTACCAGCAGACTCATCTAGCAGTGGCTGGGGAATGGGCAGGATGAGGAGGAAACAGATATAGGGCCAAAGAATAAAGTAGGCTAAATGCAGTTCAAAATTGGTAACAGGACTAAACAGGCGGCATTGCTTTGTTGAGTGGAGTAGCAAACCCAGGAGCAGCAGACACTGTTTTAAGTGCCCAAACACACTAATAGGCCAAATGCAGTTTAATATTTGCTACTGTAGGCCAAAAGCCAGAAGGTAGAAGCTCAGCTTTATTCAGTTGAGGACAACACCAGGCAGGGGCAGACACCGTTAGTAGGCCGGAACCACCAATCTTTTAAAAAACAGCACTTAATGAGAGCCAGAAGGTAGAAGCTCAGCTTTATTCAGTTGAGGACAAACACCAGGGAGCAGCAAACAGAGGTATTAGGCCCCATCCAGCAATTAAAAAAAAAAAAAAAAATTAATCAGAGCCAGAAGGTAGAAGCTCAGCTTTATTCAGTTGAGGACAACACCAGGCAGGGGCAGACACCGTTAGTAGGCCCATAACCACCTATTTTTAAAAACACAGCACTTAAAGAGAGCCAGAAGGTGGAAGCTCAGCTTTGTTCAGTTGAGGACAACACCAGGGAGGGGCAGACACCGTTAGTAGGCCGGAACCACCAATTTTTTAAAAAACAGCACTTAATGAGAGCCAGAAGGTAGAAGCTCAGCTTTATTCAGTTGAGGACAACACCAGGCAGGGGCAGACACCATTAGTAGGCCGGAACCGCCAATCTTTTAAAAAACAGCACTTAATGAGAGCCAGAAGGTAGAAGCTCAGCTTTATTCAGTTGAGGACAACACCAGGCAGGGGCAGACACCGTTAGTAGGCCGGAACCAACAATCTTTTAAAAAACAGCACTTAATGAGAGCCAGAAGGTGGAAGCTCAGATTTATTCATTTGAGGACAACTTGAATTAGGGACTGCAGACAGACTTACCAGGCTGTCCCCTGTGTGGACCATGCATCCAATACATTAACCCATTGCGCCACAAAGGACACGTAACCTTCCGTGGCCATGCCCTACCGCTCCATGTGTCTGTTGTCAGGTGTACCTTTGGACTCACAGATTGACAGAATGAAAGGACAATGTGGTCTTTAACATGCTGGTGGAGGGGTGGGATGGCTTTTCTCGCAAAAGAATTGTCAACTGGGTAGCTCATAGCGTGGTACAGCGTAGTCCATCATGGCTTTATTAATATTAAATAAAATAAAAAAATAGGCTCTATGCACTGTAAAATAGGTTCCAGGGGTACACGGGCAGCAGTGGTCAGGTCAGTGGAGGCCTAGTGGAAGGAGGGACCGCAGACAGGCTTCCAAGGCCTAACATAATAAAATGGGCTGGCTGTAGGCACTTTATAATTGGTTCCAGGGGTACACGGGCAGCAGTGGTCTGGTCATTGGAGGCCTAGTGGAAGGAGGGACCGCAGACAGGCTTCCAAGGCCTAACATAATAAAATGGGCTGGCTGTAGGCACTTTATAATTGGTTCCAGGGGTACACGGGCAGCAGTGGTCAGGTCAGTGGAGGCCTAGTGGAAGGAGGGACCGCAGACAGGCTTCCAAGGCCTAACATAATAAAATGGGCTGGCTGTAGGCACTTTATAATTGGTTCCAGGGGTACACGGGCAGCAGTGGTCAGGTCAGTGGAGGCCTAGTGGAAGGAGGGACCGCAG
Organism: Ranitomeya variabilis; assembly: GCF_051348905.1. NCBI lineage: Eukaryota > Metazoa > Chordata > Amphibia > Anura > Dendrobatidae > Ranitomeya > Ranitomeya variabilis. The sequence continues at coordinate 244,405,083 of NC_135237.1, read as the reverse complement.
ACAGGCTTCCAAGGCCTAACATAATAAAATGGGCTGGCTGTAGGCACTTTATAATTGGTTCCAGGGGTACACGGGTAGCAGTGGTCTGGTCATTGGAGGCCTAGTGGAAGGAGGGACTGCAGACAGGCTTCCAAGGCCTAACATAATAAAATGGGCTGGCTGTAGGCACTTTATAATTGGTTCCAGGGGTACACGGGCAGCAGTGGTCAGGTCAGTGGAGGCCTAGTGGAAGGAGGGACCGCAGACAGGCTTCCAAGGCCTAACATAATAAAATGGGCTGGCTGTAGGCACTTTATAATTGGTTCCAGGGGGACACGGGCAGCAGTGGTCTGGTCATTGGAGGCCTAGTGGAAGGAGGGACCGCAAACAGGCTTCGAAGGCCTAACATAATAAAATGGGCTGGCTGTAGGCACTTTATAATTGGTTCCAGGGGTACACGGGCAGCAGTGGTCAGGTCAGTGGAGGCCTAGTGGAAGGAGGGACCGCAGACAGGCTTCCAAGGCCTAACATAATAAAATGGGCTGGCTGTAGGCACTTTATAATTGGTTCCAGGGGGACACGGGCAGCAGTGGTCTGGTCATTGGAGGCCTAGTGGAAGGAGGGACCGCAGACAGGCTTCGAAGGCCTAACATAATAAAATGGGCTGGCTGTAGGCACTTTATAATTGGTTCCAGGGGTACACGGGCAGCAGTGGTCAGGTCAGTGGAGGCCTAGTGGAAGGAGGGACCGCAGACAGGCTTCCAAGGCCTAACATAATAAAATGGGCTGGCTGTAGGCACTTTATAATTGGTTCCAGGGGTACACGGGCAGCAGTGGTCAGGTCAGTGGAGGCCTAGTGGAAGGAGGGACCGCAGACAGGCTTCCAAGGCCTAACATAATAAAATGGGCTGGCTGTAGGCACTTTATAATTGGTTCCAGGGGTACACGGGCAGCAGTGGTCAGGTCAGTGGAGGCCTAGTGGAAGGAGGGACCGCAGACAGGCTTCCAAGGCCTAACATAATAAAATGGGCTGGCTGTAGGCACTTTATAATTGGTTCCAGGGGTACACGGGCAGCATTGGTCAGGTCAGTGGAGGCCTAGTGGAAGGAGGGACCGCAGACAGGCTTCCAAGGCCTAACATAATAAAATGGGCTGGCTGTAGGCACTTTATAATTGGTTCCAGGGGTACACGGGCAGCAGTGGTCTGGTCAACGGAGGCCAATTGTAATGAGTGTCTGCCAGTTAGTAGTCCAAAACAACAAATAAATGTGAATGTCTCGCATTAAAACAAAACAAAAACACTAAAGGGTGCAATCATTAGGTTCAGGGGCGGGATCCTCTGCGTTGTTTCAGACCTACTAATTTAGCGCAAAGTATTTACTGTGGTAAATAGAGGACACTGCCCCTGACTATGTTAAGTACCATCATACATGTCAACACAATGGTATTGTCAGTGGCAGGTATGGAAGGATGTCAGCGCATAGACTAAACATTGGTGGAAGTGTGAGAGATAACTGTGGAAGTGGTAGAGCAATGTTTGACCTGGGGGTGGGTGAACTCTCTTGTGGCCGGCGGTACAGGCCCAGGGCCCCTCATGTTACAACAGTGTGTCTGACGTTGGGTGCGCACCACCACCGCCAGAGACACTTTATTGTACTATGAGGGACCCAGTAGCAATGCCGTCGACCAAAAGCGAGCACACCCACCTCTTCAGACAAACAGCAGTCTCACGGGTGCTTGCGCCAAGTCGCAATACCACGGCCCCGTGTGGGGAGTTTGGCCATTTAGGGAGGTGTAAACATGTCGTATGCTGGACAATCAGCTGCAGCAAATTAGACATTAGAAAAGTAATTCACAGTAGTCTACAGGCAAGAGCTTTTCATAGGAAAGCTAGGTGTCGGCCGGGCAAGGTGGGGCAAAAGATTTCGAAATCCAGTTGTGGTTCATTTTAATGAATGTTAGATCATCAACATATTGGGTAGCCAGACGAGTCCTTTTTTCGGTTAATATTGAACCTGCAGCACTGAATACTCTTTCTGATAGGACACTAGCTGCCGGGCAAGCAAGCTCCTGCAATGCATATTCTGCCAATTCTGGCCAGGTGTCTAATTTTGATGCCCAGTAATCAAATGGGAATGACGGTTGAGGGAGAACATCGATAAGGGATGAAAAATAGTTAGTAACCATACTGGACAAATGTTGTCTCCTGTCACTTTCAATTGATGCAGCAGTACCTGTCCTGTCTGCGGTCATAGCAAAATCAGTCCACAACCTGGTCAGAAAACCCCTCTGTCCAACGCCACTTCTGATGTGTGCACCCCTAACACTCCTAGTCTGCTGGCCCCTGGAGCTCGTGTGAGAACGATCACGTGCACTGTGTGCTGGGAATGCCTGAAGCAAACGGTCAACAAGAGTTGATTGTTTGGTTGCTAATATTAGTTCCAAGTTCTCATGTGGCATAATATTTTGCAATTTGCCTTTATAGCGTGGATCAAGGAGGCAGGCCAACCAGTAATCGTCATCGTTCATCATTTTCGTAATGCGTTTGTCCCTTTTTAGGATACGTAAGGCATAATCCGCCATGTGGGCCAAAGTTCCAGTTGACAAATCTCCGGTTGTGATTGGTTGAGGGGCAGTTTCAGGCAAATCTACGTCCCTTGTGTCCCTCAAAAAACCAGAACCCGGCCTTGCCACGCAACCAATTTCCAGTGCCCCCGGGAAAGCTTCCTCATTAAAAATAAACTCATCCCCATCATCCTCCTCGTCCTCCACCTCCTCTTCGCCCACTACCTCGTCCTGTACACTGCCCTGACCAGACAATGGCTGACTGTCATCAAGGCTTTCCTCTTCCTCTGGTGCAGACGCCTGCTCCTTTATGTGCGTCAAACTTTGCATCAGCAGACACATTAAAGGGATGCTCATGCTTATTATGGCGTTGTCTGCACTAACCAGCCGTGTGCATTCCTCAAAACACTGAAGGACTTGACACATGTCTTGTATCTTCGACCACTGCACACCAGACAACTCCATGTCTGCCATCCTACTGCCTGCCCGTGTATGTGTATCCTCCCACAAAAACATAACAGCCCGCCTCTGTTGGCACAGTCTCTGAAGCATGTGCAGCGTTGAGTTCCACCTTGTTGCAACGTCTATGATTAGGCGATGCTGGGGAAGGTTCAAAGACCGCTGATAGGTCTGCATACGGCTGGAGTGTACAGGCGAACGTCGGATATGTGAGCAAAGTCCACACACTTTGAGGAGCAGGTCGGAGAACCCAGGATAAGTTTTCAATAAGCACTGCACCACCAGGTTTAAGGTGTGAGCCAGGCAAGGAATGTGTTTCAGTTGGGAAAGGGAGATGGCAGCCATGAAATTCCTTCCGTTATCACTCACTACCTTGCCTGCCTCAAGATCTACTGTGCCCAGCCACGACTGCGTTTCTTGTTGCAAGAACTCGGACACAACTTCCGCGGTGTGTCTGTTGTCGCCCAAACACTTCATAGCCAATACAGCCTGCTGACGCTTGCCAGTAGCTGGCCCATAATGGGACAACTGGTGTGCAACAGTGTCATCTGCCGATGGAGTGGTTGGCCGACTGCGGTCTGTGGAAGAGCTGTCGCTTCTGCAGGAGGACGAGGAGGAGGAGGAGGGGGTGCGAACGCCTACAGCCAACTGTTTCCTAGACCGTGGGCTACGCACAACTGTCCCGAAATTGATGTCCCCTGTGGACCCTGCATCCACCACATTCACCCAGTGTGCCGTGATGGACACATAACGTCCCTGGCCATGCCTACTGGTCCATGCATCTGTAGTCAGGTGCACCTTTGTACTCACAGATTGCCTGAGTGCATGGACGATGCGCTGTTTAACATGCTGGTGCAGGGCTGGGATGGCTTTTCTGGAAAAAAAGTGTCGACTGGGTAGCTCGTATCGTGGTTCAGCGTACTCCATCAGGGCTTTGAAAGCTTCGCTTTCAACTAAATGGTAGGGCATCATCTCTAACGAGATTAGTCTAGCTATGTGGGCGTTAAAACCCTGTGTACGCGGATGCGAGGATAAGTACTTCCTTTTTCTAACCAGAGTCTCATGTAGGGTGAGCTGGACTGGAGAGCTGGAGATCGTGGAACTTTCGGGTGTGCCGGTGGACATGGCAGACTGAGAGACGGTTGGAGACGGTATTGTTTCCGCCGGTGCCCTAGATGCAATATTTCCTCCTACAAAACTGGTGATTCCCTGACCCTGACTGCTTTTGGCTGGCAAAGAAACCTGCACAGATACTGCCGGTGGTGCGGAAAATGGTGGCCTTACAGTGACGGAAGGGATGTTGCGTTGCTGACTAGCTTCATTGGCCGAGGGTGCTACAACCTTAAGGGACGTTTGGTAGTTAGTCCAGGCTTGAAAATGCATGGTGGTTAAGTGTCTATGCATGCAACTAGTATTGAGACTTTTCAGATTCTGACCTCTGCTTGAGCTAGTTGAACATTTTTGACAGATGACTTTGCGCTGATCAATTGGATGTTGTTTAAAAAAATGCCAGACTGCACTCTTCCTAGCATCGGATCCCTTTTCAGGGATTGCAGACTGAGCTTTAACCGGATGGCCATGCTGTCCTCCAACAGGTTTTGGCTTTGACACGCGTTTTGGCCCAGATACGGGACCGGCAGATGGAACCTGTTGCGATGTTGATGACTGCTGCGGCCCCTCCTCCACCTCCGCTTTTGAACTACTGCCGCCTGCACCCTGTTCCCCCAATGGCTGCCAATCGGGGTCAACAACTGGGTCATCTATTACCTCCTCTTCGAGCTCGTGTGCAACTTCGTCTGTGTCACCGTGTCGGTCGGTGGTATAGCGTTCGTGGCGGGGCAACATAGTCTCATCAGGGTCTGATTGTGGATCAGTACCCTGAGAGGGCAATGTTGTGGTCTGAGTCAAAGGAGCAGCATAGTACTCTGGCTGTGGCTGTGCATCAGTGCACTCCATGTCAGAATCTACTTGTAATGGGCATGGCCTGTTAAGTGTTTCACTTTCTAAGCCAGGGACGGTATGTGTAAAGAGCTCCATGGAGTAACCCGTTGTGTCGCCTGCTGCATCGTTCTCTCTTGTTGTTGTTTTTGCTGAAGAGGACAAGGAAGCGACTTGTCCCTGACCGTGAACATCCACAAGCGACGCGCTGTTTTTACATTTACCAGTTTCAGAAGAGGAGGCAAAAGAGCTAGAGGCTGAGTCTGCAAGGTAAGCCAAAACTTGCTGTTGCTGCTCCGGCTTTAAAAGCGGTTTTCCTACTCCCAGAAAAGAGAGCGTTCGAGGCCTTGTGTAGCCAGACAACGAACCTGGCTCCACAGCTCCAGACTTAGGTGGAATATTTTTATCCCCACGACCACCTGATGCTCCACTACCACTACCATCATTACCAGCTTCCAATGAACGCCCACGGCCACGACCTCTTGCACAAGACTTCCTCATTGTTTTAAAAACTTAACCAAAGTAACTTTATTTGTTGCTGTCAAACAACTTACACGGTGAGCTATAACTTCAGTATGATTTCAATATCCCTTTACAGGTTGGTGAGACCACAAGGAAAATCAGGCCCAATGTTACACACTCTGTTTTCTGTGGCACCAAATCACAGAGATGCCACACACGCAGGACTGTCACTCAAGCACAAATGTCAATATTAATCTCCCACCTATTTTATTTATTTTTTTTTTTTCAGGGAGACTTTAGAAACCAAATAAGATAAAATGATTTTTTCAGGGACAATTTAGAAACCAAATAATAAAAAAAAAAAGGCTTTCTATGGCCCACTGAGTGAGAGATGGCACACACAGGAGTCAGGAGTGGCACACAAGCCCTGAGGCCAATAATTTTCTCCCACTGATTGATGTAGTGATTTTTTTTCAGGTAGATTTTAGAACCCAAATCAAGCAAAAAAATTAATAGGCTTTCTATGGCCCACTGAGTGAGAGATGGCACACACAGGAGTCAGGAGTGGCACACAAGCCCTGAGGCCAATATTTTTCTCCCACTGATTGATGTAGTGATTTTTTTTCAGGTAGATTTTAGAACCCAAATCAAGCAAAAAAATTAATAGGCTTTCTATGGCCCACTGAGTGAGAGATGGCACACACAGGAGTCAGGAGTGGCACACAAGCCCTGAGGCCAATATTTTTCTCCCACTGATTGATGTAGTGATTTTTTTTCAGGTAGATTTTAGAACCCAAATCAAGCAAAAAAATTAATAGGCTTTCTATGGCCCACTGAGTGAGAGATGGCACACACAGGGATGGCACTCTAGCAGAAATGCCAATCTTAATCTCCCACAAAAAAAAAAAAAAACAGGGACTGTCCTACAATTACTATCTCCCTGCAGTAATCTCAGCCAGGTATGGCAGGCAGCAATAAGGAGTGGACTGATGCACAAATTAAATAAAAAGTGTGGACAAACAAAAAAGATAGCTGTGCAGAAAGGAAGGAACAAGAGGATTTGTGCTTTGAAAAAAGCAGTTGGTTTGCACAGTGGCGTACACACAGCAATGCAGCTATCAGGGAGCCTTCTAGGGCAGCCCAATGAGCTACAGCGCTGAGGAAAAAAAAAAATGTAGCTTCCACTGTCCCTGCACACCGAAGGTGGTGTTGGACAGTGGAAATCGCTACAGCACAAGCGGTTTGGTGGTTAATGGACCCTGCCTAACGCTATCCCTGCTTCTGACGAAGCGGCAGCAACCTCTCCCTAAGCTCAGATCAGCAGCAGTGAGATGGCGGTCGGCGGGAACGCCCCTTTATAGCCCCTGTGATGCCGCAGACAGCAAGCCAATCACTGCAATGCCCTTCTCTAAGATGGTGGGGACCAGGACCTATGTCATCACGCTGCCCACACTCTGCGTTCACCTTCATTGGCTGAGAAATGGCGCTTTTCGCGTCATTGAAACGCGACTTTGGCGCGAAAGTCGCGTACCGCATGGCCGACCCCGCACAGGGGTCGGATCGGGTTTCATGAAACCCGACTTTGCCAAAAGTCGGCGACTTTTGAAAATGAACGACCCGTTTCGCTCAACCCTACTTATGACAACTAAAACATTTTTGTATAAGTTTTGTGATCAGTTGTGGCACGCTGATATACTGTATGTAAACCTAGTCTAAGGTCATGTTCACACTGCTGATTAGTAATGCTGAAATAGTAAATGTTCTTTTCATGTACTGTGATTACAAAAACAATTCAGTGGTTCAGTTGTAATTTAGCATCTTGGTGAAGCCAGATTTTTGGCAAGCGTCCATTTAATCATAGTTTACAATGTATTCTTTCTTAATATTATTGTCATTTTGAAGTTTCTTTACAGATAGGTATTATCATAATGCTGTAGAATTGAAAATGTGATACTTATACTCCCAAAAGAAAATTATTTTTATCCACATGACGCCTTCCTTTTTTTCATAAATTTTTCAGAAAGATTTCTAATAAGTGATTACGTGAATAAATATAGAGTACGTATCATCATTGGTGGTGTTTTAAAGTAAAATGGATAGAATAACACTTCTGTAATGCCTTTCATCTAAACACATAATAAATATATATATTAGGTTGAAATTTAGCAATCTATGTATATATTTGGCAAAGAACCCTTGCACATCAAAATGTCATTCTATAAAAGAAGAGTAGTCATCCAAAGAAAATAATGCAATGTTTTTTTCGCATGATCTTAAAATGTTACGGATGGCATCTGAATCATAAAATCTAAACACAGAATAACTAAAATCTAGGACACACTTCTTGGCAGAGTAATCCATGTACATGTTCTATGCCAGTCACAGACACTGCAGCATGTGTCTCTCACTTCAGTTTTGATCATTGCTGAAAAAGAAATGTTTAATATTTACTTCTCCCATTCAGAAATGGACTTTCCCCCCCACTTCTTAATCAGGCATTTCATTTCATACATGCTCTTTTAAAGAGAAATTGTCACCAGAAATAAATTCTATTAGCCAGCAGATATGGGGTTAATCTGCAGCTTAATAGCATTACTAACCTGCCCGCGCTTACACAGGAACTTTATTCTCCCCTGCAGCTTTCAGGTTTCAGTCACAGGGTTGGCAATGGAGAGGGGTCACTCACCACTCTGGGTGGCTGTAACCACACCCCGGCTCCGACTGACAGCTGGCCCCAATGTAAAGTCCATCTGTTCAGAGGACATAGGACAGCAGGCGGCAATGTGTCCAGGACCGTGACATTTCCAGCAGCACAAGTTTTTACCAGCGGCAACCCCTCAGCAACCCCTTGGGACCTCGGACTCCCCCAAGGGGTACATCTACTACTCCTGTTTTGAGATTCAAGCTCCTTCTAGGCAGCCCAGTATGGGGATGTGACCCGGCTTCCTTAATGACCTCTCATCCACCTGGTAACTTTCCACTAGGCCAACCGTGTCGTACGCATTTTAGGGGTTCCCCAGGTCAACCCAGGTCTGCACCAGCCTGGGAAGGGAGTGGATAAATCTGTACATTATGACCCGCTCTACCATCGGCGCTGGGGTGGAAGACTTCGGTTGCAACCACTTCTGTACCAAATGCAGTAAATCAAACATTTGGGAGAGGGTTTATCACTGCAATACACCTATTGGTGGACCCTTTGAGCTCAGACAGACATAGCAACTCCAGAACAATGCAGGAGCGATCCAGTGACGTAACCGTGACCCACTTCTCATTCCCTCTGGTTGTTAGCTCCATGTCAAACATTGCTGGCGTCGTTGCTTTTGATGTCAAACATGACGATACACGCCGACCTGGCGATGAAATAAAGTTCTGGACTTCTAGCTCTGACCAGCGATGGCACAACGGGATCCAGATCGCTGCTGCATGTCAAACACAACGAGATCACTATCCAGGACGCTGCAACGTCACGGATTGTTGTCGTTCTCGTTGCAAAGTTCCTGAGTGTGACGGTACCTTAAATCTAAATCTTCACTCAGTGTGGGGTCTCCCTCATCATTATTTAACAGCAAATTCTGTTCAACATGAAGGGGGTTAGATAAATCATGCATTTTACTGGGCATTTTGCCAGAGAATCTGTTGTAAAAGAAAGAGAGAGTGCAATGTGCCTCACAGGCCACCCTTTTTTTTCTAAGAAAATCCTACTTATTTCTACAAACTTTGCATTATTCATTCATAAAACTAGCTAAATAAACAATTGTGATGACTAAAAAAAGAGAAAATACTAACCTTCAAATGTGAGACAAGTTCAGAAGCAGTGAGCCTGAGAAGCCACAAAGGTCAGATCTGGTCTCCAGAAGGTTTGCTGTAACACTGTGAGAAGAGGTTTCAAAGAACACATAAAGACAGGAAATAACTGGGAGGGGGAGATTTTCTGATAATTTGGAGAGGAGAGAAAAACTAAACTAATTAAGCTGTGCCTGTCACATCAGCTGCGCCTGACGGAGGGTTAAAAATACCAAAATGATCACATCATTAGCCATACAGCTTGAGTGCCAACTCTTCATTACTTCCTGTTGGTTTTCCTTGACAATCTCTGGACTAAGCCATCTTGTGCATCTGACTTGGAATCATCACTTACCACAGTCATTGGTATTCTCAAAGCTCTCTGAATTGATGGGTAGAGGCTAGCTGCTATGATATGTCTCAGACCCACATACAGAAACAAATGGATTCCTGCTCTTCATTCTCTGTAGCATATAGCTCGAAGCAGGAGCAGCAGTATGGAAGACTTTCCAAAGCATTACTGAGCTATCTGTTATGATCTGGTGGCCTAGGAGCAGCATGAGACGTACTCTGGAGAAGGTGGTACCTGTACTGACCGCAGACCCTGAACTTAACACCGCAACTAGAAGTAGCCGTGGAATGTACCTAACACTCCCTAGACATCTCAACACAGCCGGAGGACTAAATACCCCTAGAGATAGAAAAGGGAAAACTATCTTGCCTCAGAGAAAATCCCCAAAGGATAGACAGCCCCCCACAAATATTGACTGTGAGAGGAGAGGGAAATAACATACGCAGACTGAAATCAGGATTTAGCAAAGGAGGCCACTCTAGCTAAATAGAAAGGATAGGACAGAGTACTATGCGGTCAGTATGAAAACACTAGAAAATATCCACCACAGAAAATACAAAATCTCCACATCTAACTAAAGATATGGAGGGTATATCTGCATCTCCAGAGATACCAGCTTGGCTGAACAAATCCTTATGCAGACCAAGCTGGACAAGACAAAAACATGGAAAAGAACTGAACAATAAAGCCCACAGCATGTGGACTGCAAAAAACAAAGCCAGAACTTATCTTTGTTGAAATGAACAGCAAAGCAGGAGAGACCAGGCAGGGATGTGAATCCTCCAGGAACAATGGACAACTGGCACTGACTAAAGGGTCAAGCAAGACTAAATAGCCCAGTCCGAATTGCAATAAGTGGACACACCTGATGAATGCAGCGATCCAAAGACGGCAGCGCTACCACTTATAACCACTGGAGGGAGCCCAAGAGCAGAATTCACAACAGCTATCTGGCTGTGAATCCAGCACTGAAGTAAAATATATTTGTTAATTTGCCTATGTCTGTCTGGTCTCTCACTGTGCTGAGTTCTTCTCACTCCCCCATCTCCATAGACTTCAGTATGCTCTGTGAATGGAAAAACAGATAATCCAGCATCCAGGGAACTTTCAGACGCTTTGACACAGGCAGATTTGACCTGTTTTTTTGAGTGGATGAAGAGTTAAGGAGACAAAGTGGTTCATACATTACAGTTTCTTATAATGGTCTGAACTTAATTTATACAGTTTGTTGAAAATACAGTGACCGTGAAAACAACTGTTGTATATTTAGTGCAAATTTTGACAACTTGAGATGCAATTTGTTAACCAATATACTGTATGTGTGCTAAATTCAAACTGAAGCAAGGATACAAAAGAAGCTAGTGCATACATTTCATGAGTATCCCTCAAAGAACTTGCAGCTTTAACCTCTTCGTGACCGGAGGTATTTTTGGTTTTCGTTTTTTTTGCTACCCTTCTTCACAGAGCCATAACTTTTTTATTTTTCTGTCAATATGGCCATGTGAGGGCTTGTTTTTTGCGGGATGAGTTGAACGACACCATATGGTTTTAACATATTTTGTCCTGGAAAACAGGAAAAAAATAAAAAGTGCGGTGAAATTGCAAAAAAAGTGCAATCCCACAGTTGTTTTTGTTTTGCTTTTTTACTAGATTCAATAAATGCTAAAACTGACCTGCCATTATGATTCTCCAGGTCATTACAAGTTTATAGATACCAAACATGTCTCGGTTCTTTTTAACTTAACCCCTTAAGCCCCGAGGGTGGTTTGCACGTTAATGACCGGGCAAATTTTTACAATTCTGACCACTGTCCCTTTATGAGGTTATAACTCTGGAACGCTTCAACGGATCTTGGTAATTCTTACACTGTTTTCTCGTGACATATTGTACTTCATGATAGTGGTAAAATTTATTCAATAAAACTTGCGTTTATTTGTGAAAAAAATGGAAATTTGGCGAAAATTTTGAAAATTTCGCAATTTTCCAACTTTGAATTTTTATGCCCTTAAATCACAGAGATATGTCATGCAAAATACTTAAAAAGAAACATTTCCCACATGTCTACTTTACATTAGCACAATTTTAGAACCAAATTTTTTTTTGTTAGGGAGTTATAAGGGTTAAAAGTTGACCAGCAATTTCTCACTTTTACAACACCATTTTGTTTTAGGGACCACATCTCATTTGAAGTCATTTTGAGGGGTCTATATGATAGAAAATACCCAAGTGTGACACCATTCTAAAAACTGCAACCCTTAAGGTGCTCAAAACCACATTCAATAAGTTTATTAACCCTTCAGGTGTTTCACAGGAATTTTTGGAATGTTTAAATAAAAATGAACATTTAACTTTTTTTCACACAAAATTTATTTCACCTCCAATTTGTTTTATTTTACCAAGGGTAACAGAAGAAAATAGACCACAAAAGTTGTTGCACAATTTGTTCTGAGTACGCTGATACCCCATATGTGGGGGTAAACCACTGTTTGGGCGCATAGTAGGGCTCGGAAGGAAAGGAGCGCCATTTTACTTTTCAATGCAAAATTGACTGGAATTGAGATGGGATGCCATGTTGCGATTGGAGAGCCCCTGATGTGCCTAAACATTGAAACCCCCACAAGTGACACCATTTTGGAAAGTAGACCCCCAAAGGAACTTATCTAGATGTGTGGTGAGCACTTTGACCCAACAAGTGCTTCACAGAAGTTTATAATGCAGAGCCGTAAAAATAAAAAATCATATTTTTTCATAAAAATGATTTTTCGCCCCCAATTTTTTATTTTCCCAAGGGTAATAGAAGAAATTGGACCCCAAAAGTTGTTGTGCAATTTGTCCTGAGTACGCTGATACCCCATATGTTGGGGTAAACGACTGTTTGGGCGCATGGCAGAGCTCGGAAGGGAAGAAGCGCCGTTTGACTTTTCAATGCAAAATTGACTGGAATTGAGATGGGACATCATGTCGCGTTTGGAGAGCCCCTGATGTGCCTAAACATTAAAACCCCCCACAAGTGACACCATTTTGGAAAGTAGACCCCCTAAGGAACTTATTTAGATGTGTTTTGAGAGCTTTGAACCTCCAAGTGTTTCACTACAGTTTATAACGCAGAGCCGTGAAAATAAAAATTCTTTTTTTTTTCACAAAAATGATTTTATAGCCCCCAGTTTTATATTTTCACAAGGGTAACAGGATAAATTGGACCCCAATAGTTGTTGTCCAATTTGTCCTGAGTACGCTGATACCCCGTATGTGGGGAGGAACCACTGTTTGGGTGCATGGCAGAGCTCGGAAGGGAAGGAGCGCCGTTTGGAATGCAGACTTAGATGGATTGGTCTGCAGGCGTCACGTTGCATTTGCAGAGCCCCTGATGTACCCAAACAGTAGAAACCCCCAAGAAGTGACCCCATATTGGAAACTAGACTTCTCAAGGAACTTATCTAGATGTGTTGTGAGAACTTTGAACCCCCAAGTGTTTCACTACAGTTTATAACGCAGAGCCGTGAAAATAAAAAATTTTTTTTTTCCACAAAAATTATTTATTAGCCCCCAGTTTTGTATTTTCCCAAGGGTAACAGTAGAAAATGGACCCCAAACGTTGTTGTCCAATTTGTCCTGAGTACGATGATACCCCGTATGTGGGGGGGAACCACTGTTTGGGCGCATGGCAGAGCTTGGAAGGGAAGGAGCGCCATTTGGAATGGAGACTTAGATGGATTGGTCTGCAGGCGTCACATTGCATTTGCAGAGCCCCTGATGTACCCAAAAAGTACAAACCCCCCACAACTGACCCCATATTGGAAACTAGACCTCCCAAGGAACTTATCTAGATGTGTTGTGAGAACTTTGAACCCCCACTACAGTTTACAGCGCAGAGCCGTGAAAATAAAAAATCTTTTTTTCCCACAAAAATGATTTTTAGCCCCCCAAATTTTTATTTTCTTAAGGATAACAAGAGAACTTGGACCCCCAAAAGTTGTTGTCCAATTTGTCCCGAGTACGCTGATACCCATATGTTGGGGTAAACCCATGTTTGGGCACACGGGAGAGCTTGGAAGGGAAGGAGCACTGTTTTACTTTTTCAACGCAGAATTGACTGGAATTGAGATCGGTCGCCATGTCGCGTTTGGAGAGCCCCTGATGTGCCTGAACAGTGGAAACTCCCCAATTCTACCTCAAACCCTAATCCAAACACACCCCTAACCCTTATCCCAACGGTAACCCTAACCACACCCTTAACCCTGACACACCCCTAACTCTAATCCCAACCCTAATCCCAACTGTAAATGTAATCCAAACCCTAACCCTAACTTTAGCCCCAACCCTAATCCTAACTTTAGCCCCAACCCTAACCCTAACTTTAGCCCCAACCCTAACCCTAACTTTAGCTCCAACCCTAGCCCCAACCCTAACCCTAGCCTTAACCCTAGCCCTAACCCTAACCCTAGCCCTAACCCTAGCCCTAACTCTAACCCTAACCCTAGCCCTAACCCTAGCCCTAACCCTAGCCCTAACCCTAACCCTAGCCCTAATCCTAATGGAAATAAATACATTTTTTTAATTTTGTTATTTTTCCCCAACTAAGGGGGAGATGAAGGGGGGTTTGATTTACTTTTATAGCGTTTTTTATATCGGATTTTTATGATTGGCAGCTGTCAGACACTAAAAGATGCTTTTTTATAGCAAAAAAGTTTTTGCATCTCCACATTTTGAGAGCTATAATTTTTCCATATTTTAGTCCAGAGTCATGTGAGGTCTTGTTTTTTGCGGGACGAGTTGACATTTTTATTTTCGGACACGTGACAGTTTTTGATCACTTTTTATTCCGATTTTTGTGAGGCAGAATGACCAAAAACCAGCAATTCATGAATTTCATTTGGGGGAGGCGTTTATACCATTCCACGTTTGGTAAAATGGATAAAGCAGTTTTATTCGTCGGGTCAGTACGATTACAGCGATATCTCATTTATATCATTTTTTATGTTTTTGCACTTTTATACGATAAAAGCTATTTTATAGAAAAAATAATTATTTTGGCATCGCTTTATTCTGAGGACTATAACTTTTTTATTTTTTGCTTATGATGCTGTATGGCGGCTCGTTTTTTATTTATTTCCGTCTTTTTGATCGCGTGTTATTCCACTTTTTGTTCGGCGGTATGATAATAAAGCGTTGTTTTTTGGCTCGTTTTTTTTTTTCTTATGGTGTTCACTGAAGGGGTTAACTAGTGGGACAGTTTTATAGGTTGGATCGTTACGGACGCGGCGATACTAAATATGTGTACTTTTATTGTTTTTTTGTTTTTATTTAGATAAAGAAATGTATTTATGGGAATAATATTTTTTTTTCTTTATTTAGGATTTTTTTTTTTTTTTTTACACATGTGGATTTCTTTTTTTTACTTTTTTACTTTGTCCCGGGGGGAACATCACAGATCGCTGATCTGACAGTTTGCACAGCACTCTGTCAGATCGGCGATCTGACTTAGTGTGCTGCAGGCTTACCAGAGCCTGGTCTGCACCCGGAAGTAATCCCTGCAGGACCCGGTTGCAGCCCCGCGGCCATTTTGGATCCGGGGCCAGCAGGGATAGGAGGTAAGAGACCTTCGCAGCAACGCGATCACATCGCGTTGCTCCGGGGATCTCAGGGAAGCACGCAGGGAGCCCCCTCCCTGCGCGATGCTTCCTTATACCGCCGGAACACTGCGATCAAACATCGTGACCGCTCCAGGCACATAGTGCCGGATGTCAGCTGTGATAATCAGCTGACACCCGGCCGCGATCGGCCGCGCTCCCCCCGTGAGCGCTGCCGATCGCGCTGGACGTACTATCCCATCACTGGGAATTAAGTCCCAGGTCACCTTGACGGGATAGTAAGTCCAATGGGATTAAGGGGTTAAGTGGTGAAAAAAATTGCAAATTTTGCTAAAAGAAAATTGGGCCATTTTCTGATACCTGTAGCGTCTCCATTTTTTTTTTCTAGGGTCAGGTGAGGGCTTATTTTTTGTGCGCCGAGCTGACTTTTTAATGATACCATTTTGGTGCAGATGCGATCTTTTGATTGCCAGTTATTGCATTTTAATTCAATGTCGTTTTTACTTTTTTCTCACTACGCCATTCAGCGATCAGGTTAATCATTTTTTAATTGATAGATCGGGCTATTCTGAACACGGGGATACCAAATATGTGTATGTTTGTTTTTTTAAAATTCTTTTATTTTGAATGGGGCAAAAGGGGGGGGGGGGTGGTTTGAACTTTTACATTTTTTTATTTTTAAAATATTTTTAAAAACATTTTTTTTAACTTTTGGCATGCTTCAATAGTCTCCATGGGAGACTAGAAGCTGCCTCAACCCGATCGGCTCTGCTACATAGAGGCGATGATCAGATCGCCTCTCTATAGCAGAATTACTCACTTGCTATGAGTGCCGACTACTAGGTGGCGCTCATAGCAAGCCAGCACTGACAACCATAGAGGTCTCCAGGAGACCTTAGGTTGTCATGCCAACACACCAGTGACCCGCGATCATGTGACAGGGGTCACCGGTGTGCGTATTTTCGTAGCGATTGCCGGATGTGCGATTTAAATGCTGCTGTCAGCATTTGACAGTGGCATTTAACGGGTTAATAGCGGCGGGTGGATCGCGAATCCACCCGCGGCTATTGCGGGCATATGTCAGCTATTCAAAAAATCTGACATGTCCCGGGAAAGATGTGGGCTCACCGCCGGAGCCCACATCAAAGGGAGGGAGTACGACATCGGCGTACTGTTACACCCATGGATTTCTTTGGAATAAGGCATCAGATTACAGATATCAAGGAAACATTTTATTAAGCTTTCCGTGGCCTACATGCCTATATAGATGGCTTAGAGGGGTTAATCCTATTGACAGATTCCCTTTAATACACTGCATAATTATGTTACATATAATTAAGCATTTTTATAATTAAAAAAGTATAAAACATTAAGATAGGAATAGGATATTTGGTATTTTGTTAAATAGAATATTTCATAAATGTCTGATTAGCAAGCCCAAACGCTTTCCATTTAACCAATTTTAAGAATAGGAGAGTATGATCCCTAGTTCTCAGCAGAAAATGGCCACCCAAACCACATTCACCGTTCAATTGCCGTGTCCTTCACTAAGGCCGGGATCACACATACGCGAGAAATGGCCGAGTCTCGCAGGTGAAATCCCTCCTCTGGAGCCGGCACTCCGGAGCGGAGCGTGCAGCCGCACAGCAATACATGGAGCTGCACGCTCCGCTCCCAAGTGCCAGCGCCAGAGGAGGAATTTCACCTGCGAGACTCGGCCGTATGTCGCGTATGTGTGATCCCGTCCTAACAGGGACGCACATTACTGCTACTGCTATACTCATAGCTCACATTTGACCTTAGCCAGTGATATAGCAGGATGGAAGTGTTAGAATTTTAGGATAGGGGTGTGGTGACATTTCATCATTGTAAATACTCTTTTTTGTTTCTGTGTTTCTTTTCTTGTAAACTTTGCTTCTTTGCTTTCCTTTTATACCAATGTCAGATTGATGTTATTGTTAGTGCAGCTGTGCAGTCTGGTGATATTTCTGAGCAGTCTTTCCTATAATGAAAGCACCGCTTACATTTAAATAAATATAAAACTAAAAATAAAGGCATTTTGAAAAGTGCATCACATAAATACATCTTCATGAGCTAAAACAGCCACAATAGTGCAATTTACTCATGGTAAAAGTTTGACTAATGCAACGTGAAAAACCGACCAATTCCAGAAGAGGGAGTTGGTATAACGTGAATGAGCCGACACAGAGACATCAGCCTTTATAAACCAGCACATGGACTGGCGCACATGGCAACATATCATTAGCACAACATCTTTTCATCTAATGCAGCTGATATATCAGGGAACAGTCAGGCATATTGTTCTTTTAATAAAACTGGCCTTTATCATAATATATGAAAACAGTTCACATTTGCTTTCAACTACAAGTTTCAGTGATTTGCAATTAATAGTTTTAATGCATTCAAATATGTGCCTGCCTAACAACAAATCTAAAAGACTCTGAATCTAAAAGGAGAAATAAAGGCTGGTAATTTCTTCACTCTTAGGACGGCGTCACACTCAGCGTATGGAAATACGGTCCGTTTTTTACGGCCGTAATACGCAGAAATGTTCCCAAAATATTGATCCGTATGTCATCCGTAGGCAGGGTGTGGCAGCGTATTTTGTGCATGACATCCTCCATATGTAATCCGTATGGCATCTGTACTGCGATATTTTCTCGCAGGCTTGCAAAACCGACATCTAATGGATTTATGTGCTCAAATGTTTGTTAAAACATATATACAGTATATATATATGTACATATATGTCATTGAGACACATATATATATATATATATATATATATATATATATATATACTGTCTTTATATTTAATTCAGCGAGAGATATGTGAAAAGCCGGTAATTCAATTGCCGGCTTTTTCTTTCTCCTTCACAAACCCGAAAAGGATATGAGACATGGTTTACATACAGTAAACCATCTCATATCTCTTTTTTTTTGCATATTCCAGACTACTAATGTTAGTAGTGTGTATGTGCAAAATATGGGCGCTGTAGCTGGTAAAATAAAGGGTTAAATCGCGGAATAAATTGGCGTGGGCTCCCGCGCAATTTTCACCGCCAGAGTGGTAAAGCCAGTGACTGAGGGCAGATATTAACCCCTTAAGCCCCGAGGTTTGCACGTTAATGACCGGGCCAATTTTTACAATTCTGACCACTGTCTCTTTATGAGGTTATAACTCTGGAACGCTTCAACCGATCTTGGCAATTCTGACATTGTTTTCTCGTGACATATTGTACTTCATGATAGTCGTAAAATTTATTCGATATAATTTGCATTTATTTGTGAAAAAAATGGAAATTTGGTGAAAATTTTGAAAATTTTGCAATTTTCCAACTTTGAATTTTTATGACCCGGAGGCACTGGAAGAAGTAGAGCTGCCCACTTTCCATCGCCCCAAATCCATGCAGTGCTCCCATCATGTGAAGAACAGGCACAGAAACAACCAGGATGCCACACTGAATCCCCTGCCCCACCACAGGTGGGCAGAGACCCAGGATGGTGACCCTGCAGTCCGTCGGGTGAAAGAGCTCCTGACGCAGGCAGGTTTGCATCCCGGCCTGGATGATCCACAAGAAACCCAACAGCTGTGGAAGGGGAGAAGCAAACTGTTTATTCACGATGTTAAGCTGTGCCGAAGAAGTATCGACCCCCACACTCATGAATTGGTGTGGCAGATAGTGGTTCCCAGGCAAGATGCGCCAATGGTTCTGGGAGCGTACCACGATGGGGCTGGACACTTCGGGTGGAGGAAGTTGGAGAGACTACTCCGAGGGAGATTCTATTGGATTGGCATGAAAAGAGCCATCGAGAAGTGGTGTCGGGAGTGTGGCCCGTGCAGCCTACGCAGGAAGGACCGTGACAGCCAACGGGCTCCTTTGCAGCCCATCATCACCAAACGGCCGCTAGAACTGGTTGCGCTAAACCACGTGAAGCTGACGCCTAGCCGGTCGGGCTATATCTATGCTCTCACCATCGTGGATCATTACTCCAGGTTCCTGGTGGTTGTGCCTGTCAAGGATCTAACGGCCAGGACGGCCGCCAAAACCTTCCAGCAGTACTTCTGTAGGCCCCATGGGTACCCGGAGAAGGTACTGACCGATCAGGGACCAGCGTTTGAGACGGAGGTGTTCCTGGAGTTCTGCAATCTGTACAGGTGTAAGAAGATCAGAACCACACCGTATCACCCACAAACCAACGGGATGTGTGAAAAGATGAACCAAGTGGTGATTGACTTATTGAAGACCTTGCCTGTGGAGGAAAAGAACTTGTGGCCAACAAAGTTGCCCGACCTGGTAGACATGTACAACCACATCCCAGTGAATTCTACCAACTGCACTCCGGCGTACCTGATGCGAGGAAGGTCTAGTAAGTTGCCCGTTGATCTGGACATGGGGGTTCTAACCCCCGAAGATACCTCACCGGATGTCGATTGGGATACGGAGAGGCGGCAAAGGTACCGCAAAGTACAGGAATGCGTGGAAAGGAGTCTCGCTCAGGCCAGGCAAAAACAGGAAAGGGACTACAACCAGCATTCTCCTGCAATTCCCTTGCCACCTGGTGAACAGGTACTCAAGCGGAAGAGAAGGCTACACAAACTTGACGACCAATGGGAAGCGGAACCGTATACCATCCTGCCGTCCGATTTTGACAATATTAAAGTCTGTCTCATCAGCAAAGATGGAGGGGAAACCTCAACGGCAATATCTAGAGACCACCTTAAGGTATGCCCCGATAAGTTGAGGGAGAAGGAAACAGATCCAAGAGCCTCTCCACCTGTAGAAGAGGAGAAGAAGATACACACTGTTCTTGGCGATTTTCCCCAGTCTTGGACTCAAATAAATCAGGCCATTGTGGTACCTGTCTTAACGTTTCATCAACCGAACCCGCCTGAACTAGACGTGATGCCAGATCCTCTGGCCCCGCAATCACCACAGACCCCACCGGACGATGCCATGCCCACCGTCGGACCGGCGGAGCCTCCCTCTGCTCTCGGCGAATCTGCCGTACCCACTGTTGGTAGCAGCAGCTCTGAGAGATCCAGCATGCCAGTGCTACCCAGACTCACTAGAAGCGTAGCTAGGAGGCAGTGCACTACACCAGTGGTAGCAAGCATAGCGAGCCCTGCTAAGCCAATAGCAACCCCTGCACTACGGAGGTCTACACGTAGCACCAAGAATCAGACTCCCCTTCACTACAAAACTTGGAGGTATTAACTAAAAGTTGCTAATTGTGTTTGTGTAAATATCTTTGTTACAAGTTTAAAAATGGACAATGGAGCAGTGGACAGTGAATTGCTCCAAAACTTTCAAAAGGGGCCCCTTTGTTTACCCGGGGTCCCTGCTGTTTTAAAGTTACAACTACTGAACTGGGAGTCATGAACTGTGCATGACCGAAACCTTCACAACGTTCAAGTGTTCTCACCTCCCATAAAGGGAAGCACTGTTATGTTTAATTGTTTATAGTATTTCAAAATTTTATGTGTTTTCTGTTAACATGTATTGTTGTTCTTATTTTCCCAGTCCGGGAGTACTGGATTTAACCGGGGGGAGTGCAGCGCCCCAGAGTCCTGGTCTTTGCAGTAATGTCGCTCTGCCACTAAGGGGAGTGATTTTATGTCTGATTACACTAAAGGAGTTCACCTGACCAGGTATCACACACACTACACTTCACACTCCGGCCACCAGGGGGAGTGGTTCTATCTAGTAGGCCACTCCTCACGCTCTGGTAAAACTGGGGGTTGGACAGGAAGTTAGAGAGAAAGCAGCTGGGAAGAGCTAGAGAGAGGACCTGTCAGGGGTGGGATCCTGGCAGAGTCCTAGAAAGGGACAGATCGTTACGGAGTTGTGCCTGTGCCTTACAGTGGCAGACTCCTAAGAAAGGACAAGAAGCAAGGTTTATTGTGGAGAAGTGAGAAACGGAAATACAGCAAAAAGGAGATAACACCAGAAGGAGTCGTGCCTCAAGATCAGCAACATCCTTCTGAAGCGCGTAGCCGGTGGCCGGAACGCCGAGAAAGTAAGAGACTCCACACATTACTTTAAACTACGGCCGGGCAGTTAACCATAGGTTGGCTGTCTCACCATTACACCTAACGAAGACAACGTTATAAAATTGCTCCAGGCCTACCCCGTCATACGGGTGCGTCCTAGCCATATCATCTGGGGGACGGAGAGAGAGAGAGAGAAAGAACAGAGAGATACACGACAGTTGTGAGGACTATCCCGTGGTGCTCAGCAGGGAAGTACTACAACACACAGGCGCTAGAAGGTAGACACTGATTTCCACCTGCAAAGGGAACTCTGGATGTGCCTTCGGACCGGCCGGTCTCAGCCAGCCCTGTTAACAGTACTCTGGATTGAGGATCCTGAAGCCTTCAGTAAAGAGGTAAAGAGACTGCAACCCTGTGTCCTTGTTATTCACCACGGCTTACACCACGCACCATTATCACACCTTTCATTGGACGCTCCTTAGCACGGTCACGGACCGGGTCTAGCCACCGTGATGACCTCAGAACAGAGACAGAGAGGCCCGGTACCGAGTACCCCGCGGCCCTGCGTCTGGGGGCGCTCCATATGTCACTCAAAATACTTAATAAGAAACATTTCCCACATGTCTACTTTATATCAGCACAATTTTGGAACCAAAATTTTTTTTTGTTAGGGAGTTATAAGGGTTAAAAGTTGACCAGCAATTTCTCATTTTTACAACACCATTTTTTTTTAGGGACCACATCTCATTTGAAGTCATTTTGAGGGGTCTATATGATAGAAAATACCCAAGTGTGACACCATTCTAAAAACTGCACCCCTCAAGGTGCTCAAAACCACATTTAAGAAGTTTATTAACCCTTCAGGTGTTTCACAGGAATTTTTGGAATGTTTAAATAAAAATGAACATTTAACTTTTTTTCACACAAAATTTATTTCAGCTCCAATTTGTTTTATTTTACCAAGGGTAAAAGGAGAAAATGGACACCAAAAGTTTTTGTACAATTTGTTCTGAGTAAGACGATACCCCATATGTGGGGGTAAACCAGTGTTTGGGCGCATAGCAGAGCTCGGAAGGGAAGGAGTGCCATTTTACTTTTCAATGCAAAATTGATGGGAATTAAGATGGGACGCCATGTTGCGTTTGGAGAGCCCCTGATGTGCCTAAACATTGAAACCCCTCACAAGTGACACCATTTTGGAAAGTAGACCCCTTAAGGAACTTATCTAGATGTGTGGTGAGCACTTTGACCCTACAAGTGCTTCACAGAAGTTTATAATGAAGAGCAGTAAAAATAAAAAATCATATTTTTTCACAAAAATTATCTTTTCGCCCCCAATTTTTTATTTTCCCAAGGGTAAGAGAAGAATTTGGACCCCAAAAGTTGTTGTGCAATTAGTCCTGAGTACGCTGATACCCCATATGTGGGGGTAAACGACTGTTTGGGCGCATGGCAGAGCTCGGAAGGGAAGGAGCGCTGTTTGACTTTTCAATGCAAAATTGACTGGAATTGAGATGGGACACCATGTCGCGTTTGGAGAGCCCCTAATGTGCCTAAACATTAAAACCCCCCACAAATGACACCATTTTAGAAAGTAGACCCCCTAAGGAACTTATCTACATGTGTTTTGAGAGCTTTAAACTCCCAAGTGTTTCACTACAGTTTATAACGCAGAGCCGTGAAAATAAATTTATGAAAAATGATTTATTAGCCCCCAGTTTTGTATTTTCCCAAGGGTAACAGGAGAAATTGGACCCCAATAGTTGTTGTCCAATTTGTCCTGAGTACGCTGATACCCCATATGTGGGGGGGGAACCACTGTTTGGGCGCATGGCAGAGCTCGGAATGGAAGGAGCGCCATTTGGAATGCAGACTTAGATGGATTGGTCTGCAGGCGTCACGTTGCATTTGCAGCGCCCCTGATGTACCCAAACAGTACAAACCCCCCACAAGTGACTCCATATTGGAAACTAGACCTGCCAAGGAACTTAACCCCCAAGTGCTTCACTACAGTTTACAATGCAGAGCCGTGAAAATAAAAAATCTTTTTTTCCCACAAAAATGATATTTAGCCCCCCAAATTTTTATTTTCCCAAGGATAACAAGAGAACTTGGACCCCAAAAGTTGTTGTCCAATTTGTCCCGAGTACGCTGATATCCCATATGTTGGGGTAAACCCCTGTTTGGGCGCACGGGAGAGCTCGGAAGGGAAGGAGCACTGTTTTACTTTTTCAACGCAGAATTGGCTGGAATTGAGATCGGACGCCATGTCGCGTTTGGAGAGCCCCTGATGTGCCTGAACGGTGGAAACTCCCCAATTCTACCTGAAACCCTAATCCAAACACACCCCTAACCCTAATCCCAACCGTAAATGTAATCCAAAACCTAACACTAACTTTAGCCCCAACCCTAACCCTAACTTTAGCCCCAACCCTAACCCTAACTTTAGCCAAAGCTCTAACCCTAAATTTAGCTCCAACCCTAGCCCTAACCCTAGCCCTAGCCCTAACCCTAGCCCTAACCCTAACCCTAACACTAGCACTAACCCTAGCCCTAACCCTAGCCCTAACCCTAACCCTAGCCCTAACCCTAACCCTAGCCCTAATCCAAATGGGAAAATGGAAATAAATACATTTCTTTAATTTTATTATCTTTCCCTAACTAAGGGGGTGATGAAGGGGGGTTTTATTTACTTTTATAGCATTTTTTATATCGGATTTTTATGATTGGCAGATGTCACACACTAAAAGACACTTTTTATAGCAAAAAAGTTTCTGCGTCTCCACATTTTGAGACCTATAATTTTTCCATATTTTGGTCCACAGAGTTATGTGAGGTCTTGTTTTTTGCGGGACGAGTTGATGTTTTTATTGTTATCATTTTCGGGCATATGACATTTTTTGATCGCTTTTTATTCCGATTTTTGTGAGGCAGAATGTCCAAAAACCAGCTATTCATGAATTTCTTTTGGGGGATGCGTTTATACCGTTCCACGTTTGGTAAAATTGATAAAGCAGTTTTATTCGTCGAGTCAGTACAATTACAGCGATATCTCATTTATATTTTTTTTATGTTTTGGCGCTTTTATACGATAAAAACTATTTTATAGAAAAAATTATTATTTTGGCATCGGTTTATTCTGAGGGTTATAAGTTTTTTATTTTTTTGCTTATGATGCTCTATGGCACCTTGTTTTTTGCGGAGCAAGATGAGGTTTTCAGCGGTACCATGGTTATTTATATCCATCTTTTTGATCGCGTGTTATTCCACTTTTTGTTCAGCGGTATGATAATAAAGCGTTGTTTTTTGGCTCGTTTGTTTTCTTACGGTGTTCACTGAAGGGGTTAACTAGAGGGACAGTTTTATAGACCGGGTCGTTACGGACGCGGTGATACTAAATATGTGTACTTTTATTGTTTGTTTTTTTTATTTAGGTAAAGAAATGTATTTATGGGAATAATATATATATTTTTTATTTAGGAATTTATTTTTATTTTTTTCTTACACATGTGGAATTTTTTTTTTTTACTTTTTTACTTTGTCCCAGGGGGGACATCACAGATCGCTGATCTGACAGTTTGCACAGCACTCCGTCAGATCAGCGATCTGACTGACAGTGCCTGCTCTGGACCCGGAAGCAATCCCTGCAGGACCCGGATGCAGCCCCATGGCCATTTTGGTTCCGGGGCCTGCAGGGATAGGAGGTAAGAGACACTCGGAGCAACGCAGGCTCGAGTTCATATGAGGACATCCAGCAGAGGGCACATCACCGCGACTCAAGGTAACTACAGGACTACGATTTAACCCTTTATTTTACAAGCTACAGCGCCCAAATTTTGCACATACACACTACTAATATTAGTAGTGTGGAATATGCAAAAAAAAAGGGATATGAGATGGTTTACTGTATGTAAACTATGTCTCATATCATGTTGGGTTTGTGAAGGAGAAAGAAAAAGCCGGCAATTGAATTGGCTTTTCTATAGAACACCGCTGCGTATTTCTCGCAAGTCACACTGCTGGTCCGTGTGTAATCCGTATTTTTCTCGCCCCATAGACTTTCATTGGCGATTTTTTTTGCGCAATACGGTAACAAACGCAGCATGCTGCGATTTTCTACTGCCGTACAGGACTGTATAATACGGATCAGTAAAATACGGCAGATAGGAGCTGGGACATAAAGAATCATTGTACCGTATGCAATCCGTATTTTCTGCACCTCTCATACGTCCGTAAAACTCGCTAGTGTGACGCCGGCCTTATAGTGGAAATCTCAAGTTTGAAAGTTATTGTCTGTTCATAGGATAGAGGAAAACTTCCCTATTGCTGGGGGTCCAGCCACTGGGAACCCCACAAATCCGGAGAACCAATGCTCTAAATAGCCCCGTGCAAATGGAACATTTGCCGACCATGTGCACTGCCCTTCTGTTTATTCTGA
This sequence comes from Ranitomeya variabilis, assembly GCF_051348905.1. Classification (NCBI taxonomy): domain Eukaryota; kingdom Metazoa; phylum Chordata; class Amphibia; order Anura; family Dendrobatidae; genus Ranitomeya; species Ranitomeya variabilis. The sequence goes on along the minus strand of NC_135237.1, from coordinate 244,379,500 downwards.
TGGGAGTACTAAAGACCAGCTGAGCTATTTCCAGTGGTCCCATTATAGCGGACATTTTCCAAACCTGATGACTTTAATGATCACTTTAAAGGAGCTGACCACATTTTTGCAACTGGATATCATTATAATGTTTGCACCTTTTTGCTTTTACAGGATCTTTGTTTCCTTGCACATTCAACTTCAATGTAGTCTGTGGTCGAAAATCAGTTGAGAGGAGCTCAGAAAAAATACAGTTAAAGAAGAGAGTTAAGCTTTCCCGTTAGACTGATAGAATGAGCTCACTGATGTATTCTCAGTTATACAGATTGGCCACCTTCTCACAAATGACCTCAGCATGTATCAGCTTCATTGAAAAGAAAAGCAATTTTCCTATGTGATGCTGTTAAAAAAAGGGATTACCACGTAATGAACATTATAAACTTCAAGGCTCATTAAAATTGTATGTAACACTAACTGCTGGTCCTAAAAATACATCCACACATGAATTGGCTATTGGGGACTTTGCGGCTTTGATTTCAGTGGCATTGTACAGTAGATGCAAACAAAGCTGAGATCAACTTTCTAGAGAACAGTGAGCTAGCAACTACGTGGAGAAATGTGGGAAAGCCATTTTAACATGACAATGAAGTAATTTTTTTTTCCAAACACATTGTGAAAATTCTTCTCATAATGGGGAAGTGGTATATGCTATAGCAACAAAGAAGGGACATATGGAAGAAGTCCTATTAAAGTGATTGTGCGACATGCATAACTCCAATAATGAGCTCACAGAGAAAAGCTTGAGCTCACAGAGAATAGCTTGAGCTCAAAAGGGTGTGAACATTTTAAGAGGATAGTGATTTTATTCTTAATAATTAGCTGCTGGATCAAAAATGGGGAGACTTAAGATGAAACCATGGTAACCAATGAAAATTGAGTGGCGATATGGCATTAAATATCACCATAGGCTGAACCCAAGGCCTGTTATTTCCACACGTGACACATAAATAATCAATAGAGCAAAGTCTGAAAGAAGGATTGGATCAATAAGGACACTTAGGTTTTGGGTAGAAATACCAGTTGAGCGGCAGGTCCGTTCAAAGTGCTGATGTCTGTGGTGCCCACATGCAGTCCTTCCGTGGTATGGAGTCAATGGTTCTGTGCTTAAATTGGAGGACCCCGGGCACTGTCCCGGGCTGGTGACAAGCGTGCCTCGGGAATCTTCACCCGCGTGAAGCATTAGTGAAGTGCCGCTTTGAAAGCCGATAGGTGCACTGTGCGTACAGGACCTTTCGTGATATCATGGTCACGTGATTACTCATGTGACTGGCTACGGAAAGCGGTATGGACCTACAATCCTACGCATTTTGGAATTCACAGATTCCTTTATCAGCGTTGGTCCATAGGTGGTCATGAGTGCCTTTATATTTACCGGCGATCATGTGGCCTCCTGACACATTGAAAGCGAACAGCTCTATCTCGCTATTGAGGCCTTTGGGTATTAAAGTGTCTAGTTCAAAAATCATTCTACTTTCTTCCCGAGACATTTGCTGGATGTAGTTGCCCTTTCTCCAGCTCTTTTGGACTATTTTCAGGCCTGTGATGATGGTTTCTTTAGATGAACCCCCATGATGAGTCAAAAAATGATTTGATAATGGGTGGCCAGTAAATTTTTTATTAATGTTCCGCAGGTGCTTGCTTATTATAACATATAGCAGTCGCTTAGTTCTTCCTATATAGTTTCCCACAGGGGCATTTTATAGAATAGATTACTCCTTCTGTGTTACATGAAATAGAGTCCCTGATAGAAATACTAAATTGTTTTCTTGTGTTTAATTTCCTGCAAGGTTTACATTTTCATCACGGAAAGAAGCCTAAGTGTTGAAAGGGGTGTGTGGATGGAACCAGGGATTTTGGAATAGTGGGAGCTATTTTGTTGCCTAAGTTGTTGGCCCTTCTGTAGATGAATTTTGGACAGTCAGATAGTTTTTCGCCAATGATCTTGTCTTCCTTTAGGAAATCCCAATGTCTGTTGACTATTCTCCTAAGAATATGAGTGTTAGCATTGAACTGAGTGATAATAGGAACTACTTCAGCTATTGTATAATTTTCCTCTTTCTCCTTGTTTTGGAGTAACTGAATTATGGGTAGTGTCTCAACTAGTTGTTTTTCTTGAATTAAGGAGCTCTGGGTATATCCTTTTTTGCAAATGTACTAGACAGGAGGTCCGTTTCTTGATTAAAGTCCTATAAAATGCTTTTTTTGTTTTTATATTATTTTTATAATATTGTTTTTATAGATTATATTGTTTTTATATGGTCCAGTGGCCCCAATTCATTGACAGATTTTGTTATTGAACTAAATAAAAATGAGTATTTTTTAAATTTTACTGGGACCATAAGCTCAGAATCTATTAACTTTTTAGACTTGAATATATTTATTGAACAAGACACAATCCAAACTTGCACATATCACAAGCCCACTGACGTTAACAATTATATCTCCCTGGACAGTTGCCATCTTCCAAGTTGGTTACTAAATGTCCCCAAAAGCCAACTTATTCGGGCTCATAGGAATTGCTCAAAGGCACAGGACTTTAATCAAGAAGCGGACCTCCTGACTAGTAAATTTGCCCAAAAAGGATATACCAGGAGCTCCTTAATTCATGCAAAACAACTAGTTGAGGAACTACCCAGAATGCAGTTACTCCAAAACAAGGAGAAAGAGGACAATTATACAATAGCTGAGGAAGTTCCTATTATCATTCAATTCAATGCTAACACCCATAGTCTTAGGAGAATAGTAAACAGACATTGGGGTATCCTAAAGGAAGACAAGATCATTGGCAAAAAACTATCTGACCGTCCAAAATTCATCTACAGAAGGGCCAACAACTTAGGCAAAAAAATAGCTCCCACTATTCCAGAATCCCTGGTTCCAACCACACACCCCTTTCAACACTTAGGCTTCTTTCCAAGCTGAAAATGTAAACCTTGTAGGAAATTAAACACAAGAAAACAATTTAGTATTTCCAATGGAAACATTGATCTGAAGATCAGGGACTCTATTTCATGTAACACAGAAGGAGTAATCTATTTAATAAAATGCCCCTGTGGGAAAATATATATAGGAAGAACTAAGCGGCCGCTATATGATAGAATAAGTGAGCACCTTCAGAACATTAATAAAAAATTTACTGGCCACCCATTATCAAACAATTTATTGACTCATCATGGGCGCTCATCTAAAGGTACCATCATCACAGGCCTGAAAATAGTCCAAAAGAGCTGGAGAAAGGGCAACTGCATCCAGCAAATGTCTCGGGAAGAAAGTAGAATGATTTTTGAACTAGACACTTTAATACCCAAGGGCCTCAATAGCGAGATAGAGCTGTTCGCTTTCAATGTGTCAGGAGGCCTCATGACCACCTTTGGACCAACGCTGATGAAGGAATCTGTGAATTCCAAAATGCGTAGGATTATAGGTCCATACCGCTTTCTGTAGCCAGTCACATGAGTAACCACGTGACCGTGATGTCACAAAAGGTCCTGTACGCACAGTGCACCTATCGGCTTTCAAAGCGGTACTTCACTAATGCTTCACGCGGGTGAAGATTCCCGAGGTACGCTTGTCACCGGCCAGGACAGCGCCCAGGATCCTCCAATTCAAGCACAGAACCATTGACTCCATACCACGGAAGGACTGCATGCGGGCACCACAGACATCAGCGCTTTGAACGAAACTGCCGCACAACAGGTATTTCTACCCAAAACCTAAGTGTCCTTATTGATCCAATCCTTCTTTCAGACTTCGCTCTATTGCAGGGGTAGACAGACAACCACTATATAATCACACTGGATAATGATAGATAATTCTCATATAAGCCTAGGGGAAGGAGTCATGATCTATTCTGATGTACAACCTATGCTCAAAAAAAGCGTGTTTGTATGACTAACATACAATAATAATGTTAGGTGAACGATACAGCATTTGATACATTATTTGTCCCTCCCTCCATATACTGGTGCAATAGATATACAGAGTATCTAGCTCTTGTAAGGGTGCTTACTAGTGATGAGCGAACATACTTGTCACTAGTCGTTACTCGCCCGAGTATCACTGTACTTGGTGTACTCGGCGAGCACAGAGCATTTCCGGGATTATTCTGCGGGAGCTCGGGTCTCAGCCCTGCAATTTTGGTGCTCTTTAGAGCGCCAATGAACATGCAGGGATTGTCTCCCATGCACTGTAATACCGCAGCCAGTGTTGTGGTATTACAGTGATTGGCTGGCCGCACAGCATCGTCAGGTCTATAAGAGATGTGATGCTGCCCTGCTCGGCGGATTCAGCTCCAGACTCAGCTAGTGTAGGGAGAGCTCCTGCTGAGATAGGGTCAGATTAGTTCTTTTATTAGTTAATGTGGTTCTACCATCACAGAATCCACAAATCCTGATAAACCAACAGTCCTTTTTAGGGATAATTAGGGGGCATATTGATTGCAGTGCTTGGTAGGCAGGGAGTCTATGTGGGCATATCCACAACAGTGCAAGGCATGCAGGCACTGTATGTGAGTATATAGATCTCACTGCATACATCAAGAGGGTCCATTTCTGTCTGCTGCTGCCTATTTTATATACACCTAGCTGCAGGTATCTGTGACTAGGATTAATTTTTTTTGGCACCTGAATCCTGCTAGTTTTATTACAAAGCAATCCAGAGCCCCCTTTTTTTCTACATTTATGTGCTTGGTCACACTGCAGACTACTGCCTGGTCATTTTAATACAACAGCATGAAAATCTAGCAATTTAAAACAGCTTTTTTTTGTCACAGGCATCAGATGTGAGAGAGCAGGAAATTCTGGCCATTTTTGGTACTATAGTATTTTTTGGAGTGTCTTACAACATTTTTGGACACCATTTTGCTGACCAAAAATCTTTATCTGCCCAAAAAATATTTAGCTACAGTTCTTATATTTATCACTGTGTTTTGTACGCCACAGGCATCGCATATCATTGCACTAAATATTTTACAAATTTAGTACTCCAACATTTTTTTCTTTAGTGTCAAAGCCTACTTATTGACACAATTTTGTTGGGCCCAAAAAAATCCAGGCCACATATTTATCAGTGTTCTATCTCCGTCAGATGCCAAATCTATCTGTGCTTTACAAATAGTTGTTTTTCAGGCCTACATTCTACTTTTTTTGCTGTCTGCTACCCTAAGTCTATACACTATTTGGGGGTAAAAAATAAAAAAAATACAGGCCACGTATTGAACAGTCTGTTATCTCCGTCAGACTGCTGGTCTATCTGTGCTCTCCAAATAGTTGCTTTTCAGGCCATCATTCCACTTTTTTGGCTGTCTGCTATCTTAGTTCTAGACACTGTTGTGCGTGAAAGCCAATCCCCTGTCCACGTGAAGATGCCTCCTGCCCTGCAACTGCCGTTACCCAGATTCAATTAGCACCATCATCGAGCAAGTCCATGTCCTTCTCCTAGCGCAGCCTTCAGTTAACCATACCACAGTCATTGGAATGCCAGCAGAAGTGCGCCTCCAATGCCCCACAAGCCACAGTACTAAATTCACAAATTTCTCATCTGCTTGTGATTGAAATGTTGCCTTTTAGGCTCATGGAGACGTAAGCTTTCTGCAACCTGATGGCGGCAGCCGTCCCAAGGTATTCGGTCCCCAGCCACCACAATTTCTCCCGGTGTGCCGTCCCAGCATTACACACTTGGACAAGTGCTTGTGTGCAGGGACGGTAGATCTCGCTGATGGCACACTGGGTTAACATTGTGGAAGCTGGGACTCAGTCGGACCTTGGGATGGTGCACGTCCTCCCAACCCTAGGGATTGCAGGCCCTACATCAATCTGGGTTGCTCCCACAGTCTACAGCTCCTGCACCACCTCTTCCGCCTCCTCTTCAGCCGCTATCTCCGAAAGGAGCACATCAGTCAGAACCTGGAAGCACTAAAGCACTGCCTTAGCCAAGCACCAACAGGCTGTGCTGAAGCTAATCTGCTTAGCTGACAAACCGCACAATGCTGAAGATTTGTGGACAGCTCTGAAAGAGCAGTCAGGTCTGTGGCTGACACTGTTGAACCTACAGCCATGCATGGTCGTGTTTGACAATGGCCGGAACCTGGTGGCAGCTCTGAGGCGAGGCGAGCTCACACATGTGCCATGCCTGGTCCATGTGCTTAACCTCGTGGTTCAGCATTTTCTTAAAACCTACCCGGAGCTTCCAGATCTGCTTAAGAAAGTACGCTGACTGTGTGCCCATTTCAGAAAGTCAGATTCAGCTTCAGCCACCATTGCCATGCTTCAGCAGCGTTTGCAGCTTCCGGCTCACTAACTGGTGTGTGATGTCCCCACGCATTGGAACTTTACACTGCATATGTTGGAAAGGATTTGTGAGCAGAAGAGGGCAGTTGTTGACTACCAGCAACAACAAGGCTGTTGTTATTCAGTTCAGACTCCACACGTAAGACCTCAGGAGTGGACACGGATGTAAGACATCTGTAACATCCTGCAAAACTTTGAGGAGTACACTAAGATGGCATGCGGAGATGATGCAATAATTAGCATCACCATCTGGCTTCTTTGCATTCTGAAATGGTCTCTACTCACAATTAAAGAGGATGCATTGCAGGTGGAGCACGAGGACATGGAGCAAGGAACCATGCAGGGTGATTACACACAGCCCAGCCTCATGTCATCCCAATGTGGATTGGTTGACAATGAGGAAGAGGAGGAGGAGGAAGAACAGAAGCTACTTTCATGCAGTATAGTTGGTGCTACAAGCATAACTGTCATACCGTCTGTTCAGCATGGATGGCCTGACCACAGGAAGGAGGATAGCTTAGTCCCTGGTCCTGCTGTTGAGGACACAGAAGGTTTTCCTATTACCAGTCTGGCAAGCATGGCTGAATTTATGTTCCGCTGCCTTTCCCGAGACCCTCGTATTGTAAAAATTTTGGTTGACAGTCATTACTGGGTAGTTGCACTTTTAGACCCATGTAACAAGGAGAACTTTCAATCTCTTGATCCAGAGGCAGACAGGTGTACTAAAATGGTGCAGTACCAAAGGGCCATTGTTGCAGAATTATTAAAAAAATTCCCATCTGAAAACGCTGGCATCAGATGTCACAGTGCGTTGGACAACCAAGGAGTACAGGCGAAAGAGACACAACTCCAATCCAGCAGTGGCAGGGCAACACTGGCAAAGTTCTGGGACATTTTTCTCAGGCCCTCCCATCGCCCTGGCGAAGAGGCGCAGGGTAATGTCACAAAGAATGGAATGTTTGGGAAGATGGTGAGGGAGTACCTTGCTAACCGTACCAACGTCCTCTGTGATTCCTCTGTGCCTTTTAATTATTGGGTATCCAAACTGGACATGTGGCATGAACTGTCTCTCTATGCTTTGGAGGTTCTGGCCTGCCCTGCCGCTAGCATTTTGTCAGAGCGGATTTTTAGTGCCTCTGGTGGAATTAAAACAGATAAGCGCATTCGCCTGTCAAATGAAAATGCTGATTCTTATAGAAATGAATAAGGGCTGGATTGGGCAAGACTTCTCTATACCACCAAATGACAGCGAAACATAACCTCCAATACTGTGTCTTTTTGGGAGGTGTATTCCCATGCACCTCTTCACCCCCACACATGGGTATATGCTTCCTCATTTTGGCTATTTCGTGTCCTCCTCCTCCTTCTCTTCATCCTCATCATCCACCACCACTAGAATGACAGGGGTTTTTTTAAATGTAACCCCATTAAATGTAATTTTTTTAAATGTAACCCCATGGGGAAATGTTTGTCAGCCCATGCACTTAGTGTATGGGCGTTATAAGTATAGGGGACCCACTACTTTAAATTGCGAAAACATTCATAGGAGGACATCCTCCATGTCTCTTCAGACCCCACCACTAGAACATGAGGGTGAAGGTATTCTGAGATGCAACAGTCACTCTAATTTTTGGCAATGGTGTTTATGATGCCGGTAAAGAATTTGAAAAAAAAGAGACCCCCCCCCCCCCAAGGTGAAATGTTTATCAGCTCTTACACTTAGTGTATGGGCATTCCAAGTATAGGTGAAGAACTCCTTTGTAATGTGAACATTTTTTTTTTAGACCATCCTCCACATTTCTTCCAAGGGGGATTGTGGTGCGTGCAAACTACAGCTAGGCCTTGCATTCACGTCATGGACAAAACTTATGGTAATAAAAAAAAATAATGGGTACTTTTGTTTCATGTGGCCATCCAGTACGTGTTTTCAATGGGTTATTGGAGTGCATGTAACATTGGTGCAGGGCAGGCCTTGCATTCACTGCATAAGCAATTAGTATGAGAGACACACATTTTTCCAATGGGAAAAATTTTGTCCTGAGGCCCTCAAGTACGTCTGCTGAAACAGTTATGGGGGTGTATGTAACATTGGTGCAGGCCAGGTCTGGCATTCAATGCATAAGCAAACAGTATGGCATACACCCTTTCTTCTAATGAGAACAATTTTGTCATGAAGCCCTCAAGTATGTCTGCTGAAATGGTTATTGAGGTGCATGTAACTTTGGGGCATGGCATACCTTGCATTCAATGCAAAAGCAAACAGTATGGGAGACATATGCAGCGCCCCAGAGTCCTGGTCGTTGCAGTACTGTGGCTCCGCCACTATGGGGAGCTATGGTGCGTCTGATGGCACTGAAGGAGTTCATCGGATCAGGTATCACAGACACCAATACATTTCACAGCCGGGCCTCCGGGGGGAGCTAAGGGTGCTATTCATTAGGCCACTCCCCACCATAGTGGGTAAACTGGGGGTCAGGCAGGAAGTTAGATCAGAAAGCTGACTGGGTTGGAACCAGGCAACACCTTGTGGCAGAGGGTGTTGTGGGGGGAAGATACAGTAGGGTCTCTGTCAGGGGTGGGATCCTGACAGAGGCTTGGCAACTTGAACGAACGTAACGGGACCGTGCCTGCTCCGGGTAGCGGCGGTGCCCAAGGAAGGACTAGAAGAGAGATAGATTGTGCTGAGTGAGAAACGAGATCACGCAAAGGAGAAATACCAGTAGGAGTCGTGCTGTAAGACCGAAGCAACATCCTATTGAGGCGCACTACCGGTGGCCGGAACGCCGAGGGAGTATCATAACATTCAGCTTCAAGCAATACTCCAAACAGCGGCAGGACAGTCAGTCTAAGGCGGGCTGTCTAACTTATATCACCTATGCAGTCTTGGGGGGCAACTTGTGGAGAGGGGCGACTCTAGGGTCCTGGAAGAGCTCCGAGCCTACCCGTCAAACGGGTGCCGTCCAAACCAGAACATCAGGGAGGGACGGGGGATTAGCAGAACATCATCTAATCGAGTTGTGAGGGAACTTAAGAAACAGACACAACAGTTGTGGGGGACTTTCCGTAAGCACAGCAGGGAAGGACCACAACACATAGCGCTAGAAGGAAGGCACCGATTTCCACCTGTGAAGAGAACTCTGGAGGTGCCATTGGACCGGCCGGACTTGCGCAGCCTGGTGAACCGTATTCCGGACTGAGGACTCAGAGATCTTCAGTAAAGAGGTAAAGAGACTGCAACCTGGTGTCCTCGTTATTTACTGCACCGCACCACTACAGCGTCACCACCATCATCCATATCTATTATTCACTGAGCGCCCCACGGCAGGGTCACGGACCGGGGCCTAGCCGCCGTGACAACCCCAGAGCAGAGACTCAGAGGCCCGGTACCGGGTACCCCTCGGCCCTGCGGCGGTGGGGGCGCTACAAATTTGGCGTCACGAACAGGATCTACTTAAGCCTGAAGAGTCAGGTCATGTGTGCCTTGGAACTGTGATTTACTGTGCTTGGATTGTACTTTATTGAGAGACTGTGTGCTGCGCCATTTACCGCCAAAATCCGCCGCCATTGCAGTGCTGAGGAGAGCGCAGGAGAAGAGGAGGGGCGTGGAGTAGGCGTAGGCAAGCTGGAGAGCGCGAACAACAATGGCCGCCCAGTCTAAATATTTCTGTGTCCTGCGGACGTGTCCGTCAACAGCCGAGGTCCGCCTCCTGATCCTGTTTGGAGGGTGGAGACCATGGAGATGGGGCCACCCACGAAAGAGACCGCGGGAAGAAGACACTGGAGAGGAGATAAAGATGGCGATGCTGGAAGCACCGCATGGGAATGATCGGACTCGGAGAGAGGCTGAACAGCCCGATGTGGCCCAGGGTACGCCGTCACTGCGGGAGCTGACCCTTGCAGAGCCAACGATGGGCCGACCTCCCCGGCCGCCGTCAGAGGAATGTATGGCCGCGGCCGAGGCCCGGCGGATCGCTGCCCGCTTGGAAGCCGATGCCCGCGTGATCGCTAGGCTGGGCCAGCCCACGGAGGTCTGCTTGTCTCCAGTGTCCCCTGCTCCTCCTAACCCGGCCGCGGCTGAAAGTGCGCTGCAGACGCAGGGCCTGAAGCTCATGCCAGAGGCTGAACACCTGCGGCGCTTGGTGGCTGCGTGGCGAGACCGACCACAACCGGCAACCCAGGTTGATCTGACCACCGTTGCAGAGGTCCCCTTGTCCCACTGGGGTGTAGTGGTCTCCTTCAACCCCCGACATGGACGCGGGGTTATACAAGAGATCGGGGAGCCGCTACAAGTCCACGTGGACCGGGAAGAGGTAGAGCCCTGCGGAGGAAGATTCCCTCGCGACCTGGAGCCAGGTGATGCGGTAACTTACACCAGATGGAGGAGGGCTACGGGAGAGGCCGGCTGGATGGCGCGGGGCGTCCAGCGGTGCGTTGCCCTCCAAGCCACTGCCGGGGCATCAGAGGATAAATCTCCTGCTGGAAAAGCCGCAGAACCTGACCCTGCGGAGCAGCGGGGGACCCGGACCCACCATGTACCTTGGGGGCGTGCCGGATCCTCGGTGAAAAGAACGTCCCGGCGAGGGATCCTGTCGTTGTTGGGGCGGGACCCGATCCTTGAACCAGCAGGACGACCCGTTGGTCTGGTGAGGCCCGGGAGGAAACCACCTTCCTCCCCGAAGAACGAGTAAGCATGACTGCTTTAAAGATGTACATAGTTCTTAACTGTTTGTTTGTTTCCTGATTTTTGCTGCTGAACCCGTCCAGAGTTAACTCTTAAAGGGATCCTTCTGTTGACCTGGGATCCCTATTGTTTTGTTTTTGTTTGTTTTTCCAAAGTTTTTGCACAAGTTTCTAGTTGAAAAGAACTGCTGAAATCATGAACAGTGCATGATCTGAACTTCTTGTACATAGTTTGCACCTTATTAAAGGCGCTCCCTACTGGTTTTACTTAAAGAAGGACTCTTTGTGAAGATACCACACTGGAACCTTTGCTGAGTATGGACTGGTAGCTTGAGAAGGCGTGCTACCTCATAGAGACTTGGTCCCCTCTTAAAGGGGATGTTCATTTGTTGCGCTTAAACGGTGATATTGCTTTAAGACTGGAAGCAATAATGTCTTGACAAAAGAAAGTGATGATAATGTTTACATGAGAAAGTTATATGTATTTAATTAGTTAATTGTGAAGAAATGCTGATGATGTTCTCTGAAAAGAAAAAGTGAAAGATAGAAGAAAGATGCAGTGGGCCCGTAGGGATAGACGTGATGTCCAGCATGCATGATAGAGAGAAAGATAATGAGAAGGCTTAATGTTCAATAGAAAATGTTTTAATAATGTTGATAGATAGTTAGGATAGAAGGTCAACCCTGAGTCCTCATAGGAGTCATGTAGAGATGGCTCAGTGCTCTTAAACTGAAAGTAATGTTATGTTCTATACTGTGTATAGTAGTGGAAAAGGCAGTAGGCCCGGGCTGAACGGGGCGGTCCTGTATAGAAAGGAGAGGCAGTAGGTCTGGTGCCGTTAGGACAGGCGGTCCTGCAGATTTAAAGAAGGAGAATGAAAAAGTTAAATTGCCTTATAATGTGATTATAGGAAGGTCTTTAGTGGATTCAGAGTGTATGTCCTTAAAGGCAATGTTAAATTATTGTTCAACAATTTTGCACTTAGTAGAATACCCGGTTGGGTAAGAAAAGTTAATTATAGCATGTTGCTATGATATTTTACCATGTTTGTAACGTTCAAGTGTCCTTACCTCCCATAAAGGGAAGCCTGTTCAAGTATACTTATTGTTATTGCACTCAACAAAACTGTATGTCTTTTTGCTAACTTGTATTGTTGTTTTCTTCCCAGTCCCGGAGTACTGTGTTTAACCAGGGGGGAGTGCAGCGCCCCAGAGTCCTGGTCGTTGCAGTACTGTGGCTCCGCCACTATGGGGAGCTATGGTGCGTCTGATGGCACTGAAGGAGTTCATCGGATCAGGTATCACAGACACCAATACATTTCACAGCCGGGCCTCCGGGGGGAGCTAAGGGTGCTATTCATTAGGCCACTCCCCACCATAGTGGGTAAACTGGGGGTCAGGCAGGAAGTTAGATCAGAAAGCTGACTGGGTTGGAACCAGGCAACACCTTGTGGCAGAGGGTGTTGTGGGGGGAAGATACAGTAGGGTCTCTGTCAGGGGTGGGATCCTGACAGAGGCTTGGCAACTTGAACGAACGTAACGGGACCGTGCCTGCTCCGGGTAGCGGCGGTGCCCAAGGAAGGACTAGAAGAGAGATAGATTGTGCTGAGTGAGAAACGAGATCACGCAAAGGAGAAATACCAGTAGGAGTCGTGCTGTAAAACCGAAGCAACATCCTATTGAGGCGCACTACCGGTGGCCGGAACGCCGAGGGAGTATCATAACATTCAGCTTCAAGCAATACTCCAAACAGTGGCAGGACAGTCAGTCTAAGGCGGGCTGTCTAACTCATATCACCTATGCAGTCTTGGGGGGCAACTTGTGGAGAGGGGCGACTCTAGGGTCCCGGAAGAGCTCCGAGCCTACCCGTCAAACGGGTGCCGTCCCAACCAGAACATCAGGGAGGGACGGGGGGATTAGCAGAACATCATCTAATCGAGTTGTGAGGGAACTTAAGAAACAGACACAACAGTTGTGGGGGACTTTCCGTAAGCACAGCAGGGAAGGACCACAACACATAGCGCTAGAAGGAAGGCACCGATTTCCACCTGTGAAGAGAACTCTGGAGGTGCCATTGGACCGGCCGGACTTGCGCAGCCTGGTGAACCGTATTCCGGACTGAGGACTCAGAGATCTTCAGTAAAGAGGTAAAGAGACTGCAACCTGGTGTCCTCGTTATTTACTGCACCGCACCACTACAGCGTCACCACCATCATCCATATCTATTATTCACTGAGCGCCCCACGGCAGGGTCACGGACCGGGGCCTAGCCGCCGTGACAACCCCAGAGCAGAGACTCAGAGGCCCGGTACCGGGTACCCCTCGGCCCTGCGGCGGTGGGGGCGCTACACATACTCCCTCCTAATGGGAACAATTTTGTCAAGAGGCCCTCAAGTACGTCTACTGAAATGGTTATTGGACTACATGTTCTAAAATGGTTCAGTACCAAAGGGCCATTGTTTCAGAATTATTTAAAAAATTCCCATCTGAAAACGCTGGCGCCAGATGTCACTGTGCGTTGGAAAACCAAGGAGTACAGGCAAGAAAGGCACAACTCCAATCCAGCAGTGGTAGGGCAACACTGACAAAGTTCTGGGACAGTTTTCTCAGACCCTTCCATCTCCCTGGCCAAGAGGCGCAGGGTAATGTTACAAGGAATGGAATGTTTAGGAAGATGGTGAGGGGGTACCTTGCTGACCGTACCAACGTCCTCTGTGATTCCTCTGTGCCTTTTAAATATTGGGTATCCAAGCTGGACATGTGGCATGAACTGTCTCTCTATGCTTTGGAGGTCCTGGCCTGCCCTGCCGCTAGCATTTTGTCAGAGCGGGTTTTTAGTGCCGCTGGTGGAATTGTAACAGATAAGCGCATTCATCTGTCAAATGAAAATGCAGACAGGCAGACTCTTATAAAAATTAACAAGGGCTGGATTGGGCATGACTTCTCTACACCACCAAATGACAGCGAAACATAACCTCCAATACAGTGTCTTTTTGGGAGGTGTATTCCCATTCACCTCTTCACACCCACACATGGGTATACGCTTCCTGATTTTGGCAATTCCGTGTCCTCCTCCTCCTTCTCCTCATCCTCATCACCCACCACCACTAGAATGCCAGGGTGATCTTGTTCTGTGATGCTACAGCCAGTCTATCTTTTCTAGGGTGTCTATGAGGCCCGTAAAAAATGTTTTAAATATGTAACCCCATGGGGAAATGTTTGTCAGCCCATGCACTTAGTGTATGGACGTTATAAGTATAGGAGACCCACTACATTAAATTGAGAAAACATTCATAGGAGGACATCCTCCACGTCTCTTCAGACACCTCCACTAGAACACGAGGGTGAAGGTGTTCCGTGATGCAGCAGTCACTCTAATTTTTAATAACGGTGTTTATGATGCCTGTAAAGAATTTAAAAAGAAAGTGGACCCCCCCAAAGTGAAATGTTTGTCAACCCTTACACTTAGTGTTTGGGCATTCCAAGTATAGGTGAAGCGCTCCTTTGTAATGTGAACATTTTTTTATGAGACCCTCCTCCATATTTCTTCCAAGGGGGATTGTGGTGCATGCAAATTACAGCTAGGCCTTGCATACAGTTCATAGACAAGATTTATGGTAATAAAAAAAAATAATGGGTACTTTTGTTTCATCTGGCCATCCACTACGTGGTTTCAATGGGTTATTGGAGTGCATGCAACATTTCTGCAGGGCAGGCCTTGCATTCACTGCATAAGCGATCAGTATGAGAGACACACTTTTTTCTAATGGGAAAAATTTTGTCCTGAGGCCCTCAAGTACACCTGCTGACACAGTTATGGGGCTGTATGTAACATTGATGCAAGCCAGGTCTTGCATTCAATGCATAACCAAACAGTATGGAAGACACACTTTCTTCTAATGAGAACAATTTTGTCATTATGCCCTCAAGTATGTCTGCTGAAAGGGTTATTGGGGTGCATGTAACTTTGGGGCATGGGAGGCCTTGCATTACATGCATAAGCAGACAGTATGGGAGACACACTTTCTTCTAATGGGAACAATTTTGTCATGAGGCCCTCAAGTACGTCTGCTGAAACGGTTATTGGGGTGCATGTAACTTTGGGGCAGGCCAGGCCTTGCATTCAATGTATAAGCAAACAGTATGGGAGACATACTTTCTACTAATAGGAACAATTTTGTCAAGATGCCCTCAAGTACGTTTGCTGAAACAGTTATTGAACTGCATGTAACTTTGGGGCAGGCCAGGCCTTGCATTCAATGCAACATTTTTTAAGGAGGACCTCCTGTACATCTTGTGAAAGGGGTATTGGGGTGCGTTCTATTTTTGGCAGCCCAGCCACTCACTGCATAGGCAATAACAGTATAGGAGACCCACTGTTTAATGGCCCTTTAAGAAGATTAATGCTGATGCCCCTCTAAAAATAGGTTCTGTGACATTAAGAGTCCCTCCTTCATAAATGAATCAAGATGTGTCTCCTTGTGTGTCACACAACACATGGCCAGCTAGGGTTGTCAAATGATACAATGACATTTCCCAGTGAATGCATTTGTATTGGTTGAAAGCAATGCTAAAGTTGAAAAACGTATCAAAAACACTGCGTGTGAACGTAGCTCAAGTGGTGGAGGAACATTTTTGTTTGGGGTTAGTTATTTTGCCTCATATACAAGTCATTACCCTGGAAAGGATGTTCCTTAACATGTTTCCCAGCAAAATCCATTTTGGTTTCGTTTTTGTATGTTTTTTGGTGCGCCTGTTAAAATGGCATGAAACTGTGACATTGTTTAAAGCTGTGACCTGGTAGGCAGAAATGCTTCCAGGGACATTTGCCATGATGTTCCTGTGTCATTTGAGCAGTGTTTCCATCATTTTCAGATGTTTTTAGACCTTAAAAGGACCCCTGGGGGATCACCGTAAAAATGTTTGGGTCTCCCAAACGCTTACATTGGGCTCGTTGTTGTGTCTGAGTACCCGAGTATTACAAATAGTTCAACTCAAGCAACTAGCACCAGAGCATTTTAGTGCTTGCTCTTCACTAGTGCGTACCCAGATTGTAGGTTGGTGTCCCCCAGGGCCTGGCTCAGCCCTGACACGCATTTCGCTGTAGCTTTTTCTCTGTCCATGCATATCTAGTTTGCATGTGACTACATGTATGTGTCCACCTGCTCCCAGCGCCAGTGAATCCTGTCAGTACCCAGACTTGAACCCCAAGCCTGATCAATCACGGGACAACCCCTTTAATGTAGTTGGCATGCTCCGGAAACATATAATTTATATACCCTAAGGATTTGTTCCCACGGTCAGGAAACGCTGCAGGTTGGACGCTGCGTACATCAGCAGCATCCAACCCACAGGGTACAGATATTACAGCATAGTGGATGGGATTTGAAGAAATCCCATCTCTACCATGCGTCCTGAGATGCCTCCGGCTGCCCTGCGGAAACGGACATGCGGCGCATCTTTCGAGACTGCAGCATGTCAATTTATCTTGTGGAGTTGCTCAGTCTCTCCAAGAAAAAAGTCCCATCCAATGTATTGGGCATGGTGATTCTGCATCAATGAACACATGCGGAATCACCTGTGTTCAAAAGCTGGCAGCGCGTTGGACAGAGCGGACATGTGCTGCATCCAAAGCGCTGCCGGTTCCTGACCGTGGGAACATACCCTAACAGTTTGTCTTTGGAGTAAGGGAGGAAACTAGAGTATTAGAAGTAAACCCACGTAAACACAGGGAGAACATGCAAACACACAGAACAGCAGTGGTGCAAAGCAACAGTGCTAACCACTGAGCCACAATGCTGCCCAGATTGTTTGGGGTATATTTTCAGATTATTACCAACTTTAGGCCACATGGTGCATTTTAAACACCCATCCAATTGTTTCCCAATGGTTTTGCTTTATGTTTTATTCTTGATATTAATGGATGAATTGCAGGATGACAAGGTCATCCTAATTATCCTAATATATCCTGCCCAAGATACTGTGTATTGCAGTGTATTGCCTAGATAATCAAGAGATTGCAGTTTAAAGTCATTTAAGTAGACTACCTAAAAAATAATTTTTTAAAAACTACTGTAAATATATATACTACTCAAAAAATAAAGTGAACACTTAAAAAACACAACTTAATGCCAAGTAAGTCACACTTCTATGAAATTATCCAGTCCAGTTATGATTCAAAGCAACACCGATTGTGAGTCAGTTTCTCTCTGCTGTTGTGCAAACGGAACAGACAACAGGTAGAAGTGATAGGCAATTAGCATGACAACCCTTATAAATGAGTGGTTCTGCAGGGGGCTGCTGTTTTCGTCACTTTTGCATTTTGTCATTGCTCTCACCCCTTGAGGTACTGTACAATAGCATGAGGCGATGTCCACAACCAACAGAGTTGCTCAGGTAGTGCAGCTTATCCAGGATGGCACATCACTGCAACCTATGTCTGTCAGCATAGTGTACAGAGAATGGAGCAGTTACCCGGGGACAGGCCAATACACCAGGAGTCGTGGAAGGGGCCATAGGAGGGCAACAACCCAGCAGCAGGACTGCTACATCCTCCTATGTGCAAGGAGGAACAGGAGGAACAGTGCCAGAGCCCTGCAAAATGACCACCAGCAGGCCACTAACATCCATATGTCTTCTTAATACTAGCAGTCCCAGAGAGGGGTCATTTAACATTTCTACCTTTGGAACCCAGAGACGGGTCGAATGACCTGAAGCATTATAGCTAACATCCTCTAATCACCGTCTTTTGCTCTGTAATTAAGGCCATTACTGTCGCACCACAGGAGGTTGTTGTTTTCCATTGAGTTTAGCCATTTAGTTTCTAGTTAGTTCTATTCAGTTTATTGTATTTGATAATATAAAGACTATACATATTGTATTTAGTTTAGTTTTATTTGAGCAAAAAAGCACTGAAACAATTAATCATTTTTTTACATATTTTAAATAGAGAATTAGAAATTTTAGAGCAAGGTACAGCTGTGAGTAATGACCAGAAGCATTTGTGTCTAAGGCCTCAAGCACACTAGCGAAAAAAAATTGCGCGAAAATCGCACAAGAGGACTGAAATTTCAGTGTGAAAAATATACAAAAGAACAACAATTTGTTTCCATGCTTTTTATTTTTGTTATAAAAATAGTAAACAAAATACAAGGAATAAAACAATGCCACACATATTTACAATAGGCTGCAGTGGGGGGCTGCGTGTGTGTGTGCGAGTGGCATGTCCTTCTTGTTTGACTAGCATTTCAGCACTCACTCAGCAGTCTGCACTGTTGGAACATACCTGGCACTACCTGGGTATGTGCCTGGTACATTTGCCACACGTGTATTTGTACCAGTCAACACATCTCTCAGCTGCACAATTGTTTGTGCATCAATGGTTGACCTGACACTTCGCCCTTTTGCCAGGGCTGGGTGTGGAAGGTTGTTGCCGAAGGAGTTTCTCCTTGCGTGCCTTCTTTTCAGTCACATGAGAGCAACCTAACTCTTTTGCAAGCTCAACCAGGAAGCCCACCCGTCTCTCCTGCATCCCAGTGCATGCCTGATAAAGAACATGAGCATTCAGTGCTGCCATGTCAATCATGTTGTAGAACATGGCAAATGGCCATCTCCGTGTTCCTGCACGCATGCTGTACTCCCGCACCATTTGGTCCATTACATCCACACCGCACTTTGTGTGGTTGTATTGTGTGACCGTGTTTGGCTTCCTTTTGTTGGTATCCTCAGTCTCAACCACGCTGTGCTTGCTGCTGAGAATGTAGATGGCCTTCTTTCGTTTGCTGCTGAGAATGTAGATGGCCTTCTTTCGTTTGGGTGCATACACTGTCAGTGTGGCACCAGTGGTTGAAAACACCTGAGTGGTGAATTCAGTGCAGTCCATCTGTCTAGCGGATTGAGGAATTTCCCGGCGACTCTTGTTGGCTGTGCCGAGGATAGTGGTTTTCCGGCTAAGCAGTCGTTGTGCAAGTGACAATGATGTAAAGAAATTGTCCGTGGTTACAGTTCTGCCCTTGTCCATGAATGGTTCCATCAGCCTCATCACTACAGTTTCGGACAGTCTCTCCCAGGTGGGACGACTGGGATCCTTGCCAAGATATGGGAGGACATTATAGATGTACTTTGATTTCAAGTCACCAGCCACCCAAAACTTGATGCCAAACTTGTATGGTTTTGTTGCAATGTATTGCAGAAAACAGCAGCGAGTCTTTGACGGGAAATGCTGCTCATCAATAGTGATGTGTCAACCAGGGTTGTAGGAAACGATGCAGTTGGTGACAAACGATCTCCACACATTGGAGATTGCAGCAAACTTATCTGTGTCCACTCACTCACTGCGTGTGAACATGTCATCAAAGCGTAGGTGTTGCATTATGTCTTGGAAGCGTTTTCTGGTCATAGTTGCAATGATCCTTGGGTTTGCCAGGTCTGCTGACCAGCTGTCACATAGTGATGGAACCTTGGTCACCCCCCGCAAGATAATGACTGAAATAAATGCCATTAGTTCCGGGAGACTCATGAACCAATCCACCTGCTCCGTGTGACATGCATGTTGAGTAGTCCATTCTTGAATGCTATGAAGCATGTCAAGAGTGATAAAACAGAGGAAGCTCTGAAGGCGACTCCGGACACTTCGTCTGGCCTTAGCACTTGGCTCTCCATCTGTAGGGTCCGGTTCTATTGGGGTAAAATGGAGACGTTTCCCCACTTGTACTTCAAGCCACACTGTGCCGTCTTTTGCGGTCTCTGTTGGCTCACTCGCCAACCGAGCTCTCTTTTTTGGTAGAGGAGTCTCCGCATCTGCAAGATAAATCATTTCAAATTAACATTTTGTTTTGGTTCTAAAGGCTAGGTTCACATTTGAGAGAATTTCAGTTCCCTGCGAATCCAGCAGGGAACTTAGAAATTTTCTCAGCCTCCACATGTTCCCCGCATGCAGGAGAGCAGGGAACGTGGTCCCTAGCAACCCACTGTGTTTACTGGATACCAGCTACACAGTGGGCTGCGGGGAGTGCGATTCGCACCCCGGCATCCCCCCGCACAGAGAACTCCTCAAGATGCGTTCGCTGGGGAGGGGGGATGCGGGGGTGCGAATCGCACTCCCCGCAGCTGACTGTGTAGCTGGTAACCAGTAAACACAGCGGGTTGCTAGGGACCGCGTTCCCCGCTCTCCCACATGTGGGGAACATGCGGAGGCTAAGAAAATTTCTAAGTTTCTAATTTCTAAGCTGGATTCGCAGGGAACTGAAATTCTCTCAAATGTGAACCTAGCCTAAAAAAGATAGTCAGGAAATAAAAATAGGTAATTTGAAAAATCTAGCCTGAAGACAGCTCAGAGTCTGAATCTGGTTGAAGGACTAGGTCTTCTCCATCTGAGTCAGAAGGGTTGGTGTTGCTCAGGATCAGTTCCAATGCCTGTTGAATGGTGTGCCTTCTCTGCATTTTGTTTCTTGTGAACAAAATAGGTGAAGCAGTTACCTATTTATCCCCCACAGCACAAAAGGCTGCATGCAAATTTGCTAAGGTGTTAGCAACCTTATGCATATCCCCTGCACAAAAATGCAGCTGGGGGGTGGGCAGACACACTCAGGAGCAGCTTACATTCTTTTGTTTACACTCTCTTACAAGACCTTTGTTGAGGTGGATCAACACAATTGCCCTCTGCAGATTCCTCAGGCAATGGCCACATTTACAAATGAAAGGATGCTAATTGAAGCCATCAGAGTTGTCAATTTGGACTAAAGGTACCTTCACACGAAACGACTTTGTAACGATATCGCTAGCGATCTGTGACGTTGCAGCGTCCTGGCTAGCGATATCGTTTAGTTTGACACGCAGCAGCGATCAGGATCCTGCTGTGATGTCGCTGGTCGCTGAATAAAGTTCAGAACTTTATTTGGTCGTCCGATCGCCGTGTATCGTTGTGTTTGACAGCAAAAGCAACGATACCAGCGATATTTTACACTGGTAACCAGGGTAAACATCGGGTTACTAAGCGCAGGGCCGCGCTTAGTAACCCGATGTTTACCCTGGTTACCAGTGTAAAATGTAAAAAAAACAAACAGTACATACTTACATTCGCATCCCCCGCCGTCTGCTTCCCACACTGACTGAGCGCCGCAAAGTGAAAGTGAAAGCACAGCACAGCGGTGACGTCACCGCTGTGCCCTGCTACTGCCGGCGCTCAGTCAGTCAGTCAGTGCAGGAAGCGGACGCCGGGGGACGCGAATGTAAGTATGTACTGTTTGTTTTTTTTACATTTTACGCTGGTAACCAGGGTAAACATCGGGTTACTAAGCGCGGCCCTGCGCTTAGCAACCCGATGTTTACCCTGGTTACCCGGGGACCTCGGCATCGTTGGTCGCTGGAGAGCGGTCTGTGTGACAGCTCTCCAGCGATCAAACAGCGACGCTGCAGCGATCGGCATCGTTGTCGCTATCGCTGCAGCGTCGTTTCGTGTGAAGGTACCTTTAGGGTCATTTGACCCTCTTTCAGGACTTCAGGGGGATCTTGACATTTCTGGGACTTCTAGTGTTAAACTGAAAGACTCAATGAAGGTGGTATGAGGGTTCGACATCCACAAGTGAGCATTGTGCTTACAGCCCAACAAGGTGCAGGGCAGTTAGCATTTGCCAAGAAACAACAAGATTGGCAGTTTTGAGATAGGTTCTCTGTGCTCTTCCCGGATGAAAACAGGTTCACACTGAGCACATGTGACATACGTGACAAAGTCTGAAGATGCCGTGGAGTATGTTCTGCTGCCTGCAACGTCCTCCAGCATGATCGGCTTGGCATTGTGTGGTGGGGAGGTATTTCTTTGGAGGGTCGCACAGCCTTCCATGTGCTAGCCAGTGGTACCCTTACTGCCATTAGGTTTCTGGATGAGATCCTCAGACCCATTGTGAGACCATATGCAGGTGCAGTGTGTCCATGATTGCTTCTCATGAATGACAATGCTAGGCCTCGTGTGGTGAAGTGTATCAGCAGCTCCTGCATGATGAAGGCATTGATGCTATTGCCTGGTTTCCTGAATCCAATCAAGCACATCTGGGACATCATGTCTCATTTCATCCACCAACGCCAATTTGCATTGTGCCACAGACTGCTCAGAAGTTGACTGATGCTTTAATCCAGCTCTGGGAGGAATTGCCTCAGGAGAACATCCGCCACCTCATATACAGTGCCTTGCGAAAGTATTCGACTCCCTGGAACTTTTCAACCTTTTCCCACATATCATGCTTCAAACATAAAGATACCAAATGTAAATTTTTGGTGAAGAATCAACAACAAGTGGAACACAATTGTGAAGTTGAATGAAATTTATTGGTTATTTTAAATTTTTTAGGAAATTCAAAAACTGAAAAGTGGGGTGTGCAATATTATTCAGCCCCTTTACTTTCAGTGCAGCAAACTCACTCCAGAAGTTCATTGTGGATCTCTGAATTATTATTATTTATTATTATTATTTATTTATATAGCACCATTGATTCCATGGTGTTGTACATGAGAATGGGTTACATAGAAGTTACAGATATCACTTACAGTAAACAAACTAACAATGACAGACTGATACAAAGGGGCGAGGACCCTGCCCTTGCGGGCTCACATTCTACTGAATGAACCAATGTTGTGCTAAATGCCTAATGATGATAAATAAAATCCCCCTGTGTGTAATCAAGTCTCCATATAAATGCACTTGCTCTGTGATAGTCTCAGGGCTCTGTTTGAAGCACAGAGAGCATCAAGAAGACCAAGGAACACAACAGGCAGGTCCGTGATACTGTTGTGGAGAAGTTTAAAGCCAGATTTGGATACAAAATTATTTCCAAAAGTTGAAACATCCCAAGGAGCACTGTGCAAGCGATCATATTGAAATGGAAGGAGTATCATTCCACTGCAAATCTACCAAGACCCCGCCGTCCCTCTAAACTTTCATCTTAAACAAGGAGAAGACTGACCAGAGATGCAGCCAAGAGGCCCACGATCACTCTGGATGAACTGCAGAGATCTACAGCTGAAGTAGTACAGTCTGTCCATAGGACAACAATCAGTCGAACACTGTACAAATCTGGCCTTTATGGAAGAGTGGTAAGAAGAAAGCCATTTCTCAAAGATATCCATAAAAAGTGTCATGTAAAGTTTGCAACAAGGCACCTGGGAGACACACCAAACGTGTGGAAGAAGGTGCTCTGGTCAGATAAAACCAAAATCGAACGTTTTGGCAACAATGCCAAACGATATGTTTGGCGTAAAGGCAACAGCTCATCACACTGAACACACCATCCCCGCTGTCAAACATGATGGTGGCAGCATCATGGTTTTGGCCTGCTTTACTTCAGCAAGGACAGGGAAAATGGTTAAAATTGATGGGAAGATGGATGGAGCCAAATACAGGACCATTCTTGAAGAAAACCTGTTGGAGTCTGCAAAAGACCTGAGACTGGGACAGAGATTTGTCTTCCAACAAGACAATGATCCCAAACATAAAGCAAAATCTACAATGGATTGGTTCATAAATAAAAGTATCCAGGTGTTAGAATGGCCAAGTCAAAGTCCAGACCTCAATCCTCTCGAGAATCTGTGGAAAGAGCTGAAAACTGCTGTTCACAAATGATCTCCATCTGACCTCACTGAGCTCAAGCTGTTTGACAAGGAAGAATGGGCAAGAATTTCAGTCTCTCGATGTACAAAACTGATAGGGACATACCCTAAGCGACTTGCAGCTGTAATAGCAGCAACAGGTGGCGCAACAAAGTATTAAGTTAAAGGGGCCGAATAATATTGCACACCCCACTTTTCAGTTTTTGAATTTCCCCCAAAAATTAAAATAGCCAATAAATTTCATTCAACTTCACAATTGTGTTCCATTTGTTGTTGATTCTTCACCAAAAATGTACATTTGGTATATTTATGTTTGAAGCATGATATGTGGGAAAAGGTTGAAAAGTTCCAGGGAGCCTAATACTTTCACAATGCAATATATACAGTACAGACCAAAAGTTTGGACACACCTTCTCATTTAAAGATTTTTCTGTATTTTCATGACTATGAAAATTGTACATTCACACTGAAGGCATCAAAACTATGAATTAACACATGTGGAATTAGATACTTACCAAAAAAGTGTGAAACAACTAAAATTATGTGTTATATTCTAGGTTCTTCAAAGTAGCCACCTTTTGCTTTGATGACTGCTTTGCACACTCTTGGCATTCTCTTGATGAGCTTCAAGAGGTAGTCACTGGGAATGGTCTTCCAACAATCTTGAAGGAGTTCCCAGACATGCTTAGCACTTGTTGGCCCTTTTGCCTTCACTCTGCGGTCCAGTTCACCCCAAAAGATCTCGATTGGGTTCATGTCTGGTGACTGTGGAGGTCAGGTCATCTGGCGTAGCACCCCATCACTCTCCTTCTTGGTCTAATAGCCCTTACACAGCCTGGAGGTATGGTTGATCATTGTCCTGTTGAAAAATAAATGATGGTCCAACTAAACGCAAACCAGATGGAATAGCATGCCGCTGCAAGATGCTGTGGTAACCAAGCTGGTTCAGTATGCCTTCAATTTTGAATAAATCCACAACAGTGACACCAGCAAAGTACCCCCACACCATCACACCTACTCCTTCATGGTGGGAACCAGTCATGTAGAGTCCATCCGTTCACCTTTTCTGCGTCGCACAAAGACACGGTGGTTGGAACTAATGATCTCAAATTTGGACTCATCAGACCAAAGCACAGATTTCCACTGGTCTAATGTCCATTCCTTGTGTTCTTTAGCCCAAACAAGTCTCTTCTGCTTGTTTCCTGACCTTAGCAGTGGTTTCCCAGCAGCTATTTTACCATGAAGGCCTGCTGCACAAAGCCTCCTCTTAACAGTTGTTGTAGAGATGTGTCTGCTGCTGGAACTCTGTGTGGCATTGACCTGGTCTCTAATCTGAGCTGCTGTTAACCTGCGATTTCTGAGGCTGGTGACTCGGATAACCTTATCATCAGAAGCAGAGGTGACTCTTGGTCTTCCTTTCCTGGGGCTGTCCTCGCGGGAGCCAATTTCTTTGTAGCGCTTGATGGTTTTTGCCATTGCACTTGGGGACACTTTCAATGTTTTCCCAATTTTTCAGACTAACTGACCTTTGTTTCTTAAAGTAATGATGGCTAGTGTTGAGCATTCCGATACCGCAAGTATCGGGTATCGGCCGATACTTGCGGTATCGGAATTCCGATACCGAGTTCCGATATTTTTGTGATATCGGAAATCGGAATCGGAAGTGTGCGGTGCATATGGTTCCCAGGGTCTGGAGGAGAGGAGACTCTCCTTCAGGCCCTTGGATCCATATTCATGTAAAAAATAAATAATAAAAATAAAAAATATTGATATACTCACCCCTGCGGTGGCCCCTGCTCTTAGCGGTGCCTCCGTTCCTAAGAATGCAGGGGTGAAGGACCTTCGATGACGTCGCGGCTTGTGATTGGTCGCGTGAGCGGTCACATGAGCGGTCACGCGACCAATCACAAGCCGCGACATCATCGAAGGTCCTTCACCCTGCATTCTTAGGAACGGAGGCACCGCTAAGAGCAGGGGCCGCCGGAGGGGTGAGTATATCAATATTTTTTATTTTTATTCTTTATTTTATACATGAATATGGATCCCAGGGCCTGAAGGAGAGTTTCCTCTCCTTCAGACCCTGGGAACCATTCCGATACTTTGTGTCCCATTGATATGCATTGGTAACGGGTATCGTATCGGCGATATCCGATATTTTTTGGATATCGGCCGATCCAATCCGATACCGATACCTTTGCATATCAGAAGGTATCGCTCAACACTAATGATGGCCACTCATTTTTCTTTACTTAGCCGTTTTTTTCTTGCCATAATACAAATTCTAACAGTCTATTCAGTAGGACTATCAGCTGTGTATCCACCAGACTTCTGCACAACACAACTGATGGTCTCAACCCCATTTACAAGGCAAGAAATCTCACTTATTAAACCTGACAGGGCACACCTGTGAAGTGAAAACCATTTCTGGTGACTACCTCTTGAAGCTCATCAAGAGAATGCCAAGAGTGTTCAAAGAAGTCATCAAAGCAAAAGGTGGCTACTTTGAAGCACCTAGAATATAAGACAAAATTTCAGTTGTTTCACACTTTTTTGGTAAGTATATAATTCCACATGTGTTAATTGTTAATCTGGCAAAAATTAAGAGACCACCACATCAAAACCCTGTCATGGGCAGCCCAAACTGCAGACCTGAACCCCATTGAAAGCCTCTGGAATATAATCAAAAGGATGATTGTTAGTCACAAGTAGTGTTGAGCATTCCGATACCGCAAGTATCGGGTATCGGCCGATATTTGCTGTATCGGAATTCCGATACCGAGATCCGATATTTTTGTGGTATCGGGTATCGGTATCGAAACAACATTAATGTGTAAAATAAAGAATTAAAATAAAAAATATTGCTATACTCACCTCTCCGACGCAGCCTGGACCTCACCGAGGGAACCGGCAGCGTTCTTTGCTTAAAATGCGCGCTTTTCCTTCCTTCCGTGACGTCACGGCTTCTGATTGGTCGCGTGCCGCCCATGTGGCCGCGACGCGACCAATCACAGCAAGCCGTGACGTAATTTTCAGGTCCTTCTAGGCATTCAGTATTTTAAAATTGCGTTCCGGCTTTGTGATTGGTCGCGTCGCGGTCACATGGGCGACGCGACCAATCACAAGCTGTGACGTCACGGGAGGCAGGAAAAGCGCGCATTTTAAAATGCGCGTGTCCAGCCTCCCGTGACGTCACGGCTTGTGATTGGTCGCATCGCCCATGTGACCGCGACGCGACCAATCACAAGCCAGAACGTAATTTTAAAATCCTGAAGGACCTGAAATTACGTCACGGCTTGCTGTGATTGGTCGTGTCGCGGTCACATGGGCGGCACGCGACCAATCACAAGCCGGGACTTCACGTAAGGAAGGAAACGCGCAAATTTTAAGCAAACAACGCTGCCGGTTCTCTCGGTGAGGTCCAGGCTGCGTCGGAGAGGTGAGTATAGCAATATTTTTTATTTTAATTCTTTCTTTTACACATTAATATGGATCCCAGGGCCTGAAGGAGAGTTTCCTCTCCTTCAGACCCTGGGAACCATCAGGAATACCGTCCGATACTTGAGTCCCATTGACTTGTATTGGTATCGGGTATCGGTATCGGATTGGATCCGATACTTTGCCGGTATCGGCCGATACTTTCCGATACCGATACTTTCAAGTATCGGACGGTATCGCTCAACACTAGTCACAAGCCATCAAACAAAGAAGAACTGCTTAAATTTCTGCGCCAGGAGCAGTGTGAAAGATTGGTGGAAAGCTTGCCAAGACACATGAAAGCTGTGATTAAAAATCATGGTTATTCCACAAAATATTGGTTTCTGAACTCTTACTGAGTTAAAACATTAGTATTGTTGTTTCTAAATGATTATGAACACGATTTATTTGCATTATTTCAGATCTGAAAGCACGAGGGGGGGGAGGTTCTAATTTTGACCATTTCCCCTTTTCAGAAAAAAAATACAAAATGTATTGCTTGGAAATTCAGAGACATGTTGTCAGTAGTATAGAATGCATGAAAAATTAATATTTTACTCAAAAATATACTTATAAAGAGAAAAATCAGACAAACTGAACATTTTGCATCGGTCCCTTAACTTTTGCCAAAGCTTTGTGCATATATATATGTATATATATATATATATATATATATATATATATATATATATATATATGTACATATATATATATATATATATATATATACATATACTGTATGTAGATTGTAAGATTGTAGTAGCTGTATAACTGTTGTATACTGTTAAGAGTTGTGAAGGAGCACAAAGTCGCTCACTCCATCCCTTACCCCAGCAGGCCACAGGTATTAGAAATATTGGTCTTGTAATAAATCTTGCTTTCCTCCATCCAGGGTAATATTAGTAATCTATCCCAGCTGGTGCTTGGGGACAGGGACAGCATGGGCCTGTGTGATTTCAAATGCCAGGGCTGAATTTCTGCCCCAGTCCGTACCTGGCAGTGACCCACAAAGTTCAAACACAAAAGTCTCTTTTAATGTGTTTCCTCACAGCATTAAAGACGGGGGCAGGAGTAGGGCGCAGCTATATGGAGGCCCCCCATGACTGCATTGTCCGGAAGGTTTTTCAAATAAATATGAAGGGTTGTGATAGGTGGATGGTAGCGGGGGGAGGAGCTTTAACGAGGAGGGATCTGGGGTGTAGGGAAAAGTGCGGGAAAACCACCATTCCATTCCATATTTACGGAGGAAGCAGACGTACCTGATGGAGTCGGCGGAAGCGTTGATGGCCCGGCTGCAGGAGGTGGCTCAGTCCAGGAGGGGAGGTTGGCTTGAAGCCCAGCTGTCCTCCATAATCGGCGTGGCAGAACGATCGGGAGTGAGCGCAAGGGGCAGGAGGACCAGGCCCCCGGAAAGACTTTCGCCTGAAGTGGCGGCGCGTGGCAGGCGCAGGCTCTGGAGCCCCTCCAGGGACTCTGCGGGCGGTGAGTGCAGCGGCTCAGCCCCCCCCCCGCTGTACCCGCTCCAGCAGGAATCCTTCCAACCGGCCTGCATGCGCCTGTCGATGAGTGCAGTACACCGCTGCTGCTGCAGTGAGCGCCGGACCGGAAGTGTGGCCTGAGCAAGCCAGGCAGCACACAGCCGGCGCCCTCATTGAATCCACCTGGTCCCCAGCGCACAGAGGGCAGTCAGCAGCAGCATGTGGAGGTACACAGCCAGGACCGGCACCGGCTGCAAGGAGGAGTCCGGATCCACCACCTGCGGCAGGTACCCCCGGCGCAGCTCCCTCCAGGGTGCCTGCCGGGCTCAACACCAGGTGCTGACAAGCAGCAGGCAGGCAGCAGCAGGGAGCCCCCCGGCTGCCTGTATCCAGTGTGCAGCATAGGGATGATGGAGAGGCAGGCAGCAGTGTCGAGCTGCCTGCCGGTCAGCGAGGGAGGGTTTATGACTGGGCTGGCCCGTCCGGGTCTGCGCATCAAGACTGGTCCAGGTCACCTGCAAGGTCTGCAGCGTGGAGAGCTTCACGCACCCGGACCCCCTCTGGAGATGAGGAGGCCGGGGGAAATGGCCGTGGACAAAGAAGTTTGTCGGTTCAACAGTATCAACACGCTCGGGTCCCCCCTGGTGATGAGGAGGCCAGGGGAGCGGGCCTGGGGCAGAGAGGACTGGCGGTGCAGCGGTCTAAATACGCTCGGGTCCCCCTGGTGATGAGAAGGCCAGGGGCGTGGGCCTGGGGCAGAGTGGTCTGGTGGTGCAGCGGTCTCAAAACGCTCTGGTCCCCCCCTGGTGACGAGGAGGCCAGGGGCGTGGGCCTGGGGCAGCATAACATGGAGGAGTTGGCATCCAGCAGCGATCGTCGCGGAGGGATGGAGCAGCGGGGATCTGGAGGTTCAGCTGACGGGGACACAGCACCGGCACAGCTGAGTGAGTATGATTCCATGTCTTGTTTGTTGCCTGCAGGGGCCAGGTTGCAGGAGGCTAGGGGGGGCCAGGTGGTAGTGAGTGAGGAGCGGCAGCAGGGTGGGTCTATTGTGGTGGAGAAGCAAGGCCTGCAGGATATATTGCATAGTATGTCACAAATTCTGCGGAGATTAGATGGCGGGGCGGCAACTGGGGTCGTTTCGTCACCAATTGGGGCATGGATGACAGGGCAGGGGGTAGAGCCCCAGTCGGGAAGTGTATTGTTGAGTCCTGGTCGAGTGGCGGAGGTCGCATCCTCAGGTGTATCGGTTTTGGACAGAAAAGGAAAAAGGGGATGCGGTTAAATTAGATGACAGAGCGAAAGGGGAAGTTTACGTGTGCTTTGAAGGGCATTTGGGAGCTCATTAGAAGAAGGAGGTAAAAAAG
The DNA here is from genome assembly GCF_051348905.1 of Ranitomeya variabilis. Lineage (NCBI taxonomy): Eukaryota > Metazoa > Chordata > Amphibia > Anura > Dendrobatidae > Ranitomeya > Ranitomeya variabilis. Next base: position 244,349,575 of record NC_135237.1, on the reverse strand, counting down.
AAGATTTGGCGGGATGAGTACGTGGAAATTTTTTCCCTTCTCCCTTTGGAAAAGTTTAATTTAGATAAAGGAAAAAAGATGATAGCAAAAAGGAGGAGGAAGAAAAGCGGAGGTGGAGATTAATTCCGCAGACATTTGTAAATTGGTTGCAGGCATTTGCAATATTGGCGAGTGTGGTGGGGGACAAGTCGCATGAGAATTGCTCGGGATTGTTTTGTTATTTGGACTCAATTGGGGAAGCGCATCGTACCTATGGTGGTCAGACATGGCTGCGGTATGATGAGCAGTTTAGGCAGAGGAAGGCGGTGAGGCGGGAAATTAGGTGGGACCAGAAGGATATAGGGCTCTGGTTGAAGGTTATGGCCCCAGCCAGGCATGGGCAGTCCTTTCACGGGGGTGAAGGTGGTGGCAACCAGCAGTCGGGACACGGAAGCGATAGTCAGGGGGCACAGGGATCACAGGAAAAATCCGGAACATGCTGGCAGTTTAATGATGGCCAGTTTAAGTACGGGAATATCTGTAAGTTCAAGCATGTGTGTTCCCATTGTAATGGAAGCTCCCATGGGGCCTCAAAATGTTTCAAGAAAGGGAAAGGAAAGCCATCACTGGGTGCCAGTCAAGGGGGAGAGCCCAGTGAGACTTCAAGAGATGGCCCCTTTTCTAAATAGGTACCCAGATCAGGTGAAGGCTGGTGTTATTTTTCATGGTTTTGCGGACGGTTTTAGGATTCCCCCCCCCCCCCGGTCACGAGGTTCCTTTCTCGATTAAGAATTTGCGGTTGGCAATGTTGCATGCCGAGGTTGTTGATGTTAAGCTTAAAAAAGAGGTGGAGCTGGGTAGGATGGCAGGTCCGTTTTTGCATCCGCCAAACCTGGCTTTGCTGGAATTGTTCCCTATTGTTGTGGTGGTTTCCATTTGGGGGGGAATGTTCGCTAACAAGAGGGTTCGTTTTCATTGTGACAATATGAGCGTGGTGTCGGTGATTAACAGTTTATCGGCTTCGTCCCCTCCTGTGATTAAGTTGATGAGGGAGCTGGTTCTCAGGTGCTTGGAGCTGAATGCTTGTATTTCTGCGGTTCATGTGCCAGGTGTCCAGAATTCAATAACGGATGCATTGTCTCGTTTTCAGTGGGAGCATTTTCAGGAATTGGCGCCGGACGCGGAGGTCTCGGGAGAGGAATGCCCTTTGCATCTTTGGAACGTGATTATGGATGAGCAGGACGGTTGATTGAGGAGTCTGTTACAAGCCAAACCTGGTCATCATACGAAGCCTCGTGGCGGGTATGGCAAAGTTGGGTGTCTTGTTGGGTGTCCGAAGAAGATACGATGTTAGTGGTGTTATTTTTAATTGGCAAGGCAGCCAAAGTAGGTTGGTCAATTTCTAAAGTGAATAAATTCGTGGCTGGACTTGCTTTTGCTTTTAAGTTGCAGGGGTTGGCGGACGTGACAAAAATTTTTTTGGTTATACAGGCACTAAGGGGTTTTAGGAGAGGTAATCAGACGCTTGACAGGCGTCGTCCAATTTCGTTCAGCCTTTTGGAACGGTTGGGCGAAGTTTTAGAGATTATTTGTTGTTCCAATTTTGAGTTGGCGTCGTTTAGACTTGCCTTTTCTTTAGCCTTTTTTGGGGCCATGCGCGTTGGTGAGCTTGTGTCAAGCTCCAGGGACAGGGCAGGTGGTTTGTTGGCAGAGGATGTAGATTTTTGGACGGGGGGTATTGTTTTTTTGGATTCGGCGTTCGAAGACTGACCAGTTTGGAAGAGGAAAACGTGTGGTGTTGGGGAGTGTTAACGGGTCATTGATGTGCCCGAGAGGGTGTCTGGAAGCATATTGGCTCTTGTGTTCAGGTAGAGTAGGCCCTTTGTTGTGTCTTGCGTTGGGGCATTTCTGTCTCGTTTTCAGTTTATTGCAGTATTGAAAAGGGGTTTGCAGGAGTTGGGCCTTCCCCCGGATATGTTCGGGTCGCATTCCTTTAGGATCGGGGCCGCATCAGAAGCTGATAGTTTGGGTTTAGGTGCGGATGCAATACGGAGAATTGGTAGGTGGACTTCGGATCGCTACTTAAGTTAGGTTCATCATTAATTATCGGGTGGCGTGTCATGATATTGTGTTGAAGTTGATTGTTTTCATGTATCTTGTTGCAGGTGGTTCCCCCTATTTAGCCTCGATCTTCGGACATTCGTTCGTGCATTGGGGGGCACTGCGTGCCGATGTCAGGCCGGACGGTAGGCAACTGAGTTTTAGTAGGCAGCAAGTGGTCATTCGTTGGTTGGGATTTAGGGGGATGGTTTAGAGTAGGGTCCTTTCTGAATTTTCCAGGGCAGTTCGTTTGGATAGACAGCCTGACATTTTGGTCATGCATATGGGGGGAATAATTTGGGGGTAAGGCCGGTTAGAGAATTAATCAGAGATTTACGGTTTGATTTCTTGAGGTTGTGGATATCATTTCCGGGAGTGTTGACCGTGTGGTCGGATATTGTGCCTAGGAAGCGGTGGATGGTAGCTAGATCTTTGATGGGGATTAACAGAGATAGGGTAAAATTAAACAGGGCAGTATCGGGTTTTGTTTCCAGAAATGGGGGTATCAGTGTTAGGCATTTTGAATTGGAATCGGGGGTCGGTAATTACTGGTTGGAGGATGGAGTTCATTTAAATGCGATTGGGATCGATTTGTGGACATTGGCTTTACAAGAGGGTGTGGAAAGAGCATTGGTGGCGTTGGGGCACTCACGAGCCTGAGGTGGTCAGGGCTGTTCGTGGTTGGTGGGGGGGTGGGGGTTCTTGGAGTTGACGCTGATTGGTAGGGAGAAGGAATTGTAACATAATTACAGGCAATTGAAATTGGTGTGGGGTTTGATCTGGCATTTGGTATGGGCTCTGGACGGGGTTTTACCCTGGGAGCTTTTGGTTTATTCTCTTCCCGGAACTGGATGTGCGGTGCCCTCGAGCTGGTGATGTACGGCTGAGGGTAACATGGTGGTCGATCTTCATTTTTGGGGTTTTGCCAGATCTTTCAGCTCCAAGAACCCTCCCCTCGTATTTATATACTGATTGTATTATTGTTTATGTTATTGTTTTGTTAATAAAAGTTGGCCGCTGTGGCCAAAATTATCCAAAGAACATAATGTTTGTGTTTTTATTCAAGGAATGGGTCGGGACAGTATGTCGGGGTTTGTTGGTATTTAGGTTTACGCCCGAAGGAAAACCGTATTCGGCATACGCGGTCAAGACGGGGCAGGAGTAGGGCGCAGCTATATGCAGGCCCCCCATGACTGCATTTGGCTGGGAGATTTTTCAAATAAATACCGTATTCGGCATATGCGGTCAAGACCAATTCACAAAAATGCATATGACTTCAGTGTATATTATCAGTATTCAGTTTACACCAGTTCATAGCAATACATATCATATGGCTTTAGATTGCGATCCGTAAACAGGCCAGACTTCCCTTGTCCAGTTTCCCTGAGCGTCCGCACGCCATATTGCAGTCTCCATACACAGCCTCATATGTTGCAGACACTACACATGCCAGCCTTCCTCTGACTAGTTCTCGTGGGTGTCCTGCATCGCTGTATCACAGTCTCTTACAGTCTCTTTACTCACACAGCTGTACACAGTCCAGGATATCCTCCGGATAGCAGCCGGGCACCATATCCACCTGTTTGCAATCATTACACATGCTAGTCCTCTTTCGGGCACAGGACATCCACCTCCGGGCACAGGACTTGTACACATCTGAGACCAGTACCATGGACGACTTGCATCACTGTTTATCGTGCGGGTGGCAGGCTATTCAGCTGCCCTGGGTGCTTGCTCCGCTGTGCTTGCTCCGCCTGTGCCTCCATGCACTTAGCCAGCACTCTCCAGACCTCTGCTCTGCACAGCAGCACACACCAGACTGACACTGACGTGCACCTCGCTCGCACACCTGACACCTGACACACCCATACCTCTTACTGCAGGGCTTTTAACACACACAAAACCTGTGGCTATCAGCCACATGGAAAACCTGGAATGGAAATCTGTGACTCCCATGCACACCAATGGACTTCATCAGTCTGCATGCACATTCTGGGGAGCACAAACAGTGCCCCCTAGCTGTAACAGAGGCCACAGCCTCACTATATATATATATATGTATATATATATATATATATATTTATACACTGCTCAAAAAAATAAAGGGTACACGTAAAGAACAGAGTATAACTGCAAGTAAGTAAGTAAATCAAACTTCTGTGTGATCAAACTGTCCACTTAGGAAGCAACACTGTTTGACAATCAATTTCACATGCTGTTGTGCAAATGGAATAGATAACAGATGGAAATTATTGGCAATTATCAAGACACACTCAATAAAGGAGTGGTTCTGCAGGTGGGGACCCCAGACCACATATCGGTACAAAGGCTTTTTGGCTGATGTTTTGGCCACTTTTGAATGTTGGTTGTGCTTTCACACTCGTGGTAGCATGAGACAAACTCTACAACCCACACAAGTGGCTCAGGTAGTGCAGCTCATCCAGGATGGCACATCAATGTGAGCTGTGGCAAGAAGGTTTGCTGTGTCTGTCAGCGTTGTGTGCAGAGGTTGGAGGCGCTACCAGGACACAGGCCAGTACACCAGGAGACGTGAAGGGGCCATAGGAGGGCAAAAACCCAGCAGCAGGACCGCTATGTCAGCCTTTGTCAAGGAGGAACAGGAGGAGCACTGCCAGAGCCCTGCAAAATGACCTCCAGAAGGCCACAAATGTGCATGTGTCTGCGCAAATGGTTAGAAACTGACTCCATCTGAGTTCCTGATATCCACAGATGGGGGTTGTGCTCACAGCCCAACACCGTGCAGGATGATTGGCATTTGCCACAGAACACCAGAATTGGCAAATTCGCCACTGGCACCCTGTGCTCTTCACAGATGAAAGCAGGTTCACAACGAGCACATGTGACAGAGTTTGGAGATGCCTTGGAGAGCGATCTGCTGGCTGCAACATCCTTCAGCATGACCACTTTGGCAGTGGGTCAGTAATGGTGTAGGGTGGCATTTCTTTGGAGGGCCGCACAGCCCTCCATGTGCTCACCAAAGGTAGCCTGACTGCCATTAGGTACCGAGATGAGATCCTCAGACCATATGTTGTGAGACCATATGCTGGTGCAGTTGGCCCTGGGTTCCTCCTAATGCAGAACAATGCCAAGACCTCATGTGGCTGGAGTGTGTCAGCAGTTCCTGCAAGATGAAGGCATTGAAGCTATAGACTGGCCAGCCCGTTCCACAGACCTGAATCCGATTGAACACATCTGAGACATCATGTCTTGCACCATCCACCAATTTCAAGTTGCACCACAGACTGTCCAGGAGTTGGCGGATGTTTTAGTCTAGGTCTGCGAGGAGCTCCCTCAGGAGACCATCCACCGCCTCATCAGGAGCATGCCCAGGCGTTGTAGGGAGGTCGTACAGGCACATAGAGACAACACACACACACAACTGAACATAATTTCCTTGTCTTGAGGCATTTCAACTGAAGTTGGATGAGCCTGTAATTCGATTTTCCACTTTGATTTTGAGTATCATTCCAAATCCAGACCTCCATGGGATATTCATTTTGATTTATATTGTTCATTTTTATGTTTTATTGTTCTCAGCACATTCCACTATGTAATGAATAAAGATTTGCAACTGAAATATTTCATTCAGTGATATCTAGGATGTGGTATTTTAGTGTTCCCTTTATTTTTTTGAGCAGTGTATATATATATATTTTTTTTTTCAAAAATAAAAAGGAAATATGTAATCTTTAACTTTAGCCCTTTCAGAGATCATTTCATCTTCAACTTGCTTAACTGTTCAAAATAACAGTAATTTTAACCAGGGGTGCCCAAACTTTTACATGCCTCTGTATAATTGTTTTTTTCTTATGCTGACATGGCAAAATTTGATTGGCTGATTAGTACAAGCTTCTGATGTTGTTATAGCCTGTTAGACTCTGCCATGTCATTATGATTAGTGTTGGCGAGCACTGATGTGGCATAATCTGGTTGGCTGTTTAACACAAACCTCCAGTGACATTATAGCCTATAGAAGAGTGCCACTCATTATATGAGTATTATGATATTATGGTTATCATTGGTGGGCGCTTTGTGATAGTCATGCCATTGGTTGCTTGTCATCCAACCAGTGGATAAGGGACACGTCATTGTGATGTTCGTCTATGACATGCACCACTATCATTCCTGCGTGCTGATCGTATGGATCATACTATTGGTGAGTGGATCTTCTAATATGTATGGTTTTTATCATTGTTGGACAAACTTTAATATACATGACTAACATGTGTCTACATTCATCTAGCAGAACACTAGATGTAAAAACACAATCATAGGCTATACATTGGGGCCGTGTCTGGCTCAGCGCCATTTATGGTATTGTTCCGTAACCTGATGAAACATGCTTCAGTGCCGATGCTTCAGTGAAACATGTTGAGGGGACATGTGCAGCATGTTTGAATTTTATGCTGGATGGAGAACTACAATTTCCAATGACTCTAAGCAAGGCTGCGGAGTGGAGCAGGGACTGCATTTTAACCCCTTCATGACCCAGCCTATTTTGACCTTAATGACCTGGCCATTTTTTGCAATTCTGACCAGTGTTCCTTTAAGAGGTAATAACTCAGGAACGCTTCAACGGATCTTAGAGATTCTGAAATTGTTTTTTCGTGACATATTGGGCTTCATGTTAGTAGTAAATTTTGGTCGATAATTTTTGTATTTATTTGTGAAAAAAACGGAAATTTGGAAAAATTTAGAAAATTTCGCAATTTTCAAATTTTGAATTTTTATTCTGTTAAACCAGAGAGCTATGTGACACAATATAGTTATTAAATAACATTTCCCACATGTCTACTTTACATCAGCACAATTTTGGAAACAACATTTTTTTGTTAGGAAGTTATAACGGTTAAAATTTGACCAGCGATTTCTCATTTTTACAACAAAATTTACAAAACCATTTTTTTTAGGGACCAACTCACATTTGAAGTCAGTTTGAGGGCTCTGTGTGGTGGAAAATACCCAAATGTGACACCATTCTAAAAACTTCACCCCTCAAGGTGCTCAAAACCACATTCAAGAAGCTTATTAACCCTTCAGGTGCTTCACAGGAGCAGAAGCAATGTGGAAGGAAAAAATGAACATTTAACTTTTTAGTCACAAAAATGATATTTAGCCACAATTTCTTTATTTTCCCAAGTGTAAAAGGAGAAAGTGGACCCCAAAAGTTGTTGTGAAATTTGTCCTGAGTACACTGAAACCCCATATGTGGGGCGGAACCACTGTTTGGGCGCACGGCAGGGCTCGGAACGGAAGGAGCGCCATTTGACTTTTTGAATGAAAAATTGGCTCCAATCTTTAGCGGACACCATGTCACATTTGGAGAGCTCCTGTGTGCCTAAAGATTGGAGCTCCCCACAAATGACCCCATTTTGGAAACTAGACACCCAAGGAATTTATCGAGATGCATAGTGAGCACTTTTAACCCCCAGGTGCTTCACAAATTGATCTGTAAAAGTGAAAAAGTACTTTTTTTTCACACAAAAAATTTTTAGCCTCATTTTTTTCATTTTCACATGGGCAACAGGATAAAATGGATCCAAAAATTTGTTTGCCAATTTTTCCTGAGTACATCGATACCTCATATGTGGTCATAAACTACTGTTTTGGCGCACGGCAGGGCTCGGAAGGGAAGGAGCGCCATTTGACTTTTTGAATGTAAAATTAGCTCCAATCGTTAGCGGACACCATGTCGCATTTGGAGAGCTCCTGTGTGCCTAAACATTGGAGCTCCCCCACAAGTGACCCCATTTTGGAAACTAGACCTCCAAAGAAATTAATCTAGATGTGTGTTGAGCACTTTTTACCCCCAAGTGCTTCACAGATGTTTATAACGCAGAGCCGTGAAAATAAAAAATCTTTTATTTTCCTCAAAAAATGATTTTTTTAGTCCGCAATTTTTTATTTTCACAAGGGTGACAGGAGAAATTGAACACCAAAGGTTATTTTCCAGTTTGTCCTGAGTATGCTGGTACCCCATATGTGGGGGTAAACCCCCACACATCGGGGCTCGGAAGGGAAGTAGTGACGTTTTGAAATGCAGACTTTGATGGAATGGTCTGCGGGCGTCATGTTGCGTTTGCAGAGCCCCTGATGTGCCTAAACAGTAGAAACCCCTCACATATGACCCCATTTTGGAAACTAGACCCCCCAAGGAAATTATCTAGATGTGTGGTGAGCAGTTTGAACCCCCAAGTGCTTCACAGAATTTTATAACGTATAGCCATGAAAATAAAAAATCATTTTTTTCCCCTCAAAAATAAATTTTTAGCCCCCAAATTTTTATTTTCCCAAGGGTAACAGGAGACATTAGACCTCCAAAGAGGTTGTGCAATTTTTCCTGAGTACACTTATGCCCCATATGTTTGGGTAAACTACTGTTTGGGCGCACGTTGGGGCTCAGAAGGGAGGGAACACCATGTGACTTTTTGAACACAAGATTGGCTGGAATCAATGGTGGCGCCATGTTTGGGACCCACTGATGTGACTAAGCAGTGGAAACCCCTCAATTCTAACTCAAACACTAACCCAACACACCCCTAACCCTAATCCCAACCCTAACCATAACCCTAATCACAACCCTAACCCCAACACACCCCTAAACCTAATCCCAACCCTAAACATAACCCTAACTACAACCCTAACCCCAACACACCACTAACCCTAATCCTAACCCTAACCATAACCCTAACCTCAAGCCTAACCCTAACCCCAACACACACCTAACCCTAATCTTAACCCTAATTCCAACCCCAACCCTAATCCCAACCCTAACTCTAATTCCAACCATAACCCTAAGACTATGTGCTCACGTTGCAGATTCGTGTGCGGATTTTTCTGCACCATTTTTTTAAAATCCGCAGGTAAAATGCTTCGCATTTTACCTGCAGATTTTCTGCAGATTTCCTGCATTTTTTATGCAGATTTCACCTCCGGTTTTACACCTGCGGATTCCTATAGAGGAGCAGGTGTAAAACGCTGCGGAATCCACACAAAGAATTGACATGCTGCAGAAAATACAATGCAGCATTTCTGGCCAGTATTTTCTGCATCATGGGCACTGCAGATTTGGTTTTCCATAATTTTACATGGTACTGTACACCACAAAATCCACTGTAGATCCACAGCCAAATCTACACCTTGTGCACATACCCCAATTCCAACCGTAACTCTAATTCCAATCCTAACCCTAATTCTAACCCTAACTCTATTTTTAACCATAATTCTAACCCTAACCCTAATTCTAACCCTAATCCCTAACCCTAATTCTAACCCTAACCCTAATTCTAACCCTAACCCTAATTCTAAGCCTAACCCTAATTCTATCCCTAACCCTAGTGGAAAAATAAAATTAAATATATTTTCTTCATTTTATTATGTTCCCTACCTATGGGGATGATAAAGAGGGTTATTTACAATTTTTTTTATTTTGATCACTGTGATAGGGTCTATTACAGTGGTCAAAATGTACCTCGAATGAATGAATCTGCTGGCTGGCAGATGCGATGGGCACACTGTGCATGCGCCCGCCATTTTGGAAGATGGCGGCACCCATCGCTGAAGACAGATGGACACCGGGAGGGAAACCAGGACTCGGGAGGGGGACCAGACAGAGAGGACAGGACTGAGGGGAGAGGAGGGCAGATCGCGGTCTCCAGCCATGACCAATGATATTGCAGCATATTCCACTGAAACTGCCCTCACTAAAGTCTCTAATGATCTAATAACAGCTAAATCCAAAGGTCATTTCTCTCTGCTGATTCTCCTGGATCTCTCTGCCGCATTTGACACTGTGGATCATCAGCTCCTTCTCACTATGCTCCGCTCCATAGGCCTCAAGTACACAGCCCTCTTCTGGTTCTCCTCCTACCTCTCCTTCACTGTATCTTTTGCCGACTCCTCTTCCTCTCCTCGTCCCCGTACTATCGGGGTTCCGCGGGGCTCAGTCCTAGGCCCCCTCCTCTTTTCTCTATACACTGCCCCTATTGGACAAACAATCAGCAGATTTGGGTTCCAGTATCATCTCTATGCTGACGACACCCAATTATACACTTCTTCCCCTGACATCACCCCTACCCTAATACAAAATACCAAGGATTGTCTGCCTGCTGTTTCTAACATCATGTCCTCCCTCTATCTGAAACTAAATCTCTCCAAAACTGAACTTCTTGTGTTTCTCCCCTGTACTAACCTCACTCTGCCTAACATCAAAATTACCCTGGAGGGTTCAACCATAACTCCAAAGCAGCATGCCCGCTGTCTTGGGGTCATATTCGACACCGAACTTTCCTTTACTCCCTATATCAAATCACTCACTCGCTCTTGTCACCTGCATCTTAAAAACATCTCCAGAATCCGACCTCTTCTCACTTTTGAAACTGCTAAGACTCTTACTGTCGCTCTTATTCATTCCCGTCTGGACTACTGCAACTCTCTTCTGAATGGCCTCCCTCTTACCAAACTTTCCCCTCTCCAATCCATCTTGAATGCAGCAGCCAGAGTCATATTTCTGTCCAGCCACTTCACCGATGCCTCCATCTTGTGCCAGTCATTACACTGGCTACCCATTCCCTACAGGGTCCAGTATAAACTCATCTCTCTCACCCACAAAGCTCTCCACAGTTCTACACCGCCTTATATCTCCTCTCTCAGCTCTGTCTATTGCCCTACACGTGCCTTCCATTCTACAAATGACCTAAGACTAACATCCCCCGTAATCCGAACATCGCACCTCCATCTCCAAGACTTCTCTCGTGCTGCGCCAGCCCTCTGGAATGCACTTCCCCAGACAATCAGACTGATACCTAGCCCCGACCTATTCAAGCGCGCTTTGAAAACCCATCTCTTCAAACAAGCCTACCACATCAACTACTCAGTAAACTAACTTTGCCCTGTTCCCTACTTCCAAATATTATTCTGAATCAGCACCCTACTATTCATCTGTCTCCACACCCTCCATGCACATGATAACTGCACTTGATACTTGACTATTGCACTTAAACACATGGGCTGATGACTGGATCATGCAGCTTTATATGAAAATCCCTATTTTTTATAATTGCCTGACCCGAAATAACAAGCACTTTTCACCTATTGTGTCCCCCCATTTCCTTGTAGATTGTAAGCTTGCGAGCAGGGACCTCACTCCTAATGTCACTGTTTAACTGTCCTACCTTGTGTTGAATTTATTGTCTGTACATGTCCCCGCTTAATTGTAAAGTGCTGCGGAATATGTTGGCGCTATATAAATAAAAAAATATTATTATTATTATTATTATGGCTGGATTGTAACATTTCACCAAGTTTCATTGGTAAAATAGAGCCCACTGCAAAATGTTCAGTTTGTCTGATTTTTCTCTTTATATGTATATTTTTGAGTAAAATGTAAATTGTTCTTTTATTATATAAACTTCTGACAACATGTCTCTGAATTTCCAAGCAATACATTTTTTATTTTTTTTCCTGAAGAAGAGAAATGGTCAAAATAAAAAAACAGTGCTTTCTGACCTCAAATAATGCAAAGAAAACAAGTTCATAATCATTTAAAAACAACAATACTAATGTAAATCAGTAAGAGTTCAGAAATCAATATTTGTGGAATAGCCATGATTTTTAATCACAGCTTTCAAATGTCTTGGCATGCTTTCCACCAGTCTGTCACACTGCCTCTGGAGCAAAAATGTAAGCATTTCATCTTTGTTTGATGGCTTGTGACTATCCATCTTCCTCTTGATTACATTCCAGAGGTTTTCAATGGGGTTCAGGTCTGGAGATTGAGCTGCCCATGACAGGGTTTTGACGTGGTGGTCTCTTAATTTTTGCCAAAGCTGTATATGGATGGCCAGTACAAAATGCTGGCACATGACTTATTCCTTCCAAAGCCCATACTAAGGACCAGGGGGAACTCATTATGGCAGCTAAATAGGAAAGGGTTCTTTACAGTTAGAGCAGTCAGACTATGGAATGCCCTACCACACAATGGTACTAATGGCAGACACTAGAATAACTTACAAAAAAGAGCTGAATGATTTCCTCAATACACATAATTTTATGGGTTATAGTTAAATTAGTGACAAAATGTACAACTGGTGGAGAAAGATTGAACTTGATGGACCTAGGTCTTTTTTCAACCAATATAACTATGTACCTATGTAATGTTTGTCCATTTTCTATTGATGGTACCTGATGCTATTTTTTATACTGTATAAGAAGATAAGCAATTGCTACTGAAAATACACTGGAAAATGTACAATATGGATTATTTAAACCTATTTAACTTTGTTTAAAGTTGCAAGTACAATGCCTAAGGTTGTTCTACTCTGAGATTCTTATGTCATGTTCTTTTGATCACATGGAACTTTCCTGCTGATGTACCACCAAATGTCTTTTTTGCTGGGCCCCTTGTAAGTCACCAAAACTATTGTGGGAGTATAGGTGAATTTCATACCAATACTAGTTATACTGTTATATTAGAGTCATCGGAGAACACACATTTTTTTCAAACATCCTCTGACTTTGCATCCACATTGATTAAAACTACTTTGGACAAAATAGGTTATGAGAATTAACTTAAAGAGGAGGTGTCAGCAGGTTATAATGGCCAGTTCTCGCTCTTATTGTAGTTCCACTGCTCCAATGAATGTTCCATTTTCTTTGGGGGGTTTTTGCTTTTTTTTTTTTTTTTGCTTCTTTTTTTTGCTTTTTTTAAATCAACCAGAGAAATGGGCCTTTGTATTTAGTGCTAATTTTTGTTGTCTTTGTCAAGAGGGTGTGACTGAGAGGATTGTCTGGGAGCATGACCTTAGTCTGTACTTTATTATTAACCTGTGAGCAATGTTCACTTAAAAAAGACCATAAAAAGTATCACTAAATGAAATGTCAATATTTCTAAACCCATGTGGCAGATTTAAAGAAAATAAAAAATACTCAGGGGTTCTGCATGAATAAAATTAGAGGAAAAACTGGCCATCTGGTGACAGATCCTTTTAAAAATCTATATTAAGACCCATTCATCTTTCTACTAAAGTTAAGAAATTAAGATTTTATTATTCCAATGTCTCAAATTAATGTCTATATAATAATAGATGAAGAAGATTTGTTTTTAAATAAACCAAGTACAATACATTAGCGTCTCACAATACTTGCTTCCCACCAAGTTGTATGGATTAACAACACACATACACCCCACTTCAGAAGAGCTTCTGCACCAAAAAAAGTGGTATAAAAGCTTTGAAAAGTCACAACATTTTGGTGCAACTCGTAGTTTTGTGACATTTGTTGTTTTCTCAACAGTGTCTCACCAAAATGGGCAGAGCTGGGGTGGGGCGCAATGCCAGAGAATCTAAAAATAGCTTACTTGAATCTCGATTCTGATGATTAAATGTTTGCCTACAATTTGCAGATACCAATCATCCATAAAACGAATTGTCACTTTCTTGTGTAAGCTTGTGTATTTTGTTTTGCTCCAGCACTGAACATGTTAAGCTTCATTTAGAGCACAAAGAGATACTAGCCACTAAACTATTTTACTGCTATAAATAGGGAAGAGCAAAGGAACCACCTGTCTATCTATTGTCTCCATTCTCTCCTGTGAACGTGTGTCTGACCGCTTGTTCGGAATTGTTTGGATAACAATTCAGCTACGAAATGATGGGTATCTGATATTTTCATTGCAATTTAAGAACCGTACAGCTGCTGGAAGGTTTTCACAAGTTATGTGTGCTGTACGTTACCACACATTCTAAATAAACAGGACATATATTTTACAACAGCCAAGCAGCCTTTCTTTTGTGAAGACAAAACACTTATAAAAGAGGATCAGATGCTGATAACTAATTATATGGACAGTATTGTAGATAGATTAAAGCTCCAGAAAAGATAATAAGACATCCAAGTTCATAGGCAGTGATAATCAGCCCCTATGCACTGCACTGAAGGCTTCAACTGACACTGTGTGCCTCAAGATTGGCAACACTACCACAGCACCATCAAATATCGAAATTGTCAGAATACATTAACACTTCTAGAAATATTTTATTTATTATCTTAACCCCTTAGCAACCACCAATACGCTTTAAAACAGCATCCACTAAGGGTACTTATTCCCTCTTCGCCGTTTTAAAACGGAGATCGGAAATAAGGCTGTCTTTTTAATCACTGTGATACACCCTATCACGGTGATCAAAATAAAAAAAATAGTAAATCAAATCCCCCTTAGTCACCACTTTAGTTAAATAAAAATGATTTAAAAAGTTTTTGCTTTTTTTCCACTTTTTGCAGTTGGGGTTAAGGTTACGGTTAGGGCTGGGTTACGGTTAAGGCTGGGATTAAGGCTGTGTTAGGGTTAGGATTGAAGTTAGGGTTGTGTTGGGGTTAAGGGTGTGTTAGGATTAGGGGTGTAAGAGATAGGGCTGGGGGTAGGGTTAGGGCTGTGTTAGGGTTAGGGTTGTGTTGGGGTTAGGGTTGTGTTAGGGTTAGGGGTGTGTTAGAGATAGGGTTTGGGGTTTTTCAAAATTGTAAAAAATGACGATATGATGGCTAGTTTTGAACGCAAGTGCTCACTACTTGAGTGTGCATCTGGTGCTCAGGTATGCACGACGTATCGCAGATCCCTGCATGTTTTTTTTTTTTAGGTGTCTAACAGCCAAAAAACGTGCGGGGCAGGGACTCGAGCATGTCACTCGAGCACCTGCAATATTTGGTGCATATTATAGCACCCGATGCAAACTGTAGTAGCGAGCACTTGCGCTCATTACTAATGACGACATATTCAATATGACAACCTAGTGTTATCAAATTCTGTGTTATACCTGTGGGTTCAAAATGCTCACTATATCCCTGGATAAAATCCTTGAGGGGTGTGGTTTCCAAAATGGAGTCACTTGTGAGGGGTTTCCACTGTTTAGGCACATCAGGGGCTCTTCAAACGCAACATGGCGTCAGCAAATTTTACTTTGAAAAAGTTAAATGGTGCTCCTCCCCTTCCGAGCCCTGCCATGCTCTCAAACAGTAGACTTCCCCCACAAATAAGGTATCAGCGTATTCAGGAAAAATTTCACAACAAACTTTGTGGTCCATTTTCTCTTGTTACCCTTGTGAAAATATAAAAGTTTGGGTAAATTGTAAAGTAAATTGTTTTGTGAAAAAAATTAAATGTTCATTCTTTCCTCCCACATTGCTTCAATACCTGTGAAGCACCTGAAGGGTTAATAAACTTCTTGGATGTTGTTTTGAGCATCTTGAGGGGTGCAGCTTTTAGAATGGTGTCAATTAAGGGTACTTTCTGTCATATAGACCACTTAAAGTCACTTCAAATGTAATGTGGTCCCTAAAAAAAATGGTTCCATAAATTTTATTGGAAAAATAGGAACTTGAAGGTCAACCCTTCAAACTTCCTAACAAAAATAATTATGTTTCTAATATTGTACTGATGTTAAATATACATGTGGGAAATTTTATTTATTAAATATTTTGTGTTAAATGACTCTCTAATTCAAGGGCATAAGAATTAAAAGTTTGAAAATTGTGAGATTTTCCAAATTTTCACAAAATTTTAATTTTTTTCACAAACAAACAGTCATATCGAAGAAATTGTACCACTATCATGACGTCCAATATATTACTAAAACACTGTCTCAGAATGAGTAGGATATGTTGAAGTGTTCCAGAGTTGTAACCTAAAAAAGTGACACTGATCAAAGTTGTAAAATTTGTCTTGGTCATTAAGGTCAAAATTGGCTGTCATTAAGGGGTTAAATAACTGGGTTGCCTGATTTTATTTTAGTGATTTGACTGATATCACTATATATATATATATATATATATATATATATATATATATAAATCTCTCTCTATATACACTGCTCCAAAAAATAAACGGAACACTTGAACAACAGAATATAACTCCAAGTAAATCAAACTTCAGTGAAATCAAACTGTCCACTTAGGAAGCAACACTGTTTGACAATCAATTTCACATGCTGCTGTGCAAATGGAATAGACAATAGATGGAAATTATTGGCAATTATCAAGACACACTCAATAAAGGTGTGGTTCTGCAGGTGGGGACCACAGACCACATCTCAGTACCAATGCTTTCCTGATGTTTTGGTCACTTTTGTGGTTGTGCTTTCACACACGTGGTAGCATGAGACGGACTCTGCAACCCACACAAGTGGCTCAGGTAGTGAAGCTCATCCAGGATGGCACATCAATGCGAGCTGTGGCAAGAAGGTCTTCTGTGCCTGTCAGTGTCCAGAGGCTGGAGGCACTACCAGAAGACAGGTCAGTACACCAGGAGACATGGAGGGGTCATAGAAGGGCAACCACCCAGCAGCAGGACAGCTACGTCAGCCTTTGAGCAAGGAGGAGCACTGCCAGAGCCCTGCAAAATGACCTCCAGAAGGCCAGAAATGTTCTTGTGTCTGCACAAATGGTTAGAAACCGACTCCATGAGGATGGTCTGAGTGCCCGACGTTCACAGATGGGGGTTGTGCCCACAGCCCAACACAGCGCAGGATGCTTAGCATTTGCCACAGAACACCAGGATTGGCAAATTCTCCACTGGCTGTTGTGAACTCTGTTTTTGGGCTCCCTCTTGTGGTCACAACTGGTACTGTGTAGTGCTGTCTTTGGCTCCCTCTGGTGGTTCTTTGTGTCATTCTGCAGGTCTGAGGCTGATCAGCTGTCTCATCTTTTAGCTGGTTTCCTATTTAGTTCACCTGGACTCTCAGTTGTTGCCTGCTGTCAATGTCTTCAGTGCTATTTTGGAGCTCTCCTGCAGTCCTTCGTTATCAGTCTCTTTAAGAGAAGCTAAGTTTTGCTTGGTTCATTTTTTGACCATCTGTGGTCATATGTTTCTTGGTTTATTTTTGTTTCTTGTCCAGCTTGCTAATATGTGATTTCCTTGCTTGCTGGTAGCTCTAGAGGGCTGAGTTTCTCCCCTCACACCGTTAGTTGGTGTGGGGGTTCTTGTATTCTCAGCGTGGATATTTTGCATAGGGTTTTTTACTGACCGCACAGTTCCCTATCTGTCTTCTGCTATCTAGTATTAGCGGGCCTCATTTGCTGAATCTGTTTTCATTTCTACGTTTGTGTTTTCCCCTTACAGCACCGTTATTATTTGTTGGGGGCTTCCTATATCTTTGGGGTGATTTCTCTTGAGGCAAGTGAGGTCTTACTTTCCCTCCAGGAGTAGATAGTTTCTCAGGCTGCGTCGAGACGTCCAGGATTTTAGGCACGTTCACCGGCTACCTTTAGTGTGTTGGTTAGGATCAGGTTTGCGGTCAGTTCAGTTACCACTTCCCTAGAGCTCGTGTCTATGTTCATAAACTTAGCTAGTCCGTTTTGTGATCCTCAGCCACTAGGATCATAACAACTGGCGCCCTGTGCTCTTCACAGATGAAAGCAGGTTCACACTGAGCACATGTGACAGACGTGACGAGTCTGGAGACGCAGTGGAGAGCGATCTGATGACTGCAATATCCTTCAGCATGACAGTTTTTGCAGTGGGTCACTAATGGTGTGGGGTGGCATTTCTTTGCAGGGTCGCACAGCCCTCCATGTGCTCACCAGAGATAGCCTGACTGCCATTAGGAGATGAGATCCTCAGACCCCTTGTGAGACGATATGCTGGTGCGGTCGGCCCTTGCTTCCTCCTATTGCAGGACAATATCAGACCTCATGTAGCTGGAGTGTGTTAGCAGTTACTGCAAGATGAAGGCATTGAAGCTATGGACTGGCCTGCCCATTTCCCCGACCTGAATCTGATTGACCACATCTGGTACATCATGTCTTGCACCATCCACCAATGTCACATTGCACCACAGACTGTCCAGGAGTTTGCGAATGCTTTAGTCCAGGTCTGGGAGGAGATCCTTCAGGAGACCATCTGCCGCCTCATCAGGAGCATGCCAGGCATTGTAGGGAGATCATACAGGCACATGGAGGCCACACACACTACTGAGCATCATTTCCTTGTCTTGAGGCATTTCCACTGAAGTTGGATCAGCCTGTAACTTAATTTTCCACTTTGATTTTGAGCATCATTTCAATTCCAGACCTCCGTGGGATATTAGTTGTGAGTTACATTGATCATTTTTAGGTTTTACAGTCCTCAACATTCAACTATGTAATGAATAAAGATTTACAACTGGAATATTTCAATCAATGATATCTAGGATGTGGGATTTTAGTGTTCCTTTTATTTTTTTGAGCAGTGTATATATACACTCACTGGCCACTTTATTAGGTACACCTGTCCAACTTCTTGTTAACACTTAATTTCTAATCAGCCAATCACATGGCGGCAACTCAGTGCATTTAGGCATGTAGACATGGTCAAGACAATCTCCTGCAGTTCAAACCGAGCATCAGTATGGGGAAGAAAGGTGATTTGAGTTCCTTTGAACGTGGCATGGTTGTTGGTGCCAGAAGGGCTGGTCTGAGTATTTCAGAAACTGCTGATCTACTGGGATTTTCATGCACAACCATCTCTAGGGTTTACAGAGAATGGCCCGAAAAAGAAAAAAAATCCAGTGAGCGGCAGTTCTGTGGGCGGAAATGCCTTGTTGATGCCAGAGGTCAGAGGAGAATGGGCAGACTGGTTCGAGCTGATAGAAAGGCAACAGTGACTCAAATCGCCACCCGTTACAACCAAGGTAGGCCTAAGAGCATCTCTGAACGCACAGTGCGTCGAACTTTGAGGCAGATGGGCTACAGCAGCAGAAGACCATACCGGGTACCACTCCTTTCAGCTAAGAACAGGAAACTGAGGCTACAATTTGCACAAGCTCATCGAAATTGGACAGTAGAAGATTGGAAAAACGTTGCTTGGTCTGATGAGTCTCGATTTCTGCTGCGACATTCGGATGGTAGGGTCAGAATTTGGCGTAAACAACATGAAAGCATGGATCCATCCTGCCTTGTATGGAGCATCTTTGGGATGTGCAGCCGACAAATCTGCGGCAACTGTGTGATGCCATCATGTCAATATGGACCAAAATCTCTGAGGAATGCTTCCAGCACCTTGTTGAATCTATGCCACGAAGAATTGAGGCAGTTCTGAAGGCAAAAGGGGTCCAACCCGTTACTAGCATGGTGTACCTAATAAAGTGGCCGGTGAGTGTATATATATATATATATATATATATATATATATATATATATAAATAATATATTGTATATATTGTAGGGAAAGCTCTTTGGGTCCAAATCCCCCTTTTGGACTCCGCCCCTTTTAGGGCCACCAACCCCTTGTGGGCTACTTCTCCTTTAGGGCCACCACCCCCTTTAGGGACTCCACCCCCTTTTGGGCAACTACCCCCCTTTGGGACGCCACACCTTTTTTGGGATGCCCGGCCCCTTTTTGGCCAACCATAATTATTTGGGTCACCGCTGTTTTTGGGACTCCACCCCCTCTGGGGTACACCCTGTGGACTTCCCCACAGTACTCTCAAGCCCCAACAGTTCCACAGTATATATCTCTTTAGGTTGGCACTGGCCCTTTAAGAGTCTGCACGACCTAAGCCAGCACAATTTTTTTTTTCTTTCAATACTTCACCAGCTCCTGCTGGCACTGCTACAGCTCCTGCTGCAATCACAAATCTCTGGCACCTCCGGGTGCTGATCACAAGCTGCTGCTACCGCCACTGCAGCTCCTGCTGCTGCGGAACCTCTTGCTGCAACCGCGCTGCACAGCTCAACCGCAGACTTCGTGGACCCGCCGATCCACAGCAAGCCGCTTGTCACCTTTGTGGACCCGCCGATCCACAGCAAACTTCGTAACCCCGCCGAGTTACCGCCAGATGCCTTCAGTCTTCGTGGCCCCGCCGAGCCACAGCAAGTTGATCAGAGAAGGAAAAAAAATATATATGGACTCGCCGGTCCACAGCAAGCACACGTGCTTTATAGAAAAAACACAGTCTCTCACTGACCCCGGTCAGAATAACACAGACTCCGGTCTGTTACACACCCGGCTTTACAGCCCAAACACAATTTCTCACTGATCCCGACCAGCATAATACATGGTTTTCAGACCGTTACCCGTTGGCAACTTTTACGGGTTCCTGGACACCCCTCGGCCTCAGAGGTGCCCCGACGCAATGTCTCTCTTTTCCTTCCACTCTGACCCCGGTCAGTACACCACGGATCTCCATCCGTTACCTGTCATTGCCACACAGGTTCCCGGATCCCTCTTCTCCTCAGAGGTATCCCATAAACAGCAGTTCTCACTGACCCAGGTCAGTATTTACTCACGGTTGTCAAGACCATCCACTCCTCTGGCTCAGACCAGCCAGCGCTGCAACCTGTGCTCCTTGGATCATTGCCCGCATTCGAAACACCAATTGTAGGGATTAGGGTTGAGCGACTTTCATTTTTTTAAGATCGAGTAGGGTTTTGGGAAACCCGATTTTGTCCAGAGTCGAGTCGAGTGCAGTCGGCCGATTATCGCTAAAAATCGGGGATCGACCGAAACACGAAACCCAATGCAAGTCAATGGGGAAGCATAGTCGGCAGTGAGTGGAGGCCAGGAAAACACCTACAGTGCCCATTTTAATGCCAAAAACATCCATTCTTGTTTCTGAAGCTTGCCAATCTTAATTAACTGTATAATAATAGTTGGGCATAGGGAATTGGGGGAAAGTTGTGGGGGGAGTAGGGCTGGCTCAAGTTTTTCGTGGGCCCAGGAAATGCGGACTACGTCACGGCGGTGTTGCAGGGAAAGGTAAGTATTTAAAAGTTGCAAGTGCTGTGATCCTGAGCAAGCAGGGGGGGCCCACTCGTTCGCATTGCCACTGGCACAGGGCCCCTCAAAGTACGGCGGTGTGTTTGCATGGCGGGGGCGCCTCCCACCAGCAGCGACACTTTTGCGTACTCTGAGGGGCCCTGTGCCAGTGACGTCGCCAACGAGTATGCCCCCCCACCTGATGAAGGAACCTGCACTTTCATCTGCACCTTCCTCTTTGTCCCTGTGTAAGGTGGTATAACATGCGGGAAGGGGAACCTTACTTTCAGCAGGGACAGATTCTGGCTGTGTAGAGTACAAGGGGAATGTAGTGGTCTAGGTCAATGTACCAGCAGACTCATTTAGCAGTGGCTGGGCAATGGGCAGGATGAGGAGGAAACAGATATAGGGCCAAAGAATAAAGTAGGCTACATGCAGTTCAAAATTGGTAACAGGACTAAACAGGCGGCATTGCTTTGTTCAGTGGAGTAGCAAACCCAAGAGCAGCAGACACTGTTTCAAGGGCCTAACCACACTAGTAGGCCAAATGCAGTTTAATATCTGATAGTATAGGGCGAAAGCCAGAATGTGGAAGCTCAGCTTTGTTCAGTTGAGGACAACACCAGGGAGGGGCAGACACCTTTAGTAGGCCGGAAAAGCCTATTGCATTTTTTAAAATGGTAATTTGGAGCAGAAGGTTGAAGCTCAGCTTTATTTAGTTGAGGGCAACACCAGGGAGGGGCAGAAGCCGTTAGTAGGCCCTAACCACCATTTTTTTTTTTTTTAAAACCACTTAATGAGAGCCGGAAGGTTGAAGCTCAGCTTTATTTAGTTGAGGACAACACCAGGGAGGGGCAGAAGCCGTTAGTAGGCCCTAACCACCATTTTTTTTTTAAAACCACTTAATGAGAGCCGGAAGGTTGAAGCTCAGCTTTATTTAGTTGAGGACAACACCAGGGAGGGGCAGAAGCCGTTAGTAGGCCCTAACCACCATTTTTTTTTTTTTTAAAACCACTTAATGAGAGCCGGAAGGTTGAAGCTCAGCTTTATTTAGTTGAGGACAACACCAGGGAGGGGCAGAAGCCGTTAGTAGGCCCTAACCACCATTTTTTTTTTAAAACCACTTAATGAGAGCCGGAAGGTTGAAGCTCAGCTTTATTTAGTTGAGGACAACACCAGGGAGGGGCAGAAGCCGTTAGTAGGCCCTAACCACCATTTTTTTTTTTTTTAAAACCACTTAATGAGAGCCGGAAGGTTGAAGCTCAGCTTTATTTAGTTGAGGACAACACCAGGGAGGGGCAGAAGCCGTTAGTAGGCCCTAACCACCATTTTTTTTTTAAAACCACTTAATGAGAGCCGGAAGGTTGAAGCTCAGCTTTATTTAGTTGAGGACAACACCAGGGAGGGGCAGAAGCCGTTAGTAGGCCCTAACCACCATTTTTTTTTTAAAACCACTTAATGAGAGCCGGAAGGTTGAAGCTCAGCTTTATTTAGTTGAGGACAACACCAGGGAGGGGCAGAAGCCGTTAGTAGGCCCTAACCACCATTTTTTTTTTTTAAACCACATAATGAGAGCCGGAAGGTTGAAGCTCAGCTTTATTTAGTTGAGGACAACACCAGGGAGGGGCAGAAGCCGTTAGTAGGCCCTAACCACCATTTTTTTTTTTTAAACCACATAATGAGAGCCGGAAGGTTGAAGCTCAGCTTTATTTAGTTGAGGACAACACCAGGGAGGGGCAGAAGCCGTTAGTAGGCCCTAACCACCATTTTTTTTTTTTAAACCACATAATGAGAGCCGGAAGGTTGAAGCTCAGCTTTATTTAGTTGAGGACAACACCAGGGAGGGGCAGAAGCCGTTAGTAGGCCCTAACCACCATTTTTTTTTTTTTTAAAACCACTTAATGAGAGCCGGAAGGTTGAAGCTCAGCTTTATTTAGTTGAGGACAACACCAGGGAGGGGCAGAAGCCGTTAGTAGGCCCTAACCACCATTTTTTTTTAAAAACCACTTAATGAGAGCCGGAAGGTTGAAGCTCAGCTTTATTTAGTTGAGGACAACACCAGGGAGGGGCAGAAGCCGTTAGTAGGCCCTAACCAAAGTTGAAGGCCAAATGCAGTTTAATTTCTGATACTATAGGCCGAAAGCCAGAAGGTGGAAGTTCCGATTTAGACAGTGGAGGACAATTTGAATTAGGGACTGCAGACAGACTTAGTAGGCTGTCCCCTGTGGACCATGCATCCACCACATTAACCCATTGCGCCGTAATGGACACGTAATCTTCCGTGGCCATGCCTACAGGTCCATGCGTCTGTTGTCAGGTGCACCTTTGTACTCACAGATTGCCAGAGTGCATGGACAATGCGGTCTTCTACATGCTGGTGGAGGGTTGGGATGGCTTTTCTCGCAAAAGAAGTGTCGACTGGTTAGCTTGTAGCGTGGTACAGCGTAGTCCATCATGGCCTTATTAATAGTAAATAAAATATATAACTAGGCTCTATGAACTTTTAAATAGGTTCCAGGGGTACACGGGCAGCATTGGTGTGGTCAGTGGAGGAGTATTGCAAGTAGGGGCTGCAGACAGGCTATCAAAGGCCTAAAATAACAAACAGTAGGCAGTCATGGCAGTTTTACATCGGTTACATGGATACACAGGCAGGCACTCCAGGCAGCATTGTGCTCAGTGGAGGAGTCTTGCAAGTAGGGGCCGCAGACAGGCTATCAAAGGCCTAAAATAACAAACAGTAGGCAGTCATGGCAGTTTTACATCGGTTACATGGATACACAGGCAGGCACTCCAGGCAGCATTGTGGTCAGTGGAGGAGTATTGCAAGTAGGGGCCGCAGACAGGCTATCAAAGGCCTAAAATAACAAACAGTAGGCAGTCATGGCAGTTTTACATCGGTTACATGGATACACAGGCAGCTAGGTGGTGAGTGGAGGAGTATTTAAAGTAAGGACCGCAGACAGGCTATCAAAGGCCTAACATAACAAACAATAGGCTCATGGCAGTTTTACAGCGGTTACATGGATACACGGGCAGGCAGCTTGGTGGTGGTGAGTGGAGGAGTATTTAAAGTAGGGACCGCAGACAGGCTATCAAAGGCCTAACATAACAAACAATAGGCTCATGGCAGTTTTACAGCGGTTACATGGATACACAGGCAGGCAGCTTGGTGGTGAGTGGAGGAGTATTTAAAGTATGGACCGCAGACAGGCTTCGAAGGCCTAACACAATAAAATGGGCTGGCTGTAGGCACTTTAAAATTGGTTCCAGGGGTACACGGGCAGCAGTGGTCTGGTCAGTGGAGGACTAGTGGAAGTATGGACCGCAGACAGGCTTCGAAGGCCTAACACAATAAAATGGGCTGGCTGTAGGCACTTTAAAATTGGTTCCAGGGGTACACGGGCAGCAGTGGTCTGGTCAGTGGAGGACTAGTGGAAGGAGGGAGCGCAGAAAGGCTTCAAAGGCCTAAAATAACAAACAATAGGCTCATGGCAGTTTTACAGCGGTTACATGGATACACGGGCAGGCAGCTTGGTGGTCAGTGGAGGAGTAGGGACCGCAGACAGGCTATCAAAGGCCTAAAATAACAAACAATAGGCTCATGGCAGTTTTACAGCGGTTACATGGATACACGGGCAGGCAGCTTGGTGCTGAGTGGAGGAGTAGTGCAAGGAGTGTCTGTCCCAGTACTCCCAAAATATAAATAGATGTTAATGTCTCGCAAAACAACCAAAACAAAAAAAAAGATGGCATACTTAGGTACAGGGGTGGGCTCATCTGCTGTGTTTCTGACATAGTAATTTGGCAGTAACTATTTAATGGTGCCAATATAGGACACAGACACAGACTACTTTAAGTTGCATCATAGATGTCTACAAATTTGTATTGTCAGTGCCAGACATTGAATGATGTCAGCGAATAGACTAAAGATTGGTGGAGCTGTGCGACATAATTTTGCACGTAGTAGAGCCCAGTTTGAGCTGGGGTAGGGGGGAACTCTCTTGAGGCCGGCGGGACCGCCCCAGGGCCACTCATGTTACAACGGTGTGTCTGACGTTGGGTGCGCACCACCACCGCCAGAGACACTACATTGTACTATGAGGGACCCAGTAGCAATGCCGTCAACCAAAAGCGAGCACACCCACCTCTTCAGACAAACAGCAGTCTCACGGGTGCTTGCGCCAAGTCGCGATACCACGGCCCCGTGTGGGGAGTTTGGCCATTTAGGGAGGTGTAAACATGTCGTATGCTGTACAATCTGCAGCAGCAAATTAGACATTAGAAAAGTAATTCACAGGCAAGAGCTTTTCATAGGAAAGCTAGGTGTCGGCCGGGCAAGGTGGGGCAAAAGATTTTGAAATCCAGTTGTGGTTCATTTTAATGAATGTTAGATCGTCAACATTTTGGGTAGCCAGACGAGTCCTTTTTTCGGTTAATATTGACCCTGCAGCACTGAATACTCTTTCTGATAGGACACTTGCTGCCGGGCAAGCAAGCTCCTGCAATGCATATTCTGCCAATTCTGGCCAGGTGTCTAATTTGGAGGCCCAGTAATCAAATGGGAATGACGGTTGAGGGAGAACATCGATAAGGGATGAAAAATAGTTAGTAACCATACTGGACAAATGTTGTCTCCTGTCACTTTCAATTGATGCAGCAGTACCTGTCCTGTCTGCGGTCATAGCAAAATCACTCCACAACCTGGTCAGAAAACCCCTCTGTCCAACGCCACTTCTGATGTGTGCACCCCTAACACTCCTAGTCTGCTGCCCCCTGGAGCTCGTGTGAGAACGATCACGTGCGCTGTGTGCTGGGAATGCCTGAAGCAAACGGTCAACAAGAGTTGATTGTTTGGTTGCTAATATTAGTTCCAAGTTCTCATGTGGCATAATATTTTGCAATTTGCCTTTATAGCGTGGATCAAGGAGGCAGGCCAACCAGTAATCGTCATCGTTCATCATTTTCGTAATGCGTGTGTCCCTTTTTAGGATACGTAAGGCATAATCCGCCATGTGGGCCAAAGTTCCAGTTGTCAAATCTCCGGTTGTGATTGGTTGAGGGGCAGTTGCAGGCAAATCTACGTCACTTGTGTCCCTCAAAAAACCAGAACCCGGCCGTGACACGCAACCAATTTCCTGTGCCCCCGTGAAAGTTTCCGCATTAAAAATATACTCATCCCCATCATCCTCCTCGTCCTCCACCTCCTCTTCGCCCGCTACCTCGTCCTGTACACTGCCCTGACCAGACAATGGCTGACTGTCATCAAGGCTTCCCTCTTCCTCTGGTGCAGACGCCTGCTCCTTTATGTGCGTCAAACTTTGCATCAGCAGACGCATTAGGGGGATGCTCATGCTTATTACGGCGTTGTCTGCACTAACCAGCCGTGTGCATTCCTCAAAACACTGAAGGACTTGACACATGTCTTGTATCTTCGACCACTGCACACCTGACAACTCCATGTCTGCCATCCTACTGCCTGCCCGTGTATCCTCCCACAAATAAATAACAGCACGCCTCTGTTCGCACAGTCTCTGAAGCATGTGCAGTGTTGAGTTCCACCTTGTTGCAACGTCTATGATTAGGCGATGCTGGGGAAGGTTCAAAGACCGCTGATAGGTTTGCATACGGCTGGCGTGTACAGGCGAACGTCGGATATGTGAGCAAAGTGCACGCACTTTGAGGAGCAGGTCGGAGAACCCAGGATAAGTTTTCAATAAGCACTGCACCACCAGGTTTAAGGTGTGAGCCAGGCAAGGAATGTGTTTCAGTTGGGAAAGGGAGATGGCAGCCATGAAATTCCTTCCGTTATCACTCACTACCTTGCCTGCCTCAAGATCTACTGTGCCCAGCCACGACTGCGTTTCTTGTTGCAAGAACTCGGACAGAACTTCCGCGGTGTGTCTGTTGTCGCCCAAACACTTCATAGCCAATACAGCCTGCTGACGCTTGGCAGTAGCTGGCCCATAATGGGACAACTGGTGTGCAACAGTGTCATCTGCCGATGGAGTGGTTGGCCGACTGCGTTCTGTGGAAGAGCTGTAGCTTCTGCAGGAGGACGAGGAGGAGGAGGAGGGGGTGCGAACGCCTACAGCCAACTGTTTCCTAGACCGTGGGCTAGGCACAACTGTCCCTAAATTGATGTCGCCTGTGGACCCTGCATCCACCACATTCACCCAGTGTGCCGTGATGGACACATAACGTCCCTGGCCATGCCTACTGGTCCATGCATCTGTAGTCAGGTGCACCTTTGTACTCACAGATTGCCTGAGTGCATGGACGATGCGCTGTTTAACATGCTGGTGCAGGGCTGGGATGGCTTTTCTGGAAAAAAAGTGTCGACTGGGTAGCTCGTATCGTGGTTCAGCGTACTCCATCAGGGCTTTGAAAGCTTCGCTTTCAACTAACCGGTAGGGCATCATCTCTAACGAGATTAGTCTAGCTATGTGGGCGTTAAAACCCTGTGTACGCGGATGCGAGGATAAGTACTTCCTTTTTCTAACCAGAGTCTCATGTAGGGTGAGCTGGACTGGAGAGCTGTAGATCGTGGAACTTTCGGGTGTGCCGGTGGACATGGCAGACTGAGAGACGGTTGGAGACGGTATTGTTTCCGCCGGTGCCCTACATGCAATATTTCCTCCTACAAAACTGGTGATTCCCTGACCCTGACTGCTTTTGGCTGGCAAAGAAACCTGCACAGATACTGCCGGTGGTGCGGAAAATGGTGGCCTTACAGTGACGGAAGGGATGTTGCGTTGCTGACTAGCTTCATTGGCCGAGGGTGCTACAACCTTGAGGGACGTTTGGTAGTTAGTCCAGGCTTGAGAATGCATGGTGGTTAAGTGTCTATGCATGCAACTAGTATTTAGACTTTTCAGATTCTGACCTCTGCTTAAGCTAGTTGAACATTTTTGACAGATGACTTTGCGCTGATCAGTTGGATGTTGTTTAAAAAAATGCCAGACTGCACTCTTCCTAGACTCTGATCCCTTTTCAGGGATTGCAGACTGAGCTTTAACCGGATGGCAACGCTGTGCTCCAACAGGTTTTGGCTTTGACACGCGTTTTGGTCCAGATACGGGCCCGGCAGATGGAACCTGTTGCGATGTTGATGCCTGCTGCGGCCCCTCCTCCACCTCCGCTTCTGAACTACTGCCGCCTGCACCCTGTTCCCCCAATGGCTGCCAATCGGGGTCAATAACTGGGTCATCTATTACCTCCTCTTCGAGCTCGTGTGCAACTTCGTCTGTGTCACTGTGTCGGTCGGTGGTATAGCGTTCGTGGCGGGGCAACATAGTCTCATCAGGGTCTGATTGTGGATCTGTACCCTGAGAGGGCAATGTGGTGGTCTGAGTCAAAGGAGCAGCATAGTACTCTGGCTGTGGCTGTGCATCAGTGCACTCCATGTCAGAATATACTTGTAATGGGCATGGCCTGTTAAATGTTTCACTTTCTAAGCCAGGGACGGTATGTGTAAAGAGCTCCATGGAGTGACCCGTTGTGTCGCCTGCTGCATCCTTCTCTCTTGTTGTAGTTTTTGCTGAGGAGGACAAGGAAGCGACTTGTCCCTGACCGTGAACATCCACAAGCGACGCGCTGCTTTTACATTTACCAGTTTCGGAAGAGGAGGCAAAAGAGCTAGAGGCTGAGTCTGCAATGTAAGCCAAAACTTGCTGTTGCTGCTCCGCCTTTAAAAGCGGTTTTCCTACTCCCAGAAAAGAGAGCGTTCGAGGCCTTGTGTAGCCTGACGACGAAACTGGCTCCACAGCTCCAGACTTAGGTGGAATATTTTTATCCCCACGACCACCTGATGCTCCACTACCACTACCATCATTACCAGCTGACAATGAACGCCCACGACGACCTCTTGCACCAGACTTCCTCATTGTTTTAAAATCTTAACCAAAGTAACTTTATTTGTTGCTATCAAACAACTTACACGGTGAGCTATAACTTCAGTATGATTTCAATATCCCTTAACAGGTTGGTGAGACCACAAGGAAAATCAGGCACAATGTTACACACTCTGTTTTCTGTGGCACAAAATCACAGAGATGACACACACGCAGGACTGTCACTCAAGCACTAATGTCAATATTAATCTCCCACCTAATTTATTTATTTTTTTTTCTCAGGGAGACTTTAGAAACCAAATAATATTAAAAAAAAAAAAAAAAAAGGCTTTCTATGGCCCACAATTAGAGAGAGAGAGGTGGCACAACCAGGAGTCAAGACTGGCGCACAAGCTGAAAGGGCAATATTACTCTCCCACTGTTTTTTATGTTTTTTTTGTTTTTTTCAGGGAGACTTTAGAAACCAAATAATATTAAAAAAACCAAAAAAAAAAAAGGCTTTCTATGGCCCACTGAATGAGAGGGAGAGAGGTGGCACACCCAGGAGTCAAGACTGGCACACAAGCTGAAAGGGCAATATTACTCTCCCACTGTTTTTTTATGTATTTTTTGTTTTTTCAGGGAGACTTTAGAAACCCAATAATATTTAAAAAAAAAAATAAATAGGCTTTCTATGGCCCACTGAATGAGAGGGAGAGAGGTGGCACACCCAGGAGTCAAGACTGGCACACAAGCTGAAAGGGCAATATTACTCTCCCACTGTTTTTTTAGGTTTTTTTTTTTTTTTCAGGGAGAATTAGAAACCAAATAATATTAAAAAAAAAAAAAATAGGCTTTCTATGGCCCACTGAATGAAAGGGAGAGAGGTGGCACACCCAGGAGTCAAGACTGGCACACAAGCTGAAAGGGCAATATTACTCTCCCACTGTTTTTTTATGTATTTTTTGTTTTTTCAGGGAGACTTTAGAAACCCAATAATATTTAAAAAAAAAAATAAATAGGCTTTCTATGGCCCACTGAATGAGAGGGAGAGAGGTGGCACACCCAGGAGTCAAGACTGGCACACAAGCTGAAAGGGCAATATTACTCTCCCACTGTTTTTTTAGGTTTTTTTTTTTTTTTCAGGGAGAATTAGAAACCAAATAATATTAAAAAAAAAAAAAATAGGCTTTCTATGGCCCACTGAATGAAAGGGAGAGAGGTGGCACACCCAGGAGTCAAGACTGGCACACAAGCTGAAAGGGCAATATTACTCTCCCACTGTTTTTTTATGTATTTTTTGTTTTTTCAGGGAGACTTTAGAAACCCAATAATATTTAAAAAAAAAAATAAATAGGCTTTCTATGGCCCACTGAATGAGAGGGAGAGAGGTGGCACACCCAGGAGTCAAGACTGGCACACAAGCTGAAAGGGCAATATTACTCTCCCACTGTTTTTTTAGGTTTTTTTTTTTTTTTCAGGGAGAATTAGAAACCAAATAATATTAAAAAAAAAAAAAATAGGCTTTCTATGGCCCACTGAATGAAAGGGAGAGAGGTGGCACACCCAGGAGTCAAGACTGGCACACAAGCTGAAAGGGCAATATTACTCTCCCACTGTTTTTTTATGTATTTTTTGTTTTTTCAGGGAGACTTTAGAAACCCAATAATATTTAAAAAAAAAAATAAATAGGCTTTCTATGGCCCACTGAATGAGAGGGAGAGAGGTGGCACACCCAGGAGTCAAGACTGGCACACAAGCTGAAAGGGCAATATTACTCTCCCACTGTTTTTTTAGGTTTTTTTTTTTTTTCAGGGAGACTTTAGAAACCAAATAATATTAAAAAAAAAAAAAAAAAAAAAAAAATAGGCTTGCTATAGCCCACTGAATGAGAGATAGCACACACAGCAGTGGCACACAAGCCCTGACTGAGGCCAATATTTTTCTCCCACTGATTGATGTAGTGTTTTTGTGTTGAGGTAGAATTTAGAACACAAATCACGGAAAAAATAAATAGGCTTTCTATGGCCCACTGAATGAAAGGGAGAGAGGTGGCACACCCAGGAGTCAAGACTGGCACACAAGCTGAAAGGGCAATATTACTCTCCCACTGTTTTTTTATGTATTTTTTGTTTTTTTCAGGGAGACTTTAGAAACCCAATAATATTTAAAAAAAAAAATAAATAGGCTTTCTATGGCCCACTGAATGAGAGGGAGAGAGGTGGCACACCCAGGAGTCAAGACTGGCACACAAGCTGAAAGGGCAATATTACTCTCCCACTGTTTTTTTAGGTTTTTTTTTTTTTTCAGGGAGACTTTTCAAACCAAATAATATTAAAAAAAAAAAAAAAAAAAAATATAGGCTTGCTATAGCCCACTGAATGAGAGATAGCGCACACACAGCAGTGGCACACAAGCCCTGACTGAGGCCAATATTTTTCTCCCACTGATTGATGTAGTGTTTCTGTGTTGAGGTAGATTTTAGAACACAAATCACGGAAAAAATAAATAGGCTTTCTATGGCCCACTCAGTGAGAGATGGCACACACAGGGATGGCACTGTAGCAGAAATGCCAATCTTAATCTCCCACAAAAAAAAAACAAAAAAAAAAAAAAAACTGTCCTACAATTACTATCTCCCTGCAGTAATGTAAGCCAGGTATGGCAGGCAGCAATAGGAGTGGACTGATGCACAAATTAAATAAAAAGTGTGGACAAACAAAAAAGATAGCTGTGCAGAAAGGAAGGAACAAGAGGATATGTGCTTTGAAAAAAGCAGTTGGTTTCCACAGTGGCGTACACACAGCAATACAGCTATCACGGAGCCTTCTAGGGCAGCCCAATGAGCTACAGCGCTGAGGGGAAAAAAAAAAAAAAATAGCTTCCACTGTTCCTGCACACCGAAGGTGGTGTTGGACAGTGGAAATCGCTGCAGCACAAGCGGTTTGGTGGTTAGTGGACCCTGCCTAACGCTCTCCCTGCTTCTGATGAAGCGGCAGCAACCTGTCCCTAAGCTCAGATCAGCAGCAGTAAGATGGCGGTCGGCGGGAACGCCCCTTTATAGCCCCTGTGACGCCGCAGACAGCAAGCCAATCACTGCAATGCCCTTCTCTAAGATGGTGGGGACCAGGATCTATGTCATCACGCTGCCCACACTCTGCGTTCACCTTCATTGGCTGAGAAATGGCGCTTTTCGCGTCATTGAAACGCGACTTTGGCGCGAAAGTCGCGTACCGCATGGCCGACAAGCACAGGGGTCGGATCGGGTTTCATGAGACGCCGACTTAGCCAAAAGTCGGCGACTTTTGAAAATGATCGACCCGTTTCGCTCAACCCTAGTAGGGATTGTACTCGCTCAGGTGCGGTGGGTGACACTCAGGAGACACATTCCATTAAAAGTTCACAGGGTTTATTGCTCCATAAACCACATAGCAACAGGAACAACAGGTAAACAGTCTTACATCAGACAGATGAATCCTCAATGTCCATAGTAGAGCTCCGCTCTCTCAGGTCTGTTGGCACACAGACTGTGCTATGTCCAGCACGTAGGCTCTCCAGCCTAAATATGGTCACTGTGTGCTGTTCAGGACGTCTGTCCCCACATGGAACCGTCCAACACACAGGCCACTCTGCAGTGTCCAGCCAGGACACATGGAAGTGTGTCCACCCTGACAGACTCCCACACACTCACACCATGTGCTGCACACACCTCCTTTATATAGGTGTAACCACACCCAGGTACCTGTCACATGGCCAGTCAGATGAGCGTGACATCACCACAGGTCCTTACACACAAAACCATCTTATGTGTTCAGACACGCCTCTTTGGGTGGGTTTGTAGGTGACTGAACCCACCCATCTCTCCAATCACCTGGAAGCCTTCCCAATGTAAACAAATCCCTCAGCAGTAGATCAGCTTGAGCAAAACATACCCAGGCTTCCATCACAGGGCCACCCACCTCTGCGATACATACCGTCCATTAATCACATGACCAGTCGCTATGCCACATATTCCCCCCCTCTGCCTAAAGCCGTGGGGCTTGACACTTTCTATTACCCGACCAGAGATCCTTCTCTGTCATCCCTGACAGTCAAACCGCCTGCCAAAAGTCAGGGCCTGTTACTGAACCCTTTCGTCGGCATTCGTCAACCATTTCCGTCACACCCTTTGATAAAGACGACCCCTTGTCATCTCGTCTGCTACAGAATCTCCCGCTTAGGTCACTGAGCCCTGAGCTAACTGAAGAGTCACTATTTCTACCTGTTTCACCAGGCCACCTTCTCTCATGTAGGGTTGAGCGACTTTTACTTTTTCAGGATCGAGTCGGGTTTTGCGAAACCCGACTTTGTCAAAAGTCGGGTCGGGTGAAATCGGCCGATCATTGCAAAAAGTCGGGGGCCGACGGAAACACGAAACCCAATGCAAGTCAATGGGGAATAAAAGTCGGCAGTGAGTGGAGGACAGGAAAACACCTACAGAGCCCATTTTAATGTCAAAAACATCAATTATTGTTACTTAAGCTTGTCAGTCTTTATTGACCTTATAATAATAGTTAGGTATTGAAAATTGGGGGTCATTTGGTTAAAGTTGTGGGGGGGGGGAGGGCTGGCTCAATTTTTTCTTGGGCCCAGGAAATGTGGAATACGTCACGGCGGTGGAGCAGGGAGAGGTAAGTATTTCAACTTTGCAAGTGCTGTGATCCTGAGCAAGCAGGGGGGGCACACTCGTTTGCATTGCCACTGGCACAGGGCCCCTCAAAGTACGGCGTTGTGTTTGACGGCGGGGGCGCCTCCCACCGGCAGTGACACTTTTGCGTACTATGACGGGCCCTGTGACAGTGACGTCACCAACGAGTATGCCCCCCCACCTGATGAAGGAACCTGCACTTTCATCTGCACCTTCCTCTTTGTCCCCGTGTAAGGTGGTATAGTATGCGGGAAGGGGGACCTGACTTTCAGCAGGGTCAGATTCTGGCTGTGTAAAGTGCAAGGGGAATGTAGTGGTCTGGGTCAATGTACCAGCAGACCCATCAAGCAGTGGCTGGGTAATAGGCAGGATGAGGAGGAAACACAGATATAGGCCCAAAATAAAAAAGGAGGCTAAAAGCACAAAAAAATTGGTAACAGGAATAAACAGGCAGCATTGCTTTGTTCAGTGGAGGACAACAACAAGCAGCAGCAGACACCGTTAGTAGAGCCCAACCAAACTAGTAGGCCAAATACAGTTTCAAATTCTCAATACAGGCCGAAAGCCTGTAGATTGAAACTCAGCTTTGTTTCTTTGAGGAAAACAAGAGGCAGCAGCAGACGTCACTAGGCCCAAACCAAGAACCAGGCCAAATGCAGTTTCATATTGTTGATAGAGGCCGAAAGCCTGTAGATTCAAACTCAGCTTTGTTTCTTTGAGGAAACCAAGAGGCAGCAGCAGACGTCACTAGGCCCAAACCAAGAACCAGGCCAAATGCAGTTTCATATTGTTGATAGAGGCCGAAAGCCTGTAGATTCAAACTCAGCTTTGTTTCTTTGAGGAAACCAAGAGGCAGCAGCAGACGTCACTAGGCCCAAACCAAGAACCAGGCCAAATGCAGTTTCATATTGTTGATAGAGGCCGAAAGCCTGTAGGTTCAAACTCAGCTTTGTTTCTTTGAGGAAACCAAGAGGCAGCAGCAGACGTCACTAGGCCCAAACCAAGAACCAGGCCAAATGCAGTTTCATATTGTTGATAGAGGCCGAAAGCCTGTAGATTCAAACTCAGCTTTGTTTCTTTGAGGAAACCAAGAGGCAGCAGCAGACGTCACTAGGCCCAAACCAAGAACCAGGCCAAATGCAGTTTCATATTGTTGATAGAGGCCGAAAGCCTGTAGATTCAAACTCAGCTTTGTTTCTTTGAGGAAACCAAGAGGCAGCAGCAGACGTCACTAGGCCCAAACCAAGAACCAGGCCAAATGCAGTTTCATATTGTTGATAGAGGCCGAAAGCCTGTAGATTCAAACTCAGCTTTGTTTCTTTGAGGAAACCAAGAGGCAGCAGCAGACGTCACTAGGCCCAAACCAAGAACCAGGCCAAATGCAGTTTCATATTGTTGATAGAGGCCGAAAGCCTGTAGGTTCAAACTCAGCTTTGTTTCTTTGAGGAAACCAAGAGGCAGCAGCAGACGTCACTAGGCCCAAACCAAGAACCAGGCCAAATGCAGTTTCATATTGTTGATAGAGGCCGAAAGCCTGTAGATTCAAACTCAGCTTTGTTTCTTTGAGGAAACCAAGAGGCAGCAGCAGACGTCACTAGGCCCAAACCAAGAACCAGGCCAAATGCAGTTTCATATTGTTGATAGAGGCCGAAAGCCTGTAGATTCAAACTCAGCTTTGTTTCTTTGAGGAAACCAAGAGGCAGCAGCAGACGTCACTAGGCCCAAACCAAGAACCAGGCCAAATGCAGTTTCATATTGTTGATAGAGGCCGAAAGCCTGTAGATTCAAACTCAGCTTTGTTTCTTTGAGGAAACCAAGAGGCAGCAGCAGACGTCACTAGGCCCAAACCAAGAACCAGGCCAAATGCAGTTTCATATTGTTGATAGAGGCCGAAAGCCTGTAGATTCAAACTCAGCTTTGTTTCTTTGAGGAAACCAAGAGGCAGCAGCAGACGTCACTAGGCCCAAACCAAGAACCAGGCCAAATGCAGTTTCATATTGTTGATAGAGGCCGAAAGCCTGTAGATTCAAACTCAGCTTTGTTTCTTTGAGGAAACCAAGAGGCAGCAGCAGATGTCACTAGGCCCAAACCAAGAACCAGGCCAAATGCAGTTTCATATTGTTGATAGAGGCCGAAAGCCTGTAGATTCAAACTCAGCTTTGTTTCTTTGAGGAAACCAAGAGGCAGCAGCAGACGTCACTAGGCCCAAACCAAGAACCAGGCCAAATGCAGTTTCATATTGTTGATAGAGGCCGAAAGCCTGTAGATTCAAACTCAGCTTTGTTTCTTTGAGGAAACCAAGAGGCAGCAGCAGACGTCACTAGGCCCAAACCAAGAACCAGGCCAAATGCAGTTTCATATTGTTGATAGAGGCCGAAAGCCTGTAGATTCAAACTCAGCTTTGTTTCTTTGAGGAAACCAAGAGGCAGCAGCAGACGTCACTAGGCCCAAACCAAGAACCAGGCCAAATGCAGTTTCATATTGTTGATAGAGGCCGAAAGCCTGTAGATTCAAACTCAGCTTTGTTTCTTTGAGGAAACCAAGAGGCAGCAGCAGACATCACTAGGCCCAAACCAAGAACCAGGCCAAATGCAGTTTCATATTGTTGATAGAGGCCGAAAGCCTGTAGATTCAAACTCAGCTTTGTTTAGTAGAGGTAGAGTGGGCGCACCCACCTGTCCAGGCAAACGGCACTTGCACGGGTGCTTGCGCCAAGTGGTGACCACGGTCCTGTGGGGGGAGTCAGCTCATTTAGGGAGGTATAAAAATGGCCTATGGTGGACATTCAGCAGCTGCAAATGGAGGAATTGGCAAAGTCAGTAAGAGGAGGGCAAAAGCGAGTCATTTATCACCCAAGCTACGTGTCAGCAGGGGAAGGTGGGGCAAAAGAATTGCCAATCCATGATTGGTTCATTTTAATGAAGGTTAGATCATCTACATTTTGGGTAGCCAGATGTGTCCTTTTTTCGGTCAGTATTGAACCAGCAGCACTGAAGACTCTTTCTGAAAGCACACTGGCAGCAGGGCAAGCGAGCTCCTGTAATGCATATTCTGCCAATTCGGGCCAGGTGTCTAGTTTAGATGCCCAGTAATCAAAGGGGAATGACCTGTGAGGGAGAACATCGATAAGGGATGAAAAATAGTTTGTAACCATATTGGACAAATGCTGTCTCCTGTCACTTTGAATAGATGCAGCAGTCCCTGTTGTGTCAGCGGTCATTGAAAAATCACTCCACAACCTTGTCAGAAAACCCCTCTGTCCAACGCCACTTCGGATTTCGGCACCTCTAGCACCTCTATCATGTTGCCCCCTACGGCAAGTGTGAGGACCATCACCGCCTCTGTGTGCTGGTAATGCCTGAACCAAACGGTCTACAAGAGTTGCTTGTTTGGTAGCCAATATTTGCTCAAGGTTCTCATGTGGCACGATGTTTTGAATTTTCCCTTTATAGCGTGGATCCAGGAGGCAGGCCAACCAGTAATCGTCATCGGTCATCATTTTGACAATGCGGGGGTCCCTTTTTAGAATACGCAAGGCATACTCAGCCATGTGGGCCAATGTTCCTGGTGTCAATTCACTGGTCCTGCTGGGTTGAGGAGCACTTTCTTGGAAATCCACATCACAAGTGTCCCGCAAGAAACCTGTACCTGACCTTGCAACGCCACCAGTTTCAAGTGGCCCCTGAGAAGCATCCTCCTCCCATACATATTCATCCCCATCATCCTCCTCCTCATCCTCTTCGACCACCACCTCGTCCTGGACAGTTCCCCAATGGCTGACTGTCATCAAGGATTCCCTCCTCCTCGGCTGCAAACGCCAGCTCCTTGATGTGCGTCAAACTTTGCATCAGCAGACGCATAAGTGGGATGCTCATGCTTATGATGGCGTGGTCTGCACTTGCCAGCCTTGTGCATTCCTCGAAACACTGAAGGACTTGACAGAGGTCTTGTAGCTTGGACCACTGCACACCAGACAACTCCATGTCTGCCATCCAACTGCCTGCCCGTGTATGCGTATCCTCCCACAAATACATGACAGCATGCCTGTCACGGCGATACAAGGAGGGCGAGAGCTAATAACCCAGGCCCCTGCAATTTCCCTCAGACTAGGGAAACCCTGTCTGACCCTCTACCTGAAGTTTACACTGAAGGTGTGCATGTTCAGGCCTCCACCCTCACCCTGACTCCTGATTCAGCCCTAGACTGAATACCACCGCCCACCACCCAGTGAATGCAATAGACCAATACCCACAGTTATAACAAACAAGGCTAAAGGAAAATATACACCACGCCGCAGTCAAATCAGGAATACAGTATAAAGGTGCAGGGCAAAATAAATACAAATATAGGAAGGAGTAAATAAGACAAAGGAAAATACACCACCAGCAACGATTCTCCAACAACCAGCTCTCCACTCCGGAGCGAGGTAACTACGGATAAGACAGAAGCTGTAATCGGCGACGCCCAAAGATCAGGAGAACCATTTAAAGGAAATGGGCATGGCCCTGCTTCCAATCCGAGGATCAGATAAATTAACCCCGGAGCAGCCAGACGAAAACTAGCCAACGCCAATGAGCAAACAGTGGTCAAACGCTGAATTACCGCTGTCTGTCAGACGACCTGGTCTGGACAGTGTCCGACATGACAGTACCCCGCCTTCTACGAGGGACCCCAGGGCCCTCACGGCTTATAGGACCCGGCTTGTCCGGATGGCGACAATGAAAACACCTGACCAGCCGTTCCGCATGAATGTCCGAGGCTGGTACCCAGGACCTCTCCTCAGGCCCATAACCATGCCAGTGTACCAAATATTGTAAAGTGCGGCGCAGCACACGAGAGTCAACCACCCTGGAGACTTCAAATTCTAGGTTACCATCCACCAAGACTGGAGGTGGCATAGGCGCCGCGTCCACAGAACCCACCACCTTCTTTATAAGAGACCTGTGGAACACGTGTATTTTATACACCATAGGGAGCTCCAGTCGGTACGCTACTGGGTTAATGACGGCGGTGACCCTAAATGGACCAATAAACCGTGGACCCAATTTAAGGGATGGTATCTTGAGTCTTATGTTTTTTGTGGATAACCACACCCAGTCATCCACACTCAGGTCCGGACCTGGCACACGCCTTCTGTCAGC
The DNA here is from genome assembly GCF_051348905.1 of Ranitomeya variabilis. Classification (NCBI taxonomy): domain Eukaryota; kingdom Metazoa; phylum Chordata; class Amphibia; order Anura; family Dendrobatidae; genus Ranitomeya; species Ranitomeya variabilis. The sequence goes on along the minus strand of NC_135237.1, from coordinate 244,311,091 downwards.
CACACGTTTGTACCTAGCACCCACACTCAACAGGCGCTGTTTCACTCTCCTCCAGACTGATGACAATTGTGTTCCTAACTGGTCTTCCTCCGGAACGCCGGAAGAGCCTCTCTGACTCAACGTGCAAAACTGAGGATGTAGCCCGTAAACACAAAAAAACGGAGACTCCCCAGACGACTCCTGGTGGTGATTATTGATGGCAAACTCAGCCAAAGGAAGAAAGGTAGACCACTCCTCCTGGTTATCAGAGACAAAGCAGCGCAAGTACTGCTCCAAATTTTGGTTCATACGCTCGGTCTGACCATTTGACTGGGGATGAAACGCAGACGAATGAGACAACTTGATCCCCAGCCGTGAGCAAAATGCTTTCCAAAATTTTGCTACAAACTGAGTACCCCTATCTGACACGATGTCAGATGGAACTCCTGCACAAACACCTGAGCACGAGTCTTAGCGTTAGGTAAAGAAGGCAAAGACACAAAGTGCGACATTTTTGAAAACCGATCCACAATCACCAAAATGACCGTGTTCCCAGCTGAGGGAGACAAATCAGTGATGAAATCCATGGAGATTTCCGTCCATGGCTTACTAGGTACCTCCAGAGGAAGTAGTGTGCCAACAGGACGGGAGCGGGGTGTCTTCGCCCTAGCGCACGTGGTGCAAGCTGACACATATGAGACCACGTCCTGTCGGATTTTGGGCCAACAAAACCGACGTGACACCAACTTCAAAGTACCTCTAACCCCTGGGTGGCCAGCCAGGACAGTATCATTATGCTCCGCCAACACCTTTAGGCGGAGATGAAGCGTTACAAAAGATTTGTTGATGGGAAGCTCAGATGGTACCTCCTCCTGAGCCTCGGCAATCTCAGCCTCAACCTCGGTAGTGAGAGCCGAAACCACAACACCCTTTTGGAGGATGGGTACTGGATCTTCCCGAGGTTCTCCCCCCAGAAAACACCTGGACAGAGCATCCGCCTTAGTGTTTTTAGACCCTGGTCTGTAAGTGACAACAAAGTTGAACCGCGTGAAAAACAATGCCCAGCGAGCCTGCCTGGGAGACAGATGCTTGGCAGTCTCCAAATACAGCAGATTCTTATGGTCGGTAATAACAGTGACCTGATGTACCGACCCCTCCAAGAAGTGTCGCCATTCCTCAAAGGCCAACTTAATAGCCAACAACTCCCTGTTGCCGATATCGTAGTTACGTTCAGCGGACGACAGTTGTTTGGAGAAATAGGCGCACGGACGCAAACCACTCAAGGATGAGCCTTGAGATAGTACCGCCCCCACACCAACCTCAGACGCATCGACTTCAATGACAAAGGGTTTAGATACGTCTGGCTGCACAAGAATGGGGGCTGAAACAAAACTGTTCTTGAGAAATTCAAATGTGCGAACAGCAGCCTCAGGCCAAACAGAGAAATTGGTACCCTTTTTAGTCATGTCAGTTAGCGGTTTAGCAATGATAGAAAAATCCTTGATAAATTTCCTATAGTAGTTAGAAAACCCAAGGAACCGCTGAAGTGCTTTCAGGTTATCAGGACGTTCCCAATGCAGCACCGCTTGCACCTTAGCGGCGTCCATTTTAAAACCAGAAGCAGACACAATATAACCCAAGAACGGCAACCCTTGAACAAAAAATACACATTTCTCAAGTTTAGCATACAGCTTATTCTCTCTGAGAAGCTGTAACACCTGCCTGACATGATCTAAATGAGTATCACGGTCGCAAGAATATATGAGAATGTCATCTAGGTACACGATAATGAATTTCCCCAAAACATGCAAGAACACATCATTGATGAAATGTTGGAACACTGCAGGTGCGTTAGTTAACCCAAATGCATCACCAAATTTTCAAAATGACCCTCAGGGCTATTAAAAGCCGTCTTCCACTCATCACCTTGACAGACTCTTATGAGGTTGTACGCCCCCCTGAGGTCAAGCTTGGTAAACCACTTAGCACCTGCCACCTGGTTGAACAAGTCAGGTATCAGTGGCATAGGGTATGGATCACGAACCGTAATCTGGTTCAACTGCCTGAAATCCAAACATGGGCGTAATCCGCCATCTTTCTTCTTCACGAAGAAGAACCCTGCTGCCACCGGCGAGGATGACGGCCTGATGTGCCCTTCGCTCAAACTTTCAGAAATGTAATCCTTGAGCGCTTGTCTCTCCGGACCGGAGATGTTGAACATCCTTGCTTTAGACAACTTGGCCCCTGGTTTAAACCTGATAGAACAGTCATAGGAGTGGTGTGGCGGCAACTCTGAACAACCCTTCTCAGAGAACACATCCGCATAATCCTGAAGTGACTCAGGAACGCTTGAAGTCACAGCGGACACACATGTGGCCAGGCAATTCTCCTGACAGAAATCACTCCACTGGATTATGTCCTGAGTTTTCCAGTCAATCACCGGGTTGTGTGTAGACAACCATGGAAAACCCAGAACCAATTGTGCCGGAAGACTCTTGAGCACCTTACATGTGACCTGCTCGAAATGAAGAACCCCAATGTGGAGTTTAACCTCAGCCACGAACTCAGTAATCTCCCCCTGTGAAAGAGGAGCAGAATTGATGGTGACCACACGGATAGGATGAGGCAGTTTTTCAATCTTATAACCAGCAGTGTGCGCAAACTCCTCATCAATGAGATTTGTGGCGGAACCACTATCCACAAAAATAGTGATTGGTATCTCTCTGCCAGCGACAACAACTTTGGCAGGGAGCATGCACTGAGAAATCATCATGGAGGATATACATAAGCTCAGATTGGACTCCTCCACACCCTCTGAGCTCAGAAGTTTTCCGCCGTTGCGTTTTTCTTTAACAGCAGAGGACAGATATTAATAAAATGACCAGTTTTACCGCAGAAAAAACAGGCTCCCTGCTTCCTGAGTACAGGGGTACGATTCTTAACATGTGACACCCCTGCGATCTGCATAGATTCCATGGGCTCACCTGCAGCAACCTCAAACCTGAACCTAAACCTTCACCTACAGGCGGCGTCTCATGATTCCCCTGACGCAAACGGCGATCAATGCGGACAACAAGACTCATAGCGGAATCTAGTGAAGCAGGAGTCTCGTACATCAGGAGGGCTTTTTTAACCCTATTAGAAACTCCATGAATAAAGTGACTCCGCAATGCTGGCTCATTCCACTGAGTGTCAACCGCCCAGCGGCAAAATTCAGAACAGTAATCCTCTGCAACACGCTCCCCCTGGCAAATAGTGCGTAACTTAGATTCTGCTAGAGCCATTCTGTCTGGATCGTCGTAAATGTGTCCTAGACCAGAAAAGAAACTCTCCACTGAGTTAAATGCAACAGAATCAGACGGCAACGAAAATGCCCATGCTTGGGGATCCCCGCTCAATAATGACAACAACAGGCCCACACGTTGAGCCTCATTACCAGAGGAGATCGGGCGCATACGGAAATACAGTTTGCAAGCTTCACGAAAAGAAACAAACTTACTGCGTTCCCCAGCAAATGTTTCAGGCAAAGGAAACTTGGGCTCATTAACTCCTCCTGTCGCTCCAACCTGTATATTAGATACTGCTAGTCCCTGTTGCTGCACTGCTCCCTTCAACTCAGTGACCTGTAGGGACAGCGCCTCCAACTGGCGGGTTATGGAAGTCATGGGATCCATGACAAAACACAGAGAAGAGAGAGAAAAAAAAAAGGAACCCCTTTTTTTTGTTTTTTTTTTGTTTTTAGGCCGATTATAATGTCACGGGGATACAAGGAGGGCGAGAGCTAATAACTCGGGCCCCTGCAATTTCCCTCAGACTAGGGAAACGCTGTCTGACTTTCTACCTGAAGTTTACACTGAAGGTGTGCATGTTCAGGCCTCCACCCTCACCCTGACTCCTTATTCAGCCCTAGACTGAATACCACGGCCCACCACCCAGTGAATGCAATAGACCAATACCCACAGTTATAACAAACAAGGATAAAGGAAAATATACACCACGCCGCAGTCAATCAGGAATACACTATAAAGGTGCAGGGCAAAATAAATACAAATATAGGAAGGAGTAAATAAGGCAAAGGAAAATACACCACCAGCATAGATTCTCCAACAACCAGCTCTCCACTCCGGACTGAGATAACTACGGATAAGACAGAAGCTATAATCGGCGACGCCCAAAGATCAGGAGAACCATTTAAAGGAAATGGGCATGGCCCAGCTTCCAATCCGAGGATCAGATAAATTAACCCCGGAGCAGCCAGACGAAAACTAGCCGACCCCAAATGAGCAAACAGTGGTCAAACGCGGAATTACCGCTGTCTGTCAGACGACCTGGTCTGGACAGTGTCCGACATGACAACGCCTCTGTTCACACAGCCTCTGAACCATGTGCAGTGTGGAGTTCCACCTTGTTGCAACGTCGATAATTAGGCGGTGCTGTGGAAGATTGAGCGATCGCTGATGGTTCAGCATACGGCTGGAGTGTACGGGCGACTGGCGGATGTGCAAGCAAAGTCTTCGCACCTTCAGGAGCAGGGCTAGTAACTCCGGATAATTTTTAAGAAAGCACTGCACCACCAGGTTCAAAGTGTGAGCCAGGCAAGGTATGTGTTTGAGTTGTGAAAGGGCTATGGCAGCCATAAAATTCCTTCCATTATCACTGACTACCTTGCCTGCCTCAAGATGTACACTGCCCAGCCATGACTGAGTTTCTTGCTGCAAGAACTCGGCCAGAACTTCCGCGGTGTGTCTGTTGTCACCCAAACACTTCATTTCAAACACGGCCTGCTGACGCTTCCCACTAGCTGTTCCATAATGGGACACCTCGTATGCAACACTAGCAGCTGCGGATGGAGTGGTCGTGCGACAGCGCTCTGTGGATGAGCTTTCGCTTCTGGAGGAGGAGGAGGAGGAGGTGGGGTGGCGAACGTCTACAGCCAACTGTTTCCTAGATCGTGGGCTAGGCAGAACTGTCCCACTATTGCTGTCCCCTGCGGACCCTGCATCCACGACATTAACCCAGTGCGCCGTGATGGACACGTAACATCACTGGCCATGCCTACTGGTCCATGCATCTGGTGTGAGGTGCACCTTCCCACTGACAGACAGCCTCAGTGCATGGACAATGCGGTCTTTGACATGCTGGTGGAGGGCTGGGATGGCTTTTCTCGCAAAGAAGTGGCGACTGGGTAGGTCATAGCGTGGTACTGCATATGCCATCAGGGCTTTGAAAGCTTCGCTTTCAACTAACCGGTAGGGCATCATCTCTAACGAGATAAGTCTGGCAATGTGGGCGTTCAAACCCTGTGTATGCGGATGACAGGATGAGTACTTTCGTTTCCTAACAAGAGTCTCTTCTAGGGTGAGCTGGACTGGAGAGCTGCCTATGGTGGAACTAGCGGTGGTGGTGGTTGTGGACATGGCAGATTGAGAGTGAGTTGGTGATGTTGGCCTACATACAGTGCTTGCTACCAATAACCTTCTGACTCCCTGACTGCTTTGGCCTAGCGACGATCCCTCCACATTTGCTGCTGCTGGTGTCCTAACCGGTGGGCTTACAGTGAGGGAAGCAATGTTGCGGTGCTGACTACCTTCATTCAGACCTGGTGCACCAACGGTACGGGATGTTAGGTAGTTAGTCCAGGCTTGCAAGTGCATGCTGTTTAAATGTCTACGCATGCACGTTGTATTTAAATTGTTAAGAATCTTCCCTCTGCTAAAGGTCTTTGAGCATTTTTTACAGATCACTTTTGACTGATCATTGGGATCTTGGTCAAAAAAATGCCACACTGCACTCTTCCTACTATGGAATTCCTTTTCAGGCATTGCACGCTGTGCAACTTTCACAGGATGGCCACGCTGTCCTAAAACTGGTTTTGTCAAACGTTTTTTGCCTGATACGGGCCTGCCAGATGACAGCTGTTGCGATGTAGATTGGTGCTGCTGTGGATAACCCTCCTCCGCTTCTGAGCTAGTGGCAGCGCCACACTCTTCCCCCAATGGCTGCCAATCTGGGTCAACAACTGGGTCATCTATCACCTCCTCCTCCTCAATGTCATGTGCACCTTCCTCATTGTCACCGTGTAAGGTGCTATAGCGTTCGGGACAGGGCACCATAGTCTCATCAGGGTCAGATTCTGGCTCAGCAAACTGCGAGGGCAATGTAGTGATCTGACTCAATGGAACAGCATCATAATCTAGCTGTGGCTGTGCATCAGTGCACTCCATGTCCGATTCTTCTTGTAATGGGCAGGATACAATTTCCCTTTCTAACCCAGGCACGGTATGTGTAAAGAGCTCCATGGATTAACCTGTTGTGTCGCCTGACGCATCCTTCACTTTTGGTTTGGGAGAAGGACACAAGGAAACGTCTTGTTCCTCACCGGGAGCATCCACTGACGACTGGCTGCTGTGACATTTTGAACTTTGGGAAGAGGAGGCCAAAGAGCTAGAGGCTGAGTCAGCAAGGAAAGCCAAAACTTTTTCCTGCTGCTCCGGCTTTAAAAGCTGTTTTCCTACTCCCAGGTAAGGGAGCCTTCGAGGCCTTGTGTAGCCAGACGATGACGCAGGCTCAACACCTCCAGCCTTAGGTGCTACTGTGCTTTTGCCACTACCACCAGATGCAGCACCACCATCAGTACCAGCTGACAACCCCCGCCCACGGCCTCTTCCACCAGACTTCCTCATTTTTGGGGGGGGAGACACAGAACCACAACTCTGGCCCAGTGGTATAACAGTAAACTATGAACGTGGCAGAAAGTGGCTGCCTGATATATACGACACACTAGCAGTACAGCAGAATATACACTGTGTGCGAATTTTATTCTCCCTTTTTTTTTGGGGGGGGAGACACAGAACCACAACTCTGGCCCAGTGGTATAACAGTAAACTATGAACATGGCAGAAAGTGGCTGCCTGATATATACAACACACTAGCAGTACAGCAGAATATACACTGTGTGCGAATTTTATTCTCCCTTTTTTTTTGGGGGGGGGAGACACAGAACCACAGCTCTGGCCCAGTGGTATAACAGTAAACTATGAACTTGGCAGAAAGTGGCTGCCTGATATATACGACACACTAGCAGTACAGCAGAATATACACTGTGTGCAAATTTTATTCTCCCTTTTTTTTGGGGGGAGACACAGAACCACAACTCTGACCCAGTGGTATAACAGTAAGCTATGAACGTGGCAGAAAGTGGCTGCCTGATATATACGACACACTAGCAGTACAGCAGAATATACACTGTGTGCGAATTTTATTCTCCCTTTTTTTTGGGGGGGGAGACACAGAACCACAACTCTGGCCCAGTGGTATAACAGTAAACTATGAACGTGGCAGAAAGTGGCTACCTGATATATACGACACACTAGCAGTACAGCAGAATATACACTGTGTGCGAATTTTATTCTCCCTTTTTTTGGGGGGGGGAGACACATAACCACAACTCTGGCCCAGTGGTATAACAGTAAACTATGAACGTGGCAGAAAGTGGCTGCCTGATATATACGACACACTAGCAGTACAGCAGAATATACACTGTGTGCGAATTTTAATCTCCCTTTTTTTGGGGGGGAGACACAGAACCACAACTCTGGCCCAGTGGTATAACACAACACTATGAACGTGCCAGAAAGTGGCTGGAATTATTATTTAAAAAAAAAAAATAACGACAAGCTCCCTACAATGATCTCAGGACAAGTATGGCAGCAATAAAAAGGACTGCTGAACACAAAAATGTGGACAAATAAACAAGATAGGTAACTGTGCAGAAAGGAGCAACAGGAATTTTGCTTTTAAAAAAGCAGTTGGTTTGCACAGCACCGTGCACACAGCTATGCAGCTACCGCACTAAAATACGACCTCCACTGTCCCTGCACGAAAAGTTGGTGTGGGACAGTGAAAATCGCTCCAGCACAAGCGGTTTGGGGGTTTATATTTCCTCCCTAACACTGTCCCTGCTTCTGACTAACAGCAGCAACACCTCTCCCTATGCTCAGATCGGCAGAAGTAAGATGGCGGTCGGAGTGCACGCCCCTTTATAGCCCCTGTGATGCCGCAGACAGCAAGCCAATCACTGCCATGCCCTTCTCTAAGATGGTGGGGACCGAGACCTATGTCATCACGCAGAGCACACTCTGCGTCCTACTTCATTGGATGAAAAACGGCGGTGACAGCGTCATATGAAACGTGACTTTGGCGCTCTGATCGTGTACCGCATGGCCGATCCCACACTAGGATCGGTTCGGGTTTCATGAAACCAGACTTTGCCTGAAAGTCGCCGATTTATGAAAATGACCCTACTCTCATGTTCTTTTTGCCTGGAGAGCAATCCATCCATTTTTCTCTATGTCCTCTGTTAGCTTCAGCTTGAGGACTTCCGGTCTTACGTGAACTTCTTCGCCTCTCTGGCAGCTGTTTATTAACTTGCAGTCTCTCAAGTCTCAGCTGCTCTACCTCCCTTAGGTATGCCATGCGATATTCCAAGAGCATGCGGATATTCCTAAGACTCTCTCTGGATCCGACAACTAGGAACGGAACCATCCCATCTTCTCCCATGACCTGGACCTCTTCATCAGCCGGTATCCTCAGTCTCTTCAGACCGGATTTATCCACCATCTCCTGCATCACTTTCCCAAGTTTCCCAATGACTTTCGCCACCAGAACTTTGGGTACTTGGACTGTGTCTTCTACTAAGCCCAGCCGACTAAGAGCTTTCCTTTCACGCTCCAAACGTCGAACGGCTTCATCATTCTTCAAAATGATCCTCTGTTTTGTACGGAGGCAGTGTAGGTGCATATTCCTCAGGACAGCCACCCGCTTCACTGTGACTTCCCTAATCGACAGTATGACCAATTGCTGAGTCTCAGGTGCCCAGTGCATGCTACACGCCTCTACTGCCTTTCTAAATGCCTCATGCACACCCTTCCTGGCGCACGCTTCTCGCACGTCTTCGGGTACTTCTATTATGCTTTTGAAAAGCAGGGTCTCATCTTCACGGACATCTGCCACGACCAGGTGACTGTCTTGCTCCGCTTTTAGCACGAACTCTTCCTCAGTCTTTTCTTCTGCTTGACCCTTCGCCAAGATGGGCATTGGCAACTCCTCTGCCAGGCAGCGACGCTCCTCCTCTCTCTGGAGAAGCTCCTGCTGATGCTTTTCTTGAGCCATTCTGAGCACATCCATATCTTTCAATATGGCCCTATTCATGGCCCGACACACCGACAGGTGACGCCTGAGTTCAAAGACCTCCTTCTCTAGGTCACCCACTTTGTGCTCAATTGCTTGCCTCAGGACCCTTTCTCGTTCGAGAAGCAGCTCTATGTTAAGGTCCTGCTCTCTTTTGGCTAGCACATGTCGGACCACCAGTTCTTTAATTAAACTTTCAGACGGGGTCTCTTGCCCACCCACACTCTGCCTCTTCAGAGTTCCACCAGTTTCTGCATCCACCTCTATGGTCTCTCCTGGGCTCTCTGTCTGTTTACTGTTAGGTACCTCTGGACTCTTGGTAACTTCAGAGTTCTCCATCTCTTCGCATCAGGTACTTCATCATACTGAGCCACTTCACTCTTTCCGGGCATTGCAGATGTGAGTCTACTACAGGTCTGTTCTAACCCCAGCCCGTCACTAACTACCTCAGTGCTAGGGTTTGTCACAGATAAAGTGACCTCCTCATCAAGGACAATAACGTTATCTGCACCTGACCCTGTCTCTTCCTCATAATCTCTCTTCTCAGAGGGTGTAACCTGTCCCGCCTTTCTGCGGACCCCGCGACGAGATGAAGATCTGTGATTTTTACTCGGCTCCTCCTGACTGCACTCTTTTCCCTTTGCGCTCGAGTCACAGTCTGAATAGGAGTCACACCCTCTCACCCTGTCATCCTGGAACAGCAAGTCCCCACTTAAACAGGTGTCAGACCCACACTTTCTTCCAGTCACCCGTAACTCTGGACTATTGACATTAGGTGGCGCTACTTTCTCTTTACACATCCCATTACCAGGAATCCCCACAGCCTGCTGCTGTAGTGGGGCTTCAATATGACCATTCCATCTCTCCTCTGAAAAACCCCACACTGCGTCAACTTCCCATATGTCTTCAAAGATCACAAAGTCCCGGTCCCTCTCAAATGGGTAGAACAAGTCTGGTGTTATACCGCCATCTTGGCACTTTACATTTTTGGACATATCAATGATCACTCTGTCCACAGTATAGTCAACAGTGACCCCATGAATGCAGCGAACATTGACCTTTTTCTCGGTTAGACAGAGAACGAGAGGAGTTCCCGTCAGTGTCACCTGACTCTTTGAGTCCAGCAGTCCAGATACTCCTTCACAGTGTAACATAACAGTACACACCTGTGGGCTGTCATCAAATGGGAAGTCTATGCCGCACTCGGAATACACAAAACACAAACATTGCTGTTCCCCTTTTGAAAGCTCCACCCCTTTTTGGGTCCCCATCCCCTTTTTGGACTCCGCCCCTTTTAGGGCCACCCCCCCTTGTGGGCTACTTTCTCCTTTAGGGCCACCACCCCCTTTAGGGACTCCACCCCCTTTTGGGCAACTACCCCCCTTTGGGACGCCACACCTTTTTTGGGATGCCCGGCCCCTTTTTGGCCAACCATAATTATTTGGGTCACCGCTCTGTTTTTGGGACTCCACCCCCTCTGGGGTACACCCTGTGGACTTCCCCACAGTACTCTCAAGCCCCAACAGTTCCACAGTATATATCTCTTTAGGTCGGCACTGGCCCTTTAAGAGTCTGCACGACCTAAGCCAGCACAATTTTTTTTTTCTTTCAATACTTCACCAGCTCCTGCTGGCACTGCTACAGCTCCTGCTGCAGTCACAAATCTCTGGCACCTCCGGGTGCTGATCACAAGCTGCTGCTACCGCCACTGCAGCTCCTGCTGCTGCGGAACCTCTTGCTGCAACCGCGCTGCACAGCTCAACCGCAGACTTCGTGGACCCGCCGATCCACAGCAAGCCGCTTGTCACCGTTGTGGACCCGCCGATCCACAGCAAACTTCGTAACCCCGCCGAGTTACCGCCAGATGCCTTCAGTCTTCGTGGCCCCGCCGAGCCACAGCAAGTTGATCAGAGAAGGAAAAAAGAAATATATGGACTCGCCGGTCCACAGCAAGCACACGTGCTTTATAGAAAAAACACAGTCTCTCACTGACCCCGGTCAGAATAACACAGACTCCGGTCTGTTACACACCCGGCTTTACAGCCCAAACACAATTTCTCACTGATCCCGACCAGCATAATACATGGTTTTCAGACCGTTACCCGTTGGCAACTTTTACAGGTTCCTGGACACCCCTCGGCCTCAGAGGTGCCCCGACGCAATGTCTCTCTTTTCCTTCCACTCTGACCCCGGTCAGTACACCACGGATCTCCATCCGTTACCTGTCATTGCCACACAGGTTCCCGGATCCCTCTTCTCCTCAGAGGTATCCCATAAACAGCAGTTCTCACTGACCCAGGTCAGTATTTACTCACGGTTGTCAAGACCATCCACTCCTCTGGCTCAGACCAGCCAGCGCTGCAACCTGTGCTCCTTGGATCATTGCCCGCATTCGAAACACCAATTGTAGGGATTGTACTCGCTCAGGTGCGGTGGGTGACACTCAGGAGACACATTCCATTAAAAGTTCACAGGGTTTATTGCTCCATAAACCACATAGCAACAGGAACAACAGGTAAACAGTCTTACATCAGACAGATGAATCCTCAATGTCCATAGTAGAGCTCCGCTCTCTCAGGTCTGTTGGCACACAGACTGTGCTATGTCCAGCACGTAGGCTCTCCAGCCTAAATATGGTCACTGTGTGCTGTTCAGGACGTCTGTCCCCACATGGAACCGTCCAACACACAGGCCACTCTGCAGTGTCCAGCCAGGACACATGGAAGTGTGTCCACCCTGACAGACTCCCACACACTCACACCATGTGCTGCACACACCTCCTTTATATAGGTGTAACCACACCCAGGTACCTGTCACATGGCCAGTCAGATGAGCGTGACATCACCACAGGTCCTTACACACAAAACCATCTTACGTGTTCAGACACGCCTCTTTGGGTGGGTTTGTAGGTGACTGAACCCACCCATCTCTCCAATCACCTGGAAGCCTTCCCAATGTAAACAAATCCCTCAGCAGTAGATCTGCTTGAGCAAAACATACCCAGGCTTCCATCACAGGGCCACCCACCTCTGTGATACATACCGTCCATTATTCACATGACCAGTCACTATGCCACTATATATATATATATATATATATATATATATATATCTATATAATTGTCTAAGGGTTTTTCCGTCTGTCTGTCTGTCTGTCTGTCTGTCCTGGAAATCCCGCGTCTCTGATTGGTCGAGGCCGCCAGGCCTCGACCAATCAGCGACGGGCACAGCATGGCGACGATGATGTCATAATGGAAAACCTGCGTCTCAGATTGGTCAAGGGCACGGGCACAGTATCGACGTAGATGTCATAATGGTTGCCATGGCGACGATGATGTCATAAAGGTTGCCTCGACCAATCAGTGACGGGCACAGTCTGCCGCGAACTCTGGAATCATCATTGTCCATATACTACGGGGACATGCATATTCTAGAATACCCGATGCATTAGAATCGGGCCACAGTCTAGTATATATATATATATATATATATATATATATATATATACACACAGTCATAGTCAAAAGTGTTGGAATTATTCCAACAAATGAAGTATTAGAGCTACAGTGCAATGGGTTGTAAACTTCTTGATGTTAACCCCTTCTCGACATGTGACGGTATAGTACGTCACATGTCGGGACCCCCGCTTTGATGTGCGCTCCGGCGGTGAGCGCACATCAAAGTCGCGACATGTCAGCTGTTTTTTACAGCTGACATGTGCGCGCAATAGCGGCGGGTGAAATCGCGATCACCCGCCGCTATTAACTAGTTAAATGCCGCTGTCAAGCGCAGACAGCGGCATTTAACTACCGCATCCGGCCGTGCGGCCGGATATGAGCGCATCGCCGACCCCCGTCACATGATCGGGGGTCGGCGATGTGTCAGGAAGGTAACCATAGAGGTCCTTGAGACCTCTATGGTTACTGATTGCCGGTGGCTGTGAGCGCCACCCTGTGGTCGGCGCTCACAGCACACCTGCAAATCTGCTGTGTAGCAGCGATCTTATGATCACTGCTGCATAGCAGAGCCGATCGGACTGTGCCTGCTTCTAGCCTCCCATGGAGGCTATTGAAGCATGGCAAAAGTAAAAAAAAAAAGTTTTTAAAAATGTGAAAAAAATAAAAAAAATATAAAAGTTTAAATCACCCCCCTTTCGCCCCAATCAAAATAAATCAATTAAAAAAAAACCCAACCTACACATATTTGGTATCGCCGCGTTCAGAATCGCCCGATCTATCAATAAAAAAAAAGCATTAACCTGATCGCTAAATGGCGTAATGAGAAAAAAATTCGAAACGCCAGATTTACGTTTTTTTGGTCGCCACGACATTGCATTAAAATGCAATAACGGGCGATCAAAAGAACGTATCTACACCAAAATGCTATCATTAAAAACGCCAGCTCGGCACGCAAAAAATAAGCCCTCACCTGACCCCAGATCACGAAAAATGGAGACGCTACGAGTATCGGAAAATGGCGCAATTTTGTTTTGTTTTGTTTTTTGCAAAGTTTGGAATTTTTTTTCACCACTTAGGTGAAAAATAACCTAGTCATGTTAGGTGTCTATAAACTCGTAGTGACCTGGAGAATCATAATGGCAGGTCAGTTTTAGCATTTAGTGAACCTAGCAAAATAGGCAAGCAAAAAACAAGTGTGGGATTGCACTTTTTTTGCAATTTCACTGCACTTGGAATTTTTTTCCCGTTTTCTAGTACACGACATGCTAAAACCAATGATGTCGTTCAAAAGTACAACTCGTCCCGCAAAAAATAAGCCCTCACATGGCCAAATTGACGGAAAAATAAAAAAGTTATGGCTCTGGGAAGGAGGGTAGCGAAAAACGAAAATGGAAAAACGGAAAAAGCTCCGGGGGTGAAGGGGTTAAACAAAGGAAATCAAGATCTCTGGAGATGGTGTTGTAACCTTGACATAGTTCATATTTTTCAACAATTTTGGGACTAAAGATCTCTTAATTTTCTCCATGCTCAATGTGGCACACACAGACATACAATACAAAGTTTGAGTCAACTTCTCCCCTTGTTATCCGGTTTCACTTGTGATTTTCACATTGCCCACATCTGTTACTTGCCACAGGTGAGTTTGAAAGAGGATCACTTGCTTGAAACAAAGTTGTTTACTCACAATTTTGGAAAGGTGCCAACAATTTTGTCTGGACCATTTTGGGGGTTTGGTGTGAAAATATATCCAGTTTGCCTTTTTGTGTTTGTTTTTTTTTTGTTTTGTACCAATACACCTATCTACAGTATATAATATATACATCTATCTATATAATTGTCTAAGGTGTACTTCCGTCTGTTTGTCTGTCTGTCTGTCGTGACCAATCAGCGACAGGCAGTCTGGCCGCGAATTGGCCCCTACCTGCTCCCCTCCAGTCAGTGCCCCCTCCCTACTCCCCTCCAGTCAGTGCCCCGTCCATACTCCCCTCCAGTCATCGGCCACATAGGGTTTTATCAGTCCATTAAACAGACTGCGTTACACCGCGGCATAACACAGTGTACCGCAGTCCGTTAATGCTGCCATTAACCCTGTGTGACCAACTTTTTACTATTGCTGCTGCCTATGCAGCATCAATATTAAAAACATTTAATGTTAAAAATAATAATAAAAAAAACCAAACATTATATTCTCACCTTCCGGCGTCCACGGCATCCTGTCCCGCTCTTCGCGACGCATCGGTCCCAAGAATGCATTGCGGCATTGCGGAGATGACATACCGGCCTTGCGAGACCGCTGCATCATCACGTGTTATTGCCACAAAGCATCACTGGGAACGGAGCATCGCGAGTAGCATTACTAAAGGCCTGGGCTAGATCCGGGGGCCGACGGAAGGTGAGTATATAACTATTCTTTATTTTAATAGTTTTTTTAACAGGGATATGTGCCCACATTGCTATATACTACGTGGGCTGTGTTATATACTGTGTGGGCTGTGTTATATACTGCGTGGGCTGTGTTATATACTGCATCGCTGTGCTATATACTACATTGGGCTGTGCTATATACTATGTGGCTGTGCAATATACTATGTGGCTGTGTTATATACTACATGGGCGGTGCTATATACTACGTGGGCTGTGCTATATACTACATGGGCTGTGTTATATACTACATGGGCTTTTTTATATACTGCATGGGCTGTGTTATATGCTACATGGGCCGTGTTATATACTGCGTGGGCTGTGCAATATACTATGTGGCTGTGCAATATACTACGTGGCTGTGCTATATACTACGAGGCTATGCAATATACTACGTGGCTGTGGAATATACTTCGTGGCTGTGCAATATACTATATGGGCTGTGCTATATACTACTTGGCTGTGCTATATACTACATGGCTGTGCAATATACTACATGGAAATCTTCATAAATAAACTACATACATATTCTAGGTCCACCTGCACTCCCCGCTCCCTCGCTATAATCTGGCATGTGTCTAAAATAATCCGTGTTATGGACTGAAGGCACATTAAAGACGTTTATTTCAGCAAACTGGTGAGTGCCTCTGTCTCTTATCTTTTGCAATATGTTTATCACTGTTCGGTAAGCTGAGCACCAGAATCCAGTTGCTTTTGGTAAACCGCATGTGAGAGGAATCGCAGGATTAAACACGAAAAAGGGCTGATGGTGAAAGTTAGCGTCCTGGTGCCATTCCATCTCTAAATATAGACTACGACATATTCTAGAATACCCGATGCGTTAGAATCGGGCCAACCTTCTAGTAGGAAATAGACATGCTTATAACAAAACATGTGTAATTGCGATGATTTTCTGGGACAAATACTTAATTTTCTGGTACAATTTCAAGGATGCTAACACTTTTGGCCCAGACTATATGTGTGCATCATCAGGAATAAGTAAAAGTCTAGGACAAATAATACAAAATTTAAAATAAACACATTTACAAATGAACAGGCATCAAGGAACAGGAATGCTCTGGCAAGATGTAGCAGTTCTGAGCAGATTCAGTCATGGTCGAAAGTGTTGGCACCCTTAAAATGTTGCAGAAAATAAATGTATTTCTCCCATAAAATTATTGCATTGACATATGTTTTGCTATGCACCTGTATATTTCGTTGGTGTGTATTAGAGCAAGACAAAAAAAATAAACATGAAAAAAAGACAAATTGGACATAATTTCACACCAAACCCCCTAAAAAGCAGGTCAAAATTGTTGGCACCCTGAATGTAATATTTGGTAATCTCTGCAGGTGTTCATTGGGATTTAGATTTGAACTTATTGCTGGGTATTAGACTGCATCTGGGTGTCCATCTCCAGTAGGCGTACAGACGTGAAAATTGACAACAGAACACACGTTCACTCTGTAGGTACCACAGACACATACACCCAAATCCCTTTTGCTGGGAGTTCGGATGTAAGCCCTGATGGAACCAACGATCAGGTGACAGAACGCAGTGTGGAATCACCCTAAAAATAAAAGTGATAAACCTTGAAGACTTCATAAACTAATCAAACTCATCATTCTTTAGCACTTAACAGATGGCATTTAGGGCATTAAACCAAACAATTGGTTAACTGATATCATATAATGTAATCAATGTTTATCTGGCATTCAGGAATGGCAGAGCAAGCTACTTTATATTGGAGTTGTATGCATTTAACTGTTATCATGGTGACAATGTGTTCATTATTTGCCTCACAAATACTTAGACACTGTGTGGGATTTATGTCTCAGAAAGCCATTCATTTGGTGAAATGACAAAGGAGAGCCAAGATCAGGGTTTATGAATTGGGACCTGTGGAGGAACAGAACAAGTAAGCAGTGTGACATTCAGAACAGAACAAATAGGACTTCAAACATTTCTGAAGTCTGTTTCTGCTGTATTCAGTAAAAGATATATATTCTTCAGAAGGTTCCGTAGATTTTTGAAGCCCTCCAACATCAATAAGTATATAAAATAAGATGTATCCTCTAAAGAACTTTACCAAAATAGAATATTATAGTGCAGGACGCACTCTATTCATGAAATTTTCAGAAAAAGATATTGCTTTGTCGTGTTTTATCCAAAACCTTTATTAAATTAAAGGGATTGTCCACTACCTGGACAACCCCTTTTTAAATAAAGTAGTCCCCTTGTAAAATAAGAATAACAGATATTCACTTCCCACCTGAACTAGAACCATTACATCAATTAAATTGTTGGGTCGTTTGTGACATTGCTATACCATGTCAGCCATGCAGCCAAGCAGTGGCTGCTATTGGACTACTGTGCTCTCACTACTCCCACTTGTCCACCATTCATCCGAGGAAGCAAAGTGGGAGGCAGGAGCCCAATAGCAACAACTTATTGGTTGCATGGCCCACATGGCATAACAATGTCATGCAAGCTCCGGGAAGTTCAGTAATGAAATGGATGTAACAATGCCGATGGCTGAGATGAGTATCTGTTATTTTTATTTTATACAAGCACTTCACCGAAAAAAAGCTGATGTCCAGGTAGCGAAGAACCCCTTGTAGTGCAGCGGGGTTGTTGCAGTGTGACAGATAGGCAGGGACCATTGGAAAGTTCATAGCAAATGTGTTTAATGTCCAAACAGCTCACACAATGTACAGCACACTGTATCCTCTGGATCACACCCGGGGCATCACAACAGTCCCTATACAAGATCGGTTGCTGAGGACGACTGCACCATTGTGTTATGCTGCGGGGTGCCAGGCGTTCGCTGCTCTTGGCTCTGTGTTACCTCACACAAGTGGAATGCTGCAGAGCAACCTGCTCTGCCACTTGCAAACAAACTCTGACACACCCAAACCCTTTACTGCAGGGTTTTTAACTGGAATCTGTGGCCATTGGCCACTTGTAAGGCCTGGCTTGGAGGGAGTGAACTGCCCCACTACCATCCTGTAGTTCACTCCATAAATAAAAGCCCTTAACGGGTTTTCCTGAATATTGCCTTGGCCAAATAGCTTGATCAGGTCCACACTTATTTTTATTTTGCCTTGTGACTCACAGGTGTCCTGCTGTGGACACCAGGCACTCCAGCAGGTCTAATAGGACTCCGTCCACATTCTGGGGGATACATATCGACCCTCACATATGATCCCCCTCACTGCCTCACATGACCTCCCCCTATGTCGAAAATTGTGGAATTGAAGACTTGTCACCATACAGATGGCCCATGGAAGAGCATCTGCATTTCCCTGCGCGATGTTCCACGGTGTACTTAAAGTTCTGCAGAGAGAGAAACCATCTGGTGACCCGAGCATTCCTCTCCTTGGAATTTCTCATCCATAACAAGGGTGAATGATCCGTCACCAAGCAAAACGGTTGACCGAGCAGATAATAGCGTAGGGGCTACAAGGCCCACTTAATGGCCAGGCACTCCTTCTCCGCTGTGCTATAATTTTTCTGGGCCGGGAAGAGTTTCCTACTTACAGTTGGTACGGAAAGTATTCAGACCCCTTTAAATGTTTCACTCTTTATTTCATTGCAGCCATTTGGTAAATTAAAAAAAGTTCATTTTTTTCTCATTAATGTACACTCTGCACCCCATCATGACTGAAAAAAAAACAGAAATGTAGACATTTTTGCAAATTTATTAAAAAAGAAAAAACTGGAATACCACATGGTCATAAATATTCAGACCCTTTGCTCAGTATTGAGTACAAGCACCCTTTTGAGCTAGTACAGCCATGAGTCTTCTTGGGAATGATGCAACAAGTTTTTCACACCTGGCTTTGGGGATCCCCTGCAATTCTTCCTTGCAGATCCTCTCCATTTCTGTAAGGTTGGATGGTGAACGTTGGTGGACAGACATTTTCACATCTCTCCAGAGATGTTCAATTGGATTTAGGTCAGGGCTCTGGCTGGGCCAGTCAAGAATGGTCACAGAGTTATTCTGAAGCCACTCCTTTGGTATTTTAGCTGTGTGCTTAGGGTCATTGTCTTGTTGGAAGGTGAACCTTTAGCCAAGTCTGAGGTCCAGAGCACTCTGGAAGAGGTTTTCATCCAGGATATCTTGGTACTTGGCCACATTCATGTTTCATTCCATGACAACCAGTCATCCTGTCCCTGCAGTTGAAAAACACCCCCATAGCTTTTTGCTGCCACCACCATGTTTCACTGTTGAGATTGTATTTTGCAGGTGATGAACAGTGCCTGGTTTTCTCCACACATATCGCTTAGAATTATCACCAAAGACGTCTATCTTCATCTCATCAGAACAGAGAATCTTATTTCTCATAGTCTGGGAGTCCTTCATGTGTTTTTTTAGCAAACTCTAAGCGAGCTGTCATATGTCTTGCACTGAGGAGAGGCTTCCGTCGAGCCACTCTGCCATAAAGTCTTGACTGGTGGAGTTCTGCAGTGATAGTTGACTTTGTGGAACTTTCTCCCATCTCCCTACTGCATCTCTGGAGCTCAGCCACAGTGATCTTGGGGTTCTTATTTACCTCTCTCACGAAGGCTCTTCTCACACGATTACTCAGTTTGGCTGGACAGCCAGGTCTAGGAAGACTTCTGGTGGTCCCAAACTTCTTCCTTTAAAGGGACTCTGTCACCTGAATTTGGCGGGCCCTGTTTACGGTCCGATGGGTGGTGTTTTCTGTTCCTTCATTCACCCCTTCCTTTCCCGCTGGCCACAATATTGTCTTGAATTTGATTAGGTTTCCTCCGTAGAACATGCGTGCGCAATGCAATCTTGCCTTGCGCACGCGCAGTATGCTTTGCCCAACTGCGGGCAAAGCCGAAAAGCATTAGTGCGCATGCGCCGGTGCACTATGTCCCGGAAGTATTTCGCTGTGTTCAAATTCAAGACAATATTGCAGCCAGCAGGAAAGGAAGGGGTGAATGAACGAACAGAAAACACCACCCATCGGACTATACACAGGGACCGCCAAATTCAGGTGACTGAGTCCCTTTAAGGACTGTGGAGGCCACTGTGCTCCTAGGAACCTTGAGCAGAAATTCTGTTATAACCTTGGCCAGATCTGTGCCTTGCCACAATTTTGTCTCGGAGCTTGGCCAGTTCCTTTGACCTCATGATTCTCATTTGGTCTGACATGCACTGTGAGCTGTGAGGTCTTATATAGACAGGTGTGTGCGTTTCCAAATCAAGTCCTATCAGTTTAACTAAACACAACTGTACTCCAATAAAGGAGTAGAAACATCTCAAGGAGAATCACAATGAAATGGACAGCATGTGACTTAAATATGGGTGTCTGAGCAAAGGGTCTGAATACTTATGATATTTCAGTTTTTCTTTTTTATTAAATGTGCAAAAATTTCTACGTTTCTGTTTTTTTGCAGTCAAGATGGGGTGCAGCGTGTACATTAATGTGAAAAAAAAAAGTTTTTTGAATTTACCAAATGGCTGCAATGAAACAAAGAGTGAAAAATGTAAAGGGGTCTGAATACTTTCCATACCCACTGTATAAATAATGTTTCCAAAGAAAAGCAGAATGTGGCACCAATCAACACTGTAGTAAATCCAATGCAAAGAATGCAGATCCCTCTATAAAAGAGCATCAGCAGCTAGTCGAATGGTTCACTGGTGCTCTGCATTAATGACAGATTTCAGAATATATATAAGAACGTATGTGGCACTCGCCATTGTGAAAATTGTGGTAGTCCCTTATTCCAACATATGGGATGTGGACATAAAAAAATGACATACATGTAACATAGGCATGCGGGGAGAGGCAGAGTGGACGACAGCTGTTACGCTTACCAACCTTTCAATGAGTCCACATGCGTAATTATTTAGGGTTACTCCCTTATATAGGGCTGAAAATGTGACACATTGAAGAAAAATGCATAGTGTTAAACATAGAATGTGCAAAATATAGAAATAACATAATTACAATCTTAACAGAGCTACCGTCTGTCATTATTTAATGCAGAGCACCAGTGAACTATTCACCTAGATGCTGAAGCTCTTTTATAAGGGGATCTACTCTCTTTGCATGAGATTTGCTATAGTGTGGACTGGTGCCGCAATCTGCTTTCCTTTGGAAACTTTAATATAAACTGTTCATGGCTGGCACAGCAATAACAATCTAAAAATGGAGGTAGACGATAATGAAGACCCTACAGAGCACACATCAGCAAAAGAAGGACTTTTGGCAGGCTGGGAGGATGAGGGAGAGTTATTTTCAGATTGCAAGTTACAAGTACCAGAACCCTGGAAACTAAGATTAATTTCTTAGCAGAGAAAGAAATATGACTCTTCTCGACGATAAAATCCTTAAAATCGTATTTTGAATCTAAATGCGTTGCAAGAGGTCTCCAGGTTTTCACAATTCCAGGATGAACAAGCTTTCCAAAAAGAATGGGAAGTAATCGATCTACAATGTTCCAATAATCTACTACAACTAGTATTATGAAAAAAAGAAAATGAATATGCAGACTTTAATGGTCAACTAGAAAAAGCTAAAGTAATTTTCATGTCCAGATCTCATATGTTGGAATGAAGGACTAGCACAATTTTTGCAATGGTGAGTGCCACTTATGTTCTTATATATTGTCACGGGGAGACTAGGTGAGCGAGAGCTAATAACCCGGGCCCCTGCAATTTCCCTCAGACTAGGGAAATCCTGACTGACCCTCTACCTGAAGTTTACACTGATGGTGTGCATGTCCAGGCCTCAAACCTCACCCTGTCTCCTGTTTCAACCCTAGGCTGAAACCTCCGCCCACCACCCAGTGAAGAGGTAATACACCAATACCCACAGTCAGCACAGACAAGGATAAAGGAAAATATACACCACGCCGCAGTCACTCAGGAATACACTATAAATGTGCAGGGCAAAATAAATACAAATATAGGAAGGAGTAAATAAGACAAACGAAAATACACCACCAGCAACGAATCTCCAACAACCAGCTCTCCACTCCAGACCGAGATAACAACGCACAAGACAGAAGCTATAATCGGCGACGCCCAATGATCAGGAGAACTATTTAAAGGAAATGGGCATGGCCCAGCTTCCAATCCGAGGATCAGGTAAATTAACCACGGAACAGCTAGATAAAATCTAGCCGACGCCAATGAGCACATAGTGGTCAAAAGCGGAATTACCGCTGTCTGTCGAACGACCTGGTCTGAACAGCGTCCGACATGACAGTACCCCGCCTTCTACAAGGGACCCCAGGGCCCTCACGGCTTATAGGACCCGGCTTGTCTGGATGGCGACGATGAAAAAACCTGACCAGCCGATCCGCATGAATGTCCGAGGCTGGTCCCCAGGACCTCTCCTCAGGCCCATAACCACGCCAGTGTACCAAGTACAGTAAAGTGCGGCGCACTACACGAGAGTCAACCACCTTGGAGACTTCAAATTCCAAATTACCATCCACCAAGACTGGAAGTGGCATAGGCGCCGCGTCCACAGAACCCACCACCTTCTTTAGAAGAGACCTGTGGAACACGTTGTGTATCTTATACACCGTAGGAAGCTCCAATCGGTACGCTACTGGGTTAATGACGGCGGTGACCCTAAATGGACCAATAAACCGTGGACCCAATTTAAGGGATGGTATTTTGAGTCTTATGTTTTTTGTGGATAACCACACCCAGTCATCCACACTCAGGTCCGGACCTGGCACACGCCTTCTGTCAGCCACACGTTTGTACCAAGCACCCACACTCAACAAGCGCTGTTTAACTCTCCTCCAGACTGACTACAATTGTGCTCCTAACTGGTCCTCTTCTGGAAAGCCGGAAGAGCCCCTCTGACTCAAAGTACAAAATTGAGGATGTAGCCTGTAAACACAAAAAAACTGAGACTCCCCAGACGACTCCTGGCGGTGATTATTGATGGCAAACTCAGCCAAAGGAAGAAAGGTAGACCACTCCTCCTGGTTATCAGAGACAAAGCAGTGTAGGTACTGTTCCAAATTTTGGTTCATACGCTCAGTCTGACCATTTGACTGAGGATGAAACGCCGAAGAATGAGACAACTTGATCCCCAGCCGTGAGCAAAATGCTTTCCAAAATTTTGCCACAAACTGAGACCCCCCATCAGACACGATGTCAGATGGAACCCCATGAAGACCACCTCCTGCACAAATACCTGAGCCAGAGTCTTAGCGTTAGGCAACGAAGGCAGACACAAAGTGCGACATTTTTGAAAACCGATGAACAATCACCAAGATGACCGTGTTCCCAGCTGATGAGGGCAAATCAGTGATCAAATCCATGGAGATTTCCATCCATGGCTTACTAGGTACCTCAAGAGGAAGTAGTGTGCCAACAGGACGGAAGCGGGGCGTCTTAGCCCTAGCGCATGTGGTACAAGCTGACACGTATGAGACCACGTCCTGTCGGATCTTGGGCCACCAATACGGACGTGACACCAACTCCAAGGTACCTCTAACCCCTGGGTGGCCAGCCAGGACAGCATCATAATGCTCCGCCAAAACCTTTAAGCGGAGATGAAGCGGTACAAAAGATTTGTTGATGGGAAGCTCAGATAATACCTCCTCCTGAGCCTCGGCAATCTCAGCCTCAACCTCGGTAGTGAGAGCCAAAACTACAATACCCTTTTGGAGGATGGGTACTGGATCCTCCCGAGGTTCTCCCCCCGGAAAACACCTGGACAGAGCATCCGCCTTAGTGTTTTTAGACCCCGGTCTGTAAGTGACAACAAAATTGAACCGCGTGAAAAACAATGCCCAGCGAGCCTGCCTGGGGGACAGACGCTTGGCTGACTCCAAATACAGCAGATTCTTATGATCGGTAATAACAGTAACCTGATGTACCGACCCTTCCAAGATGTGTTGCCATTCCTCAAAGGCCAACTTAATTGCCAACAACTCCCTGTTGCCGATATCGTAGTTACGTTCGGCGGACGACAGTGTCTTGGAGAAATAGGCGCACGGACGCAAACCACTCAAAGATGAGCCTTGAGATAGTACCGCCCTCACACCAACCTCAGATGCATCGACTTCCACAACAAAGGGTTTTGATACGTCTGGCTGCACAAGAATGGGGGCTGAAACAAAACTGTTCTTAAGAAATTCAAATGCGCGCACAGCAGCCTCAGGCCAAACTGAGAAATTGGTACCCTTTTTAGTCAATGTCAGTTAGCGGTTTAGCAATGATGGAAAAATCCTTGATAAATTTCCTATAGTAGTTAGAAAACCCAAGGAACCGCTGAAGTGCTTTCAGGTTATCAGGACGTTCCCAATGCAGCACCGCTTGCACCTTAGCGGCGTCCATTTTAAAACCAGAAGCAGACACAATATAACCCAAGAAAGGCAACTCTTGAACAAAAAATACACATTTCTCAAGTTTAGCATACAGCTTATTCTCTCTGAGAAGCTGTAACACCTGCCTGACATGATCTAAATGAGTATCACGGTCGCAAGAATATATGAGAATGTCATCTAGGTACACGATAACGAATTTCCCCAAAAAATGCGAGAACACATCATTGATGAAATGTTGGAACACTGCAGGTGCGTTAGTCAACCCAAATGGCATCACCAAATTTTCAAAATGACCCTCAGGGGTATTAAAAGCCGTCTTCCACTCATCACCTTGACGGACTCTTATGAGGTTGTACGCCCCCCTGAGGTCAAGCTTGGTAAACCACTTAGCACCTGCCACCTGGTTGAACAAATCTGGTATCAGTGGCATAGGGTATGGATCACGAACCGTAATCTGGTTCAACTCCCTGAAATCCAAACACGAGCGTAAACCGCCATATTTCTTCTTCACGAAGAAGAACCCTGCTGCCACCGGCGAGGATGACGGCCTGATATGCCCTTTGCTCAAGCTTTCAGCAATATAATTTTTTAACGCTTGTCTCTCCGGACCGGAGATGTTAAACATCCTTGCTTTAGGCAATTTGGCCCCTGGTTTAAACCTGATAGAACAGTCATAGGGACGATGTGGCAGTAACTCTGAACAACCCTTCTCAGAGAACACATCCACAAAATCCAGAAGTGACTCCGGAACGCTTGAAGTTACCGCAGCCACGCACGTGGCCAGGCAATTCTCCTGGCAGAACTCGCTCCACTGAATTATGTCCTGAGTTTTCCAGTCAATTACCGGGTTGTGCATAGACAACCAAGGAAAACCCAAAACCACCTGAGCAGGAAGATTCCTGAGCACCTTACATGTAACCCGCTCGGAATGTAGAACCCCAATGTGGAGTTTCACCTCAGCCACAAATTCAGTAATCTCCCCCTGAGAGAGAGGAGCAGCATTGATGGTGACCACGCGGATAGGATGAGACAGTTTTTCAATCCTAAAACCTGCTGTGCGCGTAAACCCCTCATTAATGAGATTTGTGGCTGAACCACTATCCACAAAAACAGTGATTGGCAGCTCACTGCCAGCGATAAAAACCTTAGCGGGGAGCATGCATTGAGAAACCACCATGGAGGATATACATAAGCTCAGATTGGTCTCCTCCACACCCTCTGAGCTTAGTTTTCCACCGTTGCATTTTTCTTAGACAGCAGAGGACAGATGTTAATAAAATGACCAGTTTTACCACAGTAAAAACAGGCTCCCTGCTTCCTGAGCTCAGGGGCTCGACGCTTCACATGTGACACCCCTGCGATTTGCATAGGCTCCGTGGGCTCACCTGCAGCAACCTCACGTGAACCTAAACCCTCTCCCATAGGCTGTGTCTCATGCTCCTCCTGACGCAAACGGCAATCAATGCGGACAACCAGACTCATAGCGGAATCTAGAGAAGCAGGAGTCTCGTACATCAGAAGGGCTTTTTTAACCCTTCCAGAAATCCCATGTATAAACTGACTCCGCAATGCTGGATCATTCCATTGTGTATCGATCGCCCAGCGACGAAATTCAGAACAGTAATCCTCTGCAACTCGCTCCCCCTGGCGAATAGTGCGTATCTTAGATTCTGCTAGAGCCATTCTGTCAGGTTCATCGTAGATTTTTCCATGAGAGGAAAAAAAACTTCACAGAGTCAAATGCAGCAGAATCAGATGGCAAAGAAAACGCCCATGCTTGGGGATCCCCACTTAACAATGACAACACCAGGCCCACACGCTGAGCCTCATTACCCGAGGAGATCGGGTGCATACGGAAATATAGTTTGCAAGCTTCACGAAAAGAAACAAATTTACTGCGTTCCCCAGCAAATTTTTCAGGCAAAGGAAATTTAGGCTCAGCAACTCTTCCTGTCGCTCCAGCTTGCACATTAGATACTGCTAGTCCCTGTTGCTGTACTTCCCCCCTCAACTCAGTGACCTGTAGGGACAGCGCCTCCAACTGGCGGGTTATGGAAGTCATGGGATCCATGACAAAACACACAAAAAAAGAAACCCCTTTTTTTTGGGGGGGGGCCGATTATAATGTCACGGGGAGACTAGGTGAGCGAGAGCTAATAACCTGGGCCCCTGCAATTTCCCTCAGACTAGGGAAATCCTGACTGACCCTCTACCTGAAGTTTACACTGATGGTGTGCATGTCCAGGCCTCAAACCTCACCCTGTCTCCTGTTTCAACCCTAGGCTGAAACCTCCGACAACCACCCAGTGAAGAGGTAATACTCCAATACCCGCAGTTAGCACAGACAAGGATAAAGGAAAATATACACCACGCCGCAGTCACTCAGGAATACACTATAAATGTGCAGGGCAAAATAAATACAAATATAGGAAGGAGTAAATAAGACAAAGGAAAATACACCACCAGCAACAAATCTCCAACAACCAGCTCTCCACTCCAGACGGAGATAACAACGCACAAGACAGAAGCTATAATCGGCGACGCCCAATGATCAGGAGAACTATTTAAAGGCAATGGGCATGGCCCAGCTTCCAATCCGAGGATCAGGTAAATTAACCCCGGAACAGCTAGATAAAATCTAGCCGACGCCAATGAGCACATAGTGGTCAAAAGCGGAATTACCGCTGTCTGTCGAACGACCTGGTCTGAACAGCGTCCGACATGACATATATACTCTGAAATGTTCATATATATGTATACATATTCTGCTGTGAGTGCATATAAGGTGCATTACACAGGTATAATTAATAGTGTATGCTTAATGCTATCATGAGATCATAAAGGAGTGTCCATAAAGTGCAACAATTAGCGCCTGGTATGAGGTCAGTATTCTACCATAATATGCTATATCATGCTCTCAGTGTGGTTTGCTGTATATGTCTGCTATGTTTGACTCTGTAGGTGTACGTTTGATATATTTCCACCATGCTACCTTTAATCTGTAGATCTGCAATCTATTCAGCCTCATTGTGACACAACATGTATGGGGACTGGGGAGACATCACCATTAGTTTAAGCACTGTTGCACTTTATGGACACTCCCTTTTGATCTCTTGATAACATTAAAAATACACAATGTATTATCCTGTGTAATGTACCTTATATGCACTTACAGCAGAACATGCATACAAATACAGTTGTGCTCAGAAGTTTACATACCCCCGACAGAATTTTTCCTTTCTTGGCCTTTTTTCAGAGACTATGAATGATAACACCAAAACTTTTTCTCCACTCATGGTTAGTTGTTGGGTGAAGCCATTTATTGTCAAACTACTGTGTTTTCTCTTTTTAACTCATAATTAGTACCCAAAACATCCAAATGACCCTGATCAAAAGTTCACATACCCCATTTCTTCATACCGTGTATTGCCCCCTCTAACATCAATGTGGTAGTTGTGGATGGGGTTCTTTATTCTCAGATGGTAAAGCTGACCACTTTTCTTGGTAAAAAGCCTCCAGTTCCTGTAAATTTCTGGGCTGTCTAGTATTAACTCCACACTTGAGATCTCCCCAGAGTGGCTCAATGATATTGAGGTCAGGAGACTGAGATGACCACTCCAGAATCTTCACTTTGTTCTGCTGTAGCCAATGACAGGTTGACTTGGCCTTGTGTTATGGATCGTTGTCATGTTGGAATGTCCCATACGCAGCTTCCGGGCTGATGATTGCAAATTTGCCTCCAGTATTTGCTGATAACGTGCTGCATTCATCTTTCCTTCAACTTTGCCCAAGTTTCCTGTGCCTTTGTAGCTCACACATCCCCAAAACATCAAAGATCCACCTTGGTGCTTTACAGTAGGAATAATGTTCCTTTCATCATAGGCCTTGTTGACCTCTCTCCAAATGTAACGTTTATGGTTTTTGCCAAATAGTTCGATTTTGGTCTCATCACTCCAAATTACCTTGTTCCAGTTGTTTTGAGGCTTGCCTCTGTGCTGTTTTGTGTATTGTAGGCGAGATAATGTGTGGCATTTGCGCAGTAATGATTTCCTTCTGACGACTTATGCAGCCCATTTTTCTTCAAGTGCCTCCTTATTGTGCATCTTGAAACAGTCAAACTGCTAGTTTTCAGAGTCCTGTATTTCAGCTGATGTTATTTGTGGGTTTTTCTTTGCATCCAAAACAATTTTCCGGGCAGTTGTGGACAAAATTTTTGTTGGTTTACCTGAACATGGTTTTGTTTTTACAGAGCCCCTAATTTTCCATTTGTTAATCACAGGTTGAACGCTGCTGACTGGCATTATCAATTCCTTGGATCTATTTTTGTATCCCTTTCCTGTTTTATACAGTTCAACTTCCTTTTCCTGTAGATCTGTTGACAATTTGTTTGCTTTCCCCATGACTCACAATCCCGAAACGTCAGTGGCTGGAAGAAAGATGCTAGAGTCTGTCTGGATCCCAGAAATTCACTCAGCTTTTATGCACACAAACTGATTACATGCAAACAGGTCACAGGTGAGGATGTTACCTTTACTAGCCATTCAAACCCATTTGTGTCAACTTCTGTGCCAAAATCACCAGGGTATGTAAACTTTTGATCAGGGTCATTTGGATATTTTGGGTTGTCATTATCATTTATTAAGGGAAAACAGTAGTTTGGCAATGGATGGCTTCACCCAACCACTAACCATGAGTGGAGATAAGGTTTTTTTGTTAACATTCATATTCTCTGAAAAAAGGACAAGAAAGCAAAAATTCTGCTGGGGTATGTAAACTTTTGAGCACAACTGTATATGTGCATGATATAGCAATTACTTATTTTTAAACATCAGTACCTCTTACCATTGGATGTATTTATGGTTTTTAATTCATTTTTGGCAATTTCCCCCTTGTTACATTTTTATTTATCTTCATATTCAATAAAGATTATTTGTAAGATTTTAACAAAATGTTTGGTCATCTCTCTTTGTGTAGGCTACTATCATTACCATATGGTCATATACAACCATTAATAGATTTGTACAGGTGCGCTCCAGATTATAGTCTGCTGTGAAAAAATTGCATTGAACATAGGAGAAATAAACCCAGTGTCTCTTTCAAGTGACAACTTCTCGCATTGGAGTTAATCACTTCTTTTGTCTTACTAACCAACGATAGTTTGCTGCCCAGAACTCTTTAGCTTTAAATGTAGTCAAAGGGTAAATGTTCGACTGCTGCTTCAGTACAATTCCCGCTAGTGATAGTCTTGCAGCTGGGGAAACAAGAGATGAACTGTTGGACCCCCATAAAACTAGAATGAATTACCTAACCAGTGGATAGTGAGAAATAATTTTGGCTGAAATACCCTTTCAGGCAATTCTCCAACCTATGCCTCATGGTTTTGTCCTAGTTTTTTTATGGAAAACATAGACCCTGTAGGGGCTGATGTACAAGTGTGATATCTTAAAGTCTATTCTAAATTACTTTGTATTGAAATTTCAGAATTGCTACAAACATTTTCCTTATTTCTTGCCCTTGAACTGTGATGACTAGATTCTGCATTAGGCTTCTTTCACACTTCAGTTGTTTGGCGTCAGTCTGCTCCGACATAGTGACTTATCGACGGATCCGTCACAATTATTGAGAAAACGGTTCTAACGGATCCGTTTTTTTTACAGATCCGTTACTTGGGAGTTGTCTGGGAAAGGTATCTACTTTTTGGAGCATGCGCAATTGAAAAAGCGGATTGGGGCGAAATGACGGTCGCGACGGATCGGTCGCGCATAGGCGGCCATTCTATGGAATGGCGGACTTGATGGATCCGTCGCGAACCGCCATTTCGCCGCAGACAAAAAATGTTATAATGTCCGTCAATGTGTAGATAACATCCGCCAAATCTCGACGGATCCGTCACATGGCGGATGGAACGGACGACCATCCGCCACAATCCGTCGCTAATGCAAGTCTATGGGAAAATAGCGGATCCGCCAAAAAAAAGGTGGATCTGCTATTTGAGGAAAATGGTGGTTTCAGACTGACGCCAAAAGACTGAAGTGTGAAAGAGGCCTTAGGGAAAGACTGGGAGCTGTGCCTCAGTAATATTAGATGGGTGCAGATATGATTCTTTGCAACTCGTGACTTTCTACATAGAATAACCCTAGCGAATTCAGAGCTGTCCTAGGTCCCACCCAAATGTGATGCCCTATCTGGGGCATGCTTGCGTGGAATTGGGGGCTGGACAGCGACAGAACTTAAACGAGTTTTCTGATACCAATGATACACTTTATAAACATCTATCTGTAAGCCCTAACCATTTTTGTACTTTGCCTTATTATAGAATTTCCTACCATTCTCCCAATCCTGCTATTCCCTATGTTTGTTTGTTTGTTTTTTTTTTTTAATCCCTGTAACTTTTTAATTGAGAGGAGACACAAACGAGATTGCTGTGAAGTTGCTTCCCCACAGCTTATATCTCACCTCTGACACAGGAAGTCATCATGGGGCAGTGATGACGCCATTTACCACACCTTCTCTCACTGCCGCCCCTTAATGATGTCCTGTTTCACTAGCGGTGATGGAGAAGTGACAGCAGAGTCAGTGGGGGCCACACGTTTTCACTTCTTCTGTCCCCACCACCTTATCTTCAGTTGTCACTACCAGGGTCCCTGCTTCTGCCCTTATAACACTTCATTTGAGCATCTCAGCATGCAGAGATTCTCAAATGAATAGTCAACAAAAATTAGGTAGAAAAAAAGAGAGAAAAACTGTTAGAAAGTGTAGTAAAGGAAGATAGAGATTTTTTAAATCAAGCAAATTAGAAAATAGTTTGGATTATGGCATCAAATAGGGATTTAGGATGAAACTTCATTTGGATTTCAGACCACCCCTTTACGTCCTAGTCCTACAGTAGGTATAATGGGAAGGCATATGTCTAAGATGCTTGCAGGTCAGGAGAAAAGTCAGGCTTAGACAGTCTGGCCATAATAATAAGATGAGGAAAATCGACATGTAAAAAGCACACAAGCGTGTAATCCACATATGACTTTATCAATAACGTTTTATCGAAGCTAAGTAACAAGGAGTATCCAAAACAAAGCAGTATCATATAAAACATGGCAGTCTAAAATGTGACAATCTACAGTAGAAAAAAAACAAATTCAGCTAATTAGTGCAGAAACGCTGCAAAAAATCTTCAACATCAAAAGCTTACCAAATACTCATCGCGGGAACTTAGCCTAAGGCCAGTCTCGCATGTCCAGATGATTACGGTACTGGAGAAAACTGTACCGGAGTTATCTGCATCTGTGTGTCCGTGTGCTCACGTGGCACATCAGTGTGGCACACGTGCGGCAGCCGTGTGCCACCCGTGTGCCGCCTGAGGACCACACGAACCATGCAGGAGAGACAGCGCTACAGTAAGCGCTGTCCCCAGCATGTGGTGCTGTAGGCAGCATTCATCCCTTCTGTCCTG
Organism: Ranitomeya variabilis; assembly: GCF_051348905.1. Lineage (NCBI taxonomy): Eukaryota > Metazoa > Chordata > Amphibia > Anura > Dendrobatidae > Ranitomeya > Ranitomeya variabilis. The sequence continues at coordinate 244,279,279 of NC_135237.1, read as the reverse complement.
CTCGGCTGAAAGCAGCACTTGCAGGAGAGAAGGGATGAAAGATCAATATTTTTTTTGTTAAAAATAAAGTTTGGGGTCACCTCCTGTGTCCCACCCCTCCCCACCCCTCGCGCGCCCGCCCGCTAGCAATAAAATACTCACCCAGATCCCGCCATGCCTCCTCTCAGCACCAGCAGCTTGTCATGTGTGAGCGGTCACGTGGTACCGCTCATTACAGTGATGAATATGCGGCTCCACCTTTTTTTACGAAAAAAATGCAAAAAATAGAAAACATTTTTTTGCACGACCTTATTCTGACAGCTGCAATTTTTATATATTTTTTCCACTGATGGGGCTGATGTTTTCAGCGATACCATTTCTATTTACATATGTATTTTTCATTGTCGTTTATTTTACGTTTTCATTGGCTGTATGATGAAAAACATAATGTGTACTATGTTTTATTTTTGTTGTTTATGGTGTTCATTGAAGAGGTTAAATAATGTGACAGTTTTATAGATCAGGTTGTGCTGGACACGATGATACCAAATATGTGTACTTTTTAAATTTAATTTTGTTTTTATAAAAATGTTTATTGATGTCATCTTTTGATAATTTTTTTTTGTGTTGTTGATATTTTTTTTTTAAAAAACTTACTTTTAACTTAGTCCCTCTATGGGACTTCAAGTTTTACTACTACTAATCACTGTTATAAAGCTTTGCAATAACCATGTACTGCAATGCATTATAGGTGTCAGTGTTACACTGAAAAATTGCTGTTTAAATCATACTCCTAGCATGATCTAACAGGCCACCGCAGCTGGTTTGACCTCCGATTGCCATGACTATCGGGCATGTGATTATGTCGCGGGAAAACCGATAGGATGGGAGAGTGAGCCCCCTCCCATTCCTAGCCTTCTAAATGCTGCAATAGCTATTGATCATGGTATTTAGGTAAACAGCCAGGACACCTGTAAATCAGCTATCACTTATGTTGAACTCCCAGGTGCGATCGTGCTGGCTCAGCTTATGTGCCTGCATGATCGTCATAATGTAACTAGATGTCATTTTGCGGAAACCCTTTCAAAACATGATGTACAGTTACGTCATATGTCATGAAAGGGTTAAGAAAGCAAATAATTTTACAATACAAGGAGTATAGCAGTGTCCTGATTGTGTAACATGCAGTGCAACCAGCATAAGTATTGGCACAGATCTTTCTTGCTGGGCCCCACTCTTCTATGGGTCACTGTGAAGCTGAAGCTGCATATGGGGTATGTCAACACCTAAGGCCGATTTTGCACATCCTGATATTTCCGGTACCGGAAAAAATGGTACCGGAGATATCTGTGTCTGTGTGTCCATGTGTATTACGTGTGCCACCCGTGTGCCGCTTCAGTACCACATGGACAGGTGCTGTGGCAGAAGCGCTACAGTAAGCGCTGTTCCCCAGCGGCTGGTGCTGAAGCCGGTTGTCATCATTCTCCCCTGCTCTGCCGGCGAGCAGAGGAGAATGATGAGCATTATATTAAAGTCCAAACGACAGCAGGTGGTGGCTTTTGGGACTGTTACCCCATTATCCGACACCTGCTGTCGCTAATAACAGTGACAGTAGGTGCGGATGATTGGGGTATTCCACAGCCTCTGGCTGCTATCATTCAGAAAAACGTTAATGAAAAACCAGATGTGAGTTCCCTCCTATTTTATTGAACCAACCAGACAAAACTCACAGCTGGGAGCTGCAACCCCCAGCTGTCAGCTTCTGCAAGGTTGGTTATCAAGAATAGAGGGGTCCCTACGCTGTTTTTTTTTAATTATTTAAATAAATATTTTTAAAAAATGGTGTGAGGTCCCCCCATTTTTGACAACCAGCCTTGCTAAAGCTGACAGCTGGGAGCTGCTATTCTCAGACTGGTAAGGGGCCATTGATATAAGCCACCCTGCATAAAAACAACAGCCCACAGCTACCCAAAAAACGCACATTTATTAGATGTGCCTTTTCTGGCGCGTGGCCTGGCCTACAGGGCAAGTGGGGTATTATTTGTGGGGTTGATGTAATCTTTCAGGTGACATCAAGCCCACGGCTTAGTAATGGAGAGGCGTCTATAAGATCATTTTTCATTACTAAGCCTATAGTTGTAATGTTAAATGAAGACTGAATAAAGTCCGTTATTTGAAAAAATTACACAGACTCCTTTAATGTTCTAAATTAAACCATACTTACTGAAACACCTAATTCCCCGACGCCCTCAATTTCCTGTAATTTAAGTAAAATAATAAACCAGAAGTATACCATACCTGTCCATCGTTGTGTCCCATGCTGTAATCCAAGTTTAGAGGCTAAATAGTTTTAAACCAGGACGATGCCAAGATGTGACCGTCCCGGCTGAAAACCACTGGTGAATGAACAACTGAGAGCGCAGCATCATTCACCAGCAGTGACATCATCACAGCCGGCCTGAACTGAGGTGACCTCTGGACTGTGGGAAAAAGCTTCAGCATCAGCCGCTGGGGAACAGCGCTTACTGTAATGCTTCTTCCTGGCGGCCGTCCGTGTCACACGGAGGACATCAAAGTGTGTTCTCCATGTGCATGTGTGCAGGAGGGAAGCTTTGCAGTCCATTCTGACAGCAAAAAACAGACATGTCAGAATGTTTTGCCCACGGACACACGGTCCGTGGAAACACACTGACATGTGCACAGACCCATTCATTTGAATGGGTCTATGCAAGTACGTGTCTCCGGTACATGTGAAAACTATCACCACACGTACTGGAGTCACGGAAAGGGGCCTAACAGACAGTATTTTGTTAGAGAAAAAGCCAGAACTTGATACATCATACTTTTCCTTCTTTTTGGAATCATTTATGTCTTCGGTTCAACTGGCAAAGCAACTACATGTACAATTTCTGGTTTAGAATGGTTAATTATATTAATTTCAGTTAAAGTCAATAGTATTTTCTCTATACCCCCTACAGTTCAGAGCTGGCTTCACAACATTTGTAATCATAATAAATTCAGCCAGCAGAATAATCCAAAAACACATTCTGCTTTTCTAGTTTCCCAGTGGTACCATACAGTATATATGAATGTATGTGATACAGATATCATTAAGACCAAAAAACAACTAATTGCATTGACAGACACATTGCTTATGTTTGCTAATAACAGATTATTCTTAGTTTAAATAAAAGATTTGAAAACCAAATTTCTAGCTGCATATAGAGCGTGAGTAAAGAATAAAGCAATGTGCCATAACTTCATTTTTACAGCCCAGAATTACTTTTTTTTACTTAACTGTGGGTTCAATGGCTACCTGCAATACACCGGGCTTTATATCACACTGTTTTCAAATAAAGCCTCATGCAGATATACTTAGTGTTGTACTGAGTGAGCCATGTGGCCTCATTGTACCTCTGTAAGCCATCAATCTGATATAAGGAGGAAACCAAGGTTTGCTGCTCATTTATTCCGTATGAATCCAACAAAAATAATAATGGAAAGCTCAATAAAATGCGAAGTTAGGGGCGTTTTACAGACAGCAGCTATTGCAAATATGCAAAATTTTTGGAGGCACCTTACCTGCATTGTTGCAGCTTTGGTATGCTAAAAATATGTGGACTGTTAGTTGGATAATATTAAACACATCAAACCAGTGCACTTTGGTGACATTTTTTTCACACGCGTATATTTCGTTGTCTTGGTGTATTTTTCATAAAGCAACATGTTCTAAGTGTAGCAGTTTTTTTCATGCAGTTTGCCGAAGGCTTTTCAATAAGAAAGAAAATATATGAGAAAAAAAATATTTAAAAATGGATTCAAGTTCTAGATTTTACTGCAAGACAGTGTGTCTACACTAAAATTCACAATGGTAATTTGCTTTGATGAATGTGTTTTTATTACATTATTATAATGCAGATTCACTGGGATTCTCCAAATAAAAACACTGTTTTTTATGAAAGAAATCATTCTGAAGATTAAAGCTAGTTAAAAAGCATCAAAAAGCATATTTCTACAGCTTCACTAAATGCACAGTGGGTGTAAGTTTTCACAAAATAAAATCCACTTTGCTTGAACCGTTCAATGCGCTAGATTTTCTGTGGTTACATTATGTGGAAATATGGCCTAAAGATACTTTGGAGACAGGAGGGTCAGTGGGTGCTCTCATCCTTTGGCCCGGCTGACTTTAGAAAGACTGCATTGACCAGGGCTCATCCCACTTAACGCCGGCACTTTTTTTCCCGTGGGCAGAATACTACTCAGTCAACACTGGGGATGGGTAACACAATGGGGTGATAGTTTATTGGATCACCAACAGTCAATAACATATAGTACACTCCCATCAAGTACATACAATGATGCACATGACACAGTTTCACCCTTTCCCTGGCTTGCCGGGTATAAGAACATCTGTGACTTCAGGGTTCAAGGGCAAACTACCCCAACCAGTACCACCCTGCTTTTTTGCGCTAAACATGTGGAGTTTTTAATCTTTTGAAAATAAACTTTGAAGAATTTTAAACAGCGGTGCCTTCTAGGGATGAGCGAACGTGCTCGCCACTACTCGGTACTCGCCCGAGTATCACTGAGCATTTCTGGGATAATTTGGTGGGAGCTCGGGTCTCCTCCTTTTAATTTTGGCGCTTTTTAGAGCGCCAATGAACATGCAGAGATTGTCTGCCATGCACTGTAACACCGCAGCCATCTTTGTTGTGGTATTACAGTGATTGGCTGGCCACACAGAGTCATCAGGTCTATAAGAGACCTGACGCCACTCTGCTCAGCGCATTCTGCTCTGGATTCAGCAAGTGTAGGGAGAGCTGCTGCTGAGATAGGGTCAGATTCGGTCTTTGATTAATTAGCGTGGGTCTACTAGTGTTCAATCCACAAATCCTGATAAACCAACAGTCCTTTTTAGGGCTAATTTGGTGGTACATAGATTGCAGCACTAGGTAGGCAAGGGAGTATACGTGCACATATCCACATCAGTGCACGGCATGGAGGCACCGTATGTGAGTATATAAATCTCACTGGATACATCAAAAGGCTCCATTACTGTCTGGTGCTGCCTATTTTTATATATAAGTAGCTGCCAGTATCTGTGGCTAGGATTTTTTTTTTTGCACCTTATACCTGCTAATTTTATTACAAAGCAATCCATAGCCCCCTTTTTTCTACATTTATTTGCTTGGTCACACTGCAGACTACAGCCAGGTCATTTCAATACAAGAGCATGAAAATCTAACAATTTAAAACATTTTTTGTCCCAGGCAGATGTCAGAGCGCAGAAAATTCTGGACTTTTTTCGGTACTATAGTATTTTTTGGAGTGTCTTACAACATTTTTGGACACCATTTTGCTGACCAAAAAAATCTTTAGCTGTCCCAAAAATATTTAGCAACAGTTCTTATATTTATCACTGTGATTTGTACGCCACATGCATCGCATATCATTGCGCTAAATATTTTACAATTTTAGTACTCCAATTTTTTTTTTTAGTGTCATAGCCTACCTATGACACAATTTTGGAGGGCCCAAAAAAATCAAGGCCACATTTTGATCAGTCTGTTATCTTCGTCCGACGCCTGGTCTATCTGTGGTCTCCAAATACTTGCTTTTCAGGCACACATTCCAGTTTTTTGTCTGTCTGCTACCCTTGGTCTGTACAGTATTTTGTGGTTAAAAAATTTAAAAAAATCCAGGCCACATATTGAAACAGTCTGTTATCTCAGTCAGACGCCCGGTCTTTCTGTGGGCTACAAAAACTTACTTTTCAGACATACATTCCACTTTTTGGCATTGTGTTAGCCTACTTCATGACAGTACTTTTCTTTTCAAAAAATTAAAAAAAGGCCACACATTGAACATTGTGGTTTCTCTGTCAGACGCCTCCTGTATCTGTTGTTTAAAAAGTGTTGCATTTGAGTGCTCCTTGAACTGGTTTTGGTGTGTCTTACCCTAGTTATTACAACGCCAATAATGAAACCCACGGTGGTTAGCCGTACATGAATTATATATACCTACAAACAGGCACCACACATTGATAATATAGAAAAAAACTCTTTATTAGACATTATTAAAACACCAAGTATAATAAAAATAGCCCACAATGGGCAGCAGGTAAGAGACAACAGGTACAGAAAAAGAAGAAGGGTAGACACCTGGCGACAAAATCATGAGCAAATGCTCTAAATTACTGACGTGAAATACTAACTTAAAGGTTCTTTGTATGTAGATAAGGGTACAAAGGTTGTATAATCCTACATAGTTTTTGCAGCATAGTATATTGCTAATACCGCAGTATATTGCTATAATCTATGCAAAATTAATCGCAATGCAGTGTTGCATAACAAAAAGCACATATGCTGCTTATACAAAGGAAGGCTAGTACCTTTTGTACAATAGAAAATGCACAAAGGCTATTTATGACCCAGCACATAAGAAAAACAACATCAGTAAATATTTACCAACCCAAGTCCAGGGGACGAAGCAACTCCATGCGAAACGCGCGCGTCGGGTGTGGTGGACGCCTGGCTATCTACTTGGGTTGGTAAATATTTACTGATGTTGTTTTTCTTATGTGCTGGGTCATAAATAGCCTTTGTGCATTTTCTATTGTACAAAAGGTACTAGCCTTCCTTTGTATAAGCAGCATATGTGCTTTTTGTTATGCAACACTGCATTGCGATTAATTTTGCATAGATTATAGCAATATACTGCGGTATTAGCAATATACTATGCTGCAAAAACTATGTAGGATTATACAACCTTAGTACCCTTATCTACATACAAAGAACCTTTAAGTTAGTATTTCACGTCAGTAATTTAGAGCATTTGCTCATGATTTTGTCGCCAGGTGTCTACCCTTCTTCTTTTTCTGTACCTGTTGTCTCTTACCTGCTGCCCATTGTGGGCTATTTTTATTATACTTGGTGTTTTAATAATGTCTAATAAAGAGTTTTTTTCTATATTATCAATGTGTGGTGCCTGTTTGTAGGTATATATTACCCTAGTTATTAGTAAAATTTGTCAAATACAAAATCAAAATATTACCAACATTCCACTATGGAATAGTGGATATGGAGAAAGGAACCATACAGGGTGATTACACACAGCCCAGCCTCAAGTCGTCCCAGCGTAGATTGGTAGACAATGAGGAAGAGGAGGAGGAGGAAGAAGAGCAGGAGGAGGAAGAACAGGAGCTAATTTCATTCGCCATAGATGGTACTACAAGCACAGCTGTCATACCGTCTGTTCAGCGTGGATGGCCTGAGGACAGGGAGGAGGATGACAGCATGGTCAGTTCTCCTGTGGTGAGGACATGGAAGTCTTGCCTGTTAGCTGTCTGACACACATGGCTGACTTCATGTTGCACTGCGTTTCCCGTGACCCTCGCATTATTAATTATTAATTTTTGGCGACACTCATTACTGGTTGGTGACATTTCTAGACCCTCGCTACAAGTAGAACTTTCAATCTCTTGTTTCCATAGGCAGACAGGTATACTAAAATGTTGCAGTGCCACAGGTCCCTTGCAGCGGAATTACTAAAAAATTCCCATCTGAGATTGCTGGCAGCAGATGTCAGAGTTTGTTGTACAACCAAGGAGTACAGGGGAGAGAGACAGAGGTACAATCCAGCACAGGCAGGGGAATAATGGCAAAGTTCTGGGAACCTTCCAGTTTTCTCAGAACCTCCCATCGCACCAGCACAGAGGCAAGGGGTGCTGTGACAAGAAGTGCAATGTTTGGGAAGATGCTGAGGGAGTACCTTGCTGATCATACAAACATCCTCCTTGATTCTTCCGTGCCTTTTCATTATTTGGTATCCAAGCTGGACACATGGCATGAACTGGCTCTCTACACCTTGGAGGTCCTGGCCTGCCCTGCTGCTAGCGTTCTGTCAGAGCTGGTTTTTAGTGCCACTGGTGGAATTATATCTGATAAGCGCATCAGCCTGTCAACTGAACATGCTGACAGGCTGACTCTTATAAAAATGAACAAGGGCTGGATTGGGCAAGGCTTCTGTACTCCACCGAATGAAAACAGTGAAACATAGCCTCAAATACATTGTCTTTTTTGGGGAGGTGTATTCTCATGCACCTCTTCACAACCACACATGGGTATACACTTTCTGATTTGGTCTGTTTGGTGTTATCCTCATCCATCATCCAGAACCACTATAACACCAGGGTGAACGTATTCCGTGATGTCACTCAATTTTTGTGCAAGGGTGTGTTTATGATGCCCGTTACTAATTTGAAGCCAAAAAAATTTTTACTCCCCCAGGAGGAAATGTTTGTCAGCCCATACACTTAGTGTATGGGCATTACCAGTGTAGGAGACCTGCTCCTTTAAATTGGGCCTATTTTTAATGAGGCCTTCCTCCACGTCCCATCATCCACAGCCAATAGAACACCAGGGTGAACATGTTCTATGCTGCTACAACCAGTCTATTTTTGAGCAAGGGTGTCTATGATCCCCATAAAAAAAATTTAAAAAATGTACCCCCCATGGGGAAATGTTTGACAGCCCATGCACTTACTGTATGGGCAATACGAATCTAGGAGACAAGCTCCTCTTAATTGGGCCTATATTTAATGAGGCCTTCCTCCACATCTCATCATCCACCGCCACTAGATAACCTGGGTGAACGTGTTCTATGCTGCTACAGCCACTCTATTTTTTGGCAAGGGTGTCTATGATTCCCATAAAAGATTTTTTTTAAATGTACCCACCCAGGGAAATGTTTGTCAGCCCATACACGTAGTGTATGGGAATTACGAGTCTAGGAGACCCGCTCCTTTAAATTGGGCCTATTTTTTAATGAGGCCTTCCTCCATGTCTCATCATCCACCGCCACTAGAACACCAGGGTGAACATGTTCTATGCTGCTACAGCCAATCTATTTTTGGGCAAGGGTGTCTTTAATCCCCATAAAAAAAATTTAAAAAATGTACCCCCCCGGGGAAATGTGTATGGGCATTACTAGTCTAGGAGACCCGCTCCTTTGCAATGGGACATTTTTTTTATGAGGCCCTCCTCCATGTTTCTTCCAAGGGGGGATTGGGGTGCGTGACATTTGGGTCAAGGCGGCCCTTGCATTCAATGCATAAGGAAACTGTATGGCAGGACCAACTGAATAATGTGAAGTGGATTTTCCTGTGGCCATCCAGTACCTGGGTTCAAAGGTTTCTTGAGGTTCATATGACTTGGTATCAGGGCAGGCCTTGCAGTCAATGCACAAGAAAACAGTATGGGAGCACAAAATGAAAAATGTGAAGTGGCTTTCCCTGTGGCCATGTAATACCTGGGTTCAAAGCCTTCTTGGGGTGCATGTGACCTGGTAGCAGGGCAGGCCTTGCACAATACATAAGAAAACAATATGGGAGCACAAAATGAATAATGTGAAGTGGATTTTCCTGTGGCCATCCAGTACCTCGATTCAAAGGATTCTTGGGGTGCATATGACTTGATAGCAGGGCAGGCCTTTCATTCAATGCAAAATTTTCAGGAATCCCTCCTCTGCTTCTCGTGAAAGGAGTATTGGTGTAATTCTTGGCATCCTAGCCACTCACTGCATAGGCAATAACAGCATAGGAGACCCACTGTTTAATTATGGCCCTTCAAGAAGAATATTAATGCCGCCTGATGCCCCTCTAAAAATAGGCTTTGTGACATTAAGAGTCCCTCCTTCATAAATGAAACAAGATGCATCTCCTAATGTGTCACACACCACATGGCCAGCTAGGGTTGTTAAATGTTACAATGACATTTCCCAGTGAAATGCATTTGTATTGGTTGAAATCAATGTTGAAGTTGAAAAACGCATCAAAAACGCTGCGTGTTAACATAGCCCAAGTGGTGGAGGAACATTTTGGTCTGGAGTTAATTATTTTGCCTTATATACAAGTCCCTGGAAAGGATGTCCTTTAAATATTTCCCCAGCAAAATCCATTTTGTTTTCATTTTTGTATGTTTTTTGGTGCACCTGTAAAAATGGTGTGAAACGCTGACAAAATTGTTTACAGCTGTGACCTAGGAGTCAGAAATGCTTCCAGGGGCGATCCCCAAGATGTTCCCATGTCATTTAAGCAGTGTTTCTATCATTTTCAGACATTTTTAGACCTTAAAAGGACCCCCAGGGGGATCACGGTAAAAATGCTCGAGTTTCCCATAGACTTACATTGGGCTCGGTGCTCGGGTCGATTACCCGAGTATTCCAATTTGCTTGACCTGAGCAATGAGCATCCGAGCATTTTAGTGCTTGCCCATCACTAGTGCCTTGTTCTTTGTTACTTCTTAGGGGTACCCCGCTTTTGGTGGGCACATACAAAGAGGAGGTAGCAACAATTAGCTGACAGAGACCATTGAGATATGTGGCCAGGTGATCTGATTGTCCAAACTGGGGTTCTCCAGACATCTCCATATGTTCAGTGATGGACAGTGAATCAAATCTGTATTCCTCTAGTTGGTGTCATGTTTCCCTGGCTGCTATTTTGTAGAGTCTTTCTGTAGAAGGAGATAGGTCAATTTTTATACCCACAGCTGTTCTTCAATGGTTTCAGAACAACAAGCTGCATGGACTGATACTGTACAATCGGTAATCAACATATTAACAAGCAACAATTGTTCAATTAACCTGCGTCTTTGCCCCTCAAGGATAACGGAACAATAAGCTGTAGGGGCTGATACAACAGGTAATCAGCAACCATTCAACAAATCTGCAAACATAAATTAAACCTACATTAAGAATTACTGTTCAGACTCATGAAAAATAGCTCATGTCCCTGGACCTACTGAATATACATTGTAGCATGGTGGTGTTCCCACCATGCGGTAAAACCAACATTGACACACACAAACCCTTGCTGCTGGGTTTTTAAAAGGAATCCGTGGTCATAAGCCACTTGTAAGACTCGGCTGGAGGGAGTGAACCACCCCACTACCATCCTGTAGTTCACTCCAAAAAATAAAAGCCCATGCCTAGTTTTCTTAAATCTGCCTTGGCCAAATACCTTGTCCAAGACCAAACTTAATTTTATTCTACACTGCAACCATAGCTTTGTCTGTGACTGTGTAGGGAATGTGATAGTTTGATGCCTTGTTCCCCTCTCTTTTAAGCCACTGTCCACTTGTCATGTGATACTGCTACATTATTCAATGTATTATCACTGTTATCCATGTATGGTACTGCTACACATTTAAAGTGTACTACCATGGTTATGTACAGGTACTGCTACACTCTAGGTGTATTACCTATAAGAGACTAATGTATAATATGTTGTCATGCCATTGTTCACATGTACTGTTTTCTTAGGGAAAGTGAAGGACCCCTGGCCAGTATAGTGTTAGAGGAGTAGTACCCCAAGTTGGCCACTGGATGGGGGCATTATAGTAAATAATTAGCATAGGAGGGGCACGGTGGGAATAAGATAGAGCTTCTTGCTGTAGTTCAGTTGGGGCAGGGTGCCCGTGTAGCTCACATGGCTGGCTAGGCCCTGCAACATTCACCTTAGAAGAGTGGGCCCAGCAGAAAGTATCCATGGGGCAGGAGAGTTACAGCACACACAGAAGCAGCATTTACGGTGCAGAATTAGTGGGTCTGCAGTTGTCATCAGAAAGAAGAGCTAAGCAGAACGGGAACAAGGGATCTAAGATGTGGCAGATCTTTGCATGGGCCGCCATTCTCAGGACCGGGGCGAAACGGCAGGGAATGCCCTCACGGAAGGCAGAGGTACTGGACATTAAGGACTTTGAGGGACCGCATAGTATGGCAATCCCGGTGACAGGTTAGCAACAGTGAGAAGAGGCAAGGGAAAGCATTGCCAATTGTTATGAATGACTGTGCCCTGTATAATGCTGTGATAAGTAAAGAAGTTGAAGTTAAAGTGAAGCCAGACTGTGAATCTTTAATTGTGGAACAGTCTGTGGAGGACACACTCTCGTACCTGGAGAACCCAGATGACGTCGAGTAACAGCACCGAGGTACTCAGAGCAGAAAGCATGATCTTGTGCCGGGAGGGGGCCAGGGAATGATTGCAGGGTTACTGACTGCCATATGGCCCTGGCCCCAGCTTCCCCCAAACCCTTCAACTGCAATGCACTCCAGAGGCTCAATATGCTTAGTTCTGTAGTCTAGTTCTGCTATATGCATCATGCTTTAGTAGTTATTTCCTTATATGATTATAACTCCTAACTTAAGATGAGTGGATAGATCCCCAGTGGATTGATTCCTGGAGGATCAACTTTGATTTAAATTATGTTACACAATTTAAAACACTTTGAGATTCATTTCACGAAGATCACAAATAAAAACTTTCCTGACGACATTTCCTACACTGCTGAAGCATTAGACAGCAGCCTAAATACATTATGCATGGATGAGTGAACTTCCCCATAATGCTCCAAAGTTATGAAATCGCATAATCTATCCCAGTTTATCAAGCCGATTATTGTACCTTAAACTACGATGGCAAGTACCTGAGCTATCAAAGATCAGCAGGTTCCTGTAGAGCACGAGCCGAGTGCAGGACTGACAGTTTGTATTATTCTTATGGTCTCGCTGTCTGATTAATAGATGCAAATTGAATTTTTGGGCAAAATTCAGCAAAACCTTCACACTTCAAGACATCTGCTTATCTCTATAGTTGATGGATAGCACTTTTATATAGAAGTCACTTTGTATTGCATGGTTGGTGCAACATGATAGTAGGGCAGATATGAGATGTGCACATAATGTCCAAGGATATGTAAAATGAAATGCTAAGATAAGAAACCCAGGCATACTGCTGGACAAGAGGAATGGTTCCACTGATATAAATATGTATGTGTCATGCTGCCAGTGAGCAGAATTTTGGCATCAGCTCAGCACAAAGGATGAATGCCTTGTTTTCATTTCACTAGAGCGCTCCCCTAACAAACATCACCAATATCCATTTGCGTTTGGTAACAACACAGTTGTTCATTCTGTCGGCCTGTGATGAGGGAGGCCTTCTGCCTTTGTGTGTCACTGCCCCCCATGTCTGCCTTCTTCTAGATATGCTGGAAGGATGCAGGAGAAAGTAATGTAATGAAGTTAGCACTCTTGACCTGTAGTAGCAGATGTTTAATAGTATGGGTCCCTGGAGGACAATGCAGGTAAATTAGATGGATACAAGCATATCTATCTCCCTTGCAATATACGTGACACCCACCTTGAGCAGGATAACACGACCAATCTATGGGGGCGACTTGCTGCTCAGTATTAAACTGTAATTGCATTGTGCAGTTCATGTCGCTGACAATGTTTAGGGTGTTACAGACTTGCTCCTCTGCCTGGAGGAATGAATTGTAATTGTAGATTTCGCATTTCACAAGACACAAGTGGGCTGATTCTTTCTCATCCATGTTCCACAGGCTCCTTTTATTTTATCTGGTGATCAGGGAAGGAGCAGTGTGTGCATATAAATGAATGCCATGAGAATGAGCTATTTCATGCAAGCATAAACAGTGGCATTCATTCTTTTGGGGAGATTGTCTGAAATAACCCAATATCATATTTGCGAGATCATCCCAAAGGAGATGGACAGCTTTGTGGTGATGACTCTATATACCGCAACACAGATTATTTTCTGATTCCACAGAATCAAGACTCAGCTGAACTTCAGGTAATACAATCCTATATATGGCTTGTGGCTAAAGAAATACAGGATGTGTAATAATCAATTCCAAAAAGAGTAGGCGAAGGGATTGTGTTTGCCCTATATCGGATATGTCAGAAATATACAGACTATCAAATCACGTATTTTAGAATTGTTCAAATTTATGTAAACTTTTCATTAAGTTGTGTGAGACTATATGGTGTATTGAAGAAAACTGTGCTGTTTCCACCCAAACATATCTCACCTTATGGCTGAGGAGTACATAGAACATGGAATATAGGCATCGTAAAGGATGAAATTATCAGTCATTTCATTGCTTCTATCTTATGTTAATTTCAGATCGTATTAAAAAAAACTCTAAAGAACACTTATGTGCATGTGAGCCATATTGGCATGTATGGAGTAGGAGATGGAGAAGGTTCAGGGCACCCGATATTAGGCTTCTGTTTGGATGTTTTGCTAGTGGTGGTAGTAATGTGAGCTATAGGAAACATATGTGATTTCAGAAACAAAAATGCCTTAGAGGCAATGAGAAGATTTTGTAAACTTCAGAAATAAGTAGAAATGTTTGCATTTCTTAGGATTTCTATGTGGATTTCTTTTATTTTATAATCCATGGTGGACAGAAAAGTATTTTGCATAAGAGTTGACATATTGTCAATATATTGCCTTTCCTCACATTGAAAGGTGATCTTGTCTGACTCAGCAGCTCCTATGATTATAGTGGGGGAGGAACAGTATATGAAAAACTGCATCATGTTTATCATCCTTTGAAATGTTTAAAGGGAACCTGTCATGTGAGTGATGCTGCCCAAACAATGGGAAGCATGAAACAGAGTTCATCGGAAAATTTCAGAGAAACTATAGCTAGAAGATTTATCCAGAGGCAGCGCTTGACTAGCCACATCTTATGCAATATTTTCTCTGAAATGCCAGGATGTTTCAGAGAAAATGTACCTGGCTACAATTGTGCAGCTGGACTCTGATTCATGCTGCTCATGGTTTGGATAGCGTGAACTCTTGGCAGGTTCCCTTTGAAATCCGTTGATCCATGGTGCGTGACCATATCTGCTCTCAGTCTGTAATCCAAGGTAAACTAAACTGAGCTAAGTGCATAGATTGTAGCATCTGTTTCTAAAATAGCTTCTCCACATATTTTTTTTATTATTAATAACACAAAACAAAATACTGAATTTGCATGAGTTAACTGTTTTCCAGCTGCATAACATTTACACTCCTAACCAATCTGTCTCATACAGTTTAGGGTCTCAGCTTGGAGCTATACTGGCAATGTGTCTGAACAAGAAAAAAGATATGCATATCAATGGGATCACCATGAAAAAATATTTACTTTATTAATACACACAGCAAGGTGAGACATACATTAAAAACATTTAAAAACCAAACGACATACACAGAGCTATTAGGCTATGTGCAACCCCCCATACAAAATGGAACCAAATACCCACAAGCACCTTTCAACAAGTTTATCTTACACATATAAAGTGTGTTAACCATAAAAAAGTACAAAAATATGTATATATATATATGCACAGAATAATACACATATATCTGCTACCAATTATACTGTGTGAGTGTATAGACACCAATAACAATTTTGACACCTGCTAAACATCCCTTAATACCCAATATATCAACAGGGGGAAAAAGCAGGGGCGTAACGACCGCGGTCGCAGCGGTCGCCATTGCGACCGGGCCCCGCAGGTCAGGGGCCCCGGGCCGGCAGGTCAGGGCAGGGCCGGGCTGGACATCGGGCACTTCTGGCAAATGCCAGAAGAGCCGATGCCAGTAGTGGGCCGCTGCACTGTTCCTCCCCCCCGCCGCCGCCGCCGCCGCCGCATTTAACTATACCGGCGTCTATGACACCGGTATAGTTCAATGCAATGATGGAGGAGAGCGTCACCTGACGCTCCCTCTCCCATCATTCCCCGCTCTGCCTCTGACAGTACACTGCGGGTGCGCGATGATGTCATATCATCGCGCACCTGCAGTGTCCTGGGCAGACTGCAGCCACCAGGAGCAGCGCGGGCAAAAGGAAAGGTGAGGAGAGTTTTTTTTTTTCATTTTCACCGGACTGTGGGGCCATTATCGGGGGGGGGATGAGATGCGGGCTGTGCTCTATATACCCCTGTGCTGGCTGTGCTCTATATACCCCTGTGCTGGCTGTGCTCTATATACCCCTGTGCGGGCTGTGCTCTATATACCCCTGTGCTGGCTGTGCTCTATATACCCCTGTGCTGGCTGTGCTCTATATACCCCTGTGCTGGCTGTGCTCTATATACCCCTGTGCGGGCTGTGCTGTATATACCCCTGTGCGGGCTGTGCTGCATATACCCCTGTGCGGGCTGTGCTGTATATACCCCTGTGCGGGCTGTGCTGTATATACCCCTGTGCGGGCTCTGCTGTATATACCCCTGTGTGGGCTCTGCTGTATATACCCCTGTGCGGGCTGTGCTCTATATACCCCTGTGCGGGCTGTGCTCTATATACCCCTGTGCGGGCTGTGCTGTATATATCCCTGTGCGGGCTCTGCTGTATATACCCCTGTGCGGGCTGTGCTGTATATACCCCTGTGCGGGCTGTGCTGTATATATCCCTGTGCGGGCTCTGCTGTATATACCCCTGTGCGGGCTGTGCTGTATATACCCCTGTGCGGGCTCTGCTGTATATACCCCTGTGCGGGCTCTGCTGTATATACCCCTGTGCGGGCTCTGCTGTATATACCCCTGTGCGGGCTCTGCTGTATATACCCCTGTGCGGGCTCTGCTGTATATACCCCTGTGCGGGCTGTGCTGTATATACCCCTGTGCGGGCTGTGCTCTATATACCCCTGTGCGGGCTGTGCTGTATATACCACTGTGCGGGCTGTGCTGTATATACCACTGTGCGGGCTGTGCTGTATATACCCCTGTGCGGGCTGTGCTGTATATACCCCTGTGCGGGCTGTGCTCTATATACCCCTGTGCTGGCTCTGCTGTATATACCACTGTGCGGGCTGTGCTGTATATACCCCTGTGCGGGCTGTGCTGTATATACCCCTGTGCGGGCTGTGCTGTATATACCCCTGTGCGGGCTCTGCTGTATTTACCCCTGTGCGGGCTGTGCTGTATATACCACTGTGCGGGCTGTGCTGTATATATCACTGTGCGGGCTGTGCTGGACATACCACTGTGCGGGCTGTGCTGGATATACCACTGTGCGGGCTGTGCTGGATATACCACTGTGCGGGCTGTGCTGGATATACCACTGTGCGGGCTGTGCTGGATATACCACTGTGCGGGCTGTGCTGGCACCCAACACCATGTTGCAGTGCAGGAGATTCCTGCAACAGTCCGAGGCGTATCTAGGGGAAGGGGGTGGGGGGGCGTCACGGAGGTAGGGGGGGGGGCCCCATTTGGAAGTTCGCACCGGGGCCCATAACTTTGTAGTTACGCCACTGGGAAAAAGTATACCCTCGATAAGATGTATAATAATGAATACCCGTTCACCATTGGCAATGTTCCCACAAATATCGTGCAGATTATATCAAATAGCACAGATCAAATATCAAACCCTCACCCCTGGCATGTCTGCCAGGCATTACCATACAGGGATGGAGGTTGCAAGATGGTGAAATGTATCATCAAAGACCAGGGAACCTAGCAAGTACCGCAGTCCAAAATCCCAAAATCAGGGAAGGACTAAGCATAAGTGCAGCAGTAAAAGATAAGGTGCTTGTGCTGGGGGGAGAAGAAGCCCCACGCGTATCGACGCTACACGAGCGTCTTCATCAGGGGAAATCCCTGACTAAAATTGTTTCAGTGGTGCCCGCCATTTTCTTTGTACATACTGGCAATGTGTTTGAAGGCTGTGAATGGGAAGTGAGCATTGGCAGTGCTCAAACCAACAATTTCTCCTATCCCATTTTTATCAATCACACTCGCCAAAGATATCTACAATTTTCATCATCTATGGCAAAAAGGATTACCAACTTGCCCCCCCCAAAAAAAAAAAAATGGCATATTCACACAACCCTTCTTGGTCTAGGAACTGGGACTACCACATAAAGTTTAACATAAATTACAGGGATGTTCCTGCCTTGGGGTCTCTGTATGTGACTACAGACTTGTGAATCCTCACAATGTGTGCTCTACGTACTGTGATTATTCCCCAGCGCCGACGTCAGGAGCGGGTGGTTATGTGACTACAAGTATGAGATTTGCGTACTTCTGGACACCTTCCATGTCTGTCCTCGCTCAATACACTTGCATTGAGCTAGGCCACCCACATCATGTCAGCACGTTGCTGCATGTTTGCAAGTCACTCATTCACTCCTGGATCCAGAGAATCTCCACAGGGAGTAGGGCATATGATGTGAGGATTCATTGGTCTGCAGTCACATAGAGTGACTGCAGACTTTTATCCTACTTAAGAGAAATGGATATTCACCTCTCTCCACTCCCATAGGCGTGGAGACAGGTGAATATTCATTTCTCTTAAGTAGTGGCACACGTGACTGCCCGGCAGCTGCAGGAGCCAGCTGCTGTGGCTGACACTGTGTGCACTATTACAGAAAAATGAATATTCATTGCCAGTGCAGTGAATATTAATTTCTCTTTAGCAGTGGGCTCAGGCGTTAGCCGCAGCAGCTGGATCCTACCTCTGTGACCCACTGCTCTGCCGCTGTCCCTCCCCCTTCATGTTCTGGACACCTCACTCGAGTATAAGCCGAGAGGGGGCATTTTCAGCACAAAAAAAAGTGCTGAAAAACCATGCTTATACTCAAGAATATATGATAATTACCCCTAATTAGGAGAAAAGAGCCTTCCTGAGTCCAAATATGGCAATCAAACTAGTTCCTTGGATCAACCTCCCATTATAGGGTCTAATATTCATAAGCTGTAATGTTATATTTTTTAACCCCTTACCAAAATATGACATGCTGGAGTGTGACATGTCGGCTCCCTGATTCTGGTGTGGACTCAGAAGCTGAGTAATTCAGCCATCATCTGCCTCTAGCAGCCACGAGTGGAGCAGAGCTACATCTAAGGCTGTTAACATGTTGAATGTCACCGTGAATCTGTGACAGTGGCATTTATAGCATGTGTCCCATGGGGCACGCTACTAAAGCCAACAATTGGCATCCCTGCAGCATGATCAGATGATGGTGATTGGTAAATGGTGTAACAATAAAAAAATCTAGAATTGTGTTTTTTATGCCACCGCAACAGCGCAAAAAATTTCAATAGAAGGCGATTAAAACATTGCATCTGCCTCAAAATTATGACAATAAAAATGTAAGTTCAGAATGCAAAAATCAAGTATTCACATGGCTCCATTACCCAAAAATTGAAAATACTACAATTCTGTTTATATAGGCACACATACAATTTTTTTTTCACCATTTAAATAAAAAAAATGCATGTCTGTTATCTTTGTATCTTTGTAATCGTACTGACTCAGAGAATTATATTTACAGGTCATTTTATTTTATATACTGAATGCTGTAAATAAAAAACCCCAAAAAACTATTGCAGAATTGAGCTTTTTTGCCATGTTGCTGCACTCTGAATTTTTTTACTATTTTCCAGTATGTCACATGAAAAAATGGTTAGTGTCATTCAAAAGTACAACTCTTCTCACAAAATACCTCGCATGGCTATATTGATGGAAAAACAAAAAGTTATGGCTCTTAGAAGAAGAGGAAGAAAAAACTAAAGCGCAAAAATGGAAAATCGCTCAGTTGGAAGGGCTTAATAAAGACATACAGTTGTCCCCTACAGTTTGATATGGCAGAAAGTTCCGTAATCTCATTGCTTGTACAGTAAATTATCAGTGTCTGTGATTATGAGGTAACCTTCTTTCCTCTAGACGTAGAGGATGCCCCATTGTCATCATTGCAGGCCTAGGTTTCACAAGATTATTAGAAAGATCATTTATATTTCTGAACATACCCTAATTTTTCAAAACTGGATAACCCTAAGTTTATTAATCTGTCTTGGTATTTCAGTTCACCCATTGCCTTAATAACCTTGGATTCTCTTCTCTGCATCCACTCTAGTTCAGCTATCACCTTCTTATACACCGGGGACCAAATTTATGTGGCTGCACAAGTGACTTGTATAGAGGCAAAACTATGTTCTCATCATGAGCATCTATAACTCTTTTTATGCATCACATTATTTTATATACTTTGGCAGCAGCTGCCTGGCACTTTTCACCAAAGTTGAGTTTTCTGTCCCTCATATATGCCCAAGTCAATTTCAATACAATTTCCTTGGCCCGAATGTAGGACAATACTTTTATCTGCAATGACAGAAAATCTGTCAGCAGGTTTTTGCTATGAAAACAGCATGAGGTAGGGACAGAGACCCTGATTCCAGCCATGTATTGCTTGGTTGACTGGATGAAACAGTTATTACATAATCAGTTTTCTCTGCAGAGCTCAGATGATGAGCTGTGTATAACACTGCCCACTCAACAGCTTTCTGTGTACATTGTTTAGTGACAGAGAGATACTAATCAGTCCTGAGGGCATGGTTGGACTAGGATGCTGAAGGACAGATGGTCTGGAGTGATTTTCTCCTGCTGATAAAGCACTGATCGCATTGAAACAGGTCAACGCAGCCCAGTAAGTGACACATCACTGTTTTCAGGGTCTCTGCGCCTACATTATTGCGCTCTCAAAAAGCAAACACCTGGTGACAGATTCCCTTTAATTTTATTTCCATTTTCACAGCTTAAGCCTCAAAATGTCTTTACTTCTCTCTGTAACATTAAATTATTCTTCTCAGTGCAGAACTTAGTATTCACTGCACATATTGAAATTTTATTAAGAAATGTATAAAAAAAAAGGCCCAATACTGACCCGTGTGGTACTTCACATACTCCACTGTTAACTATGGCCCATTCATAGTATGTTCAATAATCATCCTTTGTTTCCTATCACTGAGAAAGTCATTATTCCAATTACAACCCCGGGCAAAAATTATGTAATCACCGGCCTTGGAGAATGTTCATTTAGTTGTTTAATTTTGTAGAAAAAAAGCAGATCACAGACATGGCATCTTTCTCTGATTGCTGTTGCCAGATCAGCTCTGCAGGTTGGAGCCTTGTCATGGACCATTTTCTTCAACTTCCACCAAAGAGTTTCAATCGGATTGAGATCTGGACTATTTGCAGGCCATGACATTGACCTTATATCTTTTTTCAAGGAATGTTTTCACAGTTTTTGCTCTATGGCAGGATGCATTATCATCTTGAAAAATGATTTCATCATCCCCAAACATCTTTTCAATTGATGGGATAAGAAAATAAGAAAAGTGTCCAAAATATCAACATAAACTTGTGCATTTATTGAAGATGTAATGACAGCCATCTCCCCAGTGCCTTTACCTGACATGGAGCCCCATATTATCAATGACTGTTGAAATGTGCAAGTTCTCTTCAGGCAGTCATCTTTATAAATCTCATTGGAATGGCACCAAACAAAAGTTCCAGCATCATCACCTTGCCCAATGCAGATTTGTGATTCATCACTGAATATGACTTTCATCCAGTCATCCACAGTCCACGAGATTGATGTTCCTTAGCCCATTGTAACCTTGTTTTTTTCTGTTTAGGTGTTAATAATGGCTTTCGGTTAGCTTTTCTGTATGTACATCCCATTTTCTTTAGGCGGTTTCTTACAGTTCGGTCACAGACGTTGACTCTAGTTTCCACCCATTTGTTCCTCCTTTGTTTTGTTGTGCATCTCCTGTTTTGGAGACATATTGCCTTTAGTTTCCGGTCTTAACACTTTGATGTCTTCCTTGGTCTACCAGTATGTTTGCCTTTAACAACCTTCCCATGTTGTTTGTATTTGGTCCAGATTTTAGACACAGCTGACTATGAACAACCAACATCTTTTGCAACATTGTGTGATGATTTAAACTCTTTTAAGAGTTTGATAATCCTCTCCTTTGTTCCATTGATATCTCTTGTGTTGGAGCCATGACTCAGGTCAGTCCACTTGGTGCACAGCCCTCCAAGGTGTGATCACTCCTTTTTAGATGCAGACTAAAGAGCAAATCTGATTTGATGCAGGTGTTAGTTTTGGGAATGAAAATTGACAAGGTGATTCCATAATTTTTGCCCTCATAATTGAATGACTCCATAATATTTCCCTATGCTTGGTTACAAAAAGTAACCCTTACTGACTACCACATTTTTTGTTTTTGATTTATTTTACTGTTTCTTAAAGCCAGAAAGTTGCCATTTGAAATGACTTTAGTTTTGTGCCATGTATGTGATCTGCTTTTTTTCTACAAAATTAAACAATTGAATGAACATCCTCCAAGGCCGGTGATTACATAATTTTTGCCAGGGGTTGTACACACATTATCCTCTGGTCCCATAACTCTCATTTTATGTACCAACCTTTTATATTGCACTGTATCTACTGACTTTAAAAAGACCAGATAGAGGACAGATTCATGATGAATCCATTTTAATGCTGTATTATGATTTTTTTCATTGAGGTACTCCAGGATAGCAGCTCTTAGAAAACCTTCATTGATTTTGCCTATCATATCGTTTAAACTTACCTACCTATAATTTCCAGGCTCAGTTTTTGACCCCTATTTAAATATTTTTGCACCACATTTGTTATACACCAGTCTTGTAGTCTTGTAGTACAGACACTTATATTTCAGGATACTTGAATTTTTGACATAATGATCTATCACTTAATTACTGCAGTACTCTGGGCTGTATGCCATTCATATTTGTTGATTTTGTTCATTTTAGTGTTTTTGAGGCGGTGCCACATTCCTTCATGGGTTAGGCAAATAGCATTTAATGGAGAATTTTTGGTATCCTTAAATATGTCATCTTTCTTTGGGTTGTCCTGTGTAAGTACCGTAGAGGAGGAGACATTTGTTAGATTTGCCTCTCCATCATACTCTTCCACCACTTCAGCCACATTATTTTTGAGGGGGCCAACATTATTGTTTTTTACTCTGTTGTCACTTATGTAGTTGGTTAATATTTTTGATTATTTTCACTTTCTTTGGCAATGAGCAAACAATTGTTCATCATGCATCAAAGGTGACATCTGCTCTCTTTCATATGAAAATGAATGGGAAGTTGTTACAGCCTTGCTCTTTTAATTAGCACCATTGAATTGTAATATCATTCTTTGTAAGGTCCTGACATACATGATTATGTGTACATTTGGAGAAGACACGGCAAATTTATTGGAGTGAATTAGTCTAATATTTCATGATGCTGTTATATTGGTATAGTTTATATGTTAAAATATCGACTTTTTTTTACACACAGCTTGCCACCGTTATACAGAAATCAAACATGTTGCTATAATATTTAGTTGTATATTTTGTCACATGTGATTCATGAAATCCATATATCGTTACACTTTACCAATGGGCCTGGTTCCCTTCCTGCCTGAATAGTTCTTAATGTCTGCTCCTAGTTGTTGCTACATTACAGCGCCTGATCCAGAATAATCAAAACACATGGTTTGGGAGAGAAGTGACATGTGGTTCATGAACCCCATAATTAGTTCCCCTTCCTAGTGCTAAGCAGTAATTAAATTTGCCACTTCTGCTCTGCTGATTCATTTATTTAGCTATTTAATTGCTTGACTCAAAGTGTCTTTATCTTGGGAATGGCAGCACTTTATTCAGACAAAGCTATTGCACAAACTATTTATTGAGACGACTATAGTTTTAGAGAAATATGATTTTATCCTTTTATTGAATGCAGTTTTATTGCATCGTGTTTATATATTGACTATTCTTTTCAGACTGGACAATCAATGTACTGATTTATATTATAAAGCTTTTATCATAACTACTGTATATCACTGGACTTGTCAGCTACTCGCTATCTGGTAATAGAAATTGGTAAATGAATGTCAAAGGCTATTTTCTGCAGAAGATAGGAAAAATTAGTTAATGTTTAGTTGAAACTAAAACATTATTTTCAAGATATTACGCTTAATCGAACTCTTGTATCTTTAAAACATCTGGACCTAGTAATATCATGGTTAGATTTAAACATAGTAAAGCCTCTTGATCTATCTTTGAAATACAAATTAATCACGTAAAGCAGGTAAAGTAGCGATAAGTTCATTCATTTTTTTTTTTAAATGACCAGTATTTTCTGGTGCTTTTAGTGTATGTATTTTGTGGGGAATAAATGTTGGTTGTGATAGGAAGACATGACACTTTTGGTGCTTTCTACTGTTTTTTCCTAAAATGTAGCATTCTTGAGGTATTTTTTTCAATTGTTCTCCATTGTAAAATGTTAATGAGTCATATTTTTTTTTCACAATAAGCCTAAATGTAAGGAACAGCTTGCCCACCCAACCATATCAGGACTCGTCCATACTGTTCTGTGAGTATTAGTACTGCATTCATAGAAGACCATAGATCCCGCTCTCTGTGTCTCCTTTTGCCACCAGTATTCTTCGAGGTATGCTAGGGTGCCTTTTTATGGAGGTATTTGGTTTTAGTGGAGTATAGTATAATAATGTGATCCTGTATCCAGGGCTTATGTGGGATCCCTCTGTGGCCCCAAAGGGTTTTATTATCCTTATAAGTGGTGACCAAGAATTTGCAGTATTTAATCTTTAAAGAATAACAAACCTGTAGTCTGCCATAGAATTTGATCCTTGCACATAGGAATAGTTTTCTCTTGTTTTAGGGTAAGGTAAAAACATATTTTTGAGGTTACTCATAGCAGTAGAAGAGTAGGTAGTTATTAGGTGGTTAGTCTAAAGGTTTATGAGGGTAAAGTTTGCTATACACGGGCTAAATCTAATATATATGGGGATAGGCTGACTGCCAGGAATGACTACTCTCAGGGCAACATGGACACGGATGTTAAGTTTCTACAACACCCCTTGTTTATAACCGCTGTATTAATAAGGATTTATTAATATAATTTCTACAATGAGTGTATTCATGTCTCTTTAGCAATATACATGCGCCTTCGGCTTATCTGAACATGCATGTTCATGAGAGGGGGCACGGGAGAAAGCTGTCTGCTGATCCAGGGGTATATATCTCTCGTAGGTACAGATGTAGTAGGGACATCTGGGCTTTGGTGACTGTGGTCGGCTGAAATGTCCTTATGCCACATAACAAGACACAGTATCAGCCCATGATAGGTGGGTAACATCGTTATAGATCTTGCATTGGATCCCAGGAAATTTAAGTTGCTCCTCTGAACTGATCTAAGTATCCACTGAAGATGTGGCATCTAAGATTAGCAATGTGCCAGTTTTCTACAGAGGGATTGCCTGGCACATACACTACAGTCCCAATAACGTAAACTGCAAACTAAATAACATTGACTAAGAATGTTGTGGATCTCTTGCAGCAACGAAACCACAGGATGCGAAACATGTTTTGCTTTTACATGCTAGAAAATGTACTTGATGTACTTAACGCACGTTTGTTTCCATTATTACTTTGATTGTATTGTACTAATGTTGATTTCAGATATAATTCCATTACAAGGAATAAAAGGTTCAATTTTACACCTACATACTGCTTAGTAAAATATGTCTGGCATGTCGGAACAACTGATCTAATAGCAATATTAATCTGATCCTAGGTCCAAAATGTATTCTTGTAAACCAAAACTCACTTTATTAAGAATCAATTGCAATCACTGTATGACATTGTAAAAGATAGACACGGTTGACAGTACTTAAGTCGTGCACATTGTTACCTTTTCGAGCAATGTAACCTACATAATGGACATACTGGACATGATGTTTGGCGAACTGTCATGCTGACTACATTTCCTGGCAGAAAACTAGGACATAGAACTTGTTGAGTCTTTACAATCATCCAGCTTTGCTACGGGCATGCTTGTCTTCGATCATTTGTAGCTTACTGTTAAGCACCCTTGTGAGTCGCCCGCCAGGGCCTAGGGGTACTCGGTACCAGGTCTGGTACATAAAGGGGATGTCACGGTGGTGGCACCTCGGTCCGTGGCCCTATGCGAACAAGTAAAAGGGATAATTTTTAAAGGGATTTGTAAAGCAATAAAAGTTTGTGATGCCACCTGTGGTACTTGGTCAGAGGTGACCGACGCTCCTTATAGGCGTCCTCTGGGGTGATGGTGCTGCAGCAAAGATGGTGTCACTTCCCACAGGTGAAGCGGGATCCCCAGGGCTCCCGATGTGGCAAGGGTGGTGAACGCTGGCAAATAAATGGAGGACACAGGGTTGTAATGTCTTTACCTGGTTTACTGGTTGAATCAGGCCACAGTCCAGGGTACCAGCAACAGGTGGTGATGTGGTCCGGCCGGCCTGGAGGCAATGGTGGTTCCCTCTCCCAGGTGAGGTCCATAAGCCTTCCTGCTCGCGCTCGTCTGCGAGGTCCTTGCTGCCTGTGGCTCCCTGACAAAATCCTCTCTCCTGTCCTCGGACAGTTACCCGTATGGTGGGCAGTGCAAGCCTTTTTTATAGAGTCTCTATCATGACCCGGGCTCTTCGTGTACTGCTTCACCTTCGGGTGTGGGTGTGGGCAAATTACTTAAAGCCCTTTGCCCTCCGGTTCTGCTGTATGACCTAGAGTTCAACACAATCTCGGACTCCCGGTGCCCGGTTCCTACGCTTCGGCTCAAGGGTGCCCGGTCACAGTTCCCCTCTAAGCCCTTTCCTTCTCCCTTGCTCCTTTCCTCAGATGCTCACTAACATTCCAACCCTTCAGGTTATCTTCCATTCCTGGAGCTGCAGCACACACCTGGCTACACGGCTACACTCTCTGCTCTTCTCCAACTCCTCTCAACAACTGACTTTCAGCAACTAACTAACTCCTCCTCCAGGCCAGAATATATATATCTGGGGAAGCTCCCCTGAATCCGGGTGCAGAGCTCCCCCTTCTGGCCTGGATTCAGAATGTGTTGAATTTAGGTGCTTTACCTAGTAAAGGGAATCCTCCTTGCCTCCAAGCATGATATTGCCCTCCCTGAAAGGAAGGCAACATCACTGTAACAACTGGTTACCTGGGGTGTTACACTTGCCTTGGCTGTTACTCTTCCTAAACCTATAGTGATTATTCAACTTTTGTATTCACTGCATTTACCGATACAGAAATGTACACATTCATATGGGTAATCATTGGTCACCAAGCCTATCGGCAAAACATTCCAAATCCAAACCAATCTTGCACCGTGAACCTAGTTGCCCCCCTCCCCGTTAACTTACTGCATAATCACTGTAAAAATGTGGTTCTTTGTAACTCATGGTATATAAGTATATTGTAACTGCAGAGCTTAGTAACCACACACGGAGCTGACACATACAATACATTCTGGGTCTGAAAATTATTTGCATACCTGCGTTGTCTGCAACAAACGGGTGCACCCAACTTGTGAAGTCTTGCACAGAAAGTAGTCTTTATACTCTATGGCAAGCCTTTACAATTGGCTCTATATTCAAGAAATTCATGTTCCACCATTATTGTGTTTAATAATGGGTCGTTATCATGTGATTGCCTTTATAAGATTGATGATCACTTAAAGCCATACTATACATAATTTATTATATGTGACTTTATTTGAGAGATCAGAAGAGATGAACCTTATGTGCTGCGTCTGAAGGCTTTCTTTTTCTCACAGTCCTGAGTGTAATAAAAGTCCATCTGCTATTATGCTCTCCATTTTCAACAACATGAAGACATGGACATGTGCTTTATGATCCCCAACCTAAGGGCAATCTAAGCAGTTTGGCATTTTTTGTGTGTAAGCCACTGTTAGCATTAATAAATAATGATACATTTCCATTTATGAGGAATCACATTACATATACTTAGCACTTAGCCATTAGTTCCTGTGAGAAGTTACTGCTCAATTAGAAAACTACTGAGAGGATACTTTGCTTTTATAATCTGACAATGCATTTAGAAAATCAATGAAGGCATCTGAAAAAAAGAAAATCTTCTCTTAGATGTATCTATGCGATGAATAGCACCATTTCCAACCAATCTGACAGTGTTATAATAGATTAACATACTGGAAGTCCTTTGTTTCATAGTATATTAATGTGTATATAGTATATAATGATGACCTGTAATATGCTTCACTATTTGGGAAAATGTCAGTACTAGTTGGTTAAAACCTAGGATGACAAGCTAAAGCTAGAGATAGGTAAACCTCAAGAAGTGTCAAGTCTTATGAGAATAGATTAGAGAATTGTGTGACATTATTGCACCCCCTGTCCATTTAAAAACAGTAGTGACAGTCTAAGGGAAGTGCTTGAGAATTCTGCTGACAGG
Source organism: Ranitomeya variabilis (assembly GCF_051348905.1). Lineage (NCBI taxonomy): Eukaryota > Metazoa > Chordata > Amphibia > Anura > Dendrobatidae > Ranitomeya > Ranitomeya variabilis. Next base: position 244,251,364 of record NC_135237.1, on the reverse strand, counting down.
GCAAACATCCCCCGTCATCCCAACCATACCATCCAGCAAAGCTACATTTACATGTGAAAGTCTGCCGGCAATATGCGCTACAGAAAATTTCTCTATGATTGGTTACACCCTGCACCACTTCCCTGAATATGAAATCACACGGTCAACAAAAGAAGAAAAAAGGGTGGAAAATAAAACACATAGTAACACAGCCAGGAACAGGCATACTTACGCTCTTTTAGCCATAGACACATGTATGATACCACTATACAAGTATTAATATGACCAGTAATACCACCCTATAGAAAGTATATAGTGCCCATATGGTTCTGCACATGCAGCCTGCAGAGTAGTATAATGCTCCTAACTATGGAAAAAGCAATACAGTGTAATACAGCCGTCATAGGCAGAATAAACAATTACATCCCAGGACCCTCTAAAAACAGGTTCAGACTTCAAACCCAATCCTAAACTTCATTCAGAACTCAGGCCAGACTGCCAATTCATTCAGACAGCCGATCTGGCTCCTAATTTAATTCAAACTCCCAATCAGACATTTAAAGCTTATAGTCATGCTATGGCTTTAACCAAAGCAGCCCTGTGCCGCTGAGGTCTTTTTACAGTTTCCCTGCACAACTACTAAGGGTTGAGCTGCGAAGTGACACATCGAGCAGTTAAGGATTGCTAGGCATTGCTGTTTCATTGAATCGCAATACACATTGTGACCCTGAGGGTCCAAAAATCATGACAAGCAAGTCGCAAAAAGTTCTACAAGGTACTCTCGATATCATAAGTCACAGAAAAATTACTACTTCTAAAATCATAAATTTAGATGAAAAGGTTGACCATGCAAACCTTCAAAAATGAATGAAAATGATCTGGAAAAAATATATACAAACAGGTCTATCTATGTTTTTTCTAATAATAATAATAATAATCTTTATTTATATAGCGCCAACATATTCAGCAGCGCTTTACAGTTTAACAGCTTCAAACACAACAGTCATAAGTAACAATGTTAACAATGCAATAATTAAGGCAACACAAGACGACCCTGCTCGTGAGAGCTTACAATCTACAATGAGGTGGGGGAGATACAAAGTACAGGTGTGTATTTACAATGATGTATTTACAATGATGGTCCAGCCATATTCAGGGGGTGGGGGGAATAGATGGAAGTAGTGAATGGGCTACACACAAACAAAATAACTGATTAGGGAACGTGATAGGCCGCTCTGAACAAATGGGTTTTGAGGGAGCGCCTAAAACTATGCAAATTGTGGATGGTCCTAATTTCTTGGGGTAGAGCATTCAAGAGGATTGGCGCAGCACGGGAGAAGTCTTGGAGTCGGGAGTGGGTGGTACGGATTAGTGCAGAGGTTAGTCGAAAGCCATTTGCAGAGCGCAGAGGTTGGTTAGGCCGATAGACAGAAATGAGGGAGGAGATGTAAGGGGGTGCCGCACTGTGAAGTGCTTTGTGGGTGAGAACAAGTACTGTGAATTGTATCCTATAATGAATGGGCAGCCAGTGTAATGACTGGTGAAGAGCGGACGCGTTTGAATAACGATTAGCTAGATAGACAACCCTGGCTGCTGCATTAAGGATAGACTGGAGAGGGGAAAGTCGAGTGAGGGGGAGGCCAATTAATGGAGCATTGCAGTAGTCCAGGCGGGAGTGGATCAGGGCGACAGTGAGGGTTTTTGTTGTTTCTGTAGTGAGAAAAGGGCGGATTCTAGAGATGTTCTTTAGGTGTAAGCGGCATGAGCGGGCAAGAGATTGTATATGGGATGTGAAGGGGAGATCGGAGTCAAACATAACACCCAGACAGCGCGCCTGCTGCCGGGGTGTTATTATGGTGCCACCCACGAAGAGGGAAACGTCAGGTTTAGGGAGGTTAGTAGATGGTGGAAGCAGAAGAAGTTCAGTTTTGGAGAGGTTGAGTTTCAGATAGAGAGCGGACATGATGTCGGAGACTGCGGACAGACAGTCAGTGGTGTTCTGTAGTACAGCAGTCTAATCAATGTCTGACCACATCAAAATACAGGAGGGGTTAGGTAACCACTGAATATGACCTAACCTAATATCCTCTATACAGCTCCTCAAGAAAGATGTCATGCCAGACCGCGGAGGTTAACACCCTGATTGCGCAATTGGCGCCCACACTCAACATTGGCTCACCCTTGTTTATGCCCTAGTAATCCCTACATATATGCAATTAATGGGTTAAAGAAGAAAAGCAAAGTTATTGCTGTTTTGAGAGGTAGTGTTATGCACATTGTTATGGAACCACTGTGCCACAGTCCGGGGAGAGCCTAGAGGGGCATAATTAAGTGGCTTACATATCAGACATCTCCCAGCTATTGGCTGGGAACATTTTAAGAAGTGGGCTGCCCTTTTAAGAGGTTGGGAGCATGTGCCATGAACATGTCAATGTCCTGGGAAGAGAAAAAGGACTCATGCAGGAGTGCCAGGGCTGTTCTAACAGTATCCCCCCCCCCCTTACACAACCTAATCTTCAAGAATGTTAGAGATTTCTGTAGAATGGGAGCATGAATATTTTCTTTGGGCTCCCAAAACCTTTCTTCAGGCCCCAATCCCTTCCAGTCAACTAAGAAGAATGTCTTTCCCCTCACTTTCTACATGGCTAAGATATTATTCACCTCATACATGTCCTCTTTGCTGATGGGAGCCAGTGTATCACCATTATCCTTCAAGAAGGGACTCAAGATGACCGTCTTCAGGAGAGTCATGTGGATGGCATTGGGTACTCGCAAAGAGGCTAGCAGCTTCAACTTATAGGATAAGGCATTAATTTGCTTGATGACTTCATCATCAGGAACCGATGAAACAAGGATCCAACTTGTAGGATGAAATCTTGAAAAGTATGTACTTAGAAGATAGCCACACCTTATCCCCTGGATGATAAAAAGGTGGATCTATGCATCTCTTGCCCGCATACCTCCTCATACACTCCAACGATTTCTCTAAAGTGATCGTGGTGTCCTCCCATATCTTCGAGAATTTTTTTGTGAAAACATCGACTGCCGGTATGTCAGAAGCGGGCCGACACCAGAAGAGGGATTTCTGGCTGTTGCCCAAACAAAGACAATAAAGAATGGTGAACTTTCAGGAAATTCACTTATGTGGTTGTTTAGGAGAACTCTGCCATGGTAAGAGCTTGACCCAATCATCATGATGTGTGTTTGTGAAGTGCTGCAGGACGTTGACCAAAATCTGGTTGATTCTCTTTACCTGTCCATTAGATTGAGAGTGGCATGCAGGCGAGAAGTCCAGCACTAGGTTCAGAAGCTTGGACAAATCTTGCCAGTATCTGGATGTGAACTGGACACCTCGGTTGGACACAATGTGACAAAGGAACCCGTGAAGGCAGAAGATGTGCTGGAATAATTTTTTCGCAAGCTCTGGAGTGTACAGAAGGCCCGGAAATGGGGTAAAATGTGCCATTTTAGAGAAGCAATCCATCGCTACCCAGATGACAGAACAGACCGAGGACACAGGAAGGTCTATAATAAAGTCCAAGTTGATATGCTGCCAAAGCACCCAGGGCACAGGAAGTGGTAGAAGTCACCCAGAAGGTAGTTGCCTACGAGTTTAATTCTGGGCACAGGAAGTACAGGCGGAAACAAACTCCATGATTTCCAATAGTGGCAAAATATGAGCTGCAATGTTTTTCTCTGCCCGGCATGTCTGGCTACCTTGGATGAATGCCCCATAGCAGAACTCGCCTCTTATCTGATTTTGACAGCAAGGTCTTTACTGGAGGAATTTGGGACGAGTACCTGAGCCATAGTAACCATCTTGGATGTTTTGATGATGAGCTGAGGTTCCTCCTCTAATTCGGTGGGCAGGAAAAAAAAGAAAGTGCCTCAGCCTTGATATTGTTGCCAGCTGACCGAAAATGCAGAACAAAATCAAAATGGGTAAATAATAGCGACCGCCGACCACCTAGCCTGGCGCTGGTTCAGTCTTTCTGTGGACTGCAGATAGTCCAGGTTCTTATGGTCTGCATAAATGACAACCGGGGACTGCTCCTAAGGTACTGCCACTCCTCTAGAGCCACTTTAATTGCCAATTGTGCTTCAGAATACTTCTTACACACTTAGATGCCAAACAAGGGCAAATGAAGAAAGCTAACTAGAAAAACCCTGTTAAAATATAACCTTTATTATGTATAAAATTAGAAACACACACAATCTAGATATCCCTAAGTAGAAATGCCTCAAAAAGCTGGGCTATACGAAACTGGAAGGAGACAACAAATAGCTTTCTCTAGCCTCCTAATATCACTAGTAAAATGTCTTCCTAACTAGTAAAAACCTCTGTTACCAAATATATACAGAGGTAAGCCCAACCTACCTTCTCACAGAGAAATTACAATAGCATCCATAATCAGTGACATAGTTGTGCTAACACACTTTCACTCAAAAGATGTGCAGATATGAGTGATCTCTCCTTTTTTCCATTTAAAGATGTGTTATAAATGGTATATGCATTGCAGATATATACACAAGACCAACACAAGGTAGTACTATATAGATGTAAAAAAGAAAGGAGATAGTATAGCCCATGCACATATAAATCCTCAATATGCGGACACACAAATTATGGGTATCTAGGTCCTAAGCAATATAATGGTATAAACTATATCATCATCCCCACATAAAACAATGGGGATTGTATGGTACCAGTATGGAACAACATATTCAAATGATAATATATACATTTATACTCCAATAGATGTAATTGCACACCCAAAACCACCACATAGAAAGCTTACTATATATTAACAAATAGCCAATAGGGATACACTTGTCCCAATGATAAAGATGCCCCAATAATCCATCTATACTTATCTGCTAACATGTGGTGCTGTATACAGGTGGCTGAGGGTCATGATCCAAAGACTCCTCATATTAAGGAATAAGACTCTCGACTAGTGTTAAGCATTCCGATACTGCAAATATCGGGTACCGGCCGATATTCGCTGTATCGGAATTCCGATACCGAGTTCCGATATTTTTGCGATATCGGGAATCGGGATCGGGATCCATATTAATGTAAAAAATAAAGAATAAAAATAAAAAATATGGATATACTCACCCCTCCGACGGCCCCTGGCTCGCAGCGGTGCAACCGGCAGCCTCCGTTCCTAAGAATGCAGTGAGTGTAGGACCTGGGATGACGTCGCGGCTTGTGATTGGTCGCGTGACCGCTCATGTGACCGCTCACGTGACCGCTCACGTGACTGCAACGTCATTGAAGGTCCTTCACTCTACATTCTTAGGAACGGAGGCAGACGCTTGCAGCGGTGACAGCCAGGGCTCGTCCGAGGGTGAGTATATCCAAATTTTTTATTTTTATTCTTTATTTTTTACATGAATATGGATCCCAGGGCCTGAACGAGAGTTTCCTCTCCTTCAGACCCTGGGAACCATCCAGGATCACTTCCGATATTTGTGTCCCATTGACTTGTATTGGTATCGGGTATCGGTATCGGCGATATCCGATATTTTTTGGATATCGGCCGAACCAATCCGATACCGATACTTTCAAATATCGGAAGGTATCGCTCAACACTACTCTCGACGCGTTTCCCCCACACACATGGGTTCATCAGGAGAGATTCATAGTTGCATGGCAGTGGAGACTTGTCCAAAAGATGAGGCTGCAAGTCTGGGGAGAGCCGAGAAAAGTACAGCTAAGCAACCACCTGGTTCTTCACTAGAGCAAAAAAATACAAAAACAGGCAGAGATGCTTACCTGTCTAACTGGGCCTCAATACAAATGCACTAACAGGGTGCAGTGGACCCAAGTAAAATGGCAACTGCACAGGTGCAATAACACCAAATGAGACAGCCAGCCTTCAATCAGGGATTAGCCGTGTGGCACACCAGTGCAAAAACACTTCACTAGAGCCCCTGATGATGTGGTTAGACATAAACCCAGGTGGACGCCAGGTGCTACTCGAGGACAGACCCCTGAGCCACAGCAGATGACTCCCAAATGGGCAGGGAGACTGGACCAGCCAGGAACTGGTTAACAGAAGGATTTGCGGTTGATAGACAAAACAGATTCTGGATCAGGGCTGCATTGCTGGTAAACAGGACAGGTACTTTATCAGAAATGGATAAGTTCAGGAGCACAGGACAGACGCTGGTACAGGATCACAAGTGCTGGTGCAGACAAGACTGATCAGGTTCTGGACTTGGTAGATGTAGGATGGGCTTAGAAACAAGTTACAGGAGGATGGCCCGGATCAGATTCAGACAGGGTAGAAAGGATGCACAGGAGCAGGTCCAGACACGATGGACAAGTAGTCAAGTTTGCGGGTTCTGTCTGTGTTGGTTTTATAATTAATACAATAAAAGCTATATTTTATAACATTTTGGGGGGTTTCCTATGTAAGCCTACCGTGACTATGAACCCCTTTTCTATAATTATTTCTATTTTCGTTATCACTGGTTTTCAGCCACAGACATTTTAGAAACAAATAGGGCGCATGTTAAAATGTTAAATTGTTGAATTATGGTGATAAATCAAAAATTAATCTTGGATATTTGTGAAAACAACAGTGGGTACGGAAAGTATTCAGACCCCTTTAAATTTTTCACTCTTTGTTTAAATAGAGCCACTTGGTAAATTCAAAAAAGGTAATTTTTTCACATTAACCCCTTCCCGACCTTTGACGCCACGTAGGCGTCATGAAAGTCGGTGCCAATCCGACCCATGACGCCTATGTGCAGATCGGGTGAAAGGGTTAACTCCAATTTCACCCGATCTGCAGGGACAGGGGGAGTTGTACTTCAGCCCAGGGGTGGTGGCTTTGCCCCCACATGGCTACGATCGCTCTGATTGGCTGTTGAAAGTGCAACAGCCAATCAGAGCAATTTGCAATATTTCACCTATGAAAATGGTGAAATATTGCAATCCAGCCATGGCCGATGCTGCAATAGCATCTGCCATGGCTGGAAATCATGTTCTGCCCCCCCCCCCACCGCCCCCGATCTCCTCCCCAGTCCTCTGTTCTGTCCGGTACCCCCCTCCGTCCCCCTGTCCGCTCCCCCGTGCTCCTGTCCGCTCCCCCCGTCCTCCGATCCCCCCCCTGTGCTCCGATCCACCCCCCCCACCCCCTCATACTTACCGAGCCTCCCGAAGTCGGTCCGTCTTCTCCCTGGGCGCCGCCATATTCCAAAATGGCGGGCGCATGCACAGTGCGCCCGCCGAATCTGCCGGCCGGCAGATTCATTACAAAGTACATTTTGATCGCTGTGGTAGGTTCTATCACAGCGATCAAAATAAAAAAATAATAAATAACCCCCCCCCCTTTATCACCCCCATAGGTAGGGACAATAATAAAATAAAGAAAATATATTTTTTTTCTTTTTCCACTAGGGTTAGGGTTAGAACTAGGGTTAGAATTAGGGGTAGGGTTAGGGTTAGGGTTAGGGGTAGGGTTAGTGTTAGGGGTAGGGTTAGGGTTATGGCATGTGCACACAGTGCGGATTTGGCCGCGGATCCGCAGCGGATTGGCCGCGGATCCGCAGCGGATTGGCCGCTGCGAATTCGTAGCAGTTTTCCATCAGGTTTACAGTACCATGTACACCTATGGAAAACCAAATCCGCTGTGCCCATGGTGCGGAAAATTCCGTGCAGAAACGCTGCGTTGTATTTTCTGCAGCATGTCAATTCTTTGTGAGGATTCCGCAGCGTTTTACACCTGTTCCTCAATAGGAATCCGCAGGTGAAATCCGCACAAAAAAACACTGGAAATCTGCTGTAAATCTGCAGGTAAAACGCAGTGCCTTTTACCTGCAGATTTTTCAAAAATCGTGCGGAAAAATCTCACACGAATCCGCAACGTGGGCACATAGCCTTAGGGTCAGGGTTGGAATTAGAGTTAGGGTTGGAATTAGGGCTAGGGTTGGAAATAGGGTTAAGATTAGGCTTGTGGTTAGGGTTACGGATAGGGTTAGGGGTGTGTTGGGGTTACAGTTGTGGTTAGGGTTGGGATTAGGGTTAGGGTTGGGATTAGGGTTAGGATTAGGGTTAGGGTTGGAATTAGGGTTACGGGTGTGTTGGGGTTAGGGTTGTGGTTAGGGGTGTGTTGGGGTTAGGGTTGTGATTAGGGTTATGGCTACAGTTGGGAATAGGATTAGGGGTGTGTTGGGGTTAGTGTTGAAGTTAGAATTGAGGGGTTTCCACTGTTTAGGCACATCAGGGGTCTCCAAACGCAACATGGCGCCACCATTGATTCCAGCCAATCTTGCGTTCAAAAAGTCAAATGGTGCTCCCTCCCTTCCGAGACCCGACGTGCGCCCAAACAGTGGTTTACCCCCACATATGGGGTACCAGCGTACTCAGGACAAACTGGGCAACAACTGTTGGGGTCCAATTTCTCCTGTTACCCTTGCAAAAATAAAAAATTACTTGCTAAAACATAATTTTTGAGGAAAGAACAATTATTTTTTATTTTCACGGCTCTGCGTTATTAACTTCTGTGAAGCACTTGGGGGTTGAAAGTGCTCACCACACATCTTGATAAGATCCTTCGGGGGTCTAGTTTCCAAAATGGGGTCACTTGTGGGGTGTTTCTACTATTTAGGCACATCAGGGGCTCTGCAAATGCAACGTGATGCCCGCAGACCATTCCATCAAAGTCTGCATTTCAAATGTCACTACTTCCCTTCCGAGCCCTGACGTGCGCCCAAACAGTGGTTTACCCCCACATATGGGGTACCAGCACACTCACAACAAACTGGGCAACAAATATTAGGGCCCAATTTCTCCTGTTACCCTTGTGAAAATAAAAAATTGCTTGCTAAAACATCTTTTTTGAGGAAAGAAAAATGATTTTTTATTTTCACAGCCTTGCGTTGTAAACTTCTGTGAAGCTCTTGGGGGTTGAACGTGCTCACCACACATCTAGATAAGTTCCTTGGGGGGTCTAGTTTCCAAAATGGGGTCACTTGTGGGGGGTTTCTACTGTTTAGGCATATCAGGGCCTCTGCAAACGTAACATGATGCCCACAGACCATTCCATCAAAGTCTGCATTCCAAAACGTCACTACTTCCCTTCCGAGCCCCGGCATGTGCCCAAACAGTAGTTTACCCCCACATATGGGGTATCAGCGTACTCAGGAGAAACTGGACAACAACTTTTGGGGTCAAATTTCTCCTGTTACCCTTGCAAAAATAAAAAATTGTGGGCTAAAAAATCATTTTTGAGAAAAGAAAAATTATTTTTTATTTTCATGGCTCTGCGTTATAAACTTCTGTGAAGCACTTGGGGGTTCAAAGTGCTCACTATGCTTCTAGATAAGTTCCTTGGGGGGTCTAGTTTCCAAAATGGGGTCACTTGTGTGGGAGCTCCAATGTTTAGGCACACAGGGGCTCTCCAAACGCGACATGGTGTCCGCTAATGATTGGAGCTAATTTTCCATTCAAAAAGCCAAATGGCGTGCCTTCCCTTCTGAGCCCTGTGGTGCGCCCAAACAGTGGTTTACCCCCACATATGGGGTATCATCGTACTCAGGACAAACTGGACAACAACATTTGGTGTCCAATTTCTCCTATTACCCTTGGGAAAATAAAAAATTCTGGGCTAAAAATCATTTTTGAGGAAAGAAAAATTATTTTTTATTTTGACGGCTCTGCGTTATAAACTTCTGTGAAGCACCTGGGGGTTATAAGTGCTCACTATGCATCTAGATAAGTTCCTTGGGGAGTCTAGTTTCCAAAATGGGGTCAATTGTAGGGGAGCTCCAATGTTTAGGCACACAGGGGCTCTCAAAACGCGACATGGTGTCCGCTAACGATTGGAGCTAATTTTCCATTCAAAAAGTCAAATGGCACGCCTCCCCTTCCGAGCCTTGCCGTGCACCCAAACAGTGGTTTACCCCCACATATGAGGTATCGGCGTACTCAGGAGAAATTGCCCAACAAATTTTAGGATCCATTTTATCCTGTTGCCCATGTGAAAATGAAAAAACTGAGGCTAAAATAATTTTTTTGTGAAAAAAAAGTACTTTTTCATTTTTATGGGTCAATTTGTGAAGCACCTGAGGGTTTAAAGTGCTCACTATGCTTCTAGATAAGTTCCTTGGGGGGGTCTAGTTTCCAAAATGGGGTCACTTGTGGGGGAGCTCCAATGTTTAGGCACACAGGGGCTCTCCAAATGTGACATGGTGTCTGCTAGCGATGGAGATAATTTTTCATTCAAAAAGTCAAATGGCGCTCCTTCCCTTCCGAGCCTTACCATGTGCCCAAACAGTGGTTTACCCCCACATGTGAGGTATCGGTGTACTCAGGAGAAATTGTCCAACACATTTTAGGATCCATTTTATCCTGTTGCCCATGTGAAAATGAAAAAACAGGCTAAAATAATTTTTTTGTGAAAAAAAAGTACTGTTTCATTTTTACGGATCAATTTGTGAAGCACCTGGGGATTTAAAGTGCTCACTATGCATCTAGATAAGTTCCTTGGGGGGTCTAGTTTCCAAAATGGGGTCACTTGTGGGGGAGCTCCAATGTTTAGGCACACGGGGGCTCTCCAAACGCGACATGGTGTCCGCTAAAGATTGGAGCCAATTTTTCATTGAAAAAGTCAAATGGCGCTCCTTCCCTTCCGAGCCCTGCCGTGCGCCCAAACAGTGGTTTACCCCCACATATGAGGTATCAGAGTACTCAGGACAAATTGGACAACAACATTCATGGTCCAGTTTCTCCTTTTACCCTTGGGAAAATAAAAAAAATTTCGCTAAAAGATCATTTTTGTGACTAAAAAGTTAAATGTTCATTTTTTACTTCCATGTTGCTTCTGCTGCTGTGAAACACCTGAAGGGTTAATAAACTTCTTGAATGTGGTTTTGAGCACCTTCAGGGGTGCAGTTTTTAGAATGGTGTCACTTTTGGGTATTTTCAGCCATATAGAACCCTCAAACTGACTTCAAATGTGATGTGGTCCCTAAAAAAAATGGTTTTGTAAATTTTGTTGTAAAAATGAGAAATCACTGGTCAAATTTTAACCCTTATAACTTCCTAGCAAAAAAAAATGTTGTTTCCAAAATTGTGCTGATGTAAAGTAGACATGTGGGAAATGTTATTTATTAACTATTTTGTGTCACATAACTCTCTGGTTTAACAGAATAAAAATTAAAAATGTGAAAATTGCGAAATTTTCAAAATTTTTGCCAAATTTCCGTTTTTTTCACAAATAAACTCAGAAATTATCGACCAAAATTTACCACTAACATGAAGCCCAATATGTCACGAAAAAACGATCTCAGAATTGCTAGGATCCGTTGAAGCGTTCCTGAGTTATTACCTCATAAAGGGACACTGGTCAGAATTGCAAAAAATGGCAAGGTCATTAAGGCCAAAATAGGCTGGGTCATGAAGGGGTTAATCTGCACCCTATCTTGACCAAAAAAAACAGAAATGTAGAAATTTTTGCAAATTTAATAAAAAAAGAAAAACTGAAATATCACATGGTCATAAGTATTCAGACCCTTTGCTCAGATACTCATATTTAAGTCACATTTCCTTGTGATCCTCTTTGAGATGGTTCTACTCCTTCATTGGATTTCAGCTGTGTTTAAACTAATAGGACTTGATTTGGAAAAGCACACACCTTTCTATATAAAACCTCACAATGCATGTCAGACCAAATGAGAATGAGGACATTGTCCAAAGAGCTCAGAGACAGAATTGTGGCAAGGCACAGATCTGGCCAAGATTACAACAGAATTTCTGCAGTACTCAAGGTTCCTAAGAGCACAGTGGCCTCTATATTTATTAAACGGAAGAAGTTTGGGACTTACAGAAGTCTTCCTAGACCTGGCTGTCCAGCCAAACTGAGCAATCCTGGAAAAAGTGCCTTGATGAGAGAGATAAAGTAGAACCACAAGATCACTGTGGCTGAGCTCCAGAGATGCAATAGGGAGATAGGAGAAAGTTCCACAAAAGTCAACTATCACTGCAGCCCTCCACCAGACAGGCCTTTATGGCAGAGTGGCCCGACAGAAGTCTGTCCTCAGTGCAAGACATATGAATGCCTGCTGTTATGATCTGGTGACCTTGGAGCTGCATGAAACTTTCTCTGGAGTCGGTGGAACCTGTACTGACCGCAAATCCTGAACTAACGCCGCAACTAGAAGTAGCCGTGGAGTGTGCCTAACATACCCTAGACACCTCGACACAGCCGGAGGACTAAATACCCCTATAGATGGAAATAGGAATGCTACCTTGCCTCAGAGCAGACCCCCAAAGGATAGGCAGCCCCCCACGAATAATGACTGTGAGTAGGAGAAGAATAGACACACGCAGGTAGAAAACAGGATTTAGCAAAAGAGGCCACTCGAGCTAAATAGGAAAGGATAGGACAGATTACTAGGCGGTCAGTATTAAAACCCTTCCAAAAATATCCACAGCAGATAATACAAAAAGTTCCACAATCTAACTAAAGACATGGAATGTATATCTGCCACTCCAGAGAATCCAACAAGACTGAGAAAATACTGACACAATCTAAGCTGGACAAGAAAACACAAAGAATAGCACTGAATTGTGAAGCACACAACATGTGTGCCACAGGAAAAAAAAAACAGACACTTATCTTTGCTGATTTGGCAGAAAGGCAGGAGGAACCAGGCTGAGGTCCTACACTTCCCAACAACAATTGACAACTGGCAAGGACTAACGAATCCTGCACGCCTAAATACCCCAGTCAGAACTGCAATCAGCAGATACACCTGACCAGGACTGCAACTCAGGGGCAACTGCATTACCACCTACAACCACCGGAGGGAGCCCAAAAGCAGAATTCACAACAGTATCCCCCCCTTGAGGAGGGGTCACCGAACCCTCACCAGAGCCCCCAGGCCGATCAGGATGAGCCAGATGAAAAGCATGAACCAAATCAGCAGCATGGACATCAGAAGCAAAAACCCAAGAATTATCCTCCTGGCCATAACCCTTCCATTTGACAAGGTACTGAAGCCTCCGCCTCGAAAAACGAGAATCCAAAATCTTCTCAACCACATACTCCAACTCCCCATCAACCAAAACAGGGGCCGGAGGATCAACAGAGGGAACAACGGGCACCACATATTTCCGCAATAAAGATCTATGGAAGACATTATGGATAGCAAAAGAGGCCGGAAGCACCAATCGAAAAGACACCGGATTAATATTCTCAGAAATCCTATAAGGACCAATAAACCGAGGCTTAAACTTAGGGGAAGAGACCTTCATAGGAACATGACGGGAAGACAACCAAACTAAATCCCCAACCCGAAGCCGGGAACCAACACACCGACGACGGTTAGCAAAACGTTGAGCCTCCTCCTGAGACAACACCAAATTGTCCACCACATGGGCCCAAATCTGCTGCAACCTGTCAACCACAGAATCCACACCAGGACAGTCAGAAGGCTCAACCTGCCCAGAAGAAAAACGAGGATGAAAACCATAATTACAAAAAAAAGGCGAAACCAAAGTAGCCGAACTAGCCCGATTATTAAGGGCAAACTCGGCCAATGGCAAAAAGGCCACCCAATCATCCTGATCGACAGACACAAAGCATCTCAAATAAGTCTCCAAAGTCTGATTAGTTCGCTCAGTCTGGCCATTTGTCTGAGGATGAAATGCAGAAGAAAAAGACAAATCAATGCCCAGACTAGCACAAAAGGCCCGCCAAAACCTGGAAACAAACTGGGAACCTCTGTCGGACACAATATTCTCCGGAATACCATGCAAACGAACCACATGCTGAAAAAACAACGGAACCAACTCTGAAGAGGAAGGCAATTTAGGCAAAGGCACCAAATGAACCATCTTAGAAAACCGGTCACAAACAACCCAGATAACCGACATCCTCTGGGAAACCGGAAGATCAGAAATAAAATCCATAGAAATATGCGTCCAGGGCCTCTCAGGGACCGGCAATGGCAAAAGTAACCCACTAGCACGGGAACAACAAGGCTTGGCCCGCGCACAAGTCCCACAGGACTGCACAAAAGAACGCACATCACGTGACAACGAAGGCCACCAAAAGGACCTACCAACCAAATCTCTGGTACCAAAAATACCAGGATGACCAGCCAACACAGAACAGTGAACCTTAGAAATCACTCTACTAGTCCATCTGTCAGGAACAAACAATTTCCCCACAGGACAGCGGTCAGGTCTGTCAGCCTGAAATTCCTGAAGAACCCGCCGTAAATCAGGGGAAATGGCAGAAAGGACCACCCCTTCTTTCAGAATGCCGACCGGTTCAAGGACCTCAGGAGAATCAGGCAAAAAACTCCTAGAAAGGGCATCAGCCTTAATATTCTTAGAACCCGGAAGATACGAAACCACGAAATCAAAACGGGAAAAAAAAAAGGACCATCGAGCTTGTCTAGGACTCAGCCGTTTGGCAGACTCGAGGTAAATCAAATTCTTATGATCGGTCAGGACCACAATACGGTGCTTAGCTCCCTCAAGCCAATGTCGCCACTCCTCAAACGCCCACTTCATAGCCAACAACTCCCGATTGCCGACATCATAATTGCGTTCAGCAGGCGAAAACTTGTGGGAGAAGAAGGCACATGGTTTCATCAAAGAACCAACAGAATCCCTCTGAGACAAAATGGCCCCTGCCCCAATCTCAGAAGCATCAATCTCAACCTGAAACCTGGAAGAGAAACATCTGGTTGGCGCAACACCGGAGCAGTAGTAAATCGGCGTTTAAGCTCCTGAAAGGCAGAGACAGCCGCAGAGGACCAATTCGCCACATCAGCGCCTTTTTTTGTCAAATCAGTCAAGGGTTTAACCACGCTGGAGAAGTTAGCAATGAAACGGCGATAAAAATTTGCAAAACCCAAAAATATCTGAAGGCTCTTCACGGATGTGGGTTGAATTTAATCATGAATGGCCTGAACCTTAACCGGATCCATCTCCATAGATGAGGGAGAAAAAATAAAGCCCAAAAAAGAAACCTTCTGCACCCCAAAGAGACACTTAGACCCCTTCACAAACAAAGCATTGTCACGAAGGCTCTGAAATACCATCCTGACCTGTTCCACATGAGACTTCCAATCATCGGAAAAAATCAAAATACCGTCCAAATATACAATCAAGAATTTATCAATATAAGTCCGGAAGATATCATGCAAGAAAGATTGAAAAACAGATGGAGCGTTAGTGAGCCCAAATGGCATCACAAGGTATTCAAAATGGCCTTCGGGCGTATTAAACGCAGTTTTCCATTCATCACCCTGTTTAATACGAACAAGATTATATGCCCCCCGAAGGTCAATCTTCGTAAACCAACTAGCCCCCTTAATCCTAGCAAACAAATCGGAAAGCAAAGGTAAAGGGTATTGAAACTTGATCGTGATCTTATTCAAGAGGCGATAATCAATACAAGGTCTCAAGGAGCCATCCTTCTTAGCAACAAAAAAAACCCGCTCCCAACGGTGAAGAAGATGGCCAAATATGCCCTTTCTCCAAAGACTCCTTAAAATAACTCCGCATGGTGGTATGTTCAGGCACAGACAGGTTGAAAAGTCGGCTCTTAGGAAACTTACTGCCTTGGAGTCAAGTCAATCGCACAATCACAGTCCCTGTGCGGTGGAAGGGAACTGGACTTGGGCTCATCGAATACATCCTGAAAATCAGACAAAAACTCTGGAATTTCAGAAGAGGAAAAAGAGGAGATTGACATCAAAGGAACATCATTATGAACCCCCTGACAACCCCAACTAGTCACAGACATAGATTTCCAATCCAACACAGGATTATGTACCTGCAACCATGGGAAACCCAGCACGATAACATCATGCAAATTTTGCAACACCAGAAATCGACAATCTTCCTGATGGGCTGGCGCCATGTGCATGGTCACCTGTGTCCAAAACTGGGGCTTATTTTTAGCCAAAGGTGTAGCATCAATCCCCCTTAAAGGAATAGGGTTCTGCAAAGGCTGCAAGGGAAAACCACAACGCCTGGCAAACTCAAAATCCATTAAGTTCAAGGCGGCGCCTGAATCCACAAACACCATGACAGAAAATGATGACAATGAGCAGATCAAGGACACCGATAACAGAAATTTAGGGTGTACAGTACTGATAGTAAATGAACTAGCGATCCTTTTTGTCCACTTAGGGCAGACTGAAATGACATGAGAAGCTTCGCCACAATGACTTTGCTCTAAGGACGACGCCACAGCGCGCACAGTTTGACGCTCCTGCAAGCGCCGATCAATCTGAATGGCCAGAGACATTGAATCACTCAGACCGGAAGGCGTGGGAAACCCCACCATAACATCTTTAACGGATTCAGAAAGACCCTTTCTGAAAATTGCCGCCAAAGCATCATCATTCCATTTAGTCAACACAGACCATTTTCTAAATTTCTGACAAAACAATTCTGCCGCCTCTTGACCCTGAGACAGGGCCAACAAGGTTTTCTCTGCTTGATCCACAGAATTCGGTTCATCATATAATAATCCTAAAGCCTGAAAAAAGGAATCTACATTAAGCAAGGCCGGATTCCCAGATTCCAGGGAAAATGCCCAATCCTGTGGATCCCCACGCAGCAAGGAGATGACAATTTTAACCTGCTGAATGGAATCACCGGAGGATCGCGGTCTCAGAGCAAAAAACAGTTTACAATTGTTTTTAAAACCCCAAAATTTGGACCTATCACCAAAAAACAAATCAGGAGTAGGAATCTTCGGCTCTAAAGCAGGAGTCTGAACAATATAATCAGAAATACCCTGTACCCTAGGAGCAAGCTGGTCTACACGAGAAGCTAATTCCTGAACATCCATGCTGGCACAAGATTCCTCAGCCACCCATAAATAAAGAGGGAAAAAAAGACAAAACAGACTGCAGAAAAAAAAATGGCTCAACACCTTTCTTCCCTTCTTCTGAGATGCATTTATCTCATTATGGGCCAGTTGTACTGTTATGATCTGGTGACCTTGGAGCCGCATGAAACTTTCTCTGGAGTCGGTGGAACTTGTACTGACCGCAAATCCTGAACTAACACCGCAACTAGAAGTAGCCGTGGGGTGTGCCTAACATACCCTAGACACCTCGACACAGCCGGAGGACTAAATACCCCTATAGATGGAAATAGGAATGCTACCTTGCCTCAGAGCAGACCCCCAAAGGATAGGCAGCCCCCCACGAATAATGACTGTGATTAGGAGAAGAATAGACACACGCAGGTAGAAAACAGGATTTAGCAAAAGAGGCCACTCGAGCTAAATAGGAAAGGATAGGACAGATTACTAGGCGGTCAGTATTAAAACCCTTCCAAAAATATCCACAGCAGATAATACAAAAAGTTCCACAATCTAACTAAAGACATGGAATGTATATCTGCCTCTCCAGAGAATCCAACAAGACTGAGAAAATACTGACACAATCTAAGCTGGACAAGAAAACACAAAGAATAGCACTGAATTGTGAAGCACACAACATGTGTGCCACAGGAAAAAAAAAACAGACACTTATCTTTGCTGATTTGGCAGAAAGGCAGGAGGAACCAGGCAGAGGTCCTACACCTCCCAACAACAATTGACAACTGGCAAGGACTAATGAATCCTGCACGCCTAAATACCCCAGTCAGAACTGCAATCAGCAGATACACCTGACCAGGACTGCAACTCAGGGGCAACTGCATTACCACCTACAACCACTGGAGGGAGCCCAAAAGCAGAATTCACAACAGCCTGCATAGCGTTTACTAAAAAAGACATGAAGGACTCACAGACTATGAGAAATAAGATTATCTGGTCTGATGAGACAAAGATAGACATTTTTGGTGATAATTCTAAGAGGTACTGTATATGTGGAGAAAACCAGGCACTGCTCATCACCTGCCCAATACATTCCCAACAGTGAAAAATGGTGGTGGCAGCATCATGCTATGAAGGTGTTTTTCAGCTACAGGGAAAGGACGACTGGTTCTCATTGAGGGAAACATGAATGTGGCCAAGTACAGAGATATAACCTCTTCCAGAGTGCTCTGGACATCAGACTTGGCCGGAGGTTCACCTTCCAACAAGACAAGGACCATAAGCACACAGCTAAAATAACAAAGGAGTGGCTTCAGAACAACTCTGTGACTATTCTTGACTGGCCCAGTCAGAGCCCTGACCTAAACCCAATTGAGCATCTCTGGACAGACCTTAAAATGGCTGTCCACCAACATTCACCATCCAAACTTATGGAACTGGAGAGGATGTGCAAGGAAGAATTTCAGAGGATCATGACTCATGTTGTACTAGCTGAAAAGGGTGCTTCTACTCAATACTGAACAAAGCGTCTGAATACTTATGACCATGTGATATTTCAGTTTTTCCTTTTTAATGAATTTGCAAAAATTACTACATTTTTGAATTCTTTTCAGTCAAGATGGGTTGCAGAGTGTACATTAATGAAAAAAATGAACTTTTTTGAATTTACTAAAAGACTACAATGAAACAAAGAGTGAAAAATGTAAAGGGGTATGAATATTTTCCACACCCACTGTATTTTAAGGTGGCTTTTATTGTCACTTTTGAGAAAAATCCCACTGCAACCAAAAAGGAAAATTAAGTATGTATTTATTTAAAGGGAATCTGTAAGCCCAAGCTGTCAAGATAGAGTAAGCATATTCAGTAGCTTTGTAGGGGATATAACCCGTATCTAAAAATCCCAACTTGAGTATTTTAATGGCTGCCTATGTTCTGCAGAAAGTGATGTTAAAGGGAACCTGACACCTAATTTTTAGTTATTAAACTGGCACAAGTGATCTGTTAGTGAAGCAATGTGCATCACTAACATGTTTTGTCAAATAAAAGCTCCAAATATTAGGTTTAAAAAAAACACTTTATATCATTAGTAGTGATGAGCTCGGGTGTCCTCCGAGTATCTTGGGTGTGCTCGCTCGTAGATTATGTTTGTGTCCCCGCAGCTGCATGATTTGCGGCTGTTAGACAACCTGAACACATGCAGGGATTGCCTGTTTGTTAGGGATTCCCCACATGTATTCAGGCTGTCTAGCAGCCGCAAATCATGCAGCTGCGAGGACTCAAATATAATATACGAGCATATTCAAGATACTTGGAGAACACCCGAGCATGCTCTGAAAACTCGAGTAACGAGCACACTTGCTCATCACTAATCATTAGATGATTCCTTCACATACTTTTCCTTCCAGTCATAGGGTGGTGACTTTATCTTTTCAGTCATGGATCAGTCAGTGTACTTTTGAAACTAGGCATGCCCACAGCATTTAATTTGATTGCCGTGACTGGCCCAATGTCACGGCAACCACGTATCAAATCCTGCCCGTGCGCATTGCCCTTCTGCTCCTCGGTGCACTGACTCTGAGTGTACAGCCCCAGCTTCATGTCAGATGCACGCATGCACCAGAGCCGCTCTGAGTCAGTGGCCACATGACATGAGAGCACGCACACTATGCACGCTACTGTGTCCCCTCCACTCTGCGCTCCAGCGCCTGCACACATCTTAACATGAAGCTGGGGCTGTACACCCAGAGTCAGTCAATGCCCGGGAAGTGGATGAGCAGTGCGCACACGCAGGACTTCGGGCCAGTCACGGCAATCAAATGCAATTCTGTGGGAGAGCCTAATTTCAAAAATACACTGACTGATTTGTGACTGAAAAGATAAAGTCACCACCCCTATGACTGAAAAAAAAGGTATGTGATATAAAGGTAATGATATAAAGTATTTTTTTTAAAACCTAATACTTTGGAGCTTTTATTTTACCAAACCATGTTAGTGATGCACATTGCTTCACCAACAGCTCACTGAGGGCAGTTTAATACCTAAAAATGAGGTGACATGAGGTAACCATTTTCGGGACATTGATGTTTGTGGGCAGCTTTTCCCTAAACTTAACATTAGTGATGAGCGGATATACTCGTTACTCGAGATTTCCCGAGCATGCTCGGGGGTCCTCCGATTATTTTTTAGTGCTCGGAGATTTAGTTTTCTTCGTCGCAGCTGAATGATTTACATCTGTTAGCCAGCATAAGTACATATGGGGGTTGCCTGGTTGCTAGGGAATCCCCACATGTAATTAAGCTGGATAACAGATGTAAATCATTCAGCTGAGGTGAGGAAAAATAAATCTCCGAGCACTAATAAATACTCAGAGGACCCTCGAGCATGCTCGGGAAATCTCGAGTAACAAGTATATTCGCTCATCACTACTTAACATCTGTTTACATGGACCTATCGGAGACACTATACAACTGCGGATTGGTAATCATATACCAATTGGCGGTTGTTTAAATGCCTAACGATGTGCAGTAAGCAATCTATATTACACTGCTCAGTGCACATAGGCTGCCATAGTTCTTGGCAGTATAAGTACTATTTACACAGAACAGTGATCTTTTGTGCTACACAAAAGATTATTTTACGCAATGAACAAGCGTTTTGCTCATTCATTGAGTGACTAGCAACGTGTTTACATGGGAAGAAAATCAGGAAACAAGTACTGTTAACAACGCTCATTCACGATTATCTTGCAGCCTAAATACCCCTTTAGTAAACACCTTTAAAGTGAATTTGTTCATTCAAACTGACATTGTAAGTTAAGCATACAGCCCTGTGTTGGCTACAGCCAATATATAAATCAAATATTTAGTTTTTTAATCACTGCCTCTGTTCTGCAGAAACTGAACTTTAATCAAATATACTAATTAGGGTGTTGGGTTCAGCACTGGCATGGCCAGGAAGCTCAGTGACCCATTCCGACAACTTGTTTGGCATGTCCCCACTGGTGATTGAGAGCAATGGTTTGCCTGAGCATTCTCTGCAGACAGTGCTTGCTCTAGGCAAGTCAGCGCTGTCAATCACCAGGGTAGGACACATGCAAAACCAGTGGGCGGAATGGGTCACTGAGCCGTGCCAAGTGTGAATCAAACACCTTAATTGGCATATTTGATTAACCCCTTCCTAACATGCACCGTACTAGTATTGCTTTGCAGGAACTGTGTTTTGAGGCAAATAGCAGTGCTAGTACGGCACACGCTGAGTGCCGCTGCGATTGAGTGCAGTTGTCAGCTGTATGTGACACTATTTAGGCACATCAGGGGCTTTCCAAACGCGTCATGGCATCCGTTAATTATTCCAGAAAATTTTACATTCAAAAAGTCAAATGGCGCTCCTTCCCTTTCGAGCCCTGCCGTGTGCCCAAATGGTACATTTACCCCACATATGGGGTATTGTCATGCTCAAGAAAAAGTGCACAACAAATTGCATGGTCCATTTTCTATTCTTACCTGTGAAAGTAAAAAAAATTAGGTCTAAAGGAATATTTTTGTGAAAGAAAAGTAAATGTTTATTTTTTCCTTTCAAATTCCAAAAATTCCTGTGAAGCACCTAAAGGGTTAATAAATTTCTTGAATGTGGTTTTGAGTACCTTGAGGGGTGCAGTTTTTAGAATTGTTTTACTTTTGAGTATTTTCTGTCATATAAGCCCCCCCAAAGTCACTTTAAATGTGAGGTAGTCCCTAAAAAAAGTGGTTTGGCAAATTTTGTTGTGAAAATGAGAAATCGCTGTAAAACTTTAACCCTTATAATTTCCTAACAAAAAAATTATGTTTCATAAATTGTGCTGATGTAAAGTAGACGTGGGAAATGTTTTAATTAATTATTTTGTGCGATATGACTCTCTGATTTAAGGGCATAAAAATGTGAAAAATTTTGAAAAGTTTGAAAATTGTGAAATTGTCAAAATTTTCACCAAATTTCTGTTTTTTTCACAAATAAACGTAAGTCATATGAAAGAAATTTTACCACTACCATGAAGTACAATATGACACGAGAAAACATTCTCAGAATTACTGGGATCCATTGAAGCGTTCTTGAGTTATGACATCATAAAGTGACAGTGGTCGGAATTGTAAAAATTGGCTTTATCAGGACGGTAAAACAGGCTTCTTTGGTTCTGCAGCAAAGATGCATTGATTAGAACATTAGGCCGGCATCACACTAAACATATGGAAAATCGTTCCGAGTCTCCCTGCCGAGAGTTGCATAAATGTTCCCCGTATGGTCATCTGTGTGTAATGCGTTTGCAATGCGATGATGCGATT
This sequence comes from Ranitomeya variabilis, assembly GCF_051348905.1. Classification (NCBI taxonomy): domain Eukaryota; kingdom Metazoa; phylum Chordata; class Amphibia; order Anura; family Dendrobatidae; genus Ranitomeya; species Ranitomeya variabilis. The sequence goes on along the minus strand of NC_135237.1, from coordinate 244,229,256 downwards.
TTCTCGCACCTATGTATCTACCGGTATATGACATCTGTATACGGCTTTACATTTCTCACTGATTTTCCCCATTGAATTACACTTCTCAATGGGCTGAAATGAGGAAAATGTGTGTGTATTTGTTGCAATAAACACGGTATGGTCCGTGTGGCGTCCGAATTTTTCTCGCACCCATAGACTTGCATTGGCGAGTCTCAGACTATATTCACATACAATCGCAGCATGCTGCAATTTTACACACACGTCGAATACCTGAGAAAAAATACGGTGATGTGAGCTGCCCCATAGATCAACACTGGTCCGAGTGCTATGCAGTTTTTTCTCGCTTAGCACTCGTCCGTATTCTACAGTAATGTGACACCAGCCTAAAGGTGTGATTTTTACATTGGATATATGACCTACAAAGCTATGTGCTTAGTGTATACCGTCAGTTTAGGCTGACAAACTCACTTTAAAACCACGTGCGCACATCCAGTGTTTGGTCAGTATTTTACCTAAGTATTAGTAAGCCAAAACCATCAGAGGAAAAGTATAATAGAAACATGTCACCACTTCTGTATTATCACTCACTCCTGGTTTTGGCTTACAAATAGCAAGGTAAAATACTGACCAAATACTGACCGTGTGAACGTTGCCTCAAGGTGTTGTCTAATTTAGGCAAAAAGCTGTGCACAGGCAGAAATAATGAATAGATGCTCACTTTCTGATCCAGCACTGCATCACCAATGTTTCCCACTAGTATAAAGTTTATATTGGCTGCAGATATAACACATGCTGGTATGTAGCACATTCTATTTGTAATAGTATGATACATCTGTAAGCTTGTTGCGGGATGCAGTGACAGACAGAAGGCAGAGCAAGGGTTAACCAAATGAAAGAATTTAATAGAACAGGGTATTCACTCCTGGCAGGGAGGTAAATGGTTAAAGAATGGTTAATAAGAATAATGAAAGTAAAACATTAGCCATACCTCCCAAACGTCCCGGATCCAGTGGGACTGTCCCGATTTTGACAGTCAGCCCCGCGATCCCGGGCGGGACATTAGTTGTCCCGCGCTGGTTGGGAGGTGTGTAACATCACCCAGTCAGCTCCCTGAGTACCTGCATCCGCAGAGCAACACACCACATATTGGCTGCTCTGTGCGCACTGGACCTGTGATGAAGTCACAGGATGGGAGGAGTCAGGGGGTCACATGATCGGGAGGACCTCCGTGTACAGGACGCTGGTTGTCATGGCGCTTGACGAGGGTAAGCGTATGTGTGAGGTCAGGAGGTGTTTACTGTGTGGATGTAGCATAGCCGTGTGCGTATGGATCGGAGCAGCGTGTGAAAGATGTATGGAGCGGAGTTGTGTGTGTAAGAGGTGTACGGAGCCGTGTGTACGAGGTGTACAGAGCACAGCCGTGTGTGTACGAGGTGTACGGAGCAGAGCAGCGTGTGAAAGGTGTATGGAGCAGAGTCGTGTGTGTATTAGGTGTACGGAGTGGAACCACGTGTGTACGAGGTGTACAGAGCAGAGCCACGTGTGTACGAGGTGTGCGGAGCAGAGCCATGTGTGTACAAGGTATACAGAGCGGAGCAGCGTGTGCAATGTGTATGGAGCGGAGTCGTGTGTGTATGAGGTGTATGGAGTGGTGCCGTGTGTGTACTAGATGTATGGACAGGAGCCATGTGTGTACGAGGTGTACGGAGCGGAGCCATGTGTGTGCATGGTATACGGGGCAGAGCAGCATGTGCAATGTGTATGGAGCGGAGCCATGTGTGTACGAGTTGTATGGAGTGGAGCCTTGTGTGTATGAGGTGTACGGAGCTGAGCCGCATGTGCAAGGTGTATGGAGCGGAGCCGTGTGTGTACAAGGTGTATGGAGTGGAGCCGTGTGTGTACGAGATGTATGGAGAGGAGCCATGTGTATGAGGTGTACGGAGCGGAGCCGTGTGTGTACGAGGTGTACGGAGCGGAGCCGTGTGTGTACGAGGTGTATGGGGAGGAGCCGTGTGTGTATGAGGTGTACGGAGCGGAGCCGTGTGTGCACGAGGTGTACAGAGCAGAGCTGTATGTGCAAGATGTATGGAGCGGAGTCGTGTGAGTACGAGGTGTATGGAGTGGAGTCGCATCTGTACGAGGTGTACGGAGCAGATGCTGGCTGTGTCGGATCGGAGCAGATATTGCTCCTCGCTCTGACACTGACTGGCACAGGAGACACGGAGAGGTCTTTATCAGTGGCATATCACAGCTGCAGCAACCATTATGACATCTACGTCGATACTGTGCCCGTCGCTGATTGGTCGAGGCGAATTCGCGGCAGACTGTGCCCGTCGCTGATTGGTCGAGGCAACCTTTATGACATCATCGTCGCCATGCTGTGCCCGTCGCTGATTGGTCGAGGCCTGGCGGCCTCGACCAATCAGAGACGCGGGATTTCCAGGACAGACAGACAGACAGAAAAACCCTTAGACAATTATATATATAGATGGAGCATCATGTGGAGCCATTATACAGTAAGGAGCATCATGTGTGGCCATAATACAGTATGGAGCATCATGTGTGGCCATTATACAGTATGCAGCATCATGTGTGGCCATTATACAGTACGAAGCATCATGCGGGCTATTATACAGTATGGCACATAATGTGGCCATTATACAGTATGGAGCATCATGTGTGGCCATTATACAGTATGGAGCATCACGTGGCCATTATACAGTATGGAGCATCATGTGTGGCCAATATACAGTATGGAGCACTGTGTGGCCAATATACAGTAGGGAGCATCATGTGTGGCCATTATACAGTATGGAGCATCATGTGTGGCCATTATACAGTACGCAGCATCATGTGGCCATTATACAGTACGTAGAATCATGTGGGGTTACTATACAGTATGGAGCATAATGTGGCCATTATACAGTATGGAGCATCATGTGTAGCCATTATGCAGTATGGAGCATCATGTGGCCATTATGCAGTGTGGAGCACTGTGTGGCCAATATACAGTATGGAGCATCATGTGGAGCCATTATACAGTATGGAGCATCATGTGTGGCCATTATACAGTATGGAGCATCATGTGTGGCCATTATACAGTATGGAGCATCATGTGTAGCCATTATGCAGTATGGAGCATCATGTGGCCATTATGAAGTATGGAGCACTGTGTGGCCAATATACAGTATGGAGCATCATGTGGAGCCATTATACAGTATGGAGCATCATGTGTGGCCATTATAAAGTATGGAGCATCATGTGTGGCCATTATACAGGATGGAGCATCATGTGTGGCCATTATACAGTATGGAGCATCACGTAGGGCCAGTACACTGTATGCAGCATAATTTGGGGCCATTATACAGTATGGAGCATCATGTGTGGCCATTATACAGTATGGAGCATCATGTGTGGCCATTATACAGTATGGAGCGTCATGTGTGGCCGTTATACAGTATGGAGCATCACGTGGGGCCAGTACACTGTACGCAGCATCATTTGGGGCCATTATACAGTATGGAGCATGATGTGGGGCCATTATACAGTATGGAGCATCATGTGTGGCCATTATACAGTATGGAGCACTGTGTGGCCATATTTTCTTTTGTTTATAATTATTGTTTACGAAACATTGTGATCAGAAGTGCTTAGTGGGTGTGGTTGGGGTGTGAATAGTTGTGAAATGGGTGTGGTCAGAGGTGTGGCCCAAAACTTGCCGCGGCGCGCGCAGCGCGCCGCTAACTTTGTCCCTCTCTCCCTTCCTCGAAAGTTGGGAGGTATGCATTAGCAGTCCAATTTAGGAACTTATCGTGTCCGTTATGCTTCTCCTCAGCAGGTGATCCCGCAAGGGTTGTAGCATCGGGAGCGTCCGGCAAGATGACCTCAGATGGGGTCCTTTAAACAATGGTCTGTCCTCTAGTCGCAGTTGTTGGTCTCGAGTACCTTCCGCTGAGCCCTTAGTCCATAAACACGCACGCCCGAAGCAAACAAGGCCGCAACCCTTCCAGTGTCAAATGGGAACGGGCACGAAGTCACTGGCAGACATGTCCGCATGTTTATGTCCGGTGCTCGGCTCTCTCTCCTCTGTTCATGTGCGATACTCTCAGTCACTGAGCGCACGGTACCTCTCTCCTCAGCGGTCACTCTAGAGATGGCAGGGACCAACCAATGCAGCCTGTTGCGGCGCCAGTACTCAGGAGATGGAGCACGCTGCTCACCTGGCTACTCGCTGCTGCTAGTTCGCGCCAAACTGCTGGCTGCTGCTCGCGCTTTTGATTTTTTCTTCCCTCATTCTTTCCCTCAGGCAACAAGGGAGGCAACCTCAACAGTTCTGGGCCCTGATCGGTACAGGTACCGGCAACCCGGTCTTTCTCCTTACACATCTATACTATGATTTTAAACATTTCACTAGTCAGTTACCATACTAGTGCTCTTTATGTTCCTCTTCTGTGATGAAAAGGGGGACATTATTTTCTATATGTGCTCATTCGTTTTAATACTATTGTATGATATTGGGCTCTCTCACACAAGCCTATAGCAAGGCCGAGTGCTATCCGATGTTTTATCAGATAGCACTCGGTCCAGTGTTCTACTATGGGGCAGCTAAGATCAGCAATTTTTTCTCATGCCGATTCGATATGAGAGAACAATGGCAGCATGCTGCAATTGGCAGCGAAACTCTGCTCACACACACCTTTGCAAGTCTAAGGGAGCGAGTGACACATTGTACTGCACTCGGATGACATCCAAGTGCAGTGTGATTATTTTAGACACAGAAAATTGAGAAAATGGAGAATTTACTTTTTCAGTCTTCTTGGCACCTGAGTGAATCTCTCAGGCAAGAGGATCAAAGCACAGTGCACTGACACTCAGATCAAATGCTGACAGAGCTTCATCAGAGTGTCAGTTCTATAATTATCCTGATTCTCTTGCATGATAGATTCACAGCCATGCGACCCCAGCCATATACAGTGGGTACAGAAAGTATTTAGACCCCTTTACATTTTTCACTCTTTGTTTCATTGCAGCCATTTGTTAAATTTAAAAAAAATCATTTTTTCACACATTAATGTACACTCTGCACCCTATCTTGACTGAAAAAAAAAACAGAAACGTAGACATTTTTGCAAATTTAATCAAAAAGAAAAACTGAAATATCACATGGTCTTAAGTATTCAGACACTTTGCTCAGATACTCATATTTAAGTCACATGCTGTCCGTTTCCTTGTCATCCTCCTTGAGGTGGTTCTACTCCTTCATTGGAGTCCAGCTGCTTTTAATTAAACTGATAGGACTTGATTTGGAAAGGCACATGGAGCGCCCCCACTGCCGCAGGGCCGAGGGGTACCCGGTACCGGGCCTCCGAGTCTCTGTTCTGGGGTTGTCACGGTGGCTAGACCCGGTCCGTGACCCTGCTGAGGGGCGTCCAATGAAAGGTTTGGATGGTGCGGTGCAGGTCGCGGTCAATAACAAGGACACCAGGTTGCAGTCTCTTTACCTCTTTACTGAAGGCTTCAGGATCCTCAATCCGGAATACGGTTAACCGGGCTGCGTAAGTCCGGCCGGTCCGATGGCACCTCCAGGGTTCCCTTTGCAGGTGGAAATCTGTGCCTTCCTTCTAGCGCTTGTGTGTTGTGGTCCTCCCCTGCTGTGCTTACGGGATAGTCCCCACAACTGTTGTGTCTGTTTCTGAAGTTCCCTCACAACTCGATTATGATGTTCTGCTTCGTCTCCCAGATGATATGGCTAGGACGCACCCATATGACGGGTAGGCTCGGAGGTCTTCCGGGACCCTAGAGTCGCCCCTCTCCAAATGTTGCCCCCTATGTCTTCTTAGGTGATTTGAGTGAGACAGCCCGCCTATAACTGACTGTCCTGCCGTAGGTTTGAAGTAAGGCCTGGAGCTCAATACTTCCTCGGCGTTCCGGCCACCGGCTGCGCGCCTCAGTAGGATGTTGCCTCGTCTTACAGCACGACTCCTACTGGTGTTTCTCCTTGTTGCGTTGATCTCGTTTCTCACTCAGCACAATAAACCTCGCTTCTTGTCCTTTCTTGGGGTACCGCCGCAACGGAGTGCAGGCGCGGTCCCGTAACGTTCTTTCTGTTCGCTAGGCCTCTGTCAGGATCCCACCCCTGACAGGGACCCCCCTGAATCTTCCCCTGCAGCACCCTCTGCCACAGGATGTTGCCTGGTTCCAACCCAGTCAGCTTTCTGACTAACTTCCTATCCAACCCCCAGTTTTACTAGATTGTGAGGAGTGGCCTAATACATAGCACCCTTAGCTCCCCCTGGAGGCCAGACTGTGAAGTGTATTGGTGTCTGTGATACCTGGTCAGGTGAACTCCTTCAGTGCCATCGGACGTACCATAGCCCCCCTTAGCGGCGGAGCATCAGTACTGCAACGAAAAGGACTCAGGGGCGCTGCACACACACCTGTCTATATAAGACCTCAGAGCTCACAGCGTATGTCAGACCAAATGAGAATCATGAGGTCAAAGGGACTGGCCAAAGAGCTCAGAGACAGAACTATGGAAAGTAGGGTTGAGCGAAACGGATCGGACAAATTGAAAAATCGCCGACTTTCGGCAAAGTCGGGTTTCGTGAAACCCGACCCGATCCCACTGTGGGATCGGCAATGAGGTCGGCGATCTTCGCGCCAAAGTCGCGTTTCGTATGATGTGTTCAGTGCCATTTCTCAGCCAATGAAGGAGGACGCAGAGTGTGGGCAGCGTGATGACACAGGTCTCGGTCCCCACCATCTTAGAGAGGGGCATGACAGTGATTGGCTTCCTTTCTGCGGCGTCACTGGGGCTATAAAGGAGCGTGCATGCCGACCGCCATCCTACTTCTGCCGATCTGAGCATAGGGAGAGGTTGCTGCAGCTTTGTCAGAAGCAGGGATATACTTAGGGAGGGAAGATTAACCCCCAAACCGCTTGTGCTGTAGTGATTTCCACTGTCCAGCACCACCTTTTCTTTGCAGGGACAGTGGAGGCTAGATTTCTGTGCATCAGCTCTGTAGCTTATAAGGCTCCCTGATAGCTGCATTGCTGTTTGTACGCCGCTGTGCAAACCAACTGCTTTTTTAAAAGCAAAAATCCTGTTGCTCCTTTCTGCACAGTTCTATTGTTTATTTGTCCACACTTTTGTGTGCAGCAGTCCTTTATTGCTGCCATACTTGTCCTGAGATCATTGTAGGGAGATTGTTAATGTAGTACGGTCCCTTTTTTTATATATATCTCCCAGCCATGTTCTGCCACTTACATTGTGTAGTGTAATACAGTGGGCCTGGTTTTTGCAGCAGTCTCCCACACAAAAAAGGGAGATTTAAATTGCCACTAAGTGGATCTGCGTCAGTTCTCTTTGTCGTATATCTGCCAGCCACGTTCTGCCACTTACATTGTGTAGTGTAATACAGTGGGCCTGGTTTTTGCAGCAGTCTCCCACACAAAAAAGGGAGATTTAAATTGCCACTAAGTGGATCTGCGTAAATTCTGTTTGTCGTATATCTGCTAGCCACTTTCTGCCACTTACATTGTGTAGTGTAATACAGTGGGCCGGGTTTTTGCAGCAGTCTCCCACACAAAAAAGGGAGATTTAAATTGCCACTAAGTGGATCTGCGTCAGCTCTCTTTGTCGTATATCTGCCAGCCACGTTCTGCCACTTACATTGTGTAGTGTAATACAGTGGGCCGGGTTTTTGCAGCAGTCTCCCACACAAAAAAGGGAGATTTAAATTGCCACTAAGTGGATCTGCATCAGTTCTGTTTGTCGTATATCTGCCAGCCACTTTGTGCCACATACATTGTGTAGTGTAATACAGTGGGCCTGGTTTTTGCAGCAGTCTCCCACACAGAAAAGGGAGATTTAAATTGCCCCTAAGTGGATCTGCGTCAGTTCTGTTTGTCGTTTATCTGCTAGCCACTTTCTGCCACTTACATTGTGTAGTGTAATACAGTGGGCCGGGTTTTTGCAGCAGTCTCCCACACAAAAAAGGGAGATTTAAATTGCCACTAAGTGGATCTGCATCAGTTCTGTTTGTCGTATATCTGCCAGCCACTTTGTGCCACTTACATTGTGTAGTGTAATACAGTGGGCCTGGTTTTTGCAGCAGTCTCCCACACAGAAAAGGGAGATTTAAATTGCCCCTAAGTGGTTCTGCGTCAGTTCTGTTTGTCGTATATCTGCCAGCCACGTTCTGCCACTTACATTGTGTAGTGTAATACAGTGGGCCTGGTTTTTGCAGCAGTCTCCCACACAAAAAAGGGAGATTTAAATTGCCACTAAGTGGATCTGCATCAGTTCTGTTTGTCGTATATCTGCCAGCCACTTTGTGCCACTTACATTGTGTAGTGTAATACAGTGGGCCTGGTTTTTGCAGCAGTCTCCCACACAGAAAAGGGAGATTTAAATTGCCCCTAAGTGGATCTGCGTCAGTTCTGTTTGTCGTATATCTGCCAGCCACGTTCTGCCACTTACATTGTGTAGTGTAATACAGCGGGCCTGGATTTTGCAGCAGTCTCCCACACAAAAAAGGGAGATTTAAATTGCCCCTAAGTGGATCTGCGTCAGTTCTGTTTGTCGTATATCTGCTAGCCACTTTCTGCCACTTACATTGTGTAGTGTAATACAGTGGGCCTGGATTTTGCAGCAGTCTCCCACACAAAAAAGGGAGATTTAAATTGCCACTAAGTGGATCTGCATCAGTTCTGTTTGTCGTATATCTGCCAGCCACGTTCTGCCACTTACATTGTGTAGTGTATTACAGTGGGCCTGATTTTTGCAGCAGTTTCCCACACAAAAAAGGGAGATTTAAATTGCCACTAAGTGGATCTGCGTCAATTCTGTTTGTAGTATATCTGCCAGCCACTTTGTGCCACTTACATTGTGTAGTGTAATACAGTGGGCCTGGTTTTTGTAGCAGTCTCCCACACAGAAAAGGGAGATTTAAATTGCCCCTAAGTGGATCTGCTCAATTCTGTTTGTCGTGGTGGTGGAGAATCTGGTGGTAGTGGGAAAAGCAAAATAGCACCTAAGGCTCAAGTTGTTCAGACAGCGTCATCGTCTGGCTACAAAAGGCCTCGAAGGCTCCCTTATCTGGGAGTAGGAAAAGCGCTTTTAAAGCTGGAGCAGCAGGAACAAGTTTTGGCTTTCATTGCTGACTCAGCCTCTAGCTTTTTCGCCTCCTCTTCAGAAAGTTCCAAATTTAAAAGCAGCGAGTCGTCAGTGGATGCTCCCGGTCAGGAACAAGTCGCTTCCTTGTGTCCTTCACCCAAAGCAAAAGTGAAGGATGCGGCAGGCGACACTACAGTTTACTCCATGGAGCTCTTTACACATACCGTGCCAGGGTTAGAAAGGGAAATAGTTAACAGCCCATTACAAGATGAATCGGACATGGAGTGCCAGATGCACAGCCACAGCTAGATTATTATGCTGTTCCATTGACTCAGATCACTACATTGCCCTCGCAGTGTACTGAGCCAGAATCTGTCCCTGATGAGACTATGGTGCCCCGTCCCAAACGCTATAGCACCTTACACGGTGACACAGAGGAAGGTGCACAGGACATTGAAGAGGAGGTGATAGATGACCCAGTTGTTGACCCAGATTGGCAGCCATTGGGGGAACAGGGTGCTGCTGGCAGTAGCTCTGAAGCAGAGGATGATGATCCGCAGCAGGCAAAAACATCGCAACAGCTTTCATCTGGCAGGCCTGTATCAGGCCAAAAACGTGTGTCTAAAACAAAAAGAGTTTCAGGACAGCGTGGCCATCCTGTAAAAGTAGCACAGCGTGCAATGCCTGAAAAGGTATTCGATAGTAGGAAGAGTGCAGTGTGGCAATTTTTTAACCAAGATCCGAATGATCAGTGCAAAGTTATCTGTAAGAAATGCTCAAAGACCTTTAGCAGAGGGAAGAATCCCCTAAATTTAAATACAACGTGCATGCATAGACATTTAACCAGCATGCACTTGCAAGTCTGGACTAACTACCAAACGTCCCGTAACGTTGGTGCACCCGCTCAGAATGAAGGTAGTCAGCAACGCTACATTGCTTCCCTCACTGTAAGCCCACCGTTTAGGACACCACCTGCAGCAAATGTGGAGGTATCGTCGCAAGGCCAAAGCAGTCAGAGAATCACCAGGTTCTTGGTAGGAAACACTGTATGTAGGCCAACATCAAGAATACCATCACCAACCCTGTATCAATCAGCCATGTCCACCACCACCCCCGCTAGTTCCACCATATGCAGTTCTCCAGTTCAGCTCACCCTACAAAAGACTCTCGTTAGGAAAAGGAAGTACTCATCCTCTCATCCGCGTACACAGGGTTTGAACCCCCACATCGCTAGACTAATCTCGTTAGAGATGATGCCCTACCGGTTGGTTGAAAGCGAAGCTTTCAAAGCCCTGATGGCCTACGCAGTACCACGCTATGACCTACCCAGTCGACACGTCTTTGCTAGAAAAGCCAATGGCGCACTGGGTTAATGTGGTGGATGCAGGGTCCACAGGGGACAGCCATAGTGGGACAGTTCTGCCTAGCCCACGGTCTAGGAAACAGTTGGCAGTAGGCGTTCGACACCCCTCCTCCTCCTCCTCCTTCTCCTCCAGAAGCGAAAGCTCATCCACAGAGCGCAGTCTCACAACCACTCCATCCGCAGCTGCCAGTGTTGCACACAAGGTGTCCCATTATGGAACAGATAGTGGTAAGCGTCAGCAGGCTGTGTTGGAAATGAAGTGTTTGGGTGACAACAGACACACCGCGGAAGTACTGGCCGAGTACTTGCAGCAAGAAACTCAGTCATGGCTGGGCAGTGTACATCTTGAGGCAGGCAAGGTAGTCAGTGATAACGGAAGGATTTTTATGGCTGCCATAGCCCTTTCAGAACTGAAACACATACCTTGCCTGGCTCACACCTTGAACCTGGTGGTGCAGTGCTTCCTGAAAAGTTATCCGGGGTTACCAGCCCTGCTCCTGAAGGTGCGAAGACTTTGCTCGCACATCCGCCTGTCGCCCGTACACTCCAGCCATATAGAGAACCATCAGCGATCGCTGAAGCTTCCCCAGCACCGACTAATAATCGATGTTGCAACAAGGTGGAACTCAACACTGCACATGCTTCAGAGGCTGTGCGAACAGAGGCATTCTGTAATGTATTTGTGGGAGGATACACATACACGCGCAGGCACTTGGATGGCAGACATGGAGTTGTCAAGTGTGCAGTGGTCGAAGCTACAATACCTCTCTCAAGTCCTTCAGTGTTTTGAGGAATGCACACAGCTGGTAAGTGCAGACGAAGACGACGCCATCATAAGCATGAGCATCCCACTAATGCGTCTGCTGATGCAAAGTTTGACACACATTAAGGAGCAGGCGTCTGCAGCCGAGGATGAGGGAAGCCTTGATGACAGTTAGCCATTGTCTGCTCAGGAAACTCTCTTGGACGAGGTGGCAGACGAAAAGGAGGAGGAGGAGGATGATGGGGATGAATATTTATGGGAGGAGGATGCTTCTCAGGGGGCAATAGAAACTGGTGGCGTTGCAAGGTCAGGTACAGGGTTTTTGCGGGAGAAAAGTGATGTTGATTTGCAAGAAAGTGCTCCTCAACCCAGCACAAGCAGTGAATTGACACCTGGAACATTGGCCCACGTGGCTGATTATGCCTTGCATATCCTAAAAAGGGACCCCCGCATTATAAAAATGATGACCGATGACGATTACTGGTTGGCCTGCCTCCTGGATCCACACTATGAAGGGAAATTACAAAATATCATGCCACATGAGAACCTTGAGCAAATATTGGCTACCAAACAAGCAACTCTTGTAGACCGTTTGGTTCAGGCATTCCCAGCACACAGCGGCGGTGATGGCTCACACACGAGCTGTAGGGGGCAACATGGCAGAGGTGTTAGAGGTGCACAAATCAGAAGTGGCATTGGACAGAGGGGTTTTAGGACCAGGTTGTGGAGTGATTTCGCAATGACCGCAGACACCACAGGTACTGCTGCAGCGATTCAAAGTGACAGGGGACAGCATTTGTCCAGTATGGTTACAAACTACTTTTCCTCCCTTATCGATGTTCTCCCTCACACGTCATTCCCCTTTGATTACTGGGCATCTAAAATAGACACCTGGCCTGAATTGGCAGAATATTCATTACAGGAGCTCGCCTGCCCAGCTGCTAGTGTGCTATCAGAAAGAGTCTTCAGTGCTGCTGGTTCAATACTGACCGAAAAAAGGACTCGTCTGGCTACCCAAAATGTTGATGATCTAACCTTCATTAAAATGAACCAATCATGGATTTCTAATTATTTTGCCCCACCTTCCCCTGCTGACACTTAGCTTGCCTGAAAAATGTCTTGCTTTTGGACTCCTCTTACTGACTGCTCCAATTCCTCCATTTGCAGCTGCTGAATGTCCACCATAGTCCATTTTTTTACCTCCATAAATGGGCTGACTCCTCTCACAGGGCCGTGGTCACCACCTAGCGCAAGCACCCGTGCAAGTGCCGTTTGCCTGGACAGGTGGGTGTGCCCACTCTTGGGTGACGGCACTGGCACAGGGTTCCTCATAGTACATTGAAGTGTCTCTGACGGTGGTGGTGCACAAGCAACGTCAGAGACACCGTCGTAATATGAGGGGCCCTGGGCCAGTACCGCCGCCCACGAGAGAGTGTCCCCCCCAGCTCGAACAGCGCTCTACCACTTGCAAAACTTACCTCTCCCGACTCCACCACTGTGTAGTCTGTGCTGTTAAATCCTTCAATGGCACTGCCAATAAAAATGTGTTAAAATGATAGATGATAGTAAAAATATACAGGGGCCCTGGCCTCCATTTAGACCAGTTAATACTTTGCGCCAACTACCACTGTCTGCTACTCAGCAGAGGAGCCCACCCCTGTACGTAGGTAGCTATGCCACCTGTTTATTTATGAAAAAAATTTTGGCAGACATTTACCTCACTTTATTATTTTGGCCTACTGACTCTGTCATACACTCCTTACAGTTGTCCTCCACTGAACAAACCTATGCCGCCAGTTTACTCCTGTTACCAGTTTTAAACTGCATTGAACCAACATTTTTATTTTAGGCCTACTAAGTGTGTCTGCGCCACTCATTACAATCGTCCTCCGCTGAACAAACCAATGCCGCCTGTGTACCCCTGTAACCTATTTTAAACTGCATTGAGCGTACTTTTTTATTTTAGGCCTACTAAGTGTGTCTGCGCCACTCCTTACAATCGTCCTCCACTGAACAAACCAATGCCGCCTGTGTACCCCTGTAACCTATTTTAAACTGCATTGAGCCTAATTTTTTATTTTAGGCCTACTAAGTCTGTCTGCTCCACTCCTTACAATCGTCCTCCACTGAACAAAATAATGCCGCCTGTGAACCCCTGTAACCTATTTTAAACTGCATAGAGCCTACTTTTTTATTTTAGGCCTACTACATGTGTCTGTCTACGCCACTCAATACAGCTGTCCCCCACTGAACAAAGCTGAGCTTCAATTTTCAGCCTATATCAAATATTAAACTGCATTTGGCCTACTTGTCTGGTTGGGCCTACTAATGGTGTCTGCCGCTGATTCTTGTTCTCCTCCACTGAACAAAGCTGAGCTTCAATTTTCAGGCTTTCAGCCTATATGAAATATGAAACTGCATTTGGCCTACTTGTTTGGTTGGGCCTACTAACGGTGTCTGCCACTGCTTGCTTTTCTCCTCCACTGAACAAAGCTGAGCTTCAATTTTCAGGCTTTCAGCCTATATGAAATATGAAACTGCATTTGGCCTACTTGTTTGGTTGGGCCTACTAACGGTGTCTGCCGCTGCTTGTTGTTCTCCTCCACTGAACAAAGCTGAGCTTCAATTTTCAGGCTTTCAGCCTATATCAAATATTAAACTGCATTTGGCCTACTTGTTTGGTTGGGCCTACTAACGGTGTCTGCTGCTGCTTGTTGTTCTCCTCCGATGAACAAAGCTGAGCTTCAATTTTCAGGCTTTCAGCCTATATGAAATATGAAACTGCATTTGGCCTACTTGTTTGGTTGGGCCTACAAACAGTGTCTGCCGCTCCTTGCTTTTCTCCTCCACTGAACAAAGCTGAGCTTCAATATTCAGGCTTTCAGCCTATATCAAATATGAAACTGCATTTGGCCTACTTGTTTGGTTGGGCCTACTAACGGTGTCTGCTGATGCTTGTTGTTGTCCTCCACTGAACAAAGCTGAGCTTTAATTTTCAGGATTCCAGCCTATATGAAATATGAAACTGCATTTGGCCTACTTGTTTGGTTGGGGATACTAACGGTGTCTGCCGCTGCTTGCTTTTCTCCTCCACTGAACAAAGCTGAGCTTCAATTTTCAGGCTTTCAGCCTATATCAAATATTTAACTGCTTTGGCCTACTTGTTTGGTTGGGCCTACTAATGGTGTCTGCCGCTGATTCTTGTTCTCCTCCACTGAACAAAACTGAGCTTCAATTTTCAGGCTTTCAGCCTATATGAAATATGAAACTGCATTTGGCCTACTTGTTTGGTTGGGCCTACTAATGGTGTCTGCCACTGCTTGCTTTTCTCCTCCACTGAACAAAGCTGAGCTTCAGTTTTCAGGCTTTCAGACTATATGAAATATGAAACTGCATTTGGCCTACTTGTTTGGTTGGGCCTACTAACGGTATCTGTCGCTCCTTGCTTTTCTCCTCCACTGAACAAAGCTGAGCTTCAATTTTTAGGCTTTCAGCCTATATCAAATATTTAACTGCATTTGGCCTACTTGTTTGGTTGGGCCTACTAATGGTGTCTGCCGCTGATTCTTGTTCTCCTCCACTGAACAAAGCTGAGCTTCAATTTTCAGGCTTTCAGCCTATATGAAATATGAAACTGCATTTGGCCTACTTGATTGGTTGGGGATACTAACGGTGTCTGCCGCTGCTTGCTTTTCTCCTCCACTGAACAAGGCTGAGCTTCAATTTTCAGGCTTTCAGCCTATATCAAATATTAAACTGCATTTGGCCTAATTGTTTGTTTGGGCCTACTAACTGTGTCTGTCATTCCTTGCTTTTCTCCTCCACCGAACAAAGCTAAGCTTCAATTTTCAGGCTTTCAGCCTATATCAAATATTTAACTGCATTTGGCCTACTTGTTTGGTTGGGCCTACTAATGGTGTCTGCTGCGGCTTGTTGTTCTCCTCCACTGAACAAAGCTGAGCTTCAATTTTCAGGCTTTCAGCCTATATGAAATATGAAACTGCATTTGGCCTACTTGTTTGGTTGGGGATACTAACGGTGTCTGCCGCTGCTTACTTTTCTCCTCCACTGAACAAAGCTGAGCTTCAATTTTCAGGCTTTCAGCCTATATCAAATATTAAACTGCATTTGGCCTAATTGTGTGGTTGGGCCTACTAATCGTGTCTGTCGCTCCTTGATTTTCTCCTCCACCGAACAAAGCTGAGCTTCAATTTTCAGGATTTCAGCCTATATGAAATATGAAACTGCATTTGGCCTACTTGTTTGGTTGGGCCTACTAACAGTGTCTGCCACTCCTTGCTTTTCTCCTCCACTGAACAAAGCTGAGCTTCAATTTTCTGGCTTTCAGCCTATATGAAATATGAAACTGCATTTGGCCTACTTGTTTGGTAGGGCCTGCTAACGGTGTCTGCCGCTGCTTGCTTTTCTCCTCCACTGAACAAAGCTGAGCTTCAATTTTCAGGCTTTCAGCCTATATGAAGTATGAAACTGCATTTGGCCTACTTGTTTGGTTGGGCCTACTAACGGTGTCTGCCGCTGCTTGTTGTTCTCCACTGAACAAAGCTGAGCTTCAATTTTCAGGCTTTCAGCCTATATCAAATATTAAACTGCATTTGGCCTACTTGTTTGGTTGGGCCTACTAACGGTGTCTGCCGCTGCTTGCATTTCTACTCCACTGAACAAAGCTGAGCTTCAATTTTCAGGCTTTCAGCCTATATGAAGTATGAAACTGCATTTGGCCTACTTGTTTGGTTGGGCCTACTAACAGTGTCTGCCGCTCCTTGCTTTTCTCCTCCACTGAACAAAGCTGAGCTTCAATTTTCAGGCATTCAGCCTATATGAAATATGAAACTGCATTTGGCCTACTTGTTTGGTTGGGCCTACTATCGGTGTCTGCCGCTGCTTGTTGTTCTCCTCCACTGAACGAAGCTGAGCTTCAATTTTCAGGCTTTCAGCCTATATGAAATATGAAACTGCATTTGGCCTACTTGTTTGGTTGGGGATATAAACGGTGTCTGCCGCTGCTTGTTTTTCTCCTCCACTGAACAAAGCTGAGCTTCATTTTTCAGGCTTTCAGCCTATATCAAATATTTACCTGCATTTGGCCTACTTGTTTGGTTGGGCCTACTAATGGTGTCTGCTGCGGCTTGTTGTTCTCCTCCACTGAACAAAGCTGAGCTTCAATTTTCAGGCTTTCAGCCTATATGAAATATGAAACTGCATTTAGCCTACTTGTTTGGTTAGGGATACTAACGGTGTCTGCTGCTGCTTACTTTTCTCCTCCACTGAACAAAGCTGAGCTTCAATTTTCAGGCTTTCAGCCTATATCAAATATTAAACTGCATTTGGCCTAATTGTTTGGTTGGGCCTACTAACGGTGTCTGTCACTCCTTGCTTTTCTCCTCCACCGAACAAAGCTGAGCTTCAATTTTCAGGCTTTCAGCCTATATCAAATATGAAACTGCATTTGGCCTACTTGTTTGGTTGGGCCTACTAACAGTGTCTGCCGCTCCTTGCTTTTCTCCTCCACTGAACAAAGCTGAGCTTCAATTTTCAGGCTTTCAGCCGATATGAAATATGAAACTGCATTTGGCCTACTTGTTTGGTTGGGCCTACTAACGGTGTCTGCCGCTGCTTGTTGTTCTCCACTGAACAAAGCTGAGCTTCAATTTTCAGGCTTTCAGCCTATATCAAATATTAAACTGCATTTGGCCTACTTGTTTGGTTGGGCCTACTAACGGTGTCTGCTGCTGCTTGTTGTTCTCCTCCACTGAACAAAGCTGAGCTTCAATTTTCAGGCTTTCAGCCTATATGAAATATGAAACTGCATTTGGCCTACTTGTTTGGTTGGGCCTACTAACAGTGTCTGCCGCTCCTTGCTTTTCTCCTCCACTGAACAAAGCTGAGCATCAATTTTCAGGCTTTCAGCCTATATGAAATATGAAACTGCATTTGGCCTACTTGTTTGGTTGAACCTACTAATGGTGTCTGCTGCTGCTTGTTGTTCTCCTCCACTGAACAAAGCTGAGCTTCAATTTTCAGGCTTTCAGCCTATATGAAATATGAAACTGCATTTGGCCTACTTGTTTGGTTGGGCCTACTAACGGTGTCTGCCGCTGCTTGCTGCTCTCCTACACTGAACAAAGCTGAGCTTCAATTATCAGGCTTTCAGCCTATATCAAATATTTAACTGCATTTGGCCTACTTGTTTGGTTGGGCCTACTAACGGTGTCTGTCACCCCTTGCTTTTCTCCTCCACCGAACAAAGCTGAGCTTCAATTTTTTTAGGCTTTCAGCCTATATGAAATATGAAACTGCATTTAGCCTACTAGTTTGGTTGGGCCAACTAACAGTGTCTGCCGCTCCTTGCTTTTCTCCTCCACTGAACAAAGCTGAGCTTCAATTTTCAGGCTTTCAGCCTATATGAAATATGAAACTGCATTTGGCCTACTTGTTTGGTTGGGCCTACTAACGGTGTCTGCCGCTGCTTGCTTTTCTCCTCCACTGAACAAAGCTGAGCTTTAATTTTCAGGCTTTCAGTCTATATGAAGTATGAAACTGCATTTGGCCTACTTGTTTGGTTGGGCCTACTAACGGTGTCTGCCGCTGCTTGCTGCTCTCCTCCACTGAACAAAGCTGAGCTTCAATTTTCAGGTTTTCAGCCTATATCAAATATTAAACTGCATTTGACCTAATTGTTTGGTTGGGCCTACTAATGGTGTCTGTCACTCCTTGCTTTTCTCCTCCACCGAACAAAGCTGAGCTTCAATTTTCAATCTTTCAGCCTATATGAAATATGAAACTGCATTTGGCCTACTTGTTTGGATGGGGATACTAACGGTGTCTGCCGCTGCTTGCTTTTCTCCTCCACTGAACAAAGCTGAGCTTCAATTTTCAGGCTTTCAGCATATATCAAATATTAAACTGCATTTGGCCTAATTGTTTGGTTGGGCCTACTAACGGTGTCTGTCACTCCTTGCTTTTCTCCTCCACCGAACAAAGCTGAGCTTCAATTTTCAGGCTTTCAGCCTATATGAAATATGAAACTGCATTTGGCCTACTTGTTTGGTTGGGCCTACTAACAGTGTCTGCTGCTCCTTGCTTTTCTCCTCCACTGAACAAAGCTGAGCTTCAATTTTCAGGCTTTCAGTCTATATGAAATATGAAACTGCATTTGGCCTACTTGTTTGGTTGGGCCTACTAACGGTGTCTGCCGCTGCTTGCTTTTCTCCTCCACTGAACAAAGCTGAGCTTCAATTTTCAGGCTTTCAGCCTATATGAAGTATGAAACTGCATTTGGCCTACTTGTTTGGTTGGGCCTACTAACGGTGTCTGCCGCTGCTTGTTGTTCTCCTCCACTGAACAAAGCTTAGCTTCAATTTTCAGGCTTTCAGCCTATATCAAATATTTACCTGCATTTGGCCTACTTGTTTGGTTGGGCCTATTAACGGTGTCTGCTGCTGCTTGTTGTTCTCCTCCGCTGAACAAAGCTGAGCTTCAATTTTAAGGCTTTCAGCCTATATGAAATATGAAACTGCATTTGGCCTACTTGTTTGGTTGGGCCTACTAACAGTGTCTGCCGCTCCTTGCTTTTCTCCTCCACTGAACAAAGCGGAGCTTCAATTTTCAGGCTTTCAGCCTATATGAAATATGAAACTGCATTTGGCCTACTTGTTTGGTTGGGCCTACTAACGGTGTCTGCTGCTGCTTGTTGTTCTCCTCCACTGAACAAAGCTGAGCTTCAATTTTCAGGCTTTCAGCCTATATGAAATATGAAACTGCATTTGGCCTACTTGTTTGGTTGGAGATACTAACGGTGTCTGCCGCTGCTTGCTTTTCTCATCCAATGAACAAAGCTGAGCTTCAATTTTCAGGCTTTCAGCCTATATGAAATATTAAACTGCATTTGGCCTACTTGTTTGGTTCGGGCTACTAACGGTGTCTGTCACTCCTTGCTTTTCTCCTCCACCGAACAAAGCTGAGCTTCAATTTTCAGGCTTTCAGCCTATATGAAATATGAAACTGCATTTGGCCTACTCGTTTGTTTGGGCCTACTAACAGTGTCTGCCACTCCTTGCTTTTCACCTCCACTGAACAAAGCTGAGCTTCAATTTTCAGGCTTTCAGCCTATATGAAATATGAAACTGCATTTGGCCTACTTGTTTGGTTGGGGATACTAACGGTGTCTGCCACTGCTTGCTTGTCTCCTCCACTGAACAAAGCTGAGCTTCAATTTTCAGGCTTTCAGCCCATATTGTTACGATTCATACTCACCGCTCCGTTCCTGGCTCCCGGCTTGGTGCGTCTGCTGCCGCCGCTGTTCGCAGCTCCCGCTCCTCTTCCAACTCCCGGGGTGTTGCTCCCTCCTCCTCCGGGGCTGCCTCGCTCTCTCCCGTCACTGCCCTTCCTCGCACGTCAGCTTCCGCTCGGTGGCGCGCTCAGTCCCGGCGCGCACCTCCTCCTCGTCGCGGCATGTCTGCCTCTGTGCAGGCGCGCAGGTCCCGGCGCTAGGTCGTTCTCCCGGCCTCGGTTTCCTGCGTCAGATGTATTACTTCACGTGGGCTTCCAACTACCAATCCCGGAAGAGAGCACGGTATATCAGGCCACCTCCCCTGCTAGGAGGTGCCTGAGTGTCTTTAGCTCCTAGCTTTTGTCTCTGGCCGCTTACTACTTTTGTGCTCTGTATCTCCGCTCCGGTTCAGCGCTCGTTCCTTCCCTCCGTTCTCTGTGCTCCTACCCCAGCCTCCTTTCGTTTATCCTTCTCTTTCTTTTCCTTACAGCTCCATTCCCGTCTCTGGTCATCCTCTGCACGTTCCCACTTCTCCTGGTTGTACATCTCCCGGATCCCAGCCTAGTCCTCCCTTTTGTTCTATTTACTTATCAAGAGCCGTCTCTCCTGGTATCTGCTACCGTGGTCTGGTACTCTCTGGGCTTGCTCCTAAACAGTCCCTGTATAGGGGTTGGTTAACTCGGGCCGCTCGCCCGGAGGGCCGCCTTCCACGGTCCAGAGGGTCCACTCTTGCTCCTGCCTCAGTAACCATAACTAGGGTTGAGCGAAACGGGTCGAACATTTTCAGAAGTCGCCGACTTTTGGCAAAGTCGGGTTTCATGAAACCCGACCCGACCCCTGTGTGGGGTCGGCCATGAAGTCGGCGATCTTCTGAATCTGGAATCGGAATTCCGATACCGATTCCCGATATGTTTAAGATATCGGGAATTGGTATCGGAATTCAGATTTAAGTGTAAAATAAAGAATTAAAATAAAAAATATCGCTACACTTACCCTCTGACGGGCCCTGGTACTAACCGGGAACCTTCTTTCCTTTGAATCAGCCTTCCAGAGCCTTGCGGTGACGTCACGGTGACGTCGCGGCTTGTGATTGGTCCGCGGCCGCCCATGTGACCGCTCACATGGGCGGCCGTGGACCAATCACAAGCCGCGACGTCACCGTGACGTCACCGAAGGTCCTAGAAGGGCTGATTCTTAGGAAAGAAGGCTGCCGGAAAGAAGCCGAGGGTGAGTATATTCCTATTAGGTATATACTCACCCTCGTACATGCTCTGCTTCTTTCCGGCAGCCTTCTTTCCTAAGAATCAGCCCTTCCAGGACCTTCGGTGACGTCACAGTCACATGGGCGGCCGCGCACCAATCACAAGCCGCCCATGTGACCGTGACGTCACCGAAGGTCCTGGAAGGGCTGATTCTTAGGAAAGAAGGCTGCTGGAAAGAAGCAGAGCATGTACGAGGGTGAGTATATACCTAATATGAATATACTCACCCTCGGCTTCTTTCCGGCAGCCTTCTTTCCTAAGAATCAGCCCTTCTAGGACCTTCGGTGACGTCGCGGCTTGTGATTGGTCCGCGGCCGCCCATGTGAGCGGTCACATGGGCGGCCGCGGACCAATCACAAGCCGCGACGTCACCGTGACGTCACCGCAAGGCTCTGGAAGGCTGATTCAAAGGAAAGAAGGTTCCCGGTTAGTACCAGGGCGCAACAGAGGGTGAGTATAGCGATATTTTTTATTTTAATTCTTTATTTTACACTTAAATATGGATCCCAGGGCCTGAAGGAGAGTTTCCGCTCCTTCAGACCCTGGGAACCATTGGAAACCCAATGCACTGCATTGGGTTTCGAGTTTCGGCCGACCCCGACCCCGACTTTTTTATAGGATCGGCCGATTTCACTCGACCCGACTTTTGAAAAAGTCGGGTTTCATGAAACCCGACCCGATCCTATAAAAGTAAAGGTCGCTCAACCCTAACCATAACACATATGAAGTATGAAACTGCATTTGGCCTACTTGTTTGGTTGGGCCTACTAACGGTGTCTGCCGCTGCTTGCTTTTCTCCTCCACTGAACAAAGCTGAGCTTCAATTTTCAGTCTTTCAGCCTATATCAACTATTAAACTGCATTTGGCCTAATTGTTTGGTTGGGCCTACTAACGGTGTCTGTTACTCCTTGCTTTTCTCCTCCACCGAACAAAGCTGAGCTTCAATTTTCAGGCTTTCAGCCTATATGAAATATGAAACTGCATTTGGCCTACTTGTTTGGTTGGGCCTACTAACAGTGTCTGCCGCTCCTTGCTTTTCTACTCCACTGAACAAAGCTGAGCTTCAATTTTCAGGCTTTCAGCCTATATCAACTATTAAACTGCATTTGGCCTAATTGTTTGGTTGGGCCTACTAACGGTGTCTGTTACTCCTTGCTTTTCTCCTCCACCGAACAAAGCTGAGCTTCAATTTTCAGGCTTTCAGCCTATATGAAATATGAAACTGCATTTGGCCTTCTTGTTTGGTTGGGCCTACTAATGGTGTCTGCTGCTGCTTGTTGTTCTCCTCCACTGAACAAAGCTGAGCTTTAATTTTCAGGCTTTCAGCCTATATGAAATATGAAACTGCATTTGGCCTACTTGTTTGGTTGGGCCTACTAACAGTGTCTGCCACTGCTTGTTGTTCTCCACTGAACAAAGCAGTTCCGCCTGTTTACTCCTGTTACCAAGTTTGAACTTCATTTGGCCCACTTTATTACTTGGGCCTACGAACTGTGTCTGCCACTCATTACAGTTTTCCTCCACTGAACAAAGCAATGCCGCCTGTTTAGTCCTGTTACCAATTTTGAACTGCATTTAGCCTACTTTATTCTTTGGGCCTATATCTGTGTTTCCTCCTCATCCTGCCCATTGCCCAGCCACTGCTAGATGAGTCTGCTGGTACATTGACACAGACCACTACATTCCCCTTCCACTCTACACAGCCAGTATCTGACCCTGCTGCAAGTCTGGTTCCCCTTCCCGCATACTATACCACCTCACACGGGGACAAAGAGGAAGGTGCAGATGAAAGTGCAGGTTCCTACATCAGGTGGGGGGGCATACTCGTTGGCGACATCACTGGCACAGGGCCCATCATAATACCCAAAAGTGTCTCTGCCGGTGGGAGGAGCCCCCGCCGTCAAACACACCGCCGTACTTTGAGGGGCCCTGTGCCAGTGCCAATGCAAACAAGTGTGCCCTTCCTGCTTGCTCAGGATCACAGCACTTGCAAAGTTGAAATTCTTACCTCTCTCTGCTCCACCGCCGTGACGTAGTCCGCGTTTCCTGGGCCCACAAAAAACTTGAGCCAGCCCTACCCCCCACAACTTTAGCCAAATGACCCCCAATTTTCAATGCCTAACTATTATTATATGGTAAATTAAGATTGACAAGCTTAAGTAACAAGAATTGATGTTTTTGGCATTAAAATGGGCACTGTAGGTGTTTTCCTGTCCTCCACTCACTGCCGACTTTGCTTCCCCATTGACTTGCATTGGGTTTCGTGTTTCAGTCGGATCCCCGACTTTTCGCAATAATCGGCCGATTTCACCGAATGAATGACTCCTGGATGTACCAGCTCAAAAGGGTGCATCTAATCAATACTGAGCAAAGGGTCTGAATATTTATGATCATGTGATATTTCAGTTTTTCTTTTTTTATACATTTGCAAAAAAATCTACATTTCTGTTTTTTTCAGTCAAGATGGGGTGCAGAGTGTACCTTAATGAGAAAAAAATGAACTCTTTTGAATTTATCAAATGGCTGCAATGAAACAAAGAGTGAAAAATGTAAAGGGGTATGAATACTTTTCGTACCCACTGTACACATTATTATAACAGTAACATGTACGTATACGTCAGGGCTTTGATCTGTTGCTGTGCTGCAGGATATGTTAGTGCTATATAAAGAACAGATAATAAATAGTTAAATAAATTATGTGTAATTCCTATTAAAAGTGATGTTTTCCAAAAACTGTGTATACAATTTACCTTCCTTCAAGGAAGTTTCCTACATACACATGTATTGCTATGTATAAGTGTAACGTGCAGTAAGTTCTGTCTGTTGGCATATGCACATAGAGAGAAACTGTTTTCCACTTTAAAAGGTTACTAGATTCCAATCAGAAAATAAATGTTCTCTGTATAATCAGCCATGTGAAGAATATTCATAAGCTGATAGTCTGACACATATAAATGGAGCGCCCCCACTGCCGCAGGGCCGAGGGGTACCCGGTACCGGGCCTCTCTGTCTCAGTTCTGGGGTTGTCACGGTGGCTAGACCCGGCCCGTGACCCTGCTGAGGGGCGTCCAATGAAGGTGGAGAGTGATGATGTTGTGGTGTGGTGCCGGTCGCAGTAAATAACGAGGACACCAGGTTGCAGTCTCTTTACCTCTTTACTGAAGGCTTCAGGATCCTCAGTCCGGAATACGGTTAACCGGGCTGCGTGAGTCCAGCCGGTCCGATGGCACCTCCAGAGTTCCCTTTGCAGGTGGAAATCTGTGCCTACCTTCTAGCGCTTGTGTGTTGTAGTCCTTCCCTGCTGTGCTTACGGGATAGTCCTCACAACTGTTGTGTCTGTTTCTGAAGTTCCCTCACAACTCGATGATGATGTTCTGTTTCGTCCCCAGATGATATGGCTAGGACGCACCCGTATGACGGGTAGGCTCGGAGGTCCTCCGGGACCCTAGAGTTGCCCCTCTCCAAATGTTACCCCCTATGTCTTCTTAGGTGATTTGAGTGAGACAGCCCGCCTATAACTGACTGTCCTGCCGTAGGTTTGAAGTAAGGCCTGGAGCTCAATACTTCCTCGGCGTTTCCGGCCACCGGCTACGCGCCTCAGTAGGATGTTGCCTCATCTTACAGCACGACTCCTACTGGTATTTCTCCTTGTTGCGTTGATCTCGTTTCTCACTCAGCGCAATAAACCTCGCTTCTTGTCCTTTCTTGGGGTACCGCCGCGATGAAGTGCAGGTGCGGTCCCGTAACGTTCTTTCTGTTCGCTAGGCCTCTGTCAGGATCCCACCCCTGACAGGGACCCCCCTGAATCTTCCCCTGCAACACCCTCTGCCACAGGATGTTGCCTGGTTCCAACCCAGTCAGCTTCTCTCTAACTTCCTATCTAACCCCCAGTTTTACCAGATTGTGAGGAGTGGCCTAATACATAGCACCCTTAGCTCCCCCTGGAGGCCAGACTGTGAAGTGTATTGGTGTCTGTGATACCTGGTCAGGTAAACTCCTTCAGTGCCATCAGACGTACCATAGCTCCCCTTAGCGGCGGAGCATCAGTACTGCAACGACCAGGACTCTGGGGCACTGCACTCCCCTCGGTTAAATCCAGTACTCCTGGACATACAATTTTTGAAATGCAATAACAAGTAAATTTGAACAGAGCTTCCCTTTATGGGAGGTGAGGACACTTGAACGTTACAAACATGGTTAATTATTTTAAATAACATACTATAAATAACTTCTCTTACCCAACCGGGTATTCTACTTAGTGCAATTTCTGAACAATAATTTAACATTGCCTTTAAGGAAGTATATGCTGAATCCACTAAAGACCTTCTTATAAAACACTATAAGGCTAATCAACTTTTCTTCATTTTCCACCTTTACATCTGCAGGATCGCCTGTCTATCTACCCCAGGCCTACTGCCTCTCGCTCTGTTGCAGGACCGCCCCTTCTCACCCGGGCCTACTGCCTTTCTGCTACTATACTGTTGTGAATTCCATTCTTGGGCCCCCTCTTGTGGTTGTGAATGGTACTTTTGTGGGTTCTGCCCTTGGGCTCCCTCTGATGGTTTCGAGTGGAACTGCTGCTCCTTGAGTTTGGCTGTAGCAGCTGCTTTCACTGATCGTCTCTCCTGGCTTTGCTATTTAACCTGGCTCTGGTCTTCAGTTTATGCCAGCTGTCAATGTTTTCTGGGTTGGATTCAGATCTCTTCTTGGATTTCTCCTATGGCCTGTCCATTTCAGCAAAAGATAAGTTTATGCTAGTTCTTTGGTTGTCCATTTGCTGTGGACTTAATTGCTCTGCTCATGTTATGTTTCTTTTTGTCCAGCTTGTCATCATGATATTTTCAGGCTAGCTGGAAGCTCTGGGGAAGCAGATTTGCCTCTCCACACCGTGAGTCGGTGTGGAGATCATTTTTGTAAACTCTGCGTGGATTTTTAGGTTTTAATACTGACCGCACAGTAACCTTTCCTATTCTGTCTTTCTAGATTAGTATTGGCCTCCTTTGCTAAATTCTGTTTTCATTTCTGTGTATGTCATTTCCCTCTCCACTTACAGTCAATATTTGTGGGGGGCTGTCTTTCCTTTGGGGGTTTTCTCTGAGGCAAGATAGCTTTCTGTTTTCCATCTTTAGGGGTAGTTAGTTCTCAGGCTGTGACGAGGTGTCTAGGGAGTGACAGGAACATCCCACGGCTACTGCTAGTGTTGGTGTTAGGATTAGGAACTGCGGTCAGTAAAGATACCACCTCCTCAGAGCTCGTCCCATGTTGCTCTTTAACCACCAGGTCATATCAGTGTTGCTCCTTAAACCACCAGGTCATAACACTATACACAGTATAGAACTTATCAACCTTCTCTCAGTTCAAGATCACTGAGCCATCTCTGTATGGCTCCTAGGAGGACTCACCGACTAACCCCATACGGGTTGTAGCAGCAGAACAAAAAGATAAACAATCAACTATATACATTTCCGTGGTATCGAGGTTTATCCCTCTAAGTCCGGGGGTGGCTTTCGTGGGTACTGCCCACCACCGGCTACCACATAGAGTGCATCCACACCCTTAATGGGGGTCTGTGTACTCACGGTTCTCCTCGGGGTGATGGTCCGCAGGCATTGGGCACACAAGGAGATTGGAGCAATGACCGCCGGTCCCGGGGAATCATAGGAAGGTGGCACAGTCACTTCTGGCTTGTACTTGTGCACGTGCAAAGCATACCACCCTTTGTCTCCCCAGTGGCGGGTGTACCGAACGCGGTCCCCCGCGTAAAGATCCCGGCCCGGGTGTCCCTCGATGAGGTGCGCCTCCACATCCCGCCGGTTCATGAATACCTCCAAGGCGAGACCGGGCTCTTTGATGAAGCCCCATCCTCCCTGCATCCGGAAAGTGCTGATGACTCCATAGCGCTGAGGGCCCCAGTCCTCCTCAGCCGCCCGCCTAACCTGGATTTTGGCCTGGAGGTCCTTTTCCTGCTCAGCCCATCGGCGGAGTTCCTTCTTACGGGCCCACTCTTCCTCCTGTCGGCGTAGCTACTGGCGATATTCCCGTTGGTGGATAACCTCGATGCTCTCCCCCTCGGGCTGAGCCTCTCCAGGGAACCCAATCAAGTTGGTGGTAGCGCGGGTCCACTTGAAGGTCATCCACTCACCCTGGAGGTTCACGGGCTGTGCAGTGGGCCGTAAGGGGACATCGGCGGTCTTTAGCGTCTCCCACGGCCGCTCGCATTCAAGGCGGCTACACACCCGTCCGGGTGGTCTGGGTGGAGGGGAGTCTATGTCCACAAGCAGGGGCTCTTCAGCCGCCCGGGCCGGGTTAATGGCGCCATCCACCTCCGCGGTATCCCCGGCATCAGCCCTCTTCTCCTCAGCTTGCGGTGCCAGTGCTTGGGGGTGGCGCGGCTCCTCACTGGTAGCGGCTTTTCGCCGACACAGACTAGGCTGACGGCATAGCTCCTCCACTTCTGCCCCGAGAATTTCCCGGTCCTCGCAGCCTGGTGAAAGTTTGCTCAGCTCCCATTGGCTGGGACTGGTGCGGGCCTTCTCCCCCTCTTCTGGGCGACCTTCACTCGTCATCTTGCCAATCTGGCTCTACTCTGCATCGTCCAGGGCTTCCGGCCTTCCCCCATCCGGAGGGTGGTTCCTCTTCCTGCCGCCGTCCCAGACTAGGAGGCGGACCTCCCTCGTTGAAGGGCATATCTCCCGAACATAGTAGTACTTGTGGGGGGCTGGCTCAACTTTCGCGCCATTCTTCCAAGCTACTCCCACGACGACACGCCCCGCTCTTCCGGCACGCCACATGGTACCGCAATGGCGGCGGTTTTGGCGGGAACTTTTGGCGGCAAGTGGCAATGCGCAGTCTTTGCAATAAGTCACAGTCCAAGCACTACAAATCACAGTTCCAAGGCACACATGACCTGATTCTTCAGGCTTAAGTAGATCCTGTTCGTGACGCCAAGTTGGAGCGCCCCCACTGCCGCAGGGCCGAGGGGTACCGGGCCTCTCTGTCTCAGTTCTGGGGTTGTCACGGTGGCTAGACCCGGCCCGTGACCCTGCTGAGGGGCGTCCAATGAAGGTGGAGAGTGATGATGTTGTGGTGTGGTGCCGGTCGCAGTAAATAACGAGGACACCAGTTTGCAGTCTCTTTACCTCTTTACTGAAGGCTTCAGGATCCTCAGTCCAGAATACGGTTAACTGGGCTGCATGAGTCCAGCCGGTCCGATGGCACCTCCAGAGTTCCCTTTGCAGGTGGAAATCTGTGCCTACCTTCTAGCGCTTGTGTGTTGTAGTCCTTCCCTGCTGTGCTTACGGGATAGTCCTCACAACTGTTGTGTCTGTTTCTGAAGTTCCCTCACAACTCGATGATGATGTTCTGTTTCGTCCCCCAGATGATATGGCTAGGACACACCCGCATGACGGGTAGGCTCGGAGGTCTTCCGGGACCCTAGAGTCGCCCCTCTCCAAATGTTGCCCCCTATGTCTTCTTAGGTGATTTGAGTGAGACAGCCCGCCTATAACTGACTGTCCTGCCATAGGTTTGAAGTAAGGCCTGGAGCTCAATACTTCCTCGGCGTTTCCGGCCACCGGCTACGCGCCTCAGTAGGATGTTGCCTCGTCTTACAGCACGACTCCTACTGGTATTTCTCCTTGTTGCGTTGATCTCGTTTCTCACTCAGCACAATAAACCTCGCTTCTTGTCCTTTCTTGGGGTACCGCCGCGATGAAGTGCAGGCGCGGTCCCGTAACGTTCTTTCTGTTCGCTAGGCCTCTGTCAGGATCCCACCCCTGACAGGGACCCCCCTGAATCTTCCCCTGCAACACCCTCTGCCACAGGATGTTGCCTGGTTCCAACCCAGTCAGCTTCTCTCTAACTTCCTATCTAACCCCCAGTTTTACCAGATTGTGAGGAGTGGCCTAAAACATAGAACCCTTAGCTCCCCCCTGGAGGCCAGACTGTGAAGTGTATTGGTGTCTGTGATACCTGGTCAGGTGAACTCCTTCAGTGCCATCAGACGTACCATAGCCCCCCTTAGCGGCGGAGCATCAGTACTGCAACAACCAGGACTCTGGGGCGCTGCATAAAGCCTTCATGATAGAGCCAATTTTCATTTTTGCACTTAAATTTTTCCTCCTCTTTTTCCATGGGCCAACATTTTATTATCTGTCAACAAAGCCTTATGAGGCTGGCTAATCAAAAGAGGAGCCAGATATGCCTTCAGGTAATACACAGTCCACAGCGCTCCCATTCTATGGTCACAGGTCATTGATATTATCTCTGGAATTGATTCGCACCATCTCTTGTCCATACTATTTTGATTATACCAATGTTATAAATTTTAAAAAATGAATGAATTGGTTTTAGGCTATTAAATTTTAAAAACTATAAAAAAGTGTTTTTTTTGGTTTGCATATCCATTTCCTGAGATCCATAGCTTTGTTATTCACGTGCACAAGAGAGCTGTAGCCGAAAGAAAAACAACACAGTTTATCGCCTTATAACACTTGGGTCCAACACTCGGGCTCTCCAGCGCTACTACTGTCCTGTACCCCAAAGGAAGGAAAGTGGTCACTGTGGAGTGAGAACATGCTGAGCCAGGCTGCAGCTGTGACCTTCTCTATAGGCCTTTGCTTTTCCCCTCTATAATGAGGTTGTGTTTTCATTGGAGAGTGTCTTACAAGAGAAAAGCAAATGCTCAACAGAGTAGTTCTGTGATATACACCCAGTTAGTTTAAGAAAAAATGTGCATCTTTATTACAGGGGTGCATCATTTAGGAATAGAGTGGCATAAAAAAAGAAATACTGTTCTAGATTGAGTGGTACAGTCACAATTGAAGGAGTTTAAATTAAAATTCTAATGAAGGATCCTATTTCGGTCCACCATTTAGCCCAACGGTGTGCAGCGCAGCGGTGTTCATACCGTGCAGTAATGAGGCAGTAACCCAGTAAAGTTCAAAGCAAAGATATTTAATGTTAAAAAAAACTCACAAAATGAAAGCACACGGTATCCTCTGGATTGCAGCCGGGGCTTTTGCGTTTGCGTCCCTTGGCTCTGTGTTACCTCACACAAGCCGGCTGTTGCATAGCCACCTGCTCTGCCGCTTGCAAACAAACACTGACACACCCAACCCTTTACTGCAGGGCTTTTAAATGGAATCTGTGGCCATTGGTCACTTGTAAGACCCGGCTGGAGAGAGCAAACTGCCCCACTACCATCCTGTGGTTTGCTCCAAAAATTAAAGCCCATGCGGGGTTTACTTAAGTCTGCCTTGGGCAAATAGCTTGTCCAAGACCACACTTATTTTTATTCTGCATTACAACCACAGCTATACCTGTGACAGCAATGCACTCCAGCGGCCTTAATACGCTTCTATGCACATCCTGGGGGATACATAGTGTCCCTCGCTTATAATGCCCATCACTGCTTTACAGGTGTTATACAGAGAAAGGCAAAAAAACTTTCCTCTGAACTTTACCTGAAATATTTTATTGTATAATGCTCAAGGTGAACCTTATAGTTATTTACAGCAAAATTAGCTCGTATTATTCCATAATCGAATGATCTATTGGTTTCTCCAGGCAACGAGTCCACCATATATCTGCACTAGTGTGTGTATGAACTTGTCTGATTATATTATTAGTGCATAGTTTACGTAATAAAGAGTGGTATCTTTTCATTTTATAAAGTGTCATTGAAAAGTAGGTTAAATCTGATGGATTGTTGTAAACAGCATTATTCCTTTGTGTACATCTCGCTTGCCATCATCTATCCTTAAAAGCTGAAAACTGAATTTTAATAATTAATATACTTCACTGTCTGATAAATGAAATGCAGGCAACAAAAACAGCTTAACTAAAGGCAAAGGACTGTTTGCTCCACAAACATTCTTAATAATTAGAATTGTTATCTTTAGAATTAGACGCAGACACTACGTACATATCTCCCCTTCTAACAGGATCATTTGTGTTTTATTATTCACCAGCTATACATCTTTTCTCCATGCATCCCAGGGAAAGTGTGCCAGCATGTAGCCTTCTTTCCCTGGCAGGAGGCAAGCCAGGGGCTCCCTATTTGCATTATCATTGTGGATGGTTTGTTTTTTGCAGGTTTAACACTGCAATCCTGTTTATATTAACCTTTAGAGTAGAGAGCCTTCATTAATCGCTGGGATTGTTATTAAATCAAAGATGACATCCCATAATCATGAATGAGGTCATGGAAACGAAGTTGGCGTTTTCTATATGATATACAAAGGAAGGGGGGCAGAATGGGTGTAAGTTATGGGTTTCAATTACGGTTTGCAGAAGCTGTTAATTATGCTTCAGTGACTCACATTACAATTTCACTGACATAGCTCAGCTCTCTACTTCTCTTATTCAGTCACTATAGCTTAGGAAAGTGACCGTGGTGAGCCTATAAAAGCAGTAATAACAACGGGAGGACTCGTCTATGTTCTTGTTTCTTCAAATTAGTATTTTTTATCAATACCAGAGCACAGAAAAGTGAAAAGTCTGCTAAAATGGCTATAGGAAGCCTGATACCCTCCACATGACATATCCTAGAGTTGGACAAATTGCTAGTGCTAGTAATCATCCAAAACACTTGAGCCCTGATTCATGAAGACCAGCGATTTCCATGCCCATCTTGATGAGGGAGCGTGGAAGAGTCAGATGCTCCTGATTCATTAAGAAGGGCACATCAAGCAGGCGTGTCTGACGGTGGCTGGCGCCTCTGTGCCCTCGCCACTTACCTTAACATACCTTAATCCACTTAACAGTGTTATCTAAGTGCCCTATGTTATGAAATTATATATAAATACCATAACATAATTAGAGAAATACAGAATACGTCACGCCTCCTGACGAAGATCGGCGAAACGTGCGTTGAGGCGGCAGGCGGGGGTCCGGCTTCCACACTCCACAATAGGTAATACAACATACCTTTATTGAATGGCCTAAAGCATATTCCACAATGGTATTGCTGGGTTTAGCCCTTGTTGCACTATGCACTATGGCACTTTTTGCTTATGGACTTACGTTGGCTTTACTAGATTAATTTATATCTTTATACACTTGTGCTGTTCAATGTATTTCTCTAATTATGTTATGGTATTTATATATAATTTCATGGTACTTTTTACCCTGATTTGGTGATCTATTGATCTTATATATGCCATTAGCTTTTAACTTGTAGTATGTGGTTAGCCAGTTTCCTTATCCTGCATGATTAGCTCTACCTTGTTATATGTTTAATAAATTTATATATCTTGTTATAAACACTCTACTGGGTTCTTTCTTTACCTGAAAATCCCCTTTTTTTGGTCTAAGCACTTTCTACTTGTAACAATATGCTTTCATGCAATTCTTCTTCGTTGCCTCCTCCATCTCACACAGATCCATTACAAGTAAAGGTACCTTCACATTAAGCGACGCTGCAGCGATAGCGACAACGATGCCGATCGCTGCAGCGTCGCTGTTTGATCGCTGGAGAGCTGTCACACAGACCGCTCTCCAGCGACCAACGATGCCGAGGTCCCCGGGTAACCAGGGTAAACATCGGGTTGCTAAGCGCAGGGCCGCGCTTAGTAACCCGATGTTTACCCTGGTTACCATCCTAAAAGTAAAAAAAACAAACAGTACATACTCACCTGCGCGTCCCCCGGCGTCCGCTTCCCTGCACTGTGTGAGCGCCGGCCCTAACAGCAGAGCGGTGACGTCACCGCTGTGCTTTTACTTTCACTTTAGGGCCGGCGCTCAGTCAGAGCAGGAAGCGGACGGCAGGGGACGCGCAGGTGAGTATGTACTGTTTGTTTTTTTACTTTTACGCTGGTAACCAGGGTAAACATCGGGTTACTAAGCGAGGCCCTGCGCTTAGTAACCCGATATTTACCCTGGTTACCAGCATAAAACATCGCTGGTATCGGTGCTTTTGGTGTCAAACCTGACGATAAACGCCGATCTGACGACCAAATAAAGTTCTGAACTTTATTCAACGACCAGCGATATCACAGCAGGATCCTGATCGCTGCTGCGTGTCAAACTAAACGATATCGCTAGCCAGGACGCTGCAACGTCACGGATCGCTAGCGATATCGTTTAGTGTGAAGGTACCTTAACAGATGTCTGTTTACATGGGGGTTTGTCTTTTACTTCTACAGATGCAATCAATGACAATGAGGATTATCATATATCTTTCAATCTTTGGGCATGTTTACACTAGGCAATGATTGTGAACACTCATTCGAGAGATTATCTCTCTGCTTTAAAAACCTTTAAAAAGAAAATATTAGTTGCCAACCTGAGCTTTCCTTAGTATTTCCATCTATGCTCCCATGAATGTCATGGACATGCTGTTACAAGGTAAGTGCAGAGGGAGTCAT
Source organism: Ranitomeya variabilis (assembly GCF_051348905.1). NCBI lineage: Eukaryota > Metazoa > Chordata > Amphibia > Anura > Dendrobatidae > Ranitomeya > Ranitomeya variabilis. Next base: position 244,196,109 of record NC_135237.1, on the reverse strand, counting down.
CATGCCATTGCTCTGCAGACACAGTGGAGCTAAACAAGAACACATTTCCCAGATACACTGCTAGGCCATAAATGATTCATGCTATAATTTTATTAATAGAACTAGAAATGAGGCTGAAGAGCAGGAGGAAGAAACACCACATATCTGAAGCCTAATGCACGTAAGTAGGGCGGCCATGCTTCTTTATATTACACTACTGATATGTCACGCTAAATCAATGCCGGGACACATAGCGACCTTATATGTCAGCCATCCAACCTTGAGTGGTCTTCCTTCATATTGATTGCATCTATTTTTACATTTCGTATCCCAAATGAAGGCATGCTACTTTTATTCCACACCTTTCATGCAGCATGTACAGATTGCTGGGTGTTTAGAAGAAGGAAGGACCCATTTACTGTCTGTTGACTCCCCCCCAGCAACATGCATGCATTGTGCAGTAAACATGGCCTGGACACACTGCCGATTGCAATGGAAATGAAACCACTCCTTGTCCTCCACCCCCCCATAAACAAACAATACCCAGCACCAAGCAGCAGCTGTCACCACCAGAGCAAACTGACAATCAGATGCTTAGAAAGCACAGGCAGAGCACATGGGCTGCTTGCATGGTAAGGGACTTTCATTATTCTCTGTCCTGCCCAGTCCACCCCGGCTTTCTTTCCAACACTGATCTAACCTAGCATGTAGGATTTCCTTTGATATGTCAGTGCAAGACAACACGCCAAAGTTATTAATACAATAATATCCTGAAAAAGTGAAGTATTCGCATTCGTGCACGTCTCATGAAACAGACGTATGTTATTTCTGTCTCTGAAGAGCTATTACATCTACATGATAACATCAGCAGTTACAAGGAAACATGAGGAAAGGTCTCTGTAGATAGGGAAGGAGGTTCTGCTTTTCCATTTGCAGTGATAAGAGATTTCTCTCTTTGGCTGGGTGTGTTGCTGAACCTTGGGCACAGATCTCCAGCATTGTATACATGTGTGTACTGTAAGGAGCCGGGCTGCTGACGTCACCTACAGTAGTGACTGGCGGAGGAGATACAATGTGATGCTGATGATGCCAGTGCAATGTTCCAGTAAATGATGATTTCAGGATGCTGAGAGGAGTGCCAAATACACCCAGTCATCCCGTCAGTAGCAGCTCCTAGGAAAGCATCTTTCATGTACAGATTCCTGTTAGTCGTCCTCATGGATTAGACAAGGGGTCTTCCAGTCAGATTACAGTATGAAACAGAGCTGTCGCTCACTGTATGCCTGCTGTAGTGCTCTATGGGATTAGTACATCACATTCTCAGCCCTGACAGAGCCTTTGTTCACTATATTTATAGCTGCTTCTGGTCATTGTTGAGCAAAGGAGATTGCCCTGCCCTCTGGCCCTTTCCTAAGAAGATTTTGGGCAGAAGCTCCTCTCATGTGGCACTAATTGAAATGATTGGTGGAGGGGGTGTTGTGAGCTCACTGTGCCTGACTCAGGCTTATCTGTCAGGGGCTAAGCAAGAGGAGAAAAAAAAGCAAAGCTTTGCCTCATTCCAGCGAGGCTCAGGGCTCCTGGCCATCTGTCCTCAGTTGGAATCAGAAGACACATAGAAGGGCCGCACTCACTGTGACCAAGCTGAAGAAAGAGCATTGTTCAGGAACTCTGGCTGAGCTTTCAGTGGAGGCGAAGGTTGGTGCTGAATATAGTTCTCTTATGTGTTAGTGACATGGGGAATCAGTCTGCTCCAGCAATGTGGATCAGCCTATACTTTCCTATGTGTGCCTTCTGTACGCAGCTATCTAAGTGTATATCTACGTGTTGGGCTACCTAAGTGTATATCTACGTGTTGGGCTACCTATGTGTATATCTACGTGTTAGGCTACCTATGTGTATATCTATGTGTTGGGCTACCTAAGTGTATATCCGCATGCTGGGCTACCTATGTGTATATCTGTGTGTTGGGCTACCTATGTGTATATCTACGTGTTGGGCTACCTAAGTGTATATCTGCGTGCTGGGCTACCTAAGTATATATCTGCATGCTGGGCTACCTAAGTGTATATCTGCGTGTTGGGCTACCTAAGTGTATATCTGCGTGCTGGGCTACCTAAGTATATATCTGCATGCTGGGCTACCTAAGTGTATATCTGCATGCTGGGATACCTAAGTGTATATCTACGTGCTGGGTTACCTAATTGTATATCTACGTGTTGGACCACCTAAGTGTATATCTGCATGTTGAGCTACCTAAGTGTATATCTGCATGCTGGCCTGCTACAGAAGAGTTGTGTCCTGTATGCGCCGCACTTTTGCTTGTCCTGTATTAGTAGTTTACCTGTTTGAGGAATGTGATATAGAGTGGCTACTATACGTATATGAAATGTATATATTGCTCACCAGCACATCTTCTAGTTTCCATATGCTGTAAATTACATGTAGAAATGGTAACAGGCCTGTATTATAAGTCCTATGCACCTGCATTATATGCATGGAATAATTGGAATGTCTACATACCATTGATACGAGGAAGCACATTTAGCTTCTGTTATTTTTCACCGTAAAGATAAAGATTTGAGTAGTGGGAAGCGTTGCGGGTTAGGCCTGCTTCACAGTGAAGTGGTTAATGTACTTTGGTCACTAGTGGTTGCTTGAACAAGTCTGATCATACTTTTATGAATGGGCCGAATTATCGTTTTTACACAATTTCTTTACTTTTAAGGGAAAACCTTTTAATTTCATATAATTTTGTTAGCTTTCTGCTTTCATTTCCACAATTTTCTGTGTTTAATATTGGGGCAAAATGTTAACAATTTAGATTTACTTATACAATTTCATTAACAATGGAAGTTAATGGACAGTAATGTATAAACCCCTGCTGCATGTGAAAGTGACTTTCATCTAAGTTTAATATACCACTAAATATCGCCATAGCTGGAGGTCCTATCTTTGTGGCTCACTGTGTATTCAGTGTTTATTCTGTATTTTTAACGGAGAGGCTCTTGGATAGTTGTGACAGAGAATTGTGTATATGTGTGCTTTCTAGGATATTGCTATGAATATTAGCATCCTTTTGTATACAAAGGTGTTGTTCTCTTAAAATCGTATCCAATGTATCTGTCAAGTGTAATATTAATATTGTCCGCACGGATAACAGCATAAATGACACACAGAAAGATCTTTTTCCTAAGCGGAAATAATATTAATACATGAATAATTACAGCGTCAGAAAGGTCAGAACACTTTCTAGCATTGAGATTTTCACCTGCACAGCACTTTCTGATACAAAGGTCATAGAGCGATGAACATTCAAGATGAGTTCTTTTCTTACAACCACTACTTGTTAATCAGCTCAACTAGACTCGTAGCTATGAAATATGCAAACTTCTGAACTGAATGTGAAAATGTTGTATGAAACTGTTGATAGGAACCATTCCAAAGGCCTCAAGTATTCATGGGTCACACAGGACAAATCTGGTCACAGATGTGAATTGCCCTAATTGAGAGATGGACATTTGGCGGTTTTGTTTTGCAAATAAGGCTGACATTGTTAACTGGGAGAGCAGCTAATGGGTTCGGATTTTTGCTCTTTCATTTGGAATGAAAGGCCTTCTTGTACAGATATAAGTTTCATTAAAACAATGACATTTCTGTGCCTTCCACAATGTTACACGCCTAAAAAGTAAGAATTTTTTACCCCTTCCGTTTAGAGGCGGTTATTAGTGGAGAATTTATCACAACTATGTATGGCATTGGAAAATCTTAATGTATGAAACATGACAACCCAAATGCATGCATGACTGTGATAGCACTGCATATATTACCATTCTACACAGATCCAAGGCCGGAAAAGAAATGCATGAAGTTTCCACTAAAGTGGCGCATATATATATGTTTGTTGCGTTTATCACTAAAACTTAAGGATCCTAATACCAACAAAGTAGTAGCAGATTTCACCCACACTAATGAGAGCGGAAAAATAACCAACAAAAATGCATATTAGAAACTCGTGTATGTTACATAGTGTTTTCCCTGCCAACATACCAAGATTTTCAGCAGACTTCTCTACTAAAGGTTTTTCTACTGTGACATTTTGCCGAGTGCTGCATACCGCCTTTACTAGGAACACTTTTCATCCTGTAGACACAATGTAAACACAAGCGACGCACAGTGCCATGCTAAATACACTAATGTCATGTGAGCACATACCAATGCTGGGATCAGTAGGATAATTTTGGGTTGCATTGTCAAGGAATGTAAGAGTTCAAGGGCACTGAGAGCATGTCAAATAGAATATCTAAAAGAGAGGCACATCAAAACATGCCATTATTTTCAGACATTTATTTTTTTAATCATGTTCATTTTTAATTTTAAAAAAATTCTCATTTATAAAAGCACAATTACAAGTATAACAAGAGCGGTGAATAAAAGAAAACAAAATTCACAAAACAAATTGTTATGTCTGCCTTTACACATCAGCATATCTATTCCTATGCACTTATATCACATTACCACATTACCATTTCTTATATAATGTAAGACAACGTTTATACAGATTTGATAAGTATTTCCATTCCACTTAGTGGAATCTCCACATAGAAAAACAAATAGATAAAAGGAGAAACAAATGTTGTAAAATGTAAAAATCCCCAGTAACTTCCCCTTTACCCCAATCCAGCAGCTTTGTTCCAGCAGCATCTGCCATTCTTTGTTGACAGGCTATCAGCGTGTGACCTTTCATTTTATAGAAATTTGTGAGTTAATGAATAGTGTCTGATATAGTATGTTGGGCATCCAGCGCCATTTCCACTTCAATATGTACATTCATTAATATGTGTCGATGCTGCAATAGGGTGCCTACTATAGTTATAATATGACTGCATAACTTATGTTACAGCCTAATTAAATAATTATTTTTTATTTATGTAAAATCAAGGGATTAACATTACATTCTTACAGTCCTGGAATATGCAGTGTACTGAAATGTTACAACATGGTGTATCTTAAGGAACGGACAATGATTAAGTCTCGCAGTAGGTAGTGTTTTGTGCGTAAACAGCATTTTTTTATTTGTGCGGTGTCTTAGCATTAGCGCAAGAGTATACAGCTGGTCCTGAATGTAGGGGGTCTTCATCAGGTTCAAGTGTAATATAGTCTTGTCTATACTGTCATTTGGATGGTTTATGAAATCATGGCCAGATTGACTCCCTTTACTCCACTGGTAAATGTTCAATACCTTTCAAGCCATCTCATGCTTATGGTGCTAAGAGTTTAATATCCATTTTCTTTAGCTAGCATATAGTATAAATTATTTTAGATGCTCAGCAGCTTTTTAATCTTTTCTACTGTAAAAACCACTTATAAAAATTGTCCTCTTTCAGCAAGACTTGGAGATTTTTTTGTTCAGCCGCTTCCAATTTTGGCAAACTATGTGCTGAAGAAAAATGGGTCACATGGGTTTTAGCATTAAGCAGGAAATCCATGGCCGATAGGATTTAACTTAGAAGCAAAGGTTTATTCACTACGTTTAGTTAATGACAGTTAGAGACAGGAAGTGTGTGAATGAACTCAGACATATGAATAATTGTATATTGTGACAGGAAACCCAGTGTTGAGAATCAGCAAGTCTAGAGTAGATGCAACTGAGGTTTTGGAAATGCACACTAGGATATATATATATATATATATATATATATATATATATATATATATATATATATATATATATATATATATATATATATATATATATATATATATACAGTACAGATCAAAAGTTTGGACACACCTTCTCATTTAAAGATTTTTCTGTATTTTCATGAGTATGAAAATTGTACATTCAAACTGAAGGCATCAAAACTATGAGTTAACACATGTGGAATTATATATTAAGTGTGAAACAACTGAAATTATGTCTTATATTCTAGGTTCTTCAAAGTAGTCACCTTTTGCTTTGATGACTGCTTTTCATACTCTTGGCATTCTCTTGATGAGCTTCAAGAGGTAGTCACCGGGAATGGTTTTCACTTCACAGGTGTGCCCTGTTAGGTTTAATAAGTGGGATTTCTTGCCTTAACTTTGAAAGTGTCCCCAAGTGCAGTGGCAAAAACCATCAAGTGCTACAAAGAAACTGGCTCACATGAGGACCGCCCCAGGAAAGAAAGACCAAGAGTCACCTCTGCTTCTGAGGATAAGTTTATCCGAGTCACCAGCCTCAGAAATCGCAGGTTAACAGCAGCTCAGATTAGAGACCAGGTCAATGCCACACACAGTTCTAGCAGCAGAAACATCTCTACAACAACTGTTAAGAGGAGACTTTGTGCAGCAGGCCTTCATGGTAAAATAGCTGCTATTAAACCACTGCTAAGGACAGGCAACAAGCAGAAGGGACTTGTTTGGGCTAAAGAACACAAGGAATGGACATTAGACCAGTGGAAATCTGTGCTTTTGTCTGATGAGTCCACATTTGAGATCTTTGGTTCCAACCACCTTGTCTTTGTGCGACGCAGAAAAAGTGAACGGATGGACTCTACATGCCTGGTTCCTACCGTGAAGCATGGAGGAGGAGGTGTGATGGTGTGTGGGGTGCTTTGCGGGTGACACTGTTGGGAATTTATTCAAAATTGAGTGTGCAAAGCAGTCATCAAAGCAAAAGGTGGCTACTTTGAAGAACCTAGACTATAAGACATAATTTCAGTTGTTTCACACTTTTTTGCTAAGTATATGATTCCACATCTGTTAATTCATAGTTTTGATGCCTTCAGTGTGAATGTATAATTTTCATAGTCATGAAAACACAGAAAAATCTTTAAAAGAGAAGGCGTGTCCAAACTTTTGGTCTGTACTGTATATATATATATATATATATATATATATATATATATATATATATATATATACACTCACCGGCCACTTTATTAGGTACACCTGTCCAACTTCTTGTTAACACTTAATTTCTAATCAGCCAATCACATGGCGGCAACTCAGTGCATTTAGGCATGTAGACATGGTCAAGACAATCTCCTGCAGTTCAAACCGAGCATCAGTATGGGGAAGAAAGGTGATTTGAGTGCCTTTGAACGTGGCATGGTTGTTGGTGCCAGAAGGGCTGGTCTGAGTATTTCAGAAACTGCTGATCTACTGGGATTTTCACGCACAACCATCTCTAGGGTTTACAGAGAATGGTCCGAAAAAGACAAAAAATCCAGTGAGCGGCAGTTAATGTGGGCGGAAATGCCTTGTTGATGCCAGAGGTCAGAGGAGAATGGGCAGACTGGTTCGAGCTGATAGAAAGGCAACAGTGACTCAAATCGCCACCCGTTACAACCAAGGTAGGCCTAAGAGCATCTCTGAACGCACAGTGCGTCGAACTTTGAGGCAGATGGGCTACAGCAGCAGAAGACCACACCGGGTACCACTCCTTTCAGCTAAGAACAGGAAACTGAGGCTACAATTTGTACAAGCTCATCGAAATTGGACAGTAGAAGATTGGAAAAACGTTGCTTGGTCTGATGAGTCTCGATTTCTGCTGCGACATTCGGATGGTAGGGTCAGAATTTGGCGTAAACAACATGAAAGCATGGATCCATCCTGCCTTGTATGGAGCATCTTTGGGATGTGCAGCCGACAAATCTGCGGCAACTGTGTGATGCCATCATGTCAATATGGACCAAAATCTCTGAGGAATGCTTCCAGCACCTTGTTGAATCTATGCCACAAAGAATTGAGGCAGTTCTGAAGGCAAAAGGGGGTCCAACCCGTTACTAGCATGGTGTACCTAATAAAGTGGCCGGTGAGTGTATATATATATATAGCAATAAAATAGGACAATATACAACTGCCATTACCCATATGTAGATAAATGCAATGGAAAAGCTGTTAAAGCTCATATTTCTGTGTGTTATTCAGTTGTCCAGGCTCCAGCACCAAGCTTTGCTTCCTTCCTCTATAGCCAGGTTCCTTCTGTGCTATTCCACTTTTAGTTACTATGGCATTTCAGCAATCACCTCTGATGTAATTTTCCAAGGCTTTTTCAAGGGCAGCGCAGGTGGCTGTTCACATCTGAGTATTCCAGTAGTGGTGCACTTCATACCACGTGCTTTCTTAGAATTAAGTCACACTTCCTACCTTGTTCTGTTCAAGCCAGATGTCTGGATATCTGTTCAGCTGCTCCAGCCCACTATCCAACAAACAGCTACTATTACCAGCTAAATCCTAACTTTTCATGGTGCTGCCATCATCTATGCTAAATCAAGCTACCTGGTCACAAATTTGTCTTTACTATTCTTAGTGCTTCCATATCCTCAGTTCTGCTGATTTGATGCACTTGATAAGGAAATTATCTGTGCTGTTCCTGGTGCTGCTGAACCCTTAACTTTGCTTAAATAAACACTAAATAACAATCTAATTTCTGCTATTCTTGGTGTTGTCCATAACCTCAATTCTGCTGAATTAAATTACCTAATAGTAAACATGTCTCTGCCATATCTGTGTACTACAGCAGCGCTATTGTTCCTATCTGCTGCATCATTCCTGCACCAAGATATCAGGTTGCTGCACATGTCCCACTGCTCCTGTTCTGTCCTCACATTTAGCTCTGCAGCATCTAGTGCTTCCAGCTCTGCTTGTCCACTTGCCATCCTGCATATCGAGCTGTACTGGCTTTTGCTGTTCCATGTACCATTCAGCAAGTTTAGCTCCGCTGCATCATTGCCTCCAGTCCATGCTTCTCATCCTGGCCTATGGCTTGGCTTAGAACATTTTCCTCATCAGGTCAGCCAGTAACATTTTGAGGATTTGCTCATCCTGCTTGTCCACTAAAAAGAATGAATGGATAAAATATTAAATAAAATGTAATTGTAAATGTTCTGAACAATGTAGATTAATATAAGCCAATACAAAATATTGTTTAGTTACATGTAAAATCCCAACAAATTTCCTTACTGGTAGTTTCGACAGATATATTTTTTATTTCTTTTTTTTTTTAATTTTTAAGCTGTTAATTTATTAAAACTATTTAAACTATTGACTCTAATGGGGTTCTTCACTGTCAGGAAAGTGTAGCCCAAATGTATTAAAATACGTAACATAACAAATAGAGCAGGTACTCGCCCTACCCTAAGTCCTGTGCCGGCTCCCAGTCACTGCTAGGGCCTTGGTGTTTTGGCTTCAGTGATGACATACTATTGACAGTGCACATTACCTCTGTAAGCAGTGACTCATGTCAGCGGCTCCTGCAGGGGTAGACAGCATGAGCTCAGTGATTGGCAACATCATCATGTGCGCTGCTGACGTATCGTCACCACGGCAGCCAAAATACCAAGACCTGAGCAGCATCAAAGAGCTGGAACGTGCTGTGAGTTAGTACCTGCTTTGTTCATTCATTTAGGTATTTTCGAGCACTTGAGGTCTACTTTCATAGAAGCAGAAAACCGCTTTAAGGGTTTAACTTCAATAGTAATGTAATTTAATATAGCTAATATAAATGAGGTACATTACGACTTTCCTTTCAACATAAAATGTAAGGAGAAATGAAGATCAGACATATTGGATTTCAGCATGCCTTATCCTTCTGGGGTAGGACAAGAGTCTGGCATTGGCTTATCTTCCTCTCCACAGTCAAACTGGGAAATAGCTATCCTAGGTGAATAGTCTGTTCAGGCTCTTCGAACATAAGAATAGCATAGTACATAGTACAGGGTAGAAACTTTGTCCAACTCATCACTGATTTGAAAAGATATATACAGTCATGTGTATGCTCTTACATGTGGTGTTACCTGTAGTATATCTGGAATAAACTGTAGTAGAGATCAGCGCAATAGGGTCTTATCCGATGGACACAAATTTCACTCAGTTCAAATTGCACTAACCTGATAGATCTATTGGTAAGGCATATAGATCTCAATGAGGATTCCAGCTGCAGCAGAGCCACGGGTCCGCAAGAGACCGTATCAGATATGACAAGATAGAGGATTTTGTGGATGTAGTCCACGCTGCCGATAATGATATCAAGTCAAGGTGTTCAAATAGACAAAAGTGGTTTAATTCAACGCGTTTCAAGGTTCAAATGACCTCTTCCTCAGGACATAACCAGCAATAGTCTGTCCACAAGTATTGTGGACAAACTATAGCACTAGCACACATGAGTGAATATTAACACAATTGATTGCCACAAGTATAAGTTAACAAAAATCAAGGTATATCACATATCATCAGTGGCAAAGAAGACAGTAGTAAGGCAAAAGACATAAAAAAAGACTACATCACCTGAGAGCATTAGAAGTCATAAAATGCACCAGGAGGCAAAGGCAGCCACACATCCCCAACCCCAACGGCCGTTTCACAATAGCTTCTTCCCGGACAGATGTGGCAGACACTGTAGCACTAGCACACATGAGGGAAGACAGATGTGTGGCTGTCTTCCCTCATGTGTGCTAGTGCTATAGTCTGTCCACAATTGCCTTTAAATTAGACTTCTTTTTGCACTAAGCATTGTTTCACTATACACTTTTTTGAAGTCTGCAACAGATAAGGAATTTTTCTGTGTGGACAGAGCTAAATTCTCTGGCATATATGATAAGATTTTGGGCATTACATTGCTGATTATGAGAACCATAACTTTTGACACATGATTTTGGGCACTAGACGGCTGTTTTTGTCATGAGCTTTACATTGCATAGGAGGCCCAGCCTTTGACCAAAAGCCATCCCCATTTTGGAGGTTTATTTCCTCCCTGTTTTTAAATGTCCCTGTGTTTCTATGTATATTTTTAATTATGCGTTAATAAACTGTTATTTTAAAAAAATATCATTGCTGGAATCTCTCTGTATCCTAATGCGGTAAATGATCATTAGTTAACCTCTTTCTGACATCGGACGGGATAGTACGTCCGAGCTCAGATACCGCGCTTTCATGCAGGGCTCCGGCGGTGAGCCCGCGTCAAAGCCGGGACATGTCAGCTGTTTTGAACAGCTGACATGTGCCCGCAATAGCGGTGGGTGAAATCGCGTTTCACCCGCCGCTATTAACTAATTAAATACCACTGTCAAACGCTGACAGCGGCATTTAACTGGCGCTTCCGGCCGGGTGGCCGGAAATGAGCGCATCGCCGACCCCCATCACATGATCGGGGGTCAGCGATGCTTCTGCATTGTAACCATAGAGGTCCTTGAGACCTCTATGGTTACTGATGCCGGCCTGCTGTGAGTGTCACCCTGTGGTCGGCGCTCATAGCACACCTGCATTTCTGCTGCATAGCAGCGATCTGATGATCGCTGCTATGTAGCAGAGCCGATTGCGTTGTGCCAGCTTCTAGCCTCCTATGGCTAAAGTAAAAAAAAAAGTGTGAAAAAAAATGTGAAAATATAAAAAAATATAAAAGTTTAAATCACCCTCCTTTCGCCCCATTCAAAATAAATCAATTAAAAAAAAATCAAACCTACACATATTTGGTATCGCCGCGTTCAGAATCGCCCAATCTATAAAAAAAAAAGGATTAACCTGATCGCTAAACAGCGTAGCGAGAAAAAAATTTGAAACGCCAGAATTACGTTTTTATGGTCGCCGCGACATTGCATTAAAATGCAATACGGGCGATCAAAAGAACTAATCTGCACCAAAATGTTATCATTAAAAACGCCAGCTCCGCACGCAAAAAATAAGCCCTCACCCGACCCCAGATTATGAAAAATGGAGACGCTACGGGTATCGGAAAATGGCGCAAATTTTTTTTTTTTTTTTTTTTTTTTTAGCAAAGTTTGGAATTTTTTTCACCACTTAGATGAAAGAGAACCTAGACATGTTTGGTGTCTATGAACTCGTACTGGAGAATCATAAAGGCAGGTCAGTTTTAGCATTTCGTGAACCTAGTAAAAAAGCCAATCAAAAAAGCACTTTTTTGCAATTTCACCGAACTTAGAATTTTTTTCCCGTTTTCTAGTACACAACATGCTAAAACCAATGATGTTGTTCCAAAGTACAACTTGTTTTGCAAAAAATAAGCCCTCACATGGCCATATTGACGGAAAAATAAAAAAGTTATGGCTCTGGGAAGGAGGGGAGCAAAAAACGAACACGGAAAAACGGAAAATCCCAAGGTCATGAAGGGGTTAAGATAAGTTTGAGCCATACCCCAAAATTAGTTCCTCATATTATTGCATAGAAAGAAAAATAGGGTTTCAATAAATTGCAATGCAAAAAATTAAAACATGATTTACATGTGCAAAAAACTATTGCTAATTAGTAGCATTATATTTTAACACCGCTTTAAATTAAGTAATTATTTTTGCTGTATAGTTAACAGTGATAAAAAGTACTTAAAATACAATTCATGTTTTCCTTCCCTCCAGAGACAGCTAATAAAAGTTAATCAATAAATTATATTTTCCATAAAATGAGGACACTGAATGATACACCTCACTCCGCAAAAATAACAAGCCTAAAATAGGCCCAAATATGCAAAAGAGGCACATTCCTATATGCTGCTCTGTGGAGAGAATGTTCTTTTCAGGGTCAAGAATGGATTTTCCACTAGATGGTGTTGTAGTTTCCAATCAATACACATGTACACACAATACTTACTTATTTTACTCATTTATACAGCGCCATTAATTCCACAGCACTTTACAGACATTATCATCACTGTCCCAGATGGGGCTCACAATCTGTATTCCCTATCAGTATGTCTTTGGAATGTGAGAGGAAACCGGAGGAAATCCATGCAAACACGGGGAGAACATACAAACTCCTTGCAGATGGTGTCCTTGTTAGGATTTGAACCCTGGACCCCTAACCACTGAGCCACCATTCTGCCCTAATATACAAATGTAATATACATTTTCAGTTTGTAGATGAAAGCTAAAAAGTGTGGTTTCAGATTTGACATGCTATGGACCATTGTTCTAGTGATTTTAATGTTATCTGTCCTGTCTGTTTCAGTCAATCACATGACATCACTTTTGGTCTTCATGACCATTGTAGTTTCCCAACAGACCTGTCATTGTCACCGAAAGAATAAGACAGAGAAAAATCAGCTTGTATAGCCAGAACAGAAAGAGAACTGCATGTGAAATGTTTCTTAAGTTTGGACAAGTTGGAGATATTTTACTAATTGATACTGAGGTTAGACAGCTTATGTTACACTAATTATTAAGGGCAGATTTGGACGGTTAATTGAGAAGATGAAAAATAAATAATTGATAGTAGAGATGATTGAATCAATTTGCTGAAAATCAAATTCAAGTAAAATCTAATGAAATTCACAGGTCCTGGCAAATTTAAACAACATCCATTTCAATTCATATGAACCCCCCATGCCCCTCCCCCCAAAAAAGAAAAGGACATCACTAGGGATGATCGAATATCCTGCAATGTATAAAGTAGTGGTGATGGCTAGGGATGATCGAATAGCTTTGGATAAGTGCTTATCCGAACAGCTATAGCGCTTCCCGAATAGCTGCCTCGGGAACCTGGATACCTGGAGCGCTCCCGGTAATCAGGTGTCCGGCTCCCCAGTTGCATGTGTTGCGGCTGTGTGACTCCATTTGAGGAGGAAAGGAGAGGTTGGGAAGGTCAGTGCTTTACCTACCATGAGATGAGCTGAACACCTCACATTAGGAGGCGGTCTGTGCTATCTAATAGTAGGTAGCAGCATTCTGCTGCTCCCATGTAAGGCTGAGATGCAGCATGCTGTCCAGCAAGCAGTGACCAGTCGCAATAACTCAAGCAGTGGTTTGTCAATCATGGGGCTATGGTGAAGTGAGGCCCGCCAGAGCCAGCTCTTTTTTTTAGATGGAAGTGCTCCCTCGGATGCATATTCACTTGTCAAGTGTTGTGGATCAGAGAGCCACTGACTGCCTGTACAGCAATATCTTTATAAACTGCAGGTCTATTAGAGGACAACAGCAGGTGACATCGGCGTACGTATGTATGCGGTACAATGATGTCACTGTATTGTGCCGCCTACACCACACAGTGAAGGACACAGGAGCTGCTCATTGTGGGAGCAGCAATAGGTAAGTGGAATGACTATTTTGCTTTATTATTAAATGTAAACAGAGCCATGATGGGGGACATCATCATACTATGGAGGCCGGAAGGAGGGGCAGCAGTTCAAGATATCACTTAATTGGTGGCAGCAGCTTTTTTATGATAATTAAATGTAAGACGTGCCTTAATTACTTTCTGAGAGTGTTGACTGGGCAGGATCATTACAATTTCTGTTTATCATATTATTAAATGCAGTCCTGCTCCTGTCACCATTACAGTCTGTGTGGGATTTAGACTTTTTGATCATGGATGATTATCCATATCATGTTAATGTCTTAAGGTACCTTCACACGAAACGACATCGCTAGCGATCCGTGACGTTGCAGCGTCCTGGCTAGCGATATCGTTTCGTTTGACACGCAGCAGCGATCAGGATCCTGCTGTGATGTCGCTGGTCGCTGAATAAAGACCAGAACTTTATTTGGTCGTCCGATCACTGTGTATCGTTGTGTTTAAAAGCAAAAGCAACGATACCAGCGATGTTTTACACTGGTAACCAGGGTAAACATCGGGTTACCAAGCGCAGGGCCACGCTTAGTAACCCGATGTTTACCCTGGTTACCAGCGTAAAAGTAAAAAAAACAAACAGTACATGCTCACCTGCGCGTCCCCCAGCGTCTGCTTCCTGACACTGACTGAGCGCCAGCCCTAAAGTGAAAGTGAAAGCACAGCGGTGACGTCACCGCTGTGCTGTTAGGGTCGGAGCTCAGTCAGTGTCAGGAAGCAGACGCTGGGGGACGCGCAGGTGACTATGTACTGTTTGTTATTTTTACTTTTACGCTGGTAACCAGGGTAAACATCGGGTTACTAAGCGCGGCCCTGCGCTTAGCAACCCGATGTTTACCCTGGTAACCCGGGGACCTCGGCATCGTTGGTCGCTGGAGAGCGGTCTGTGTGACAGCTCTCCAGCGATCAAACAGCGACGCTGCAGCGATCGGCATCGTTGTCGCTATCGCTGCAGCGTCGCTTCGTGTGAAGGTACCTTTACTCAGTGATGTGCAGTAAAAATTCATCCATCATAGTCTCTTACCTAGGTAAGCCTAAGGCCAGGTCTATACTAGGCTACTTGTAGCATTAACCCCTTCACACCAAAGCAGGTTTTCATCTTCTTGGCCAGGCCAATTTTTTCACTTGTGACCACTGTCACTTTATGAGGTTATAACTCTGCAACGCTTCAATGGATTTCACTGATTCTAGACTGTTTTTTTTGTGACTTATTGTACTTCATGACAGTGGTAAAATTTGTTTGATATAACTTACATTTATTTGTTAAAAAATCTGAAATTTGGCAAAAAATTTGAAATTTTTGCAATTTTCAAACATTTCATTTTTATGCTCTTAAATTATTATTATTATTATTATTTATTGTTATAGCGCCATTTATTCCATGGCGCTTTACTTGTGAGGAGGGGTATACATAATAAAAACAAGTACAATAATCTTAAACAATACAAGTCATAACTGGTACAGGAGGAGTGAGGACCCTGCCCGCGAAGGCTCACAATCTACAAGGGATGGGTGAGAATACAGTAGGTGAGGATAGAGCTGGTCATGCAGCGGTTTGGTTGATCGGTGGTTACTGCAGGTTGTAGGCTTGACAGAAGAGGTGGGTCTTCAGGTTCTTTTTGAAGGTTTCGATGGTAGGCGAGAGTCTGATGTGTTGTGGTAGAGGGTTCCAGAGTAGGGGTGATATGCGAGAGAAATCTTGTATGCGATTGTGGGAAGAGGAGATAAGAGGGGAGTAGAGAAGAAGATCTTGTGAGGATCGGAGGTTGCGTGTAGGTAAGTACCGGGAGACGAGGTCACAGATGTATGGAGGAGACAGGTTGTGGATGGCTTTGTATGTCAGGGTTAGGGTTTTGTACTGGAGTCTCTGGGCAATGGGGAGCCAGTGGAGGGATTGACAGAGGGGAGAGGCCGGGGAATAGCGGGGGGACAGGTGGATTAGTCAGGCAGCAGAGTTTAGAATAGATTGGAGGGGTGCGAGAGTGTTCGAGGGGAGGCCACAGAGCAGGAGGTTGCAGTAGTCAAGGCGAGAGATGATGAGGGCATGGACTAGGGTTTTTGCAGATTCTTGGTTGAGGAATGAACGCATTCGTGAAATATTTTTGAGTTGAAGTCGGCAGGAAGTGGAAAGGGCTTGGATATGTGGTTTGAAGGAGAGATCAGCATCAAGGATTACCCTGAGGCAGCGAGCTTGTGGGACTGGGGAGAGTGGGCAGCCATTTACTGTAATGGTCAGGTTCGTTGGGGGGGTCGCGTGAGATGGGGGAAAGATGATGAATTCTGTTTTGTCCATGTTAAGTTTCAGAAATCTAGCGGAGAAGAAGGATGAAATAGTGGACAGACATTGAGGGATTCTGGTTAGTAGGGAGGTGATATCTGGTCCAGAGATGTAGATCTGTGTGTCATCAACATAAGGTGATACTGAAAGCCATGAGATTCTATGAGCTGTCCCAGGCCAAAGGTGTAAATGGAGAAGAGCAGGGGCCCAAGGACTGAACCTTGCGGGACTCCGACAGATAGGGGGCGAGGTGAGGAGGTGGTGTGTGAGTGGGAGACATTGAATGTCCGGTCTGTTAGGTATGATGAGATCCAGGATAGGGCCAAGTCTGTGATGCCAAGGGATGAGAGGGTCTGTAATAATAGGGAATGGTCCACTGTGTCAAAGGCAGCCGACAGGTCGAGGAGGAGGAGAACAGAGTAGTGTCGCTTGCTCTTGGCGGTTAAGAGGTCGTTGGTGACCTTAGTTAGGGCAGTTTCAGTGGAGTGGTGTGACCGGAAGCCAGATTGTAAGCGGTCAAAGAGGGAGCAAGAAGAGAGATGGGAGGACAGTTCAAGGTAGACGTGTTGTTCCAGTAGTTTGGAGGCATAAGGGAGAAGTGATATAGGGCGATAGCTAGATACAGAGGATGGGTCAAGAGAGGGCTTTTTGAGGATAGGTGTGATGGAGGCATGTTTAAAGCTTGAGGGGAAAACACCAGTTGTTAGTGATAGGTTGAAGAGATGGGTTAGGGTTGGGATGAAGACTGTGGTGAGGTTTGGGATGAGGTGGGATGGGAGTGGGTCAAGTGCACAGGTGGTGAGATGTGATCATGCGATTAAATCAGTCATGTCACTCGAAATAGTTAATAAGTAACATTCCCCACATGTCTGTATTACATCAGCACAATTTTTTAAACATAATTTTTTTATCAGGAATTTATGAGGGTTAAACGTTGACCAGCAATTTCAAATTTTTACTTGTAAATTTTCCTTTAGATATAATTTTTTTTTACTTTCGCAAGTGTAACAGGAGAAAATGGACCATACAAGTTGTTGTGCAACTTCTCCTGAGCAGGCTAATACTCCATATGTAGGAGAAAACCACTGTTTGGGTACACATGAAGCAGCGCGATTTCACTTTTTGAATGTAAAATTTGCTGGCATAATTAGTTGTGTTGTCATGTTGCATGTCGTGTTTGGAGAGCCTCTGATGTGCCTAGACAGTGGAACCCCCCCTCAAGTGATACTGTTTAAAAAATTAGACTACTCAGGAAACTTATCTAGATGTGTATTGAGCACTTTGAAACTCCATGTGTTTCACAGAAGATTAAAACATTGAGCCGTGAAAATAAAAAAAATCACATTTGTCGCCCAAAAATTTTTTTAGCTCCATAATTTCCATTTTCATAGGGGTATGTGGAGGAAAACAAAATTTGCTGGAATAAGTAGCAGATGTCATGTCGTGTTTGGAGAGCCCCTGATGTGCCTAAAAAGTGGAACTCCCCACAAGTGTTTTGAAAATTAGACCCCTCAAGGAACTTATCTAGATGTGTATTGAGCACCTTGAAACCCAAGGTGCTTCCCAGAAAATTATAACGTTGAGCCGTGAAAATAAAAAAAATCCCATTTTCCCCACAAAAATGTGTATTGAGCACCTTGAATCCCCAGGTGCTTCACAGAAGTTTATAACGTTGGGTGACACCATTTTGGAATCTAGACCCCTCAGGGAACTTATCTAAATGTGCATTGAACATCTTGAGCAATTGTGTCTCATTGTGCTGATGAAAGCGCACAGGGAGCCCACTCATCATCTCATCATCCCGTCATCATCTCGCAAGACCGCAATGCACTCTTGGGACCGGAGCGTCGCGAGGAGCATCGGTAAATGCCTGTGCTGGATCCGGGGGGGCGACGGAAGGTGATCATATAACTATTTTTTATTATAATTGTTTTTTTAACAGGGATATGGTGCTCACATTGCTATATTCTATGTGGGCTGTGTTAGATACTGTGTGCGCTGTGTTATATACTACATCTCTGTGCTATATACTATGTGGGCTGTGTTATATACTACGTGGCTGTGGTATATATTATGTGGCTGGGCAATATACTACATTCATGTGCTCTATACTATGTTGCCTGGGTTACATACTGCATGGGCAGTGTTATATACTATGTCTCTGTGCTATATACTACGTAGCTGTGCTATATACAATGTGGCTGTGCAATATATTATGTGGCTGTGCAATATACTACGTGGCTGGGCAATATACTACGTGGCTGAGCAATATACTATGTGTCTGTGCTATATACTACATGGCTGGGCAATATACTACGTGGCTGGGCAATAAACTACGTGGCTGGGCAATATACTATGTGTCTGTGCTATATACTACGTGTCTGTGCTATATACTACGTGGCTGGGCAATATACTACGTGGCTGGGCAACATACTATGTGGCTGGGCAATATACTACGTGTCTGTGCTATTTACTGCGTGGGCTGGGCAATATACTATGTGGCTGGGCAATATACTACATCATGGATCGTGGTTGATTGTAAATGTGGAGAATGATTGTTATTTAAAACAAATACAAAAAGAAAATTCCTCAAAATTCTAACATTTAACTGTGACTGTATACTTCATAAAGTGTGCGTGTTGCTGACCATTTTTTAATTTTGCAAATCTATTTTACTAATCTAATTTTATATCTGTACACGATACACTAATACAGTGCCTTTTTGCAGGTGCTGGTATTTTAGTTGTGTATTTACATAGTATTTCCTACTTTGTCAGTTTTGCCGAGGGGATGATGTTTTTTGAAAATATAGAAAAATAAAAATAATTTAGGCATTTAACATGTCTACTTTTGCACACTTGTTTTAAAGTCCAGTTTGTTAAATATACACATCGCACCTATACTGTGGAATGCTGCTACATTTAGTATTTTTTTATACATATACCTACCAAGCATTTCTTAGTGCATCCTTACTGCAAGGGCTAAATAATTGGGGTTGAAGAAATTGTCAAAGTCAATTACAGTGGCAAAAGAAAAAGTGACAATGGAAAATTGCACTGAAAAGAGTAGTGTAAAAGAAACAATGATAAGAATGTGGGTACTGCTAGCAGCAGCAGAAGTACCACCTCCACCACTGCGACCAGCCACCTGGGCAGTAGTACGACCAAATCAAGGTCACAATTGGCCTCCTTATTATTATTGCAAGCTTATTAGTGGGAAAGAAGTGGAGAATGTTATGGAATAAATGGAACATCAGTCGTCTCATTCACAGCAGGACGGTTCTACCTCTACTAGTAACACCATCGGTTTGAGTTTGCGTTCTGCACATAACCATCTATCTAATCAGAAATAAATAAGATGGAAGTACTTTTTTAATTCTGAAAAATATGAAGTCTGTTAGTGCTGTTGGTCACTATGCAGTTACCATACGTTTATATGGAAACGTCACTATGACATTACTACATGTGATTCAATATTTATCAGGAAAAAATTGCCAAATAGGAGATGATGATGGAGAAGAGATGAGTTTTATCTGAGCCCAATCTAGGTTTTCCTGGGGCAAAAATTCAGTTTGACACTCTCTCCTATAACCAACTAAAGCGGTTTGAGTAAGTCCTCATATAAACACTCATATGCTGTTTGTACACTTACAGTTGCATGCCGACTAGCTTCTATCCGTAATTTTATCAATGTTAAGTGACAAACTACAGCCACTGCTTCACTGACAGAACAGGAAAAGAAGTTACCTGGCACGTGACTGTAAGTATGAAAGTAGAATATGACTGGTCCTGTGATGATCGCTAGACCCGGCAAACAAAGCCAAATCATGACAGTGACTGTATTAGGCTGGTTTCACACTTGCGTTTTGATCTGCAGCGTTTTTACCAAAAAAAACGCATGCGTTTTTTTTCCCTATGTTTAACATTAAAAACGCATGCGTTTTTTTGTACGCGTTTGGCCGCGTTTTTTGCTGCATGCGTTCTTTTGTAGAAATGCAACATGTAGTAATTTTCAGAGGCGTTTTTTTGCCACAAAAAAACGCATGCGTTCATTTGCGTTTGATTTGCGTCAAAAAATACATTGATGTCTATGGAAACACATGCGTTTTTGCGTACATGCGTTTGCTTGCGTTTTAAACGCATGCGTTTTTATAGAAAAAAATAAGAATACACCCTGATAAGCCACCCCCCACCATCAGGGTGATAAAGTGATCCTAACCCTAACCCTACCCCTAACCCTAGGGATCCAAACCCTAACCCTAACCTTAACCCTACCCCTAACCCTAACCCTACCCCTAACCCTAACCCTAACCCTACCCCTACCCCTAACCCTAACAATATGACAGTGAATACTCTCCGAGTTTATATTTTTAGTACTCTATAGCAATACCGTATATCTTGGGGTGTCCACATTGAACAAAGCTTTTTATTAGAAGAATGTCCTGGTCTCCAGGTCAACATAATAGCCAATCCCTATGGACCCCTAGGATCCCTTGGGTTAGGGTTAGGGTTAGGGGTAGGGTTAGGGTTTGGATCCCTAGGGTTAGTGTTAGGGTTAGGGTTTGGATCCCTAGGGTTAGGGTTAGGGGTAGGGTTAGGGGTAGGGTTAGGGATAGGGTTTGGATCCCTAGAGTTAGGGTTAGGGGTAGGGTTAGGGTTAGGGTTTGGATCCCTTTATCACCTTGATGGTGGGGGGTGGCTTATCAGTTACCTGGTGACCAGGACATTCTTCTAATAAAAAGCTACCCCTAACCCTAACCCTAGGGATCCTAACCCTAACCCTAACCCTAGCTAATTCTATTAATAGTGGGTTTTCTAGTTGATTTTGATGATTGGCAGCTGTCACACACTTCTCAGCATGCGTTTCAAAAACGCAAACGCAGGAAAAAACGCATGTAAACGCGTCAAAACGCCGTGTTTTTTTTCTGCATGCAAAAACGCATGCGTCTAAAAAACGCAGCGTTTGCATGCGTTTACATGCGTTTTTTCACTACCTGCGTTTTTTTTACAAACGCTGCAGATCAAAACGCAAGTGTGAAACCAGCCTTACACTGTTAGTATTTATCATGCTAAAGTGCTTAAGTTTATCATTAATGCTGTTAACATACAGATGTAGTAACCCTTAACCTGTCAGATGGCACATTAATTTAACATAGCCATGTATCGCGTTATATGATAAGTTATGGACATGTGTTCAGGATCAGAACCAATAACAGTATAGGAATACAACACCAGAATTACCAACAGTATACAATTATACACAATAACCACAAAAGTACAGAAATACAGTATCACAAGCACCAGCAGAACATGACAACATCAGGAGAATCATCATAAATACAGAAATACAGAGCTAGAACTACCTATAGTGGAGAAATACAGTATCAGGACAAACATCAGTACAGGAACACAGACCCAGAACCACCGTCAATACAGAAATATATCCTCAGAATCTCCATCTGTACAGAAATAAATCACAAGAACCACAACCAGTACATGAATAAATCACTAGAACACCCATCAGTAATGGAATACATCCATAGAAGCACCATCAGTACAAGAATCCATCAACAGAACCACCAACAGTCCAAAAATACATAATCAGAAGTACCATCTGTACACGCATACATTGTCAAGCTTAGTACAGCGATCAATGCAATCAAATACAATGTCACAACAGCCCCATATATAATTGTATCTCATGAACCTAAACATCAAGTATGTCCTTAACAATGATAATGAGATGCTGGGAGTTTTTGTTATCAGCAATCACCAGACTGTGTACCATACCAGAACCAGAGTACTGATGAGACGCAGGCAGTAGCACATATAAACATTTACATCCAGTTGCCTCAGGGTATGTTCCCATGTTAGTAAACGCTGCAGGATGGACACTGCGTCCAACCCGCAGCGGCCAGATGTTAGAGCATAGTGGATGGGAATTCAAGAAATCCCATGTCCACTATGCGAGCAAAGATGCCTGCAGGTCACCTGCAGAGACAGACATGCGGCACGTCTTTCCAGACCGCAGCATGTCATTTTATCTTGCAGAAACACGAGTCTCCGCAAGATAAAAGTCACCCGTACAGTGTATTTGGCGCGCTGATTCCGCACGGTTCAATGAACACATGTGGAATCACCTGCATTCAAAAGCTGGCAGCACTTTTGACGCAGCGAACGTGTGCTGCGTTCAAAGCGCTGCCAATTCCTGACCATGGGAATGTACCCTTAAAGGTAGCATCTTCTTTGATTGGAGTCATTCTTATCCCTTTCATCTCCATCTAGCCCAGATGCTATTATGTCATTGGATAACCACACCTCATCTCTGCAAACTTCAAATCTATTCCTATCTTCTGCAGCACAATATGGTGTCCTTAAAAATAACAGGGTCATTATAATGTTCCTGAATTAAAAGTATCCACCCATGCTGTGCCCCTGAAAAAATAATTGAACCTCACTGTGCTCCCTGCACAAAATATGACCCTCCAGATTATTTCTCTTATGGTATGTGGTGTCATGATTCTCAATGGCGAGAGAACATAGCCCAGCATATATGAGAACGAGCTCTTGGAAGATGGAAACTATACTGACCATGAACTAAACCTGCCGCACAACTAGAAGTGGCCGGGTAGCATGCCTACGTTTTTTTATCCCTAGATGCCCAGCGCCAGCCGGAGAACTACCTAATCCTAGCAGAGGAAAAGACAGTCCTGGCTCACCTCTAGAGAAATTTTCCCAAAAGGTAGACAGAGGCCCCCACATATATTGGCGGTGATTTTAGATGAAATGACAAACGTAGTATGAAAATAGGTTTAGCAAAATCGAGGTCCGCTTACTAGATAGCTGGAAGACAGAAAGGGCACTTTCATGGTCAGCAGAAAACCCTATCAAAACACCATCCAGAAATTACTTTAAGACTCTAGCATTAACTCATAACACCAGAGTGGCAATTTCCGCTCACAAGAGCTTTCCAGACACAGTAACGAAACAGCAGCTGTGAACAGGAACAAAATGCAAAAACACACAAGGACAAAAGTCCAACTTAGCTGGGAGTTGTCTAGTAGCAGGAACATGCACAGAAAGGCTTCTGATTACATTGTTGACCGGCATGAAACTGACAGAGGAGCAAGGTTATATAGCGACTCCCACATCCTGATAGGAGCAGGTGAACAGAGGGGATGATGCACACAAGTTAAATTCCACAAGTGGCCACCGGGGGAGCCCAGAATCCAATTTCACAACAGTACCCCCCCCTCAAGGAGGGGGCACCGAACCCTCACCAGAACCACCAGGGCGATCAGGATGAGCCCTATGAAAGGCACGGACAAGATCGGAGGCATGAACATCAGAGGCAGTGACCCAAGAATTATCCTCCTGACCGTATCCCTTCCATTTGACCAGATACTGGAGTTTCCGTCTGGAAACACGAGAGTCTAAGATCTTTTCCACAACGTACTCCAACTCACCCTCAACCAACACCGGAGCAGGAGGCTCAACGGAAGGCACAGCCGGTACCTCATACCTGCGCAACAATGACCGATGAAAAACATTATGAATCGAAAAGGATGCAGGGAGGTCCAAACGGAAAGACACAGGGTTAAGAATCTCCAATATCTTGTACGGGCCGATGAACCGAGGCTTAAACTTAGGAGAAGAAACCCTCATAGGGACAAAACGAGAAGACAACCACACCAAGTCCCCAACACAAAGCCGAGGACCAACACGACGACGGCGGTTGGCAAAAAACTGAGTCTTCTCCTGGGACAACTTCAAATTGTCCACCACCTGCCCCCAAATCTGATGCAACCTCTCCACCACAGCATCCACTCCAGGACAATCCGAAGATTCCACTTGACCGGAGGAAAATCGAGGATGAAACCCCGAATTACAGAAAAACGGGGACACCAAGGTGGCAGAGCTGGCCCGATTATTGAGGGCGAACTCCGCCAAAGGCAAAAAAGCAACCCAATCATCCTGATCCGCAGACACAAAACACCTCAAATATGTCTCCAAGGTCTGATTAGTCCGCTCGGTCTGGCCATTAGTCTGAGGATGGAAAGCAGACGAAAAAGACAAATCTATGCCCATCCTAGCACAGAATGCCCGCCAAAATCTAGACACGAATTGGGTCCCTCTGTCAGAAACGATATTCTCCGGAATACCATGCAAACGAACAACATTTTGAAAAAACAGAGGAACCAACTCGGAAGAAGAAGGCAACTTAGGCAAGGGAACCAGATGGACCATCTTAGAGAAACGGTCACACACCACCCAGATGACAGACATCTTCTGAGAAACAGGCAGATCCGAAATAAAATCCATCGAGATGTGCGTCCAAGGCCTCTTCGGGATAGGCAAGGGTAACAACAATCCACTAGCCCGAGAACAACAAGGCTTGGCCCGAGCACAAACGTCACAAGACTGCACAAAGCCTCGCACATCTCGTGACAGGGAAGGCCACCAGAAGGACCTTGCCACCAAATCCCTGGTACCAAAGATTCCAGGATGACCTGCCAACGCAGAAGAATGAACCTCAGAGATGACTCTACTGGTCCAATCATCAGGAACAAACAGTCTACCAGGTGGGCAACGATCAGGTCTATCCGCCTGAAACTCCTGCAAGGCCCGCCGCAGGTCTGGAGAAACGGCAGACAATATCACTCCATCTTTAAGGATACCTGTGGGCTCAGAATTACCAGGGGAGTCAGGCTCAAAACTCCTAGAAAGGGCATCCGCCTTAACATTCTTAGAACCCGGTAGGTAAGACACCACAAAATTAAACCGAGAGAAAAACAACGACCAGCGCGCCTGTCTAGGATTCAGGCGCCTGGCAGACTCAAGGTAAATTAAATTTTTGTGGTCAGTCAATACCACCACCTGGTGTCTGGCCCCCTCAAGCCAGTGACGCCACTCCTCAAAAGCCCACTTCATGGCCAAAAGCTCCCGATTCCCAATATCATAATTCCGCTCGGCGGGCGAAAATTTACGGGAAAAAAAAGCACAAGGTCTCATCACGGAGCAGTCGGGACTTCTCTGCGACAACACCGCCCCAGCTCCGATTTCAGAAGCGTCGACCTCAACCTGAAAAGGAAGAGCAACATCAGGCTGACGCAACACTGGGGCGGAAGAAAAGCGGCGCTTGAGCTCCCGAAAGGCCTCCACAGCATCAGGGGACCAATCAGCAACATCAGCACCCTTCTTAGTCAAATCAGTCAATGGTTTTACAACATCAGAAAAACCAGCAATAAATCGACGATAAAAGTTAGCAAAGCCCAAAAATTTCTGAAGACTCTTTAGAGAAGAGGGTTGCGTCCAATCACCAATAGCCTGAACCTTGACAGGATCCATCTCGATGGAAGAGGGGGAAAAAATGTATCCCAAGAAGGAAATCTTTTGAACCCCAAAAACACACTTAGAACCCTTCACACACAAGGAATTAGACCGCAAAACCTGAAAAACCCTCCTGACCTGCTGGACATGAGAGTCCCAGTCATCCGAAAAAATCAGAATATCATCCAGATACACAATCATAAATTTATCCAAATAATCGCGGAAAATGTCATGCATAAAGGACTGGAAGACTGAAGGGGCATTTGAAAGACCAAAAGGCATCACCAAATACTCAAAATGGCCCTCGGGCGTATTAAATGCGGTTTTCCACTCATCCCCCTGCTTGATTCGCACCAAATTATACGCCCCACGGAGATCAATCTTAGAGAACCACTTGGCCCCCTTTATACGAGCAAACAAATCAGTAAGCAGTGGTAACGGATATTGATATTTAACCGTGATTTTATTCAAAAGTCGATAATCAATACACGGCCTCAAAGAGCCGTCTTTCTTAGACACAAAGAAAAAACCGGCTCCTAAGGGAGATGACGAAGGACGAATATGTCCCTTTTCCAAGGACTCCTTTATATATTCTCGCATAGCAGCGTGTTCAGGCACAGACAGATTAAATAAACGACCCTTAGGGTATTTACTACCCGGGATCAAGTCTATGGCACAATCGCACTCCCGGTGCGGAGGTAGTGAACCACCCTTGGGTTCTTCAAAAACGTCACGAAAGTCAGACAAGAATTCAGGAATCTCAGAGGGAATAGATGATGAAATGGAAACCAAAGGTACGTCCCCATGAGTTCCTTTACATCCCCAGCTTAACACAGACATAGCTCTCCAGTCGAGGACTGGGTTATGAGATTGCAGCCATGGCAATCCCAGCACCAAAACATCATGTAGATTATACAGCACCAGAAAGCGAATAACCTCCTGGTGATCCGGATTAACACGCATAGTCACTTGTGTCCAGTATTGTGGTTTATTACTAGCCAATGGGGTGGAGTCAATCCCTTTCAGAGGTATCGGAGCCTCCAATGGCTCCAAATCATACCCACAGCGTTTGGCAAAGGACCAATCCATAAGACTCAAAGCAGCGCCAGAGTCGACATAGGCGTCCGCGGTAATAGATGACAAAGAACAAATCAGGGTCACAGATAGAATAAACCTAGACTGTAAAGTGCTAATTGAAACAGACTTGTCAGGCTTCTTAGTACGCTTAAAGCATGCTGATATAACATGAGTTGAATCACCACAATAGAAACACAACCCATTTTTTCGTCTAAAATTCTGCCGCTCGCTTCTGGACAGAATTCTATCACATTGCATATTTTCTGGCGTTTTCTCAGTAGACACCGCCAAATGGTGCACAGGTTTGCGCTCCCGCAGACGCCTATCGATCTGAATAGCCATCGTCATGGACTCATTCAGACTCGCAGGCACAGGGAACCCCACCATAACATCCTTAATGGCATCAGAGAGACCTTCTCTGAAAATCGCCGCCAGGGCGCACTCATTCCACTGAGTAAGCACAGACCATTTGCGGAATTTTTGGCAGTATATTTCAGCTTCATCTTGCCCCTGAGACAAGGACATCAAGGCCTTTTCCGCCTGAAGCTCTAAATGAGGTTCCTCATAAAGCAACCCCAAGGCCAGAAAAAACGCATCCACATTGAGCAACGCAGGATCCCCTGGTGCCAATGCAAAAGCCCAGTCTTGAGGGTCGCCCCGGAGCAAGGAAATTACAATCCTGACCTGCTGTGCAGGGTCTCCGGCAGAGCGAGACTTCAGGGACAAAAACAATTTGCAATTATTTTTAAAATTTTGAAAGTGAGATCTATTCCCCGAGAAGAATTCAGGCAAAGGAATTCTAGGCTCAGACATAGGTGCATGAACAACAAAATCTTGCAAATTTTGTACCTTTGTGGCGAGATTATTCAAACCTGTAGCTACACTCTGAAGATCCATTTGAAACAGGTGAACACAGAGCCATTCAAGGATTAGAAGGAGAGAAAGAGAGGAAGGCTGCAGTATAGGCAGACTAGCAAGTGATTCAATTAAGAGCACACTCAGAACTAGAGAAAAAAAAAAAAAATTGTAGCAGACTTCTTTTTTCTCTCCTTTCTCAGCCAGTAATTTAACCCTTTTTTGGGCCGGTCAAACTGTCATGATTCTCAATAGCGAGAGAACATAGCCCAGCATATATGAGAACGAGCTCTTGGAAGATGGAAACTATACTGACCATGAACTAAACCTGCCGCACAACTAGAAGTGGCCGGGTAGCATGCCTACGTTTTTTTATCCCTAGATGCCCAGCGCCAGCCGGAGAACTACCTAATCCTAGCAGAGGAAAAGACAGTCCTGGCTCACCTCTAGAGAAATTTTCCCAAAAGGCAGACAGAGGCCCCCACATATATTGGCGGTGATTTTAGATGAAATGACAAACGTAGTATGAAAATAGGTTTAGCAAAATCGAGGTCCGCTTACTAGATAGCTGGAAGACAGAAAGGGCACTTTCATGGTCAGCAGAAAACCCTATCAAAACACCATCCAGAAATTACTTTAAGACTCTAGCATTAACTCATAACACCAGAGTGGCAATTTCCGCTCACAAGAGCTTTCCAGACACAGTAACGAAACAGCAGCTGTGAACAGGAACAAAATGCAAAAACACACAAGGACAAAAGTCCAACTTAGCTGGGAGTTGTCTAGTAGCAGGAACATGCACAGAAAGGCTTCTGATTACATTGTTGACCGGCATGAAACTGACAGAGGAGCAAGGTTATATAGCGACTCCCACATCCTGATAGGAGCAGGTGAACAGAGGGGATGATGCACACAAGTTAAATTCCACAAGTGGCCACCGGGGGAGCCCAGAATCCAATTTCACAACAATGTGGACTTCACACTATCCTCTCCCTTTCCATACTGTACCCCCCACTTTACACTGTCAACACACCATTTTTCTTGCCTATACTGTACAATCTCTATACTCTGCACCCTCCGCACACCCCTTCCTCTACATATTGTTACCTTTTTGCTGCCCCCTCTCTATACTGCCCCCATACACTACTCCATCTCCATAATGTGCCCACTCACACTTTTCCCCATCCATACCGTCCCCTTACACATTTCCCATATACCTCTCCCCAGATATTACCCTGATTTTATGACATGCTCATTGACACAAACTACTATTTATAAAATTGCAATTTAGTAATGCATGTTTTTACAATACCTAGTGGTTCAAGTGTCTTTTTCAGAAGGGGGAGAAAGGTTTAGAGTTCATAGTCCCTTAGTGCATAGTTTTGTATAAAAATCTTGCCTTTAATGCCTTTAACAACACATTTTTGCTCAAATAATAATAATAATTTTTATTTATATAGCGCCAACATATTCCGCAGCGCTTTACAACTTATAGAGGGGACTTGTACAGACAATAGACATTACAGCATAACAGAAATCACAGTTCAAAACAGATACCAGTAGGAATGAGGGCCCTGCTCGCAAGCTTACAACCTATGAGGAAAAGGGGAGACACGAGAGGTGGATGGTAACAATTGCTTTAGTTATTTGGACCAGCCATAGTGTAAGGCTCGGGTGTTCATGTAAAGCTGCATGAACCAGTTAACAGCCTAAGTATGTAGCAGTACAGACACAGAGTGCTATTAACTGCATAAAGTGTATGAGAACATGATGCGAGGAACCTGATTATGTTTTTTTTTTTTTAATTTTTTTTTTTATAGGCCACACAGGGATAGTTAGGTTAATGCGTTGAGGCGGTAGGCCAGTCTGAACAAATGCGTTTTTAGGGCACGCTTAAAACTGTGGGGATTGGGGATTAATCGTATTAACCTGGGTAGTGCATTCCAAAGAATCGGCGCAGCACATGTAAAGTCTTGGAGACGGGAGTGGGAGGTTCTGATTATTGAGGCTGCTAGCCTGAGGTCATTAGCGGAGCGGAGGGCACGGGTAGGGTGGCAGACTGAGACCAGAGAGGAGATGTAGGCTGGTGCTAAGCCATGGAGTGCTTTGTGGATGAGGGTAGTAGTTTTGTACTGGATTCTGGAGTGGATGGGTAGCCAGTGTAATGACTGGCACAAGGTAGAGGCATCGGTGTAACGATTGGTGAGGAATGTGATCCTGGCAGCAGCATTCAGGACAGATTGGAGCTGGGAGAGTTTGGTAAGAGGGAGGCCGATTAGTAGAGAGTTACAATAGTCCAGACGAGAATGAATAAGTGAGACAGTAAGAGTTTTTGCAGAGTCGAAAGTAAGAAAAGGGCGAATTCTAGAAATGTTTTTGAGATGCAGATAAGAAGAGCGAGCCAATTATCGGATGTGGGGGGTGAATGAAAGCTCGGAATCAAGGATGACCCCAAGGCAGCGGGCATGTTGCTTTGGAGTAATGATGGAACCGCACACGGAGATGGCAATGTCAGGCAAAGGTAGGTTAGTAGAGGGAGAGAACACGAGGAGTTCAGTTTTTGACAAGTTCAGTTTCAGATAGAGGGAGGACATGATGTTAGAGACAGCGGTAAGACAATCACTGGTGTTTTCTAAGAAGGTCGGCGTGAAAGCAGGAGAAGAGGTGTATAATTGGGTGTCGTCAGCATAGAGATGGTACTGGAAACCAAATCTACTGATGGTTTGTCCAATAGGGGCAGTATACAAAGAGAAGAGGAGGGGGCCTAGGACTGATCCTTGAGGAACCCCAACAGTAAGGGGAAGGTGAGAGGAGGTGGAACCAGCAAAACATACAGTGAAGGATCGGTCAGAGAGATAGGAGGAGAACCAAGAGAGAACGGTGTCCTTGATGCCGATGGAGCGGAGCATAGTGACGAGGAGCTGATGATCCACAGTGTTGAATGCTGAGGAGAGATCAAAGAGAATTAGCATGGAGTAGTGACCATTAGATTTAGCTGTTAGTAGGTCATTAGAGACTTTAGTGAGGGCAGTTTCAGTAGAGTGTAAAGAGCGGAAGCCAGATTGAAGAGGGTCGAGAAGAGAGCTATCTGAGAGATAGCGGGTAAGACGGGAGTGGACCAGGCGTTCGAGGAGTTTAGAGATGAAGGGAAGATTAGAGACAGGTCTCAAAGACTTTTGTTATGTTTTGACATTTGTTATGAATCGGGTATAAGGGCTGATGCTGGAGGCAGTGGGAGGAAAAAAGCTGATTACTGCTTTGGAGGTGGCATTGGACCCCTGTGCAACTGCCCAGGTTGTACCAATGGTATGGCTGCTCCTGGCTATATTAACCCCTTAGTGACAGAGCCAATTTGGTACTTAATGACCAAGGCAATTTTTACAATTCTGACCACTGTCACTTTATGAGGTCATAACTCTGGAACACTTCAATGGATCCCACTGATTCTGAGAGTTTTTTCGTGACATATTGTGCTTCATGCTAATGGCAAAATTTCTTCAATATAACTTGTGTTTATTTATGAAAAAAAGAAAATTTGGCAAAAATTATGAAAATGTTGCAATTTTCAAATTTTTAATTTTTGTACACTTAAATCAGAGAGTGGTGTCAAACAAAATAGTTAATAAATAACATTTCCCACATGTCTACTTTACATCAGCACAATTTTGGAAACATAATTTTTTTTATTATGATGTTATATGGGTTAAAAGTTGACCAGCGATGTCTCATTTTTCCAACAAAATTTACAAAACCATTTTTTAGGGACCGCCTCACATTTGAAGTGAGTTTGGGGGGTCAATATAACAAAAAATACCCAAAAGTTACAACATTCTAAAGACTGCACTCCTCAAGGTGTGCAGAACCACATTCAAGAAGTTTATTAACCCTTCAGGTGCTTCACTAGAACTAACTATGAGAGACAATTACCTTTCACAACTGGTTCAGGACCCAACAAGAAGGGGGGCACTGCTAGACCTAATATTAACCAACAGGCCAGACCGCATATCAAATATAAGGGTTGGGGTCACTTGGGGAATAGTGATCACAAAATAATAAGTTTTCATGTCTCCTTTAATAAGATGTGTAGTAGAGGGGTGACAAGGACACTAAACTTCAGGAGGGCAAACTTCCAACGGATGAGAAGGGATCTTGGTGCAATTAACTGGGACGATATCCTGGGACACAAAAGTACACAAAGAAAATGGGAGACGTTTATTAGCATCCTGGATAGGACCTGTGCAAAGTATATACCGTATGGGAATAAACATACTAGAAATAGGAGGAAACCAATATGGCTAAATAAAGCTGTAAGGGGCGCAATAAGTGACAAAAAGAAAGCATTTAGAGAATTAAAGGAAGTAGGTAGTGAGGAGGCATTAAATAAATACAAAAAATTAAATAAATTCTGTAAAAAGCAAATCAAGGCAGCAAAGATTGAGAAAGAAACTCATTGCCAGAAATAGTAAAAATAATCCCAAAATATTCTTTAACTACATAAATAGTAAGAAACTAAAAAATGATAGTGTTGGCCCCCTTAAAAATAGTCTGGGTGAAATGGTGGATGAGGATGAGGAAAAAGCCAATATGCTAAATGACTTTTTTTCATCAGTATTTACAAAAGAAAATCCCATGGCAGCCAATATGACTAGTGATAAAAATTCCCAATTTAATGTTACCTGCTTAACCCAGCAGGAAGTACGGCGGCGTCTAAAAATCACAAAAATTGACAAATCTCCGGGCCCGGATGGGATACACCCCCGAGTACTGCAGGAATTAAGTACAGTCATTGATAGACCATTATTTTTAATCTTTAAAGAGTCCATAATAACAGGGTCTGTACCACAGGACTGGCTTATAGCAAATGTGGTGCCAATATTCAAAAAGGGGACAAAAACTGAACTCGGAAATTATAGGCCAGTAAGCTTAACCTCTACTGTGGGTAACATCCTGGAGGGCATTCTAAGGGATGCTATACTGGAGTATCTGAAGAGGAATAACCTCATGACCCAGTATCAGCACGGGTTTACTAGGGACCGATCATGTCAGACTAATTTGATCAGCTTCTATGAAGAGGTAAGTTCCGGACTGGACCAAGGGAACCCAGTAGATGTAGTGTATATGGACTTTTCAAAAGCTTTTGATACGGTGCCACACAAAAGGTTGATACATAAAATGAGAATAATGGGGATAGGGGAAAATATGTGCAAGTGGGTTGAGAGTTGGCTCAGGGATAGGAAACAAAGGGTGGTTATTAATGGAGCACACTCGGACTGGGTCGCGGTTAGTAGTGGGGTACCACAGGGGTCAGTATTGGGCCCTCTTCTTTTTAACATATTTATTAATGACCTTGTAGGGGGCATTCAGAGTAGAATTTCAATATTTGCAGATGACACTAAACTCTGCAGGGTAATCAATACAGAGGAGGACAATTTTATATTACAGGATGATTTATGTAAACTAGAAGCTTGGGCTGATAAATGGCAAATGAGCTTTAATGGGGATAAATGTAAGGTCATGCACTTGGGTAGAAGTAATAAGATGTATAACTATGTGCTTAATTCTAAAACTCTGGGCAAAACCGTCAATGAAAAAAGACCTGGGTGTATGGGTGGATGACAAACTCATATTCAGTGGCCAGTGTC
Organism: Ranitomeya variabilis; assembly: GCF_051348905.1. NCBI lineage: Eukaryota > Metazoa > Chordata > Amphibia > Anura > Dendrobatidae > Ranitomeya > Ranitomeya variabilis. The sequence goes on along the minus strand of NC_135237.1, from coordinate 244,162,894 downwards.
AGGCAGCTGCTACAAAGGCAAATAAAATAATGGGATGCATTAAAAGAGGCATAGATGCTCATGAGGAGAACATAATTTTACCTCTATACAAGTCACTAGTGCGACCACACTTAGAATACTGTGCACAGTTCTGGTCTGGTGTATAAGAAAGACATAGCTGAACTGGAGCGGGTGCAGAGAAGAGCGACCAAGGTTATTAGAGGACTGGGGGGTCTGCCATACCAAGATAGGTTATTACACTTGGGGCTATTTAGATTGGAAAAACGAAGGCTAAGGGGTGATCTTATGTTAATGTATAAATATATGAGGGGACAGTACAAAGACCTTTCTGATGATCTTTTTAATCATAGACCGGTGACAGGGACAAGGGGGCATCCTCTACGTCTGGAGGAAAGAAGGTTTAAGCATAATAACAGACGCGGATTCTTTACTGTAAGAGCAGTGAGACTATGGATCTCTCTGCCGTATGATGCTGTAATGAGTGACTCATTGCTTAAATTTAAGAGGGGACTGGATACCTTTCTGGAAAAGTATAATGTTACAGGGTATATATATTAGATTCCTTGATAAGGCGTTGATCCAGGGAACTAGTCTGATTGCCGTATGTGGGGTCGGGAAGGAATTTTTTTCCCCAATGTGGAGCTTACTCTTACCACATGGGTTTTTTTTGCCTTCCCCTGGATCAACATGTTAGGGCATGTTAGGCTATGGGTTGAACTAGATGGACTTAAAGTCTTCCTTCAACCTTAATAACTATGTAACTATGTAACTATGTAAAGCAATGTGGAAGGAAAAAATGAACATTTAACTTTTTTCACAAAAAATGTACTTTAAACCCAAACGTTTTTTATTTTCACAAGGGTATCAGGAGAAAATGGACCACAAAATTTGTTGTGCAATTTCTCCTGAGTATGCCTATACCCCATATATGGGGGAAAAGCCACTGTTTGGGTGCATGGTAGGGCTCAAAATGGAGGGAGCGCCATTTGACATTTTGAACGCAGAATTGGCTGGAATCAATAGTGGCGCCTAGGGTTGAGCGAAACGGGTCGATCATTTTCAAAAGTCGCCGACTTTTGGCTAAGTCGGCGTCTCATGAAACCCGATCCGACCCCTGTGCTTGTCGGCCATGCGGTACGCGACTTTCGCGCCAAAGTCGCGTTTCAATGACGCGAAAAGCGCCATTTCTCAGCCAATGAAGGTGAACGCAGAGTGTGGGCAGCGTGATGACATAGATCCTGGTCCCCACCATCTTAGAGAAGGGCATTGCAGTGATTGGCTTGCTGTCTGCGGCGTCACAGGGGCTATAAAGGGGCGTTCCCGCCGACCGCCATCTTACTGCTGCTGATCTGAGCTTAGGGACAGGTTGCTGCCGCTTCATCAGAAGCAGGGAGAGCGTTAGGCAGGGTCCACTAACCACCAAACCGCTTGTGCTGCAGCGATTTCCACTGTCCAACACCACCTTCGGTGTGCAGGGACTGTGGAAGCTATTTTTTTTTTTTTTTCCCCTCAGCGCTGTAGCTCATTGGGCTGCCCTAGAAGGCTCCGTGATAGCTGTATTGCTGTGTGTACGCCACTGTGGAAACCAACTGCTTTTTTCAAAGCACATATCCTCTTGTTCCTTCCTTTCTGCACAGCTATCTTTTCTGTTTTTCCACACTTTTTATTTAATTTGTGCATCAGTCCACTCCTATTGCTGCCTGCCATACCTGGCTTACATTACTGCAGGGAGATAGTAATTGTAGGACAGTTTTTTTTTTTTTTTTGTTTTTTTTTTTTGTGGGAGATTAAGATTGGCATTTCTGCTACAGTGCCATCCCTGTGTGTGCCATCTCTCACTGAGTGGGCCATAGAAAGCCTATTTATTTTTTCCGTGATTTGTGTTCTAAAATCTACCTCAACACAAAAACAGTACATCAATCAGTGGGAGAAAAATATTGGCCTCAGTCAGGGCTTGTGTGCCACTGCTGTGTGTGCTATCTCTCATTCAGTGGGCTATAGCAAGCCTATTTTTTTTTTTTTTTTTTAATATTATTTGGTTTCTAATTCTCCCTGAAAAAAAAAAAAAAAACCTAAAAAAACAGTGGGAGAATAATATTGCCCTTTCAGCTTGTGTGCCAGTCTTGACTCCTGGGTGTGCCACCTCTCTCCCTCTCATTCAGTGGGCCATAGAAAGCCTATTTATTTTTTTTTTTAAATATTATTGGGTTTCTAAAGTCTCCCTGAAAAAACAAAAAATACATAAAAAAACAGTGGGAGAGTAATATTGCCCTTTCAGCTTGTGTGCCAGTCTTGACTCCTGGGTGTGCCACCTCTCTCCCTTTCATTCAGTGGGCCATAGAAAGCCTATTTATTTTTTCCGTGATTTGTGTTCTAAAATCTACCTCAACACAAAAACACTACATCAATCAGTGGGAGAAAAATATTGGCCTCAGTCAGGGCTTGTGTGCCACTGCTGTGTGTGCTATCTCTCATTCAGTGGGCTATAGCAAGCCTATTTTTTTTTTTTTTTTTTTTTTTAATATTATTTGGTTTCTAAAGTCTCCCTGAAAAAAAAAAAAAAACATAAAAAAACAGTGGGAGAGTAATATTGCCCTTTCAGCTTGTGTGCCAGTCTTGACTCCTGGGTGTGCCACCTCTCTCCCTTTCATTCAGTGGGCCATAGAAAGCCTATTTATTTTTTGGTTTTTTTAATATTATTTGGTTTCTAAAGTCTCCCTGAAAATAAAAAAAAAAAATACATAAAAAAACAGTGGGAGAGTAATATTGCCATTTCAGCTTGTGTGCCAGTTTTGACTCCTGGGTGTGCCACCTCTCTCCCTCTCATTCAGTGGGCCATAGAAAGCCTTGTTTTTTTGTTTTTTTTTTAATATTATTTGGTTTCTAAAGTCTCCCTGAAAATAAAAAAAAAAAACATAAAAAAACAGTGGGAGAGTAATATTGCCATTTCAGCTTGTGTGCCAGTCTTGACTCCTGGGTGTGCCACCTCTCTCTCTAATTGTGGGCCATAGAAAGCCTATTTATTTTTTGGTTTTTTTAATATTATTTGGTTTCTAAAGTCTCCCTGAAAATAAAAAAAAAAAATACATAAAAAAACAGTGGGAGAGTAATATTGCCCTTTCAGCTTGTGTGCCAGTCTTGACTCCTGGGTGTGCCACCTCTCTCCCTTTCATTCAGTGGGCCATAGAAAGCCTATTTATTTTTTGGTTTTTTTAATATTATTTGGTTTCTAAAGTCTCCCTGAAAATAAAAAAAAAAAATACATAAAAAAACAGTGGGAGAGTAATATTGCCATTTCAGCTTGTGTGCCAGTCTTGACTCCTGGGTGTGCCACCTCTCTCCCTCTCATTCAGTGGGCCATAGAAAGCCTTGTTTTTTTGTTTTTTTTTTAATATTATTTGGTTTCTAAAGTCTCCCTGAAAATAAAAAAAAAAAACATAAAAAAACAGTGGGAGAGTAATATTGCCATTTCAGCTTGTGTGCCAGTCTTGACTCCTGGGTGTGCCACCTCTCTCTCTAATTGTGGGCCATAGAAAGCCTATTTATTTTTTGGTTTTTTTAATATTATTTGGTTTCTAAAGTCTCCCTGAAAATAAAAAAAAAAAATACATAAAAAAACAGTGGGAGAGTAATATTGCCCTTTCAGCTTGTGTGCCAGTCTTGACTCCTGGGTGTGCCACCTCTCTCCCTTTCATTCAGTGGGCCATAGAAAGCCTATTTATTTTTTGGTTTTTTTAATATTATTTGGTTTCTAAAGTCTCCCTGAAAATAAAAAAAAAAAATACATAAAAAAACAGTGGGAGAGTAATATTGCCATTTCAGCTTGTGTGCCAGTCTTGACTCCTGGGTGTGCCACCTCTCTCTCTAATTGTGGGCCATAGAAAGCCTTTTTATTTTTTTCCTTCATTTGTGTTTTAAAATCAACCTCAACACAAAAACACTACATCAATCAGTGGGAGAAAAATATTGGCCTCAGTCAGGGCTTGTGTGCCACTCCTGTGCGTGCCATCTCTCATTCAGTGGGCCATAGAAAGCCTTGTTTTTTTGTTTTTTTTTTAAATATTATTTGGTTTCTAAAGTCTCACAGAGAAAAAAAAAAAAATAAATTAGGTGGGAGATTAATATTGACATTAGTGCTTGAGTGACAGTCCTGCGTGTGTGTCATCTCTGTGATTTGGTGTCACAGAAAACAGAGTGTGTAACATTGTGCCTGATTTTCCTTGTGGTCTCACCAACCTGTTAAGGGATATTGAAATCATACTGAAGTTATAGCTCACCGTGTAAGTTGTTTGACAGCAACAAATAAAGTTAGTTTGGTTACGATTTTTAAACAATGAGGAAGTCTGGTGCAAGAGGTCGTCGTGGGCGTTCATTGTCAGCTGGTAATGATGGTAGTGGTAGTGGAGCATCAGGTGGTCGTGGGGATAAAAATATTCCACCTAAGTCTGGAGCTGTGGAGCCAGTTTCGTCGTCAGGCTACACAAGGCCTCGAACGCTCTCTTTTCTGGGAGTAGGAAAACCGCTTTTAAAGGCTGAGCAGCAACAGCAAGTTTTGGCTTACATTGCAGACTCAGCCTCTAGCTCTTTTGCCTCCTCTTCCGAAACTGGTAAATGTAAAAGCAGCGCGTCGCTTGTGGATGTTCACGGTCAGGGACAAGTCGCTTCCTTGTCCTCCTCAGCAAAAACTACAACAAGAGAGAAGGATGCAGCAGGCGACACAACGGGTCACTCCATGGAGCTCTTTACACATACCGTCCCTGGCTTAGAAAGTGAAACATTTAACAGGCCATGCCCATTACAAGTAGATTCTGACATGGAGTGCACTGATGCACAGCCACAGCCAGAGTACTATGCTGCTCCTTTGACTCAGACCACCACATTGCCCTCTCAGGGTACAGATCCACAATCAGACCCTGATGAGACTATGTTGCCCCGCCACGAACGCTATACCACCGACCGACACAGTGACACAGACGAAGTTGCACACGAGCTCGAAGAGGAGGTAATAGATGACCCAGTTATTGACCCCGATTGGCAGCCATTGGGGGAACAGGGTGCAGGCGGCAGTAGTTCAGAAGCGGAGGTGGAGGAGGGGCCGCAGCAGGCATCAACATCGCAACAGGTTCCATCTGCCGGGCCCGTATCTGGCCCAAAACGCGTGTCAAAGCCAAAACCTGTTGGAGGACAGCGTGGCCATCCGGTTAAAGCTCAGTCTGCAATCCCTGAAAAGGGATCCGAGTCTAGGAAGAGTGCAGTCTGGCATTTTTTTAAACAACATCCAACTGATCAGCGCAAAGTCATCTGTCAAAAATGTTCAACTAGCTTAAGCAGAGGTCAGAATCTGAAAAGTCTAAATACTAGTTGCATGCATAGACACTTAACCACCATGCATTTTCAAGCCTGGACTAACTACCAAACGTCCCTTAAGGTTGTAGCACCCTCGGCCAATGAAGCTAGTCAGCAACGCAACATCCCTTCCGTCACTGTAAGGCCACCATTTTCCGCACCACCGGCAGTATCTGTGCAGGTTTCTTTGCCAGCCAAAAGCAGTCAGGGTCAGGGAATCACCAGTTTAGTAGGAGGAAATATTGCATCTAGGGCACCGGCGGAAACAATACCGTCTCCAACCGTCTCTCAGTCTGCCATGTACACCGGCACACCCGAAAGTTCCACGATCTCCTGCTCTCCAGTCCAGCTCACCCTACATGAGACTCTGGTTAGAAAAAGGAAGTACTTATCCTCGCATCCGCGTACACAGGGTTTTAACGCCCACATAGCTAGACTAATCTCGTTAGAGATGATGCCCTACCGTTTAGTTGAAAGCGAAGCTTTTAAAGCCCTGATGGAGTACGCTGAACCACGATACGAGCTACCTAGTCGACACTTTTTTTCCAGAAAAGCCATCCCAGCCCTGCACCAGCATGTTAAACAGCGCATCGTCCATGCACTTAGGCAATCTGTGAGTACAAAGGTGCACCTGACTACAGATGCATGGACCAGTAGGCATGGCCAGGGACGTTATGTGTCCATCACGGCACACTGGGTGAATGTGGTGGATGCAGGGTCCACAGGCGACATCAATTTAGGGACAGTTGTGCCTAGCCCACGGTCTAGGAAACAGTTGGCTGTAGGCGTTCGCACCCCCTCCTCCTCCTCCTCGTCCTCCTGCAGAAGCTACAGCTCTTCCACAGAACGCAGTCGGCCAACCACTCCATCGGCAGATGACACTGTTGCACACCAGTTGTCCCATTATGGGCCAGCTACTGCCAAGCGTCAGCAGGCTGTATTGGCTATGAAGTGTTTGGGCGACAACAGACACACCGCGGAAGTTCTGTCCGAGTTCTTGCAACAAGAAACGCAGTCGTGGCTGGGCACAGTAGATCTTGAGGCAGGCAAGGTAGTGAGTGATAACGGAAGGAATTTCATGGCTGCCATCTCCCTTTCCCAACTGAAACACATTCCTTGCCTGGCTCACACCTTAAACCTGGTGGTGCAGTGCTTATTGAAAACTTATCCTGGGTTCTCCGACCTGCTCCTCAAAGTGCGTGCACTTTGCTCACATATCCGACGTTCGCCTGTACACGCCAGCCGTATGCAGACCTATCAGCGGTCTTTGAACCTTCCCCAGCATCGCCTAATCATAGACGTTGCAACAAGGTGGAACTCAACACTGCACATGCTTCAGAGACTGTGCGAACAGAGGCGTGCTGTTATTTATTTGTGGGAGGATACACGGGCAGGCAGTAGGATGGCAGACATGGAGTTGTCAGGTGTGCAGTGGTCGAAGATACAAGACATGTGTCAAGTCCTTCAGTGTTTTGAGGAATGCACACGGCTGGTTAGTGCAGACAACGCCGTAATAAGCATGAGCATCCCCCTAATGCGTCTGCTGATGCAAAGTTTGACGCACATAAAGGAGCAGGCGTCTGCACCAGAGGAAGAGGGAAGCCTTGATGACAGTCAGCCATTGTCTGGTCAGGGCAGTGTACAGGACGAGGTAGCGGGCGAAGAGGAGGTGGAGGACGAGGAGGATGATGGGGATGAGTATATTTTTAATGCCGAACCTTTCCCGGGGGCACAGGAAATTGGTTGCGTGTCACGGCCGGGTTCTGGTTTTTTGAGGGACACAAGTGACGTAGATTTGCCTGCAACTGCCCCTCAACCAATCACAACCGGAGATTTGACAACTGGAACTTTGGCCCACATGGCGGATTATGCCTTACGTATCCTAAAAAGGGACACACGCATTACGAAAATGATGAACGATGACGATTACTGGTTGGCCTGCCTCCTTGATCCACGCTATAAAGGCAAATTGCAAAATATTATGCCACATGAGAACTTGGAACTAATATTAGCAACCAAACAATCAACTCTTGTTGACCGTTTGCTTCAGGCATTCCCAGCACACAGCGCACGTGATCGTTCTCACACAAGCTCCAGGGGGCAGCAGACTAGGAGTGTTAGGGGTGCACACATCAGAAGTGGCGTTGGACAGAGGGGTTTTCTGACCAGGTTGTGGAGTGATTTTGCTATGACCGCAGACAGGACAGGTACTGCTGCATCAATTGAAAGTGACAGGAGACAACATTTGTCCAGTATGGTTACTAACTATTTTTCATCCCTTATCGATGTTCTCCCTCAACCGTCATTCCCATTTGATTACTGGGCCTCCAAATTAGACACCTGGCCAGAATTGGCAGAATATGCATTGCAGGAGCTTGCTTGCCCGGCAGCAAGTGTCCTATCAGAAAGAGTATTCAGTGCTGCAGGTTCAATATTAACCGAAAAAAGGACTCGTCTGGCTACCCAAAATGTTGACGATCTAACATTCATTAAAATGAACCACAACTGGATTTCGAAATCTTTTGCCCCACCTTGCCCGGCCGACACCTAGCTTTCCTATGAAAAGCTCTTGCCTGTGAATTACTTTTCTAATGTCTAATTTGCTGCAGCTGATTGTACAGCATACGACATGTTTACACCTCCCTAAATGGCAAAACTCCCCACACGGGGCCGTGGTATCGCGACTTGGCGCAAGCACCCGTGAGACTGCTGTTTGTCTGAAGAGGTGGGTGTGCTCGCTTTTGGTTGACGGCATTGCTACTGGGTCCCTCATAGTACAATGTAGTGTCTCTGGCGGTGGTGGTGCGCACCCAACGTCAGACACACCGTTGTAACATGAGGGGCCCTGGGGCGGTCCCGCCGGCCTCAAGAGAGTTCCCCCCTACCCCAGCTCAAAATGTGCTCTACCACGTGCAAAATTATGTCGCACAGCTCCACCAATCTTTAGTCTATTCGCTGACATCATTCAATGTCTGGCACTGACAATACAAATTTGTAGACATCTATGATGCAACTTAAAGTAGTCTGTGTCTGTGTCCTATATTGGCACCATTAAATAGTTACTGCCAAATTACAATGTCAGAAACTCAGTAGATGAGCCCACCCCTGTACCTAAGTATGCCACCTTTTTTTTTTGTTTTGGTTGTTTTGCGAGACATTAACATCTATTTATATTTTGGGAGTACTGGGACAGACACTCCTTGCACTACTCCTCCACTCACCACCAAGCTGCCTGTGTATCCATGTAACCGCTGTAAAACTGCCATGAGCCTATTGTTTGTTATTTTAGGCCTTTGATAGCCTGTCTGCGGTCCCTACTTTAAATACTCCTCCACTCACCACCAAGCTGCCTGCCCGTGTATCCATGTAACCGCTGTGAAACTGCCATCATGAGCCTATTGTTTGTTATGTTAGGCCTTTGATAGCCTGTCTGCGGTCCCTACTTTAAATACTCCTCCACTGACCAGACCACTGCTGCCCGTGTACCCCTGGAACCAATTATAAAGTGCCTACAGCCAGCCCATTTTCTTATGTTAGGCCTTTGAAGCCTGTCTGCGGTCCCTACTTTAAATACTCCTCCACTCACCACCACCAAGCTGCCTGCCCGTGTATCCATGTAACCGCTGTGAAACTGCCATGAGCCTATTGTTTGTTATTTTAGGCCTTTGATAGCCTGTCTGCGGTCCCTACTTTAAATACTCCTCCACTCACCACCAAGCTGCCTGCCCGTGTATCCATGTAACCGCTGTGAAACTGCCATCATGAGCCTATTGTTTGTTATGTTAGGCCTTTGATAGCCTGTCTGCGGTCCCTACTTTAAATACTCCTCCACTGACCAGACCACTGCTGCCCGTGTACCCCTGGAACCAATTATAAAGTGCCTACAGCCAGCCCATTTTCTTATGTTAGGCCTTTGATAGCCTGTCTGCGGTCCCTACTTTAAATACTCCTCCACTCACCACCAAGCTGCCTGCCCGTGTATCCATGTAACCGCTGTGAAACTGCCATCATGAGCCTATTGTTTGTTATGTTAGGCCTTTGATAGCCTGTCTGCGGTCCCTACTTTAAATACTCCTCCACTGACCAGACCACTGCTGCCCGTGTACCCCTGGAACCAATTATAAAGTGCCTACAGCCAGCCCATTTTCTTATGTTAGGCCTTTGAAGCCTGTCTGCGGTCCCTACTTTAAATACTCCTCCACTCACCACCACCAAGCTGCCTGCCCGTGTATCCATGTAACCGCTGTGAAACTGCCATGAGCCTATTGTTTGTTATTTTAGGCCTTTGATAGCCTGTGTGCGGTCCCTACTTTAAATACTCCTCCACTCACCACCAAGCTGCCTGCCCGTGTATCCATGTAACCGCTGTGAAACTGCCATGAGCCTATTGTTTGTTATTTTAGGCCTTTGATAGCCTGTGTGCGGTCCCTACTTTAAATACTCCTCCACTCACCACCAAGCTGCCTGCCCGTGTATCCATGTAACCGCTGTGAAACTGCCATGAGCCTATTGTTTGTTATGTTAGGCCTTTGATAGCCTGTCTGCGGTCCCTACTTTAAATACTCCTCCACTGACCAGACCACTGCTGCCCGTGTACCCCTGGAACCAATTATAAAGTGCCTACAGCCAGCCCATTTTCTTATGTTAGGCCTTTGAAGCCTGTCTGCGGTCCCTACTTTAAATACTCCTCCACTGACCAGACCACTGCTGCCCGTGTACCCCTGGAACCAATTATAAAGTGCCTACAGCCAGCCCATTTTCTTATGTTAGGCCTTTGAAGCCTGTCTGCGGTCCCTACTTTAAATACTCCTCCACTCACCACCACCAAGCTGCCTGCCCGTGTATCCATGTAACCGCTGTGAAACTGCCATGAGCCTATTGTTTGTTATTTTAGGCCTTTGATAGCCTGTCTGCGGTCCCTACTTTAAATACTCCTCCACTCACCACCAAGCTGCCTGCCCGTGTATCCATGTAACCGCTGTGAAACTGCCATCATGAGCCTATTGTTTGTTATGTTAGGCCTTTGATAGCCTGTCTGCGGTCCCTACTTTAAATACTCCTCCACTGACCAGACCACTGCTGCCCGTGTACCCCTGGAACCAATTATAAAGTGCCTACAGCCAGCCCATTTTCTTATGTTAGGCCTTTGATAGCCTGTCTGCGGTCCCTACTTTAAATACTCCTCCACTCACCACCAAGCTGCCTGCCCGTGTATCCATGTAACCGCTGTGAAACTGCCATCATGAGCCTATTGTTTGTTATGTTAGGCCTTTGATAGCCTGTCTGCGGTCCCTACTTTAAATACTCCTCCACTGACCAGACCACTGCTGCCCGTGTACCCCTGGAACCAATTATAAAGTGCCTACAGCCAGCCCATTTTCTTATGTTAGGCCTTTGAAGCCTGTCTGCGGTCCCTACTTTAAATACTCCTCCACTCACCACCACCAAGCTGCCTGCCCGTGTATCCATGTAACCGCTGTGAAACTGCCATGAGCCTATTGTTTGTTATTTTAGGCCTTTGATAGCCTGTGTGCGGTCCCTACTTTAAATACTCCTCCACTCACCACCAAGCTGCCTGCCCGTGTATCCATGTAACCGCTGTGAAACTGCCATGAGCCTATTGTTTGTTATTTTAGGCCTTTGATAGCCTGTGTGCGGTCCCTACTTTAAATACTCCTCCACTCACCACCAAGCTGCCTGCCCGTGTATCCATGTAACCGCTGTGAAACTGCCATGAGCCTATTGTTTGTTATGTTAGGCCTTTGATAGCCTGTCTGCGGTCCCTACTTTAAATACTCCTCCACTGACCAGACCACTGCTGCCCGTGTACCCCTGGAACCAATTATAAAGTGCCTACAGCCAGCCCATTTTCTTATGTTAGGCCTTTGAAGCCTGTCTGCGGTCCCTACTTTAAATACTCCTCCACTGACCAGACCACTGCTGCCCGTGTACCCCTGGAACCAATTATAAAGTGCCTACAGCCAGCCCATTTTCTTATGTTAGGCCTTTGAAGCCTGTCTGCGGTCCCTACTTTAAATACTCCTCCACTCACCACCACCAAGCTGCCTGCCCGTGTATCCATGTAACCGCTGTGAAACTGCCATGAGCCTATTGTTTGTTATTTTAGGCCTTTGATAGCCTGTCTGCGGTCCCTACTTTAAATACTCCTCCACTCACCACCAAGCTGCCTGCCCGTGTATCCATGTAACCGCTGTGAAACTGCCATCATGAGCCTATTGTTTGTTATGTTAGGCCTTTGATAGCCTGTCTGCGGTCCCTACTTTAAATACTCCTCCACTGACCAGACCACTGCTGCCCGTGTACCCCTGGAACCAATTATAAAGTGCCTACAGCCAGCCCATTTTCTTATGTTAGGCCTTTGAAGCCTGTCTGCGGTCCCTACTTTAAATACTCCTCCACTCACCACCACCAAGCTGCCTGCCCGTGTATCCATGTAACCGCTGTGAAACTGCCATGAGCCTATTGTTTGTTATTTTAGGCCTTTGATAGCCTGTGTGCGGTCCCTACTTTAAATACTCCTCCACTCACCACCAAGCTGCCTGCCCGTGTATCCATGTAACCGCTGTGAAACTGCCATCATGAGCCTATTGTTTGTTATGTTAGGCCTTTGATAGCCTGTCTGCGGTCCCTACTTTAAATACTCCTCCACTGACCAGACCACTGCTGCCCGTGTACCCCTGGAACCAATTATAAAGTGCCTACAGCCAGCCCATTTTCTTATGTTAGGCCTTTGATAGCCTGTCTGCGGTCCCTACTTTAAATACTCCTCCACTCACCACCAAGCTGCCTGCCCGTGTATCCATGTAACCGCTGTGAAACTGCCATCATGAGCCTATTGTTTGTTATGTTAGGCCTTTGATAGCCTGTCTGCGGCCCCTACTTGCAATACTCCTCCACTGACCACAATGCTGCCTGGAGTGCCTGCCTGTGTATCCATGTAACCGATGTAAAACTGCCATGACTGCCTACTGTTTGTTATTTTAGGCCTTTGATAGCCTGTCTGCAGCCCCTACTTGCAATACTCCTCCACTGACCACACCAATGCTGCCCGTGTACCCCTGGAACCTATTTAAAAGTTCATAGAGCCTAGTTATATATTTTATTTACTATTAATAAGGCCATGATGGACTACGCTGTACCACGCTACAAGCTAACCAGTCGACACTTCTTTTGCGAGAAAAGCCATCCCAACCCTCCACCAGCATGTAGAAGACCGCATTGTCCATGCACTCTGGCAATCTGTGAGTACAAAGGTGCACCTGACAACAGACGCATGGACCTGTAGGCATGGCCACGGAAGATTACGTGTCCATTACGGCGCAATGGGTTAATGTGGTGGATGCATGGTCCACAGGGGACAGCCTACTAAGTCTGTCTGCAGTCCCTAATTCAAATTGTGCTCCACTGTCTAAATCGGAACTTCCACCTTCTGGCTTTCGGCCTATAGTATCAGAAATTAAACTGCATTTGGCCTTCAACTTTGGTTAGGGCCTACTAACGGCTTCTGCCCCTCCCTGGTGTTGCCCTCAACTAAATAAAGCTGAGCTTCAACCTTCTGCTCCAAATTACCATTTTGAAAAATGCAATAGGCTTTTCAGGCCTACTAAAGGAGTCTGTCTGTGTGCCCCTCCCTGGTGTTGTCCTCAACTAAATAAAGCTGAGCTTCAACCTTCCGGCTCTCATTATGTGGTTTTAAAAAAAAAAAAGGTGGTTAGGGCCTACTAACGGCTTCTGCCCCTCCCTGGTGTTGTCCTCAACTAAATAAAGCTGAGCTTCAACCTTCCGGCTCTCATTATGTGGTTTTAAAAAAAAAAAGGTGGTTAGGGCCTACTAACGGCTTCTGCCCCTCCCTGGTGTTGTCCTCAACTAAATAAAGCTGAGCTTCAACCTTCCGGCTCTCATTATGTGGTTTTAAAAAAAAAAAATGGTGGTTAGGGCCTACTAACGGCTTCTGCCCCTCCCTGGTGTTGTCCTCAACTAAATAAAGCTGAGCTTCAACCTTCCGGCTCTCATTAAGTGGTTTTAAAAAAAAAATGGTGGTTAGGGCCTACTAACGGCTTCTGCCCCTCCCTGGTGTTGCCCTCAACTAAATAAAGCTGAGCTTCAACCTTCTGCTCCAAATTACCATTTTAAAAAATGCAATAGGCTTTTCCGGCCTACTAAAGGTGTCTGCCCCTCCCTGGTGTTGTCCTCAACTGTACAAAGCTGAGCTTCCACATTCTGGCTTTCGCCCTATACTATCAGATATTAAACTGCATTTGGCCTACTAGTGTGGTTAGGCCCTTGAAACAGTGTCTGCTGCTCTTGGGTTTGCTACTCCACTGAACAAAGCAATGCCGCCTGTTTAGTCCTGTTACCAATTTTGAACTGCATGTAGCCTACTTTATTCTTTGGCCCTATATCTGTTTCCTCCTCATCCTGCCCATTGCCCAGCCACTGCTAAATGAGTCTGCTGGTACATTGACCGAGACCACTACATTCCCCTTGTACTCTACACAGCCAGAATCTGTCCCTGCTGAAAGTAAGGTTCCCCTTCCCGCATGTTATACCACCTTACACAGGGACAAAGAGGAAGGTGCAGATGAAAGTGCAGGTTCCTTCATCAGGTGGGGGGGCATACTCGTTGGCGACGTCACTGGCACAGGGCCCCTCAGAGTACGCAAAAGTGTCGCTGCTGGTGGGAGGCGCCCCCGCCATGCAAACACACCGCCGTACTTTGAGGGGCCCTGTGCCAGTGGCAATGCGAACGAGTGGGCCCCCCCCCTGCTTGCTCAGGATCACAGCACTTGCAACTTTTAAATAATTACCTTTCCCTGCAACACCGCCGTGACGTAGTCCGCATTTCCTGGGCCCACGAAAAACTTGAGCCGGCCCTACTCCCCCCACAACTTTTGCCAAATGACCCCCAATTCCCTATGCCCAACTATTATTATAAAGTTAATTAAGATTGACAAGCTTCAGAAACAAGAATGGATGTTTTTGGCATTAAAATGGGCACTGTAGGTGTTTTCCTGGCCTCCACTCACTGCCGACTATGCTTCCCCATTGACTTGCATTGGGTTTCGTGTTTCGGTCGATCCCCGACTTTTAGCGATAATCGGCCGACTGCACTCGACTCGACTCTGGACAAAATCGGGTTTCCCAAAACCCTACTCGATCTTAAAAAAATGAAAGTCGCTCAACCCTAGTGGCGCCATGTCGCATTTGGAGACCCCCTGATGTACCTAAACAGTGGAATCCCCCAATTCTAACTCCAACCCTAACCCCAACACACACCTAAAGCTAATCGCAACCATAACCCTAATCACAACCCTAACCCTAACACTCCCCTAACCCTAATTCCAACCCTAACCGTAACCCTAATCACAAACCTAACCCTGACACACCCCTAACCCTAATCCCAACCCTAACCATAAACCCAACCATAACCACAACCCTAACTCTAGCCGAACCCTAACTTTAGCTTAACCCTAACGTTAGCCCAATCTTAACCCTAGCCCCAACCCTAATTCTAGCCCCAACCCTAGCCCTACCCTAACCCTAACTTGAGCCCAATTCACTTTAGCCCAACTCTAACCCTAATGGAAAAATAAAATGGAAATAAATACATTTTTTATTTTATTATTTTCACCTAACTAAGGGGGTGATAAAGGAAGGTTTGATTTACTATCTTTTTTATTTTGATCACTGTGATAGGGTCTATCACAGTGATCAAAATGAATCAATAGGAAAAATTTCCTATTGTAGCCGTCCGGCAGATCTCGGTGGGCGCACTACACATGCGCCCACCATTTTCTCCCAGAAGATGACACCAGTGGCTCGGGGAACTTTACGGGAAATGCAGGGACTTCAGAGGTTCCAGGGGGATCAGGGGACCCTATTTGCCTCTCCTCTGATGTGCAATCACATCAGAGAAGAGAGAAATTAACTGGAAAATCAAACTTTTTTTTTGCAGTCGCTGTTAAATCATTAATAATGGCGATCACAACACTGGGGTCGGTAAAAACCAACCTGAATCATGTTCTCTGGGGTCTCAGCTACCCTCGGTAGCCAAGACCCTGGAGAAATTCTGACTCTGGGGAGCGCTATACACTTATTTCTCAGCGCTGTTAAAAAGCAGCACTGAGGCATAAGTACCCTTAATTGCTGCTGTAAAAAGGCATATCAGTGGTTGTTAAGGGGTTAAACAGTAAGCGCTTATAACTGGAGCGATCAGAGCTAGCTCTGATCGATGCTGTTTAACAAGCTAAATGCAGCTGTCAATATATGAACATTATTATTATTATTATTTATTTTTACAGCACCATTGATTCCATGTTGCTGTACAAGAGAAAGGGGTTACATACAGAGTTATAGATATCATTTACAGTAAACAAATTTACAAAGACAGACTGATAGAGAGGGGAGAGGACCCTGTCCTTGCGGACTTACATTCTACGGGATAATGGGGAAGAGACAGAAGGTCGGGGGTGCAGCACCTCTCATGGTGGTGAGGTGGCCGCTCGGGGGGAGGTGGTTAGGCAGCAGAATGGTTATTGCAGGCTGTAGGCTTTCCTGAAGAGATGGGTTTTCAGGTTTCATCTGAAGAATCCTAAGGTGGTGGATAATCGGACGTGTTGAGACATGGAATTCCAGAGAATGGGGGATATTCGGGAGAAATCTTGGAGGCGGTTGTGTGAGTAATGAATAAGTGTGGAGAAGAGAAGGAGTTCTTGGGAGGATCGAAGATGACGTGAGGGAAGATATTGGGAGATTAGTTCAGAGATATAGGGAGGTGACAGGCTGTGGATGGCTTTGTAGATCAGTGTTAGTAATTTGAACTGGATTCGTTGGGGAATTGAGAGCCAGTGGAGGGATTTGCAGAGGGGAGAAACATGGGAGTAGCGAGGAGAGAGGTTGATTAGCCGGGCAACAGTGTTGAGGACAGACTGGACAGACTGGAGTGGTGCAAGAGAGTTAGCGGGGAGGCCACAGAGAAGGGTGTTGCAGTAATCGAGGCAGGAGAAGATGAGGGCATGCACAAGAGTTTTAGGGCTGAAGAAGGGATGGATTCTGGCAATATTTTTGAGTTGGAGGTGACAGGAGGTGGCAAGAGTTTGGACATGTGGTTTGAAGGACAGGGCAGAGTCGAGAGTTACTCCGAGGCAGCCGATTTCAGGTGCCGGAGAAGGCGTCATGCCATTTACCATGATAGATCAGGTAGGGGAGATACGCAAGATGGCGGAAAGATGATGAGTTCGGTTTTGTCTACATTGAGTTTTAGGAAGCGAGAGGTGAAGAAGGAGGATATGGCTGATAGACACTCCTGGATTCTGAACAGCAGAGAGGTGACATCTGGGCCAGAGAGGTAGATCTGAGTGTCGTCTACATACAGGAGGTACTGGAAGCAATGGGACTTTATAAGTTGTCCTAAGCCAAGGGGACAGGGCCTTGAGGGGCACCAACAGAAAGAGGGCAGGATGAGGAGGTAGTGTGGGAGTAGGAAACGCTAAATGTGCGGTCGGGAAGGTATGAGGCAATCCAGGACAAGTCAAGGTATTTGATGCCAAGGGAAGAAAGAATCTGTAGCAGTAGGCAGTGGTCGACTGTGTCAAAGGCAGAGGACAGGTGGAGAAGAAGGAGGATGGAGAACTGTCTACTAGCTTTGGCTGTAAGTCATTAGTAATTTTGGTCATGGCAGTTTCAGTGGAGTAGTGGGGGCGGTAGCCAGATTGGAGGTTGTCAAGGAGAGAGTTAGATGAGAGATGGGAAGAAAGTTGAGCATGGGCATGCTGCTCAAGGAGTTTTGAAGCAAACGGGAGAAGTGATATGGGGCGATAGCTGGGCATAGCAGTTGGGTCAAGGTTTATTTTTTTGAGGATGGGTGTGATGGTGGCATGTTTGAAGGCAGAGGGGAAGGTACCAAAATATAGTGATAGGTTGAGGAGATGGGTTAGGGCTGGAATGAGCGCAGGTGGTGAGGTGTAATTTGGAAAGGAGGTGATAAGCTCTCCAGTGATGTTGGAGAGGGAGGTTATTAGGGAAGGGCAGAGGTCTGGTATATGGAGTGGTGGAACAGTAAAGGTTTGTCTTGTGAATGGCATTTAAGTGGAGCAGTCATGTTGTAGCACTCATCAGTCCCCTGATAACTGAGTGCCAATTGGTTGCCATGGTAGCTGGGACCTGCTAAAGGCCACCATCGTTGCTATCTTGTTGCTGCATCATATGAGACCATGTTTGTTACTGTACAACTGAAGTATTGCAGTGTAAAGAACAAGCAATCAAATGATCACAGCAAGCTCAAGTACACAATGAGGCTCTAAATAAAGTTATTTTTTAATTAATTAATAATAATAATAATAAAAATTTGATATCACTCTCCTTTTCACCTCAAAAATTTAAAACAATTATAAAATAGATAAGCATATTCAGTATTGCTGTGTCTATAAAAGTCTGATCTATGAAAATATAAAGTTATTTAACCTGTAAGGTAAACACTTCAAAATGGTAACAATAGAAACTGCAGCTTGGCACACAAAAATACAAAAACAAGTTCTCATGCAGCTTCATCAACATAAAAAAAAATGTTTAAAAGAGTAAGAAAATGGCAACACAAGCAAAATTTTCAATTTTTATTTTTCTATAGAATTTTTTTAAACAACTAAAATAATTAAAATTTGTTTATTATCACTGTAATCATACTGACCTGGAGAATCATGGTACCATTTTATTGTTACCATACAGCGAATGCTGTTAAAATGAAACCAAATGAGCAATGGTGATATAGAGTTCTACCATTTCATCTCACTTGAAATATTTTTATAGTAAAGTATTTGGTAAAGTGAATACTGTCGTAATAGAATAGTCCACAAGGTCACATATGAGCCCATGGTAACTAAACAAAAGGCCTCACTCACATTAGTTAATGATAATGTTCATGAAATCATCACAAGGAGTAAATTAAAAAAACATTGATGTGCATGGCAGGATTGCAAGGATAAAACCACTGCTCTCCAAAAAGATCATTGCTGCTATTGGAACAATGTTTTTTGGACCGATGAGCCCATAATATAGTTTTTGGTTTGAAAGCCTTATGTTTGGAGAAAAAAACTTATCATTACAGCACAAAACCTCATACCATCTGTAAAACATGGTGCTGATAGTATCATGGTTTGGGTCTGTTTTGCTGCTTCTGGGCCGGGATGGAACATGAATTTTAATTATATTAGCAACTCCTAAAGCAAAATATGAAGACATCTGTTGATGAGCTGAATCTCAAGAAAGTGTGGACTATTCAGCAAGACAACAATCCAAAGCACACAAGTCCTTCTGGAAAAGAATGACTAAAAAGAATAAAGTTGATGTTTTGAAAGTGGCAAGTCAAAGTTCTGATCCTAATATTATAGAAAAGTTGGGAAAGTACCTAGAGCAAGCAGTTCATGGGAAAAAAGCACACCAACATAACAGAGTTGAAGCAATTTTTTTAAGAAGAAATGAGGTAATATGTGTCCAGGTGGATGATCACAATAATTACAGAAAATGTTTAGCTGCAGTTATTGCTTCAGAAAGGGGTCATACCAAATGCTGAAAGCAATGGTCTCCACACTTTTGCCAGTCACAGACATGATATTTGAACATTTTCCTCCATAAAATAACACTGTAAAATGTTTTACTAAATTATATTTTTTACTTAGCTATAAATATCTAAGCATTCACTTTCTATAGTGTAGGTATGTGACACCATTGTGCGCAGATGTCAAACTAAATTATACTAGCTGAAGTGCCTGGCATTGCCCAGGCATAGTAACTAACTGTGGTTAGTTATAACAAATTATAATGATTATCTTCTGTTGTGAACTCTGTTTTCGGGCTCCCTCTTGTGGTCACAGGTGGTATTGTATGAGTTTTGTTTTTGGGCTCCCCCTGGTGGCTTTGTTTGTTATCCTGCGGATCTGTGGCTGAATCAGCTGCCTCGTTATGCACTAGGGAGTTTCCTATTTAGCTCTGCTTCACCTCCACTTGTTGCCGGCTGTCGATGTATTCAGTGCTATTCTGATCTCCCCTGATTATCTTCGTTTTCAGTCTCTTCTGGAGAAGCTAAGTTTCTGTTTGATTATTTTTTGCTCATCAGTCTGCAATATGATTTCAGTGTATGATGAGTTTAGTCCAGCTTGCTAATATGTGAGTTCTTTCTGCTGGTAAGCTCTGGGGTACGGAGTTTCTTCCCCCGCACCGTTAGTTGGTGCGGGGGCTCGAGCAATCTCTGCGTGGATATTTTGCTTAGGGTTTTCTATTGACCGCACAGCTCCCTTCCTATTTTCTGCTATCTAGTGTTAGCGGGCCTCATTTGCTAAATCTATTTCATCTCTGCGTTTGTGCTTTCCCCTTAACTCACCGTTAATATTTGTGGGGGGCTTTTCTATATCTTTGGGGTCATTTCTCTGAGGCAAGTAAGGACTTTACTTTCCTTCTAGGAATAGGTAGTTTCTCAGGCCGTGAAGAGACGTCTAGGATTTTCAGGTAACGTTCCACGGCTGCCTATAGTTGTTTGCGGATAGGATCAGGTTGCGGTCAATCCAGATACCACTTCCCTAGAGCTGGTCGTCGGTTTAGTTACTTAGCTAGTCTTACTTGCGATCCTTGCCACTAGGATCATAACAGTACAGCCGGCCCATAAAGTGTTCATTGCATGGCAGAAGCAGGAGAAGAGAAGCCTTGAGGATTTTTTTTTTTTTTGCTGCCGTGTGTCTAGCTGCTGTGTGTCTAGCTTCTCTCCTCCTCTTAATCTTGGTGTGGCTCTGAGTTCAGCTGCTGACATGGATATCCAGAGTTTGGCCTCCAGTGTAGATCATCTTGCTGCAAGGGTACAAAGTATTCAGGATTTTGTTGTTCACAGTCCTATGTCAGAGCCTAGAATACCTATTCCGGAGTTGTTTTCTGGAGATAGATCTAGGTTCCTGAATTTTAAGAACAATTGTAAATTGTTTCTTTCTTTGAAATCTTGTTCCTCTGGTGATTCCGTTCAGCAAGTTAAGATTATTATTTCTTTCTTGCGCGGCGACTCTCAAGATTGGGCCTTCGCATTGGCGCCAGGGGATCCTGCATTGCTCAGTGTGGATGCGTTTTTTCTGGCCCTTGGATTGCTCTATGAGGAACCTAATCTTGAGAACCAGGCTGAAAAAGCTTTGTTGGCCCTCTCTCAGGGGCAAGATGAAGCAGAGGTGTATTGCCAGAAATTTCTGAAATGGTCGGTGCTTACTCAATGGAATGAGTGTGCCCTGGCTGCAAATTTCAGAAAGGGTCTTTCTGAAGCCATTAAGAATGTCATGGTGGGGTTCCCTACGCCTGCAGGTCTGAATGAGTCAATGACTCTGGCCATTCAGATTGATCGGCGTTTGCGGGAGCGCAAACCTGCGCACCATTTGGCGGTGTCTTCTGAACAGACACTTGAGTCTATGCAATGTGATAGAATTCTGACCAGAAGTGAACGGCAAAATTATAGATGGCAAAATGGGTTGTGCTTTTATTGTGGTGACTCAGCTCATGTTATCTCAGCATGCTCTAAGCGCACAAAAAAGATTGATAAATCTGTCACCATCGGTACTTTACAGTCTAAGTTCATTTTGTCTGTTACCCTGATTTGTTCCCGGTCATCTTACCCGGTTATGGCTTTTGTAGATTCAGGTGCTGCCCTGAGCCTGATGGATTTGTCATTTGCCCGGCGCTGTGGTTTTGTTTTGGAGCCTTTAAAATTCCCTATTCCACTAAGGGGTATTGATGCTACACCATTGGCTATGAATAAACCTCAGTACTGGACGCAAGTGACCATGTGCATGACTCCTGGTCATCAGGAGGTGATTCGCTTTCTTGTTCTGCAGAATTTGCATGATGTTGTCGTGTTGGGTCTGCTATGGTTGCAGACTCATAATCCAGTCCTGGATTGGAAAGCAATGTCTGTGTCAAGTTGGGGTTGCCAGGGAATTCATGGTGACACTCCTGTGGTGTCAATTGCTTCATCCACTCCTTCTGAAGTCCCTGCGTTTTTGTCGGACTACCAGGATGTATTTGATGAGCCCAAACTCAGTTCTCTACCTCCTCATAGGGATTGTGATTGTGCTATAAATTTGATTTCTGGTAGTAAGTTTCCTAAGGGACGACTTTTCAATTTGTCAGTGCCGGAGCATGCTGCTATGCGGAGTTATATAAAGGAGTCTTTGGAGAAAGGACTTATTCGCCCCTCCTCCTCCCCTCTGGGTGCGGGATTCTTTTTTGTGGCTAAGAAGGATGGTTCCCTGAGACCTTGTATTGATTATCGCCTTCTAAATAAAATCACGGTCAAATTTCAGTATCCTTTGCCATTGTTATCTGATCTGTTTGCTCGCATTAGGGGGTCTAGTTGGTTCACCAAGATAGATCTTCGTGGTGCGTATAACCTTGTGCGTATTAAGCAGGGTGATGAATGGAAAACTGCATTTAATACGCCCGAAGGCCATTTCGAGTACTTGGTGATGCCTTTTGGACTTTCTAACGCTCCTTCTGTCTTTCAGTCCTTCATGCACGACATCTTCCGCGAGTATCTGGATACATTTATGATTGTGTATCTGGATGATATTCTGTTTTTTTCTGATGATTGGGAGTCCCATGTTAAGCAGGTCAGGATGGTGTTTCAGGTCCTGCGTGCCAATGCTTTATTTGTGAAGGGCTCAAAATGTCTTTTTGGAGTCCAGAAGGTTTCTTTTTTGGGTTTCATTTTTTCCCCTTCTACTATTGAGATGGACCCAGTCAAGGTTCAGGCTATTCATGACTGGACTCAGCCTACATCTGTTAAGAGTCTTCAGAAGTTCTTGGGTTTTGCTAATTTTTACCGTCGCTTCATCGCTAATTTTTCTGGTGTTGTTAAGCCTTTGACGGATTTGACCAAGAAGGGTTCTGATGTTACTAATTGGTCTCCTGCGGCTGTGGAGGCCTTTCGGGAGCTGAAGCGCCGGTTTTCCTCGGCTCCGGTCTTATGTCAGCCAGATGTCTCTCTTCCTTTCCAGGTCGAGGTTGATGCTTCTGAGATTGGAGCGGGGGCTGTTTTGTCGCAGAGAAGCTCTGAGGGCTCTGTGATGAAGCCATGTGCTTTCTTTTCAAGAAAGTTTTCGCCTGCCGAGCGGAATTATGATGTCGGTAATCGGGAGTTGTTGGCTATGAAGTGGGCATTTGAGGAGTGGCGACATTGGCTCGAGGGAGCTAAGCATCGTGTGGTGGTCTTGACTGATCACAAAAATCTGATTTATCTCGAGTCGGCCAAGCGGCTGAATCCTAGACAGGCTCGTTGGTCATTTTTTTTCTCTCGTTTTGATTTCGTGGTCTCGTACCTGCCTGGTTCGAAGAATGTGAAGGCTGATGCTCTTTCTAGGAGTTTTGTGCCTGACTCTCCTGGAGATTCTGAGCCGGCTGGTATCCTCAGAGAAGGGGTGATATTGTCTGCCAGCTCCCCAGATTTGTGACGAGTGCTGCAGGAGTTTCAGGCGGATAGACCTGACCGTTGTCCACCGGAGAGACTGTTTGTCCCAGATAGATGGACCAACAGAGTTATTTCCGAGGTTCATTCTTCGGTGTTGGCAGGCCATCCTGGAATATTTGGTACCAGAGATTTGGTGGCCAGGTCCTTTTGGTGGCCTTCCTTGTCACGGGATGTGCGTTCCTTTGTGCAGTCTTGTGGAATTTGTGCTCGGGCTAAGCCTTGCTGTTCTCGTGCCAGTGGTTTGCTGTTACCTTTGCCTGTCCCGAAGAGGCCTTGGACGCACATTTCCATGGATTTTATTTCAGATCTCCCTGTCTCTCACAGAATGTCTGTCATCTGGGTGGTGTGTGATCGTTTTTCTAAGATGGTCCATTTGGTGCCCTTGCCTAAGTTGCCTTCCTCCTCCGAGTTGGTTCCGCTGTTTTTTCAAAATGTGGTTCGTTTGCACGGGATCCCTGAGAATATTGTTTCCGACAGAGGATCCCAGTTTGTGTCTAGATTTTGGCGGACCTTTTGTGCTAAGATGGGCATTGATTTGTCTTTTTCGTCGGCCTTCTATCCTCAGACGAATGGCCAGACCGAGCGAACTAATCAGACCTTGGAAACCTATTTAAGATGTTTCGTTTCTGCTGATCAGGACGACTGGGTGGCTTTTTTGCCATTGGCCGAATTTGCCCTTAATAATCGGGCTAGTTCTGCTACTTTGGTTTCGCCTTTTTTTTGTAATTCGGGGTTTCATCCTCATTTTTCCTCGGGTCAGGTGGAGCCTTCTGACTGTCCTGGAGTGGATCTTGTGGTGGATAGGTTGCATCAGATTTGGGATCATGTGGTAGACAATTTGAAGCTGTCACAAGAGAAGGCTCAGCGCTTTGCCAACCGCCGTCGCTGTGTGGGTCCCCGACTTCGCGTTGGGGACTTGGTGTGGTTGTCTTCTCGCTTTGTTCCTATGAAGGTCTCCTCTCCCAAGTTCAAGCCTCGGTTTATCGGTCCTTATAAGATTTTGGAAGTCCTTAACCCTGTGTCATTTCGTTTGGACCTCCCAGCATCGTTTGCTATTCATAATGTGTTCCATCGGTCGTTGTTGCGGAGGTATGTGGTGCCTGTGGTTCCTTCGGTTGAGCCTCCTGCCCCTGTGCTGGTTGAGGGAGAATTGGAATACGTGGTGGAGAAAATCTTGGATTCTCGTATTTCTAGACGGAGGCTTCAGTATTTGGTTAAGTGGAAGGGCTATGGTCAGGAGGATAATTCCTGGGTTGTCGCCTCTGATGTTCATGCGGCTGATTTGGTTCGTGCCTTCCATGTGGCTCACCCTGATCGCCCTGGGGTTTTTTGATGAGGGTTCGGTGACCCCTCCTCAAGGGGGGGGTACTGTTGTGAACTCTGTTTTCGGGCTCCCTCTTGTGGTCACAGGTGGTATTGTGTGAGTTTTGTTTTTGGGCTCCCCCTGGTGGCTTTGTTTGTTATCCTGCGGATCTGTGGCTGAATCAGCTGCCTCGTTATGCACTAGGGAGTTTCCTATTTAGCTCTGCTTCACCTCCACTTGTTGCCGGCTGTCGATGTATTCAGTGCTATTCTGATCTCCCCTGATTATCTTCGTTTTCAGTCTCTTCTGGAGAAGCTAAGTTTCTGTTTGATTATTTTTTGCTCATCAGTCTGCAATATGATTTCAGTGTATGATGAGTTTAGTCCAGCTTGCTAATATGTGAGTTCTTTCTGCTGGTAAGCTCTGGGTACGGAGTTGCTTCCCCCGCACCGTTAGTTGGTGCGGGGGCTCGAGCAATCTCTGCGTGGATATTTTGCTTAGGGTTTTCTATTGACCGCACAGCTCCCTTCCTATTTTCTGCTATCTAGTGTTAGCGGGTCTCATTTGCTAAATCTATTTCATCTCTGCGTTTGTGCTTTCCCCTTAACTCACCGTTAATATTTGTGGGGGGCTTTTCTATATCTTTGGGGTCATTTCTCTGAGGCAAGTAAGGACTTTACTTTCCCTCTAGGAATAGGTAGTTTCTCAGGCCGTGAAGAGACGTCTAGGATTTTCAGGTAACGTTCCACGGCTGCCTATAGTTGTTTGCGGATAGGATCAGGTTGCGGTCAATCCAGATACCACTTCCCTAGAGCTGGTCGTCGGTTTAGTTACTTAGCTAGTCTTACTTGCGATCCTTGCCACTAGGATCATAACAATCTTCCATCCCATAGTCCCATGCCCATATATCCATCATACATAACCTCCATCCCATAGTCCCATGCCCATATACCCATCATACACATCCTCCATCCCACAGTCCCTTGCCCATATACCCATCATACACATACTCCATCCCATAGTCCGGTGCCCATATACCCATCATACATATCCTCCATCCCATAGTCCCGTGCCCATATATCCATTATGACATCATCTTTGCCATGGCAACCATTCTGACATCATCGTCGCCATGGCAACTTATTATGACATCATCATCACCATGGCAACCATTATGACATAACTGTCACCATTGCAACCTATTATGACATCATCGTCATCATGGCAACCATTATGACATCCCTGTCACCATTGCAACCTATTATGCTATCATTGTCACCATGGCAACCATTATGACATCATTGTCGATACACACACACATACACACATACACTCATTTTTATATATATAGATTGGTACGAGCCAAATTATATTCTTATTTGGAGTGATTTTGGCGGGTGGGGGACTGTCCCAACTCTAAGTATGGTATTGTCCTCTATCTGTGTAAAAACAGTATCAATTATTTGAAAAAAAATGTATATGTAAACTTGTATGGATTAGTTTATTTTTATAAATTCCTGACCACTTCTATTACATTCTTTGGCATTTTTCTTTTTAATAACAATAATTCTACAGTATTTTGCACTTGAGCCAATAATCTAGATACAGGAAATTGTAAATATTTCATAATGTTTCTCTCCAAAAATGCTGTAATTTCAAATGCAAATTAGGCTGTGCCTTAGGGCTCTTTCACACGTCCTGATATTTCCGGTACCGGAAAAAAACGGTACCGGAGATATCCGTGTCCGTATGTCCGTGTGCTCAAGTGGCACATACGTGCGGCATCCGTGTGCCGCCCGTGTGCCGCCTGAGGACCACACGGACCGTGCAGGAGAGACAGCGCTACACTAAGCGCTGTCCCCCCCGCATGTGGTGCTGAAGGCAGAATTCATCTCTTCTCCCCCAGCGTTCCTTGGAGAGAAGAGATGAAAGATCTTTTTTCTTTTTTTTTTTTTTGGGGGGGGGAAATAAAGTTTGCATGTGCGTCCGCGTCCCCGTCCCCCCCCCCCCCCTCAGTGCGCCGCCTGCCCCCTTGCCGCAGAAATACTCACCCGGCCAGCTCCTGCGATGTCTCCTCTGTCCTCTCAGCGCCGGCAGCTTCTCCTGTGTGAGCGGTCACGTGGGAGCGCTCATTACAGTCAGGGAATATTCCCTGACTGTAATGAGCGGTACCACGTGACCGCTCACACAGGAGAAGCTGCCAGCGCGGAGAGGACAGAGGAGACATCGCGGGAGCCGGGTGAGTATTTCTGCGGCAAGGGGGCAGGCGGCGCACTGAGGGGGGAGGCAGGGGGCACATGAAAACTTTATTGTTCACAAAAAAAAAAAAAAAAAAGATCTTTCATCTCTTCTCTCCGGCGGGGGAGAAGAGATGAATGCCGCCTTCAGCACCACAGCGGGGGGGACAGCGCTTAGTGTAGCGCTGTCTCTCCTGCGGGCGGTACGTGCACACGGAGGAGAGTGCACACTGTTCTCCGTGTGCACGTGTGCTGTCCGTATTGTGGTCCGTGCTGCCGGTAGAAAACGGACATGTCGACGTGTTTTCAGCACGGACATACGGTCCCTGTGAAAACACGCACATGTGCATAGACCCATTCATTTAAATGGGTCTACGTGTGTCAGTGTCTCCGGTACGTGAGAAAACTGTCACTACACGTACCGGAGACACTGACGTGTGAAAGAGGCCTTAAAGTGATTCGCCTGGCTTCCCTTTAATAACATTTTTCCCAGTATGTACGTGACAATATTTGGAGAAAATGTATAGAAGATACTTATTTAAAGTGGTCGTGTGTTCCTTACAAGTGTGGTGAGGAAATTCATGGTTGAGGAACTCTTGAAACAGTGATCATCTGGTAAACAATCGGTGCACATTTTAATCCATTTTGACCATTACAGGTGCCCAGGTTAGCATAGGACAACTTTCTGGGCACATTTTTGGCAGTTTTTGCCAGAAAGATCTTTTGAACATTAGTGACTTTTTAACAAAAGTTTAAAACAAAGCTACTTTCTTTCCAGATGATTACAGTCTGTCATGATCAGCTAAAATCATTGCTCATTGTTACATTTCACCAATGGACATTTGTTTTGGATAAAATTGTTCCTTTTTGAACAATTTTAATCTAATTTTTATGGCCAAATTCACATATTTCTGAGCAAGTGTCTGGACAGTCTCTTTAAGCTGTGGCAACTAATTATCAGAGGAAAGAATTATGAAGATGTGTTTTTCTAAGTAAGATATACTGTACATCTATATTAGGACAAGCATTTTGTAAATTACTATATTACCCTGTGTGGTTTCTCAATATTATAGCATTCCATGTGGGAGAAAGCTTTGGTCAATGTCACTTTTAATTGTAAAGCATTTCTTGTCTGTGCACAAAGCCTTGCCTGGTCATTGCTTTCTCATAAATTGACACCATATTCAGTGGGGGAAATAATTTGATCCCTTGCTGATTTTGTAAATTTGCACACTGACAAAGACCTGAACAGTCTATAAATTTTAAGGGTAGGTTAATTTTAAAATTGAGAGATAGAATATGAAAAATAAAATCCAGAAAATCACATTGTATACATTATATATTTTTTTTGCATTATGCAGTGAGAAATAATTATTTGATCTCCTACCAACCATTAAGAGTTCTGGCTCCTACAGACCAGTTAGACGCTCCTAATCAACTCATTGCCTCCATTAAAAACAGCTGTCTTACATAGTCACCTTTATAAAAGACTCTTGTCCATTCAATTAATCAGTCAGAATATAAACTCTACAACATAGGCAAGACCAAAGAGCTTTCTAAGGATGTCAGGGACAAGATCATAGACCAGCACAAAGCTGGAATGGGCTACAAAACCATAAGTAAGACACTGGGTGAGAAGGAGACAATTGTTGGTGTAATAGTAAGAAAATTGAAGTGTCGAGGAGAGCCATAAGATCAAATACTTAATTAACTTCAAGACATAAAAGTTTGAGAGAAACGACCCATAACATGTATTGTTTAACCTTACATAAGCTTGCTCAGATCAAAGTGAGACACTAAAGATGGCTGCCATTTTTTGTTTCACCACACCATGTGCTGATATCCATGATGATGCCCACCCTGATGACCTCATGGATCCGCCCACAGTGATGCCCACCTTGATGACCTCATGGACCAACGCACCCTGATGACCTCATGGATCCGCCTACAGACTTGCTCATTGCCCAACCCACTAACCAATGAAATACATCCGATCACTCCCATTTAGAGCTAACCGAGCCCCCTTCTCAGGGGTTATATAAACCTATGTTCTGATTAAATAAAGGCCCTTGGAGCTGAGCCATAGATTGATCAAGGAGAGTTTACATCCGACTGTGTATATTTCTTTAATGCGCACCTGATCAATATCCATTAGACCAGGAGTAGACAACTAGAGTGAACATTTCTTATTGTTCAACCTAAGAGAGGAAATACAAAATGACTGTCAATCGACATCGATCTGCGGCACCATGCAAAATTTCACCTTGTGTGGTGTCCTTGATTATGAGGAAGGTGAGAGATCAGCCTAAAACTACATGGTGGGACTTGATAATGATCTCAAGGCAGCTGGGACCACAGTCATCAATAAAACCATTGGTAACACATTACGCTGTAAAGGTTTAAAATCCTGTAGTGCCCGCAAGGTCATGTGCAGGCTCGTCTGAAGTTTGCCAATGAACACCTGCATGATTCTGTGAGTGATTGGAAGAAGGTGCTGTAGTCAGATGAGACAAAAATTGAGGTCTTTGTCATTAACTCAACTCGCCGTGTTTGGAGGAAGAGAAATGCTGCCTATGACCCAAAGAATACGTCCCCACTGTCAAGCATGGAGGTGGAAACATGTTTAGGGAGTGTTTCTCTGCTAAGGGCACAGGACTACTTAAATGGGAGAATGGTTGGAGCCATGTACCGTAAAATCCTGAGTGACAAC
This sequence comes from Ranitomeya variabilis, assembly GCF_051348905.1. Taxonomy (NCBI): domain Eukaryota; kingdom Metazoa; phylum Chordata; class Amphibia; order Anura; family Dendrobatidae; genus Ranitomeya; species Ranitomeya variabilis. The sequence continues at coordinate 244,133,789 of NC_135237.1, read as the reverse complement.
TTCCTTCCCTCCGCCAAGACATTAAAAATGAGTCATGGCTGGGTCTTCCAAAAAAGATAATGACCCAAAACATACAGCCAAGGCAACAAAGGGGTGGCTCAAAAAGAAGCACATTAAGGTCATGGAGTGACCTAGATCTTAATCCCATTGAAAACTTATGGAGGGAGTTGAAGCTCTGAGTTGCCAAGCGACAGCCTCAAAATCTTAATGATTTAGAGATGATCTGCAAGGGGAAGTGGACCAGAATTCCTCCTGACATGTGCGTAAACCTCATAATCAACTACAAAACACGTCTGACTACTGTTCTTGCCAACAAGGGTTTTTTCACCTAGTATTAAGTCTTGTTTCACAGAGGGATCAAATACTTATTTCTCACTGCAAAATGCAAATTATATAATTTATACAATGTGATTTTCTGGATTTTATTTGTGATATTCTATCTCTCAATCATAAAATTAACCTACTCTTAAAGTATAGACTGTTCATGTCTTTGTCAGTGGACAAACTTACAAAATCAGCAAGGGATCAAATACTTATTTCCCCCACTGTACATAGAATAAATAATAATTTTATTTATATAGCGCCAACAAATTCTGCAGCACTTTACAAATCAAACTGTACAAACATTATCAGACATTACAGATTAATACATAATTCAACAACTAACGATCTATAACGACTGTATGGCCCAGCCATCTTTAGAAGAAATTATTAGTTTTCAAGCACCATTGATTCCATGGTGCAGAACATGATTAGGAGTTACATACAAAATATGAATATAGATTACAGCGAACCAACTAATAGTAGCAGGCAGGTACAGATCGTAGATTTCCCTGCCCTTGTGAGCTTGCATTCTATAGGGTAATGGGGAAGGAGACAGTAGGTTGGGGTTTGCGGCAGCTCTGTTGATGGTGAGGTGGCCGAGGGGTCATTGCAGGCTGTAAGCTTTCTTGAAGAGATGGATTTTCAAGTTCCGTCTGAAAGTTCTGATTGTGGTGGATAATTGGATGTGTTGGGGTACAGAATTTCAGAGGATGGAGGATGTTTTGGAGAAGTCTTGGAGGCGATTGGGTGAGGAACCTACGAGTGTGGAGAAATGGAGTTCTTGGGAGGATCGGCGATTACTTATTGTAAAAGAGAGTTGATTAATTCAGAAATATATGGAGGAGGCAGATTATGGGTGTATTTGTAGGTCAATGTGAATAGTAAATAAAGGTGTTCATGTGAAGCTGCATGAGCTGATCACCAGCCAGTATCTTTATATATTCAGATGCAAAGTGCTCCTGACTGCTTGGAGGGTGTGGGAACAGATGATAGAAAAAAAATGATTCTTTAATATATATTCTATTTCTATTATAAAAGTAAAAAATAAATATTGGTAATATGATATTATTTGCCTTCAAATCAAGTTTCAATGCATATCTAGGAGACTAATAGTTTTACTGCATTCGCGCACAGTCTTATTACTGAGCCTCTTACTTGGTGTCTTGATGGGAAGGAGCTACTAGGATTTTAGCCAGAGTCCACTATAACAATAGGGATTCCCTCAGATTAGCCAAGGATTTGGTTCTGCTGAAATATAATTTCTTTTTATAGATACAGCACATAAGGTCACCCTCACCCGCTTCCTTTTAGCTCCTATCTCCACTCATGTATGATAGGCAGCAGTCTATTTATATAAGCGGTCAGAAGATAGAGCAGTTTTCAAAAGAATTGTTCTCTGTAAGCCACACAAGTCATTTTAACTTATTAAGTTACACCATGAACAGATGGCTTTAGCTTAGAACAGGAGCCTTTCCAAATGTATCATCCCAATCCAGTGTGTTTTTGCACTGGGGTGCAAACTCTCCAAGGAACTCATAAATGGGAAAGGGGGACGGGTGCTATAGATTTTATTTTATTTCTTTTTATCACTGGGAATTAATACTGTTTGTAAGTCCTGAATAATTAAGGTAGTGCTATTATACTTGTAAATGACTTCTGCCTTGGCTGGGAAAGCACAAGATAAAGGTTTTATTTTACATGTAGTTTGGGTGTTTTCACCCAGAAGAGACACATTTTCCACCATATGTATGCAATGCCCTCTAAGGAATTGATGGAAGTTTCAAGATATATTAGAATAATATTTCTAAAGCCATTAGTGTAAGAGACTCCAGATACATCTTTAATGCTGATTCACATGGCTCCCTTAGGGGTTACTCGGAGACAGGGAAATTGTAAATGGATTTTTTACTGCATTACAATCAGATAAGATGATTATATGCATCATTGTTTGCCTGAAACATTTATAAAATTGTATTAAAACACTTTTAGCTTTGGATGGGACAGTTAGGATTTGTCTTAAATTGTTACAAAATAAATTATATCACACTATTTTAACTCCTTGAAAACTGGACAATTTCCCTTTTTTGCGTTTTGCTTTTTCCTCTTCCACCTTTTTAATTTGTTCATTACCAGTGCTTGTTTTTAGGCCGGCCTCACACTAGCGAGTTTTACGGACGTATGAGCGCATAAACTACGTCCGCAAAATACGCATAACACACGGCCCAATGATTCCCTATGTCCCAGCTCCTATCAACCGTATTTTACTGATCTGTATTATACGGCCGTACAAAATCGCAGCATGCTGCGTTTGTCACCGTATTGCGCAAAAAAATCGCCAATGAAAGTCTATGGGGGAGAGAAAAATACAGATTACACACGGACCAGCAGTGTGACCTGCAAGAAATACGCACCGGTGTTAGAGAGAAAAGCCGGTAATTCAATTGCCGGCTTTTCATTTCTCCTTCCCAAACCCGACAGGATATGAGACATGGTTTACATACAGTAAACCATCTCCTATCCCTTTTTTTTTTTGCATATTCCTCACTACTAATGTTAGTAGTGTGTATGTGCAAAATTTTGGCGCTGTAGCTGCTAAAATAAAGAGTTAAATGGCGGAAAAAATTGGCGAGGGTTCCCGCGCAATTTTCTCCGCCAGAGTGGTAAAGCCAGTGACTGAGGGCAGATATTAATAGCCTAGAGAGGGTCCATGGTTATTGGCCCCCCCTGGCTACAAACATCTGCCCCCAGCCACCCCAGAAAAGGCACATCTGGAAGACATCCAGCAGAGGGCGCATCACCGCAACTCAAGGTAACTACAGATCACCCTGCTTTCCATTCAGTACCCGGGGTTTTACAGGCAGGAGCGAGTGCTTTAGCACAGCTCCTGGCTGTAAAATGATTTAACCCCTTCAGATGGATTTACTTCGTGGTACATGACTGATCATCGGAAGGTATGAGATATTGTTGATTTGTTATTTTTACTTTTTCACAGAACGAGGGTCTTCAGCTGGATTAAGAGAATAATAAAATATTACAACAACCTGTGTCTTTATTTCATTAAAGGACTTTGTAATAATGTGTGTGTGTTTTATTAACCATTTCGTACTATTGGATTAATAATGGATAGGTGTCATAATTGACGCCTCTCCATTATTAATCTGGCTTAATGTCACCTTACAATTGCAAGGTGACATTAACCCTTCATTACCCCATATCCCACCGCTACACGGGAGTGGGAAGAGAGTGGCCAAGTGCCAGAATAGGCGCATCTTCCAGATGTGCCTTTTCTGGGGTGGCTGGGGGCAGATGTTTGTAGCCGGGGGGGGGGCCAATAACCATGGACCCTCTCTAGGCTATTAATATCTGCCCTCAGTCACTGGCTTTACCACTCTGGCGGAGAAAATTGCGCGGGAACCCTCGCCAATTTTTTCTGCCATTTAACCCTTTATTTTACAAGCTACATCGCCCAAATTTTGCACATACACACTACTAACATTAGTAGTGTGGAATATGCAACAAAAAAGGGATATGAGATGGTTTACTGTATGTAAACTATGTCTCATATCCTGTCGGGTTTGGGAAGGAGAAATGAAAAGCCGGCAATTGAATTACCGGCTTTTCACATTTGCTGAATTAAATATAAATACAGAATATATATATATGTGTCTCAATGACATATATATATATATACTGTATATGTGTTTTAACGAACATTTGAGCACATAAATCCATTAGATGTCGGTTTTGCAAGCCTGCGAGAAAATATCGCAGTACGGATGCCATACGGATTACATACGGAGGATGCCATGCGCAAAATACGATGACACACCCTGCCTACGGATGACATACGGATCACTATTTTGGGGACTTTTCTGCGTATTACGGCCGTAAAAAAACAGACTGCATTTACATACGCTGAGTGTGAGGCCGGCCTTAGGAGGACAAGTTGTAGTTTTTAATGACACCATTCATTTTACCAGTCAATGTACTGAAAAATGGAAAGAAAATTCAAGGGCTGTGAAATTGTGAAGAAAATTCTACCATGGTTTTTTAGGATTTGTTTCTATGGCATTCATTTCATGGTAAAAAAAAAATGACGCTAAGTATACATTTTACAGATCAGAGCGATAACATTGATACTAAACTTGTATAGTTTTGTTTTGTAGGGACTAAAATCAGAAGCTCATAAAACGAAATAATTTTTCGTTTGTGTTGACATTTTCCAGGTCCGATATCTTTTTGTTTTTTCATCAATTGAGCTCTGTGAGTGTATGTTTTTAAATGGCAAGCTAACAGTTTTATTGATGCAAATTTGATATATTTTCATAGTTTTATTTTTTAGGGAAGAGTGATGAATCCAAAAAAATGAAATTCTACCATTTTTATTTTTATTTTGATAGATCAGTCGTTTATGATAGAGATACCAAATATGTTTACTTAATTTTTTTTTATTTCATTAATTTTATTATGAAAAAATGAGGGCTGATTAAAAAATTTTATACTTTATATATATAATTTTTTATGTTACTTTTTATTCCTTGAAGTTGATCGCTCTGTATAAATCTTGGTCTCCTACTGAAAATATTTTCTTATGAAGATATATCAATGATGGCAGCAAACATTACTAGGTTCAGTGTCAATATCAGTTTTGCTAAATGCTAAATATGAACCATATGAGATGCACTTTAAGGCTGGAGTTACACTAAACGTCTACAAAATCGGTCAGAGTCTCCATGCCAAGAGTCGCATGAGTGTAATGCAAGTGTCATGCCAGTGTCAAGCATTTTTTATGAGAGTACAATACGAATTTTTAACATCTAGCATCCGATTTACATCCGATTGCAGCACGATTGCTATCCGATTGCAATGCGATTTTAACATGAGCTTTTACATAAAGCAATTCTCTATTTAATTTACACATCATTTTCTAAGGAAATATTTGTCAAAACACACACAAATATACTGTGTATATATATATATATATATATATATATATATATATATATATATATATATATATATAACTAATAAAAGCCAGCAATTCATGTGAAGCTTACAGTACAGGGTAACAGGTTAGAATAGAAAGAATTGATATATACACAGAGAATACATAGATATATAGATGTCAGTGACACACACACATATATACATGTATATACAGTATATTACATAGATAGAAGAAAAGCCGGCAATTCAGCAGCCGCATAGTGTAATTTCACAGCAGGAGCCGACAGGATAGAAGAGATGGAATACATATAGTATATACACATAGAATAGGTCGATATATATATATATGTCAGTAACAAATACAATTAGTACAGTGTGTGCAGCTTACTGTACATATATTTAATTAATAAAAGAACACTTTTCTAAAAAAAATGACGTGGGCTCCCACGTAATTTTTGTAACCAGCAGAGGGAAAGCTGACTGCTGGAAGCCGATGTTTATAGCCTGGGAAGAGGGTAATAGCCATTGAGCTTCCCAGGATATTAATATGAGCTTACAACTGTATACTTAGCCTTTACTGGCTATTAAAATGGGGGGACCCTAAAAAAATGAAGTAGGGTACCCCCATATTTAATAACTAGCAAAGGCTATGCAGACAGCTGAGGGCTGATATTAATAGCCAAGGAAGGGTCCATGGATACTGCCCCAGGCTAAAAACTTCAGCTCTCAGCCACCCCAGAAAAGGCACATCTCTTAGATGCACCAATTCTAGCACTTAGCCTTGCTCTTTCCACTTGCCCTGTAGCCGTGGCAAGTGGTGTGATAGTTGGGGGGTTGATGTCACCTTTGTATTGTCAGGTGACATCAAGCTCTGAGGTTAGTAATGGAAAAGCATCAATAAGATGCCCCCACTACTAACCCCATAGTCACATTGTAGGAAAACACAGACAACCAGAATAAAGTTATTTAATTGAAAGAATGACACAGACTCCTTTAATAAATCTTAACTTATAGACCTCCCCCATGTTCACCGACGTCCTTGTCATCTGCAAATGAGTTAAAAATAAGAAACAACAATATTCCTTACCTTTCCGCAGAAACGCTGCTAATCCATTTTTCTCACGACGGGTCTAGCTCTACTACATCTAGATGGCAGGCTGCATGGTTGCATGATGCAACCATACAGCCTGTCATCCAGCAGAAACACTGAGCACCGTGTGCCCAGTGTCTCCCTGTGAACTCCTATTCCCTGTCTGAGGACACCGTGAGCATGAGAAAGTTCTACTGCTCGCGGTCTTGTCAGACAGATCCTGCATGTTCAAAGCCAGTGAACTCACTTCACCTTTCTGACATCAATGCGAGCGCCGTGGGAAAATTTCCCTATTCCCTGTTTCCCTATAACCATTTTCCCTATCCTTAACCTTAATCAGAGTCTTAAACATAACTCTAATGTAAGCCAAACTCTAGTCCTAAACCTAGATTGGGCTACATAATGCATTAAAACATAAAATCATTTCTTAGTAATGAATAAAAACATTATTGTGCTAGATATGGTTCAATATTCTCTTTCGTCATCAGCTCACAGCTGTTATCTTGGGTGCTGGTTATACAGAGCACAGCAACTATGACAAACTTGACAGTTGTGAGAAAGTACTCTGCCACTCCAGGAAAGAGTGAGTATTGACAGCAGATGTGGGGTGATATTTTTTTCCCCCATAGATTTTGGGTCCCATGGCAACAAACTCTGCTCCCTTTCTAATACTATGTCACTGGAGTAAAATCTGATGAACCAGCTGAAGGTGTGTGAAGAGGCCACCCAACTATGTCCTAAGGTTGGAGGGGAATAAGGAAAGTCATGCATGTTAGTTTCAATGCCTAATCCTTTTGTTATCAGGTACGATAAGCTGCCAAAGTAGTCTGACAACTGCTTAAGGCCCCGTCACACATAGCGATTTACCAACGATCACGACCAGCGATACGACCTGGCCGTGATCGTTGGTAAGTCGCTGTGTGGTCGCTGGGGAGCTGTCACACAGACAGCTCTCTCCAGCAACCAACGATCAGGGGAACGACTTCGGCATCGTTGAAACTGTCTTCAACGATGCCGAAGTCCCCCTGCAGCACTCGGGTAACCAGGGTAAACATCGGGTTACTAAGCGCAGGGCCGCGCTTAGTAACTCGATGTTTACCCTGGTTACCAGCGTAAATGTAAAAAAAAAAAAAACAGTACATACTCACCATCTGATGTCCGTCAGGTCCCTTGCCGTCTGCTTCCTGCTCTGACTGAGTGCCGCCGTACAGTGAGAGCAGAGCGCAGCAGTGACGTCACTGCTGCGCTCTGCTCTCACTGTACGGCGGCACTCAGTCAGAGCAGGAAGCAGACGGCGAGGGACCTGACGGACATCAGATGGTGAGTATGTACTGTTTGTTTTTTTTTACATTTACGCTGGTAACCAGGGTAAACATCGGGTTACTAAGCGCGGCCCTGCGCTTAGTAACCCGATGTTTACCCTGGTTACCAGTGAAGACATCGCTGGATCGGTGTCACACACACCGATTCAGCGATGTCAGGGTGACCTCAACGACCAAAAAACGGCCCAGGCCATTCCGACACGACCAGCGATCTCACAGCAGGGGCCTGGTCACTGCTACGTGTCACACATAGCGAGATCGCTACTGAGGTCGCTGTTGCGTCACAAAACTTGTGACTCAGCAGCGATCTCGCTAGCGATCTCGCTAAGTGAGATGGGGCCTTTACTCCCCTCTCCCCAGGCATGCCGTCCTTGAGCTGCATAATATTGTGAGAGCTATTGTAGCTGTGAGCTATTGAAGGTGTATGTGCACCTTAGTATAGTATGTCAACATTTGCAAATGAAACTTACCTCTGCAGAGTTATTACCACAATAGAGGATAATTACGGCAGGATTTAGAGAAGTGTCAAACAGAGTTTAATGTATATAATGTAAAGATACTATATTTTGCAATTTCAGGTTAAATTATGGCTTTAGCAGCAAGTGCTAGGCAGCTACTGCCAAGACAAATTTAATCTTAAGGGCTTCTTTACATGGTGCTTATTTTGCATTTAATTTGCATGAAAAAAATTCTTTTAATATTTCATTTTTAGTAATTGTCTGAAGTGAAGCATTTTGCTGAAAATGTCTATGGTGCAGAATCAATTTTTTTTCAGTTTTTCATACTTAGATATATATTTTTTCTTAATTACAATCATTTATTATAAGAGAGTATAGGATTTTTCATTTATACATAATTCTAATTCTGTTTCTATAGTACCAACTTATTCCACAGCACATTAAAAATCAGACAATGATAAAAAGTCAGGAAGTGAAAACTTTGAAATTGCTGTTTTTTTCCAGCTGTAACCAACTGGTAAGACTGTGTCAATGACTGCCTGCCATATACAGTAATACTGCTGACATATTTCCCAGTGATAAAACATACAATTGTGATGTGAGAGCTAATCTGGGTTATTTCAGACTAACAGCCTCCCTGATTCAGCAATCTGCACTGGGAACATAGACAGACAAAGGAAACATTGATCAGTACTGCGCTAAGACCATATGGTCCAATTTCACTTACCTACGGGACAAAGACTACAAACACTACACACATCAAGCAGAGACCCTGAAAATATTAGCAGGAACAAACTCATCAGCATTACATCTCTTACATGTTAATATCAGTGGAATTGCAAAAATAGGCACCAGACACGTTTCCACACATATTTAAGCCATTGCTAGCCATAGTGCACAGAATAAATATGGTTGAAGCACTTAGGTATTTTTTACACACTTTCTTTATGAATTTCACTTAGACACATAGGCTTTGATTCATCAAAGTGATATGCCAAAATTATGGAATTAGTCACTCTGCAAAGTCGCAAATTTTTGCACTACATGGGTTTGTGCATAACTTTAGTGGCTTTTTTTGTGTTTTCATGACAGTTTTGTCCACCTCTGCCAAAATGGGAGGAGCTGGGGTGGGACAGGGCATGCCAGGGGCTTGGCTCTATAGCTTGTCTAATTCATGTTGATCTTGTGCATACTTTATGCCAGAAATCTTACTCTAATCCATGACTGGGATAAGATTAGTATCGAGGTGCATGAAGGCGCATGTCACCTTCACATGCTCTGGATTCCTTAAGAATTCCTTAAGAATTATCCACTATAGATTGGAAACCTTCTCAGGCACCTCTCCTGAAATTATTGAGTTATTCACTCTGCAAAGACGCACATTTTTTCACTACTTGGGTTTGTGCAAAACTTTTATGGCTTTTTTGTGTTTTCATGACAGTTTCGTGCACCTCTGCCAAAATGGGAGGAGCTGGGTTGGGACAGAACATGCCAGGGGCTTGGCTCTATAGCTCGTCTAATTCATGATGAGCTTGTGCATACCTTATGCCAGAAATCTTACTCTAATCCCTGACTGGGATAAGATTAGTAGCGAGAAGCATGGAGGCGCATGTGCTTTTAGATGCTCTGGATTCCTTAAGAATTCCTTAAGAATCATGCACTATAGTTTGGAACCCTTCTCAGGCACCTCTCCATTCATTCCGGAGTGCCGTATAGGACTAGTTACTGGATTCTTTAAGAGGTGTGCCCTGCGTCATGCCCTCTCATCGAGACTAGTGTTGTTAATGCCAATCTAGATTAATTGGGACCAGTGTGTTCCAGTACAAGACCCTGTAAGTTTTAGTGTACTATCCTACTGCTTCTGGTGGACTGATGACAAATTAGGAAAAACACAGAGGTATTTTCCATACAATTTATGTAATTAAGGGAGTGGAAAATGAAAGCAACCATTGTTCATTGACCCATTAGTCCATGTTCTTTCTGCATTAAAATAAATATTTTGCCGGCTGAAAACGAAGGACTATTTACTAGGTGCTAGCAATATTTCAAAAGATTCATGTGCCTCATCTATCAACTTATTCTCCCTATTACTTTCTAGAAACTATTTACAACTCTCTAATATGTTAATGTAATAAGTACACAATATAGTTTCAATTGGTATACACTTATATATACTAGGAAGCAGTTGTGAACACTCCATTGGTGCAACCTGTGCCGGCTCACAGAGGCTCAAGAGATAACAGGGTCCATTTCCACTTTCAAAGCAGGTAGAATTGTCCTTTATGATGAGTTATTGGACTGCAAAGGGCCCTTATGTTGTTCTTGTACAGGGACCCTATTCTGTCTTTGCCCAACATTTCTAGGAAAGTCAAAACTTCTACCGTGCTGGCATTTTTGCATGACTTTCACTCTTTAATACAGTACACCTTGCACAGACACCATTTCAGTAGATGATTCTGCCTCTATCTATAACTACAGAGCTTGAATACACTTAGTTTTACATTACATGGTTAAACAGTTTATGAAAATGGCAGCACGGCTTGCTTTAGTGTAACAAGTGTAACGATGATGGAGAATAGTTCAACAGTTGCTTTGTGATACTCACAGGTGCTTGGACCTCCATTACTGATGGTGTGGCGATCTATTGGAGTGGTAGCTACAAGGACAGAAGCATTATTGATTCCCATGAGTTCTATCGACTAAGTGGATGGAAAGGGAAGCCTTATTTCATGGACATTTGGTCATATAAAAAGTATTTTGTCAGAGTAACAAAAAGCATTGTTCATATTCATTGCAAAGCGAATAACATTGCCACGCTGCTCGGAATAATAGTGAACATTTTGCCTGTTACTGACATTTCTGTAAGTGATGTAATTAGCCATAAAACCTGAATGTTATTTATGTAACAAGTTATTTATCTTGCCGTGAAGGATCTTGTGTCATTAACAATGCCAGTGAAGGCATCTGTAAATTGTCTCACGGTATTACCTTATATTAGTAGAGACCCCACTCATCTAATGCAGAGTAATATTACAGTAACTGTGTGCCAAGGAGAGCAGTGTCTGGGCCGCACAGTTTATCTTTTCTTGTCATTTCATTTTTCCTGTTCAGCTTCTGAATTTATTTTCCTTTAGGCTTTTAAATTGCTGTATTCAAAGCTGTTTGCAATACTTAAATACCAGATTAGCACACAAAAGATAGGGATTATGTTGCATAATTACGGCCTCCTGCCATATGGCTTCATTAAATAATCTGACCAGACTGCTTGTTATGAAGCAATTTGAGCCAGGGATAACTGGATCTAACCTTTCTTACAGCAATAAATTTCTGTACAGTAGCACTACTGAGCTATGCTATTGTGTTACGTCTGACGTATTGCCTATTACACGTTCCGCCTCTGGACATTGTAGGCCTACATTTCACTCTAACACACTGTGCCCTGGCTGATCCAGACAGTATATTAATATTTATTTCATCTTACACTTTGTTATCTGTGATCTAGATAGTAGGATACTAGGATATTGTTTCATTATTGTTATTGCTACTCCATTAATAGATCTCTGCTATCTCTGTAATAAATGTTTTTAGTACGGTATATGTCTTTTGTAGAAATTTGACCTTAATATAATTTGCATTATAGAC